>NC_053392.1:556472158-557127376 GCF_905171765.1 Bufo bufo
TGGATCCGTTATGGATCAGTAAAAACGCTTCCGTCATGAGAATACAACCGTCTGCATCCATTATGAACGGATCCGGTTGTATTCTCTCTCAAATATCCATGACGGAAACCATTGTAAGGCTACTTTCACACTGGCGTTTCTATTTTCCAGTATTGAGATCCGTCATAGGGTCTCAATACCGGAAAAAAAACGCTTCCGTTTTGTCCCCATTCATTGTCAATGGGGACAAAACTGAACTGAACAGAACGGAATGCTCCAAAATGCATTCCGTTCCGTTTGGTTGCGTTCCCCTACCGGAGAGCAAACCACAGCATGTTGCGGTTTTCTTTCCGTCCTGGGATGCAAGTCCATGGGGATGGATCCGTTTTCTCAGACACAATCTGACACAATAGAAAACTGATCCGTCCCCCATTGACTTTCAATGGTGTTCATGACTGATCCATCTTGGGTATGTTACAGATAACACAACCGGATCCGTTCATGACGGATGCAGGCGGTTGAATTATTGTAACGGAAGCGTTTTTGCTGAACCCTGCCGGATCCAGTAACAATGCTAGTGTGAAAGTAGCCTAAGTCAATAAGGGACGGATCCATTTTCTTTTGTGTCCGAGAAAACTGATCCATCAGCGTGAGTCATAACGGATCCGTCTTGCTCCGCATCCCAAGATGCACTAAAAAACGCTGCTTACAGCGCTTTTGTGTTCGTCATGGGAACGCAATGAAATGGAACGGAATGCATTCTGGTACATTCCGTTCCCTTCAGTTCAGTTTTGTCCCCATTGACATTGAATGGGGACAAAACTGAAGCGTTTTCCTCCGGTATTGAGATGCTATGAAGGATCTCAATAGCGGAAAGGGAACGCGCAGGTGTAAAAGTAACCTAAGCCAGGCCGTCCCCTCCCTCACGGGTAATAAAACTGACCTGAGACTGCGACGCAGAGAGCAGGGGGATGGCACGATGGCAAATGGAGGTTCCAGGAGGTCTGAAATAGGCAGATCTGATGTACACTCCTTGTTACACTTCCTAACCAACAAACAGACTTCTCTCTGAACAACCCCTTTAAGTTTGTTCACAACAGAGCAGGAGGGGTCCAAGACTTTTGTGTATGCATATACATTTACTAGTTTTGCAAATGCTAAAAATGTAAAAAAACAACTGTACGACTCGTTGTGGCCCCTTGTACCATCACTTACTTTGTTAATATGCTTTACATAGCTTCTGAGTATTTTGCACTTTAGCAAATAAAGTAAATCTGCTTTTAAGTGAAAATAAAATTGATGTTGCCATATGCTACGCACGGCGGCTTCATTAAAGCTGCAATATTTGTTCATCAAGCTAATTTTTTTTCAAAAAAGATTTCCAAATGCCTTTCTATTAAAAGCTGTATAATGTGTCAGGTGCTGATGTCAACTGCCAAGCCAAGGACAAGGCGACTCCATTATTCATCGCAGCGCAGGAAGGCCACGAGAAATGCGCAGAGCTGTTACTGTCTACGGGAGCCGATCCAAATCTTTACTGCAATGATGACGGCTGGCAGTTGCCAGTACACGCAGCTGCACAAATGGGCCGCTGCAAGTAAGTTGTCTAATATTTGGGTTTAATTAAAGAGTTTAGTAACCGCATAAGGTAATTAGAAAATTTGATTGTTTCCTGTAAAATTGTAATTTCCACTTCATTCCGACCAAATATCTTTTAATAGATCTGAATCATTTGGGGTGTAGTAACGGGTGCGTGTGTTGTACAACGCTAATAGGTATTTAATGATGGAAGGATTTGATTTTAATTTTTGGCAAGAAGATTTGCAAAAATGCTTTTCTGTTGCGCAGACAAGCTAATAAAAACCGAGGCCGTGTAAACACTAGGCCAAATGAAAACGCTCATTAGCGACCCAAAGCAGTATGACGTAGGAAATATTTAACGTCAAAATAGTTTTTGACATTTTTTCAGTATATTTAGGTAATAAAAATCCCACAGAACTCATGATTACCTTGATTTTGGTATACCGTACATACTTTAAATGTGGACTGAGAAAAGCGGAGGGGACAGATCTTTACATTCATAAAGGTTTTTATCAGGACTTGATACATCTTCGTATGTCATCTGATCCACATAAAAAATAACTTATGGGCATTCGTATGAAAATAGATGTAACCCTCTAGCAAAGATCTTCTTTAGGGTCTTTACACACATTACCTGTAAAAATAAATGGCAGAATAAGCACATGCATTTTTTTTGTTTTCTTTACTGCAGTTTTTAATAAATATACCTTAAAAATAGGCCCATAGACATAATACTCAAGGATCACAATTAAATCCAAACTAAACAAAAAAAAGTAACTGTACGCAAAAAATGTTCAAGCCTACAGACATTTAGAAACAGAGTAGCATTAGAGGTAGGAGGGACACAGGTGCTGGGTCTATTCCCCCAGGTGACCCTTCCTCTATTCCCCACCTCACTGTCCGGCCCTAATCATCCCTCACAAGCGGCGTTGACTGCCCAGCTTCGTCATGGGAACAAAAGTGGGGAAACACTCATACCAACTTTACAGGATGTCCCAAAGGTATTAGTGTTTCCCCTCTTTTGTTCCCACGACGAAGCTGGGCAGTCAACGCCGCTTGTGAGGGATGATTAGGGACGGAACATGAACATTTTTTGCGTACAGTTCCTTTTTTGTTTCGTTTTGATTTAATTGCGATCTTTGAGAATTATGTCTATGGGCCTATTTTTGAGGTATATTTATTAAATGTTAAGTTTTAGTAAGGTCACCCATCACTGTGAATATATATTGTGACTCCCATTGAGTTAATTAACAATTTACCATAGCTATCTGGTTGTGTAAATTCTTTACTGCAGTTTTTGTAGCATATATTATGGTATTTTTAGCACAAGTCTTACCATTAGCAGAAAACCGCTTCTGTAATCTGCATTTATTTCCCATAGACCTTCAGCTAACATCTGGTGTTGGCGTTTTTACCCAAAAAAACCTAGGTGCAAAAAACCAATGCAAACATGCGGAAGAAAACTAGCCAATGTGTGAAAGCAAAGCAACCTTACGAGAGTTTTACCGTCCGTTCTAAGATATGGGAATAAAATAGGCCTTAAGTGGTTGTGTCACTTCAGCAAATAACATTTATTGTGTAGAGAAAGTTAATACAAGGCACTTACTAATGTATTGTTATTATACATATTGCCTCCTTTGCTGGCTGCGTTCATTTTTCCATCACATATACAGTGCTTGTTTCCTTGGATTCGACCACCTTGCAATCCAGCAGCGGCGGTCGTGCTTGCATACTATAGAAAAAAACACAGGCCTGTGTGAGCTCCCATGGTCCCAGCCACCAGAGAGGCCGGCACTTTTTCTTATAATGTGCAAGCACGGCCACCGCTGATGGATTTCAGGGTGGTCGTAACCATGGAAACAAGCAGTGTATAATGTGATGAAAAAATGAATAAAGCCAGCAAAGGAGGCAATATGGACAATCGCAATACATTACTTTCTCTACATGATAAATACCATTTGCTGAAGAGAGACTGCCCCTTTAACAAGGCTTTAGTGAATATAAAGTTTACTAAGCAGTGATATAATACAAAGTGTTTAGAAAAGTAACAAATCAGCTAGACTGCAAATTGGTGAGCAGCCATCGGCCAGTTCCCAACATGGCACATGGCCGAGGCCCATGGTAATACAAAGAGAGAGTTACAAGACATCATCTTACCTGATTGATGCCATCAATGAAGCTGAGCTCTTTGTTACATGCATAGAAGTTTATACTTTCTAGCTCAGTGGCCCCTCCTAAAGGTCTCCAGTGTGCTGTACACCTGTATCTGCTCACTACATTAAACAAGTAATATCCATAACTCACTACATTAAAGGTAATAATTAAAGGGAAAGAACTATTAAACTAGTTACCATTAAAAGGTAACCTTGCAACACAAAGACTTTTATGCACACCTTTGTAGACATATTTTTTAGA
This sequence comes from Bufo bufo, assembly GCF_905171765.1. Classification (NCBI taxonomy): domain Eukaryota; kingdom Metazoa; phylum Chordata; class Amphibia; order Anura; family Bufonidae; genus Bufo; species Bufo bufo. Next base: position 556,476,134 of record NC_053392.1, read on the forward strand.
CTGTCTCAATGCATCTTAAATGAAAGAAGCAACTTTACAAATGGTCTTAAAATTAAAATATACTACCATTGTGTCTGCAGTGTCTATGCAGAACTTTGGTAAGAGACATCAAATAAACCAAACTCTATTTAGTGTGATTTTGCAGCCATATGTTCTTCAGACCCCAATTTTCTAGCATGCGTTCATAAAGTTAGCAATAAGTAGGGTGCAGACAGAAGAAAGTATGGATACAGGATCAGACTACACAGGGCTTGTTTGTAGTCTGTTACCTTGGAGACACATACAGTCAGGTCCATAAATATTGGGGCATCGACACAATTCTAAGATTTTTGGCTCTATACACCACCACAATGGATTTGAAATAAAACAAACAAGATGTGCTTTAACTGAGAGCTTTAATTTGAGGGTATTTACATCCAAATCAGGTGAACGGTGTAGGAATTACAACAGTTTGCATATGTGCCTCCCACTTGTTTAAGGGACCAAAAGTAATGGGACAATTGGCTTCTCAGCTGTTCCATGGCCAGGTGTGTGTTATTCCCTCATTATCCCAATTACAATGAGCAGATAAAAGGTCCAGAGTTCATTTCAAGTCTGCTATTTGCATTTGGAATCTGTTGCTGTCAACTCTCAAGATGAGATCCAAAGAGCTGTCACTATCAGTGAAGCAAGCCATCATTAGACTGAAAAAACAAAACAAACCCATCAGAAAGATAGCTAAAACATTAGGCGTGGCCAAAACAACTGTTTGGAACATTCTTAACCACCTCAGCCCCCAGTGCTTAAACACCCTGAAAGACCAGGCCACTTTTTACACTTCTGACCTACACTACTTTCACCGTTTATTGCTCGGTCATGCAACTTACCACCCAAATGAATTTTACCTCCTTTTCTTCTCACTAATAGAGCTTTCATTTGGTGGTATTTCATTGCTGCTGACATTTTTACTTTTTTTGTTATTAATCGAAATTTAACGATTTTTTTGCAAAAAAATGACATTTTTCACTTTCAGTTGTAAAATTTTGCAAAAAAAAACGACATCCATATAGAAATTTTGCTCTAAATTTATAGTTCTACATGTCTTTGATAAAAAAAAAATGTTTGGGTAAAAAAAAAATGGTTTGGGTAAAAGTTATAGCGTTTACAAACTATGGTACAAAAATGTGAATTTCCGCTTTTTGAAGCAGCTCTGACTTTCTGAGCACCTGTCATGTTTCCTGAGGTTCTACAATGCCCAGACAGTACAAACACCCCACAAATGACCCCATTTCTGAAAGTACACACCCTAAGGTATTCGCTGATGGGCATAGTGAGTTCATAGAACTTTTTATTTTTTGTCACAAGTTAGCGGAAAATGATGATTTTTTTTTTTTTTTTTTTTTTCCTTACAAAGTCTCATATTCCACTAACTTGTGACAAAAAATAAAAACTTCTATGAACTCACTATGCCCATCAGCGAATACCTTGGGGTCTCTTCTTTCCAAAATGGGGTCACTTGTGGGGTAGTTATACTGCCCTGGCATTCTAGGGGCCCAAATGTGTGGTAAGGAGTTTGAAATCAAATTCTGTAAAAAATGACCTGTGAAATCCGAAAGGTGCTCTTTGGAATATGGGCCCCTTTGCCCACCTAGGCTGCAAAAAAGTGTCACACATCTGGTATCTCCGTACTCAGGAGAAGGTGGGGAATGTGTTTTGGGGTGTCATTTTATATATACCCATGCTGGGTGAGAGAAATATCTTGGCAAAAGACAACTTTTCCCATTTTTTTATACAAAGTTGTCATTTGACCAAGATATTTATCTCACCCAGCATGGGTATATGTAAAAAGACACCCCAAAACACATTCCTCAACTTCTCCTGAGTACGGGGATACCAGATGTGTGACACTTTTTTGCAGCCTAGGTGGGCAAAGGGGCCCATATTCCAAAGAGCACCTTTCGGATTTCACTCCTCATTTTTTCCTGAATTTGATTTCAAACTCCTTACCACACATTTGGGCCCCTAGAATACCAGGGCAGTATAACTACCCCACAAGTGACCCCATTTTGGAAAGAAGACACCCCAAGGTATTCCGTGAGGGGCATGGCGAGTTCCTAGAATTTTTTATTTTTTGTCACAAGTTAGTGAAAAATGATGATTTTTTTTTTTTTTTTTTTTTTTCATACAAAGTCTCATATTCCACAAACTTGTGACAAAAAATAAAAACTTCCATGAACTCACTATGCCCATCAGCGAATACCTTGGGGTCTCTTCTTTCCAAAATGGGGTCACTTGTGTGGTAGTTATACTGCCCTGGCATTCTAGGGGCCCAAATGTGTGGTAAGTAGGTAAATGACCTGTGAAATCCGAAAGGTGCTCTTTGGAATGTGGGCCCCTTTGCCCACCTAGGCTGCAAAAAAGTGTCACACATCTGGTATCCCCGTATTCAGGAGAAGTTGAGGAATGTGTTTTGGGGTGTCTTTTTACATATACCCATGCTGGGTGAGATAAATATCTTGGTCAAATGCCAACTTTGTATAAAAAAATGGGAAAAGTTGTCTTTTGCCAAGATATTTCTCTCACCCAGCATGGGTATATGTAAAATGACACCCCAAAACACATTCCCCAACTTCTCCCGATTACGGAGATACCAGATGTGTGACACTTTTTTGCAGCCGAGGTGGGCAAAGGGGCCCATATTCAAAAGAGCACCTTTCGGATTTCACAGGTCATTTTTTACAGAATTTGATTTCAAACTCCTTACCACACATTTGGGCCCCTAGAATGCCAGGGCAGTATAACTACCCCACAAGTGACCCCATTTTGGAAAGAAGAGACCCCAAGGTATTCGCTGATGGGCAAAGTGAGTTCATGGAAGTTTTTATTTTTTGTCACAAGTTAGTGGAATATGAGACTTTGTATGAAAAAAAAAAAAAAAAAAAAAATAAGCATTTTCCACTAACTTGTGACAAAAAATAAAAAATTCTAGGAACTCGCCATGCCCCTCACAGAATACCTTGGGGTGTCTTCTTTCCAAAATGGGGTCACTTGTGGGGTAGTTATACTGCCCTGGCATTTTCCAGGGGCCCTAATGTGTGGTAAGTAGGTAAATGACCTGTGAAATCCTAAAGGTGCTCTTTGGAATATGGGCCCCTTTGCCCACCTAGGCTGCAAAAAAGTGTCACACATCTGGTATCGCCGTATTCAGGAGAAGTTGGGGAATGTGTTTTGGGGTGTCATTTTACATATACCCATGCTGGGTGAGAGAAATATCTTGGCAAAAGACAACTTTTCCCATTTTTTTATACAAAGTTGGCATTTGACCAAGATATTTCTCTCACCCAGCATGGGTATATGTAAAATGACACCCCAAAACACATTCCCCAACTTCTCCTGAGTACGGCGATACCAGATGTGTGACACTTTTTTGCAGCCTAGATGCGCAAAGGTGCCCAAATTCCTTTTAGGAGGGCATTTTTAGACATTTGGATACCAGACTTCTTCTCACGCTTTGGGGCCCCTAGAATGCCAGGGCAGTATAAATACCCCACATGTGACCCCATTTTGGAAAGAAGACACCCCAAGGTATTCAATGAGGGGCATGGCGAGTTCATAGAAATTTTTTTTTTTTGGCACAAGTTAGCGGAAATTGATATTTTTAATTTTTTTCTCACAAAGTATCCCGTTCCGCTAACTTGGGACAAAAATTTCAATCTTTCATGGACTCAATATGCCCCTCACGGAATACCTGGGGGTGTCTTCTTTCCGAAATGGGGTCACATGTGGGGTATTTATACTGCCCTGGCATTCTAGGGGCCCTAAAGCGTGAGAAGAAGTCTGGAATATAAATGTCTAAAAAATTTTACGCATTTGGATTCCGTGAGGGGTATGGTGAGTTCATGTGAGATTTTATTTTTTGACACAAGTTAGTGGAATATGAGACTTTGTAAGAAAAAAAAAATAAAATTCTGCTAACTTGGGCCAAAAAAATATCTGAATGGAGCCTTACAGAGGGGTGCTAAATGACAGGGGGGTGATAAATGACAGGGGGGTGATCAATGACAGGGGGGTGATCAATGACAGGGGGGTGATCAATGACAGGGGGGTGATCAATGACAGGGGGGTGATCAGGGAGTCTATATGGGGTGATAACCACAGTCATTGATCACGCCCGTGTAAGGCTTCATTCAGACGTCCGGATGCGTTTTGCGGATCCGATCCATCTATCAGTGCATCCGTAAAAATCATGCGGACATCTGAATGGAGCTTTACAGGGGGGTAATCAATGACAGGGGGGTGATCAGGGAGTCTATATGGGGTGATCACCACAGTCATTGATCATGCCCCTGTAAGGCTTCATTCAGACGTCCGGATGCGTTTTGCGGATCGGATCCATCTATCAGTGCATCCGTAAAAATCATGCGGACATCTGAATGGAGCTTTACAGGGGGGTAATCAATGACAGGGGGGTGATCAATGACAGGGGGGTGATCAGGGAGTCTATATGGGGTGATCACCACAGTCATTGATCATGCCCCTGTAAGGCTTCATTCAGACGTCCGGATGCGTTTTGCGGATCGGATCCATCTATCAGTGCATCCGTAAAAATCATGCGGACATCTGAATGGAGCTTTACAGGGGGGTAATCAATGACAGGGGGGTGATCACCACAGTCATTGATCATGCCCCTGTAAGGCTTCATTCAGACGACCGGATGCGTTTTGCGGATCCGATCCATGTATCAGTGCATCCGTAAAAATCATGCGGACATCTGAATGGAGCTTTACAGGGGGTGATCAATGACAGGGGTGTAATCAATGACAGGGGGGTGATCAGGGAGTCTATATGGGGTGATAACCACAGTCATTGATCATGCCCCTGTAAGGCTTCATTCAGACGTCCGGATGCGTTTTGCGGATCCGATCCATCTATCAGTGCATCCGTAAAAATCATGCGGACATCTGAATGGAGCTTTACAGGGGGGTAATCAATGACAGGGGGGTAATCAATGACAGGGGGGTGATCAGGGAGTCTATATGGGGTGATCACCACAGTCATTGATCATGCCCCTGTAAGGCTTCATTCAGACGTCCGGATGCGTTTTGCGGATCCGATCCATCTATCAGTGCATCCGTAAAAATCATGCGGACATCTGAATGGAGCTTTACAGGGGGGTAATCAATGACAGGGGGGTGATCACCACAGTCATTGATCATGCCCCTGTAAGGCTTCATTCAGACGACCGGATGCGTTTTGCGGATCCGATCCATGTATCAGTGCATCCGTAAAAATCATGCGGACATCTGAATGGAGCTTTACAGGGGGGTAATCAATGAAAGGGGGGTAATCAATGACAGGGGGGTGATCAGGGAGTCTATATGGGGTGATCACCACAGTCATTGATCATGCCCCTGTAAGGCTTCATTCAGACGTCCGGATGCGTTTTGCGGATCCGATCCATCTATCAGTGGATCCGTAAAAATCATGCGGACGTCTGAATGGAGCTTTACAGGGGGTTGATCAATGACAGGGGGGTAATCAATGACAGGGGGGTGATCAGGGAGTCTATATGGGGTGATCAGGGGTGATTAGGGGTGATCAGGGGCTAATAAGGGGTTAATAAGTGATGGGGGGGGGGTGTAGTGTAGTGTAGTGGTGCTTGGTGCTACTTTACTGAGCTACCTGTGTCCTCTGGTGGTCGATCCAAACAAAGGGGACCACCAGAGGACCAGGTAGCAGGTATATTAGACGCTGTTATCAAAACAGCGTCTAATATACCTGTTAGGGGTTAAAAAAAACACATCTCCAGCCTGCCAGCGAACGATCGCCGCTGGCAGGCTGGAGATCAACTCTCTTACCTTCCGTTCCTGTGAGCGCGCGCGCCTGTGTGCGCGCGTTCACAGGAAATCTCGCGTCTCGCGAGATGACGCGTATATGCGTGACTGTGCGCAGCGCTGCCACCTCCGGAACGCGATCCTGCGTTAGGCGGTCCGGAGGTGGTTAAAAAGAAGGAACGCACCGGTGAGCTCAGCAGCACCAAAAGACCCGGAAGACCACGGAAAACAACTGTGGTGGATGACCGAAGAATTCTTTCCCTGGTGAAGAAAACACCCTTCACAACAGTTGGCCAGATCAAGAACACTCTCCAGGAGGTAGGTGTATGTGTGTCAAAGTCAACAATCAAGAGAAGACTTCACCGGAGTGAATACAGAGGGTTCACCACAAGATGTAAACAATTGGTGAGCCTCAAAAACAGGAAGGCCAGATTAGAGTTTGCCAAACGACATCTAAAAAAGCCTTCACAGTTCTGGAACAATATCCTATGGACAGATGAGACCAAGATCAACTTGTACCAGAGTGATGGGAAGAGAAGAGTATGGAGAAGGAACTGCTCATGATCCTAAGCATACCACCTCAAAGCATACCACCTCATCAGTGAAGCATGGTGGTGGTAGTGTCATGGCGTGGGCATTTATGGCTGCCAATGGAACTGGTTCTCTTGTATTTATTGATGATGTGACTGCTGACAAAAGCAGCAGGATAAATTCTGAAGTGTTTCGGGCAATATTATCTGCTCATATTCAGCCAAATGATTCAGAACTCATTGGACGGCGCTTCACAGTGCAGATGGACAATGACCCAAAGCATACTGCAAAAGCAACCAAAGAGTTTTTTAAGGGAAAGAAGTGGAATGTTATGCAATGGCCAAGTCAATCACCTGACCTGAATCCGATTGAGCATGCATTTCACTTGCTGAAGACAAAACTGACGGGAAAATGCCCCAAGAACAAACAGGAACTGAAGACAGTTGCAGTAGAGGCCTGGCAGAGCATCACCAGGGATGAAACCCAGTGTCTGGTGATGTCTATGCGTTCCAGACTTCAGGCTGTAATTGACTGCAAAGGATTTGCAACCAAGTATTTAAAAAAAGTGATTTCTTTATGTCCCACTACTTTTGGTCCCTTCACAAGTGAGAGGCACAGATGCAAACTGTTGTAATTCCTACACCATTCACCTGATTTGGATGTAAATACCCTCAAATTAAGGCTGACAGTCTGCAGTTAAAGCACATCTTGTTTATATCATTTCAAATCCAATGTGGTGCTGTATAGAGCCAAAAATGTTAGAATTGTGTCGATGACCCAATATTTATGGACCTGATTGTAGGTCTGCATAGGAGCTGTAGACCCAAAAGAACAAGTGGCTTGAAACTGACACCAGCAGCAGGTAGGGCATAATGGTAGCTTATCTTCAGAGGTATAGGTGAGGCCTCGACACCTGATAGTTGCCGGTCCACTGCACAGTCGCCCTCCATGTTGTAGGTGGGTCCATATTGATATAAGGTGGATAGGTCCAGCATAAGAAGGCAGAGACAACAATGGTAGGCATGCCAGCTATACCATAGTGCGGCATTAAATACCACCCCAGCAAAACCAAATACCACAATGCAGCACAGACTACTGCCTCAGCAGATACGAATACCACAGTGGACCACAAAATGCTGCTGCCTTCACCACAGTATTCAGCTGTATGACTGTACTGAGGATGGTGATACAGTTGAATTCAGAAGGGCACCCATGGCTATTGGTCAGGTGCATAAGTATCTAATGCTCCTACATTAATTAATACTGAGATCATCAGACCATTATGTACCCACTGAGGAAGGCTCAGATGGCCCTTTGGGCATGTACCCATTGGAAAATTTCCCTTTGAGGTCTATGGTCCTTCCGCCCCTGGAAGCCACAGCAGTGCCGGTGTATGTTCGTGACTCCTATCATCAAAACGGTTTTGTCCCTTATGAATATGACTTTAGTAAATGGTCCTAGGTTTTATAAGAGTGCAACTTGTTGCATCTGACCAATTATATACAATGATTGTTCTTGTTGTGCCTCATATAATCCGACATGATGCATATTTATGGATATATATATAATCACTGCAAAATTTCTCATCATTATAGATATGGCATCGCATGGCAAATGTTTGTGTGCGCCATACTGATCCTTAAAATCTATTTGTACTATTATGTATATAATAATATGTATTTTTAGGATTCTGGAAATGCTCATTACGGTCACAGGTCGTATATGTAATACTGGGAAAGATCAAGTGAGTCCAGTGTATTCTGCAGTTTATGGAGGCCACAGGCAGTGTGTGGAGATGTTATTATCTGGAGGCTTTAGCCCAGAAGCTCAGGAGTGTCCAGTCTTTGGATGCAAATCGCCAATGTGTATGGCTGTTCAAAGAGGGTATGTATGTCACATATTATAAACATTTTTATTACTTTTTGAAAGTTGCTATAATTATTTCTCTCAAGTCATTAAATGGTCACTGTACTTTCACACAACTTTGCATAAATAGGTAGTACAGGTCATATGTCTTATCAGAGAAAATGCCGTAGCCTACAGTTATCAGCTGTTTTATTCCTCTCCCCTTTTCTAAACTAACTTTCTCTCTGAGTTTTGGAGAAATCTGTCTTGTCAGAAAAAGACAGGCAGTCTACTCTCTGATTACATATCCCCAAAGAACTCTATCGAGAGGGGGGGGGGGGGGGGAAGAGCAGAGAGCTTGAGAGAGACAGACACAACACATGAAGGATTCAGAAGCTAATTGTAAGTGTTAATCTCACCCTGAGTGCTTTATTCACATCTATACTGCTCAGTACTTATCACATATTAGCAATATAGTGCTTCCGAGTGAGTCAGGAAGCAGAATCTGATGTCCCTTTGTGGTCTATGGGAGGACATGATGAGAAGCTAGTGCCTACCCAGACACCCAGTTAGGCTATGTCCACACGACAGTGGAAAAAAAACTCCTTTTAAAAACAGACACACTGTCAATTTTTCATGGCCATTTTTTAACCATTTGTGCATCCATTTTTCTGTCGGTTGTTGATGGCCATTTGCATCCTTTTTAATGGCCATTAAAAACTGATTAGTTCAGTTTTATTATTCAATTCATTCAATGTTTATTTATTTTTTAACTTTCAACCCTTGCAGTGCCCCCAGAATTCATAGTGCCCCCAGTATTATTAATGCCCCCATTAGTGGCCCCAGTATTTTTAATGCTCCTTAGTGCCCTTGAGCACTATTAATACCCCCCTTAGTGCCCCCCAGTATTATTAATGCCCCAATTAGTGGAAAACAAAAACCTCAACTACGTGCATGCTTGGTAACAACGGCGGGAATACAGGTCCTGCTGCATTCAGTGAGGACCGAGTGCCCTGCAAGCGGAGGTATTTTTATTTTAACCCCTGAAAGGCATTGTTAACACAGTGTAACTGTTTTTAAAAACGGGCCCATTGGTTTCAGTGGGGTCCATCTGGCCATGTGAAAAAGATGACCATTTCAAGCTTACTTGCAGAAATAACTTATACTCTTCCCATCAGCGCAGCTTTGGGAGGGCTTTTATTGGTACCATTTGGGGCTGCATACAACTTTTTGATAACTTTTTTTATTCCATTGTTTTTGAAGGCATGTTAATCAAAAACAGCAGATGCAATAGTTTAGGCCTAGAAAATCTGCATGAAATCTGCACCAAAATCGCACATAAATCGGCACCATTTATTGCATTTTCGGTGAGGTTTTTCTGCGGATTTGATGCAGATCTCACTTTCCATTCAAAAGGGTGAAATCCACACAAGAAAAACACAACTTCAATGGACATGCTGCAGATTTCAAAATCTACACAGCAGGTCTAATCTCATACACTCTTTTGGTACTGTATTATGCTGTGGTTTTTCTACACGAAATCCACGTGGAAAAAAAAACGCACGTAATCCGCACCGTGTGCAGCCACCCTTTTACTACGGGTTGTAATGGATGCAGTTATACCAAATGGAGATTTTTAAAAAAATATTTTTGAACATTTACATTTCTTAAGACTTTCTTTTAGTCTCTTGAGCAGCAGCAGGTTCAGTCACTGGTATAATCCACTGTACTGCTTTTGTATTGCAGTTTATTATTCTTGTCAACCTATTAGACCCTGCTTTGCATTCTGAGGCAGGTTTTTCACTCTTTGCAGGATGCATGGAGATGCTGTCGCTGACAGCATCTATCTCTCTCTGCAGAAGCCTTCATAGACCGCTCATGAAGGGCAGAGTAAGTGGACAGTGGGAGTGAAGCGGATTTCAGTCTCTCTCAGTGTAGACTGATACAGAGACTGCAATATTCGGCTTCTGTAGCTGCCTTACCGGCAGAGGGCATGTCACTGCCTTTGCGTTGACTGCAACGAGAGGGCTAAATTCGGGGAAGGCTTGTTATGACCAGTGAGATGGAGAGGGCTGGGCGAAGAAAAGCAAGCCGTTGTAGCACATTTAGCACGTAAACGTTGTTTGTCATTGACCCAATGTCCCTTTGAAGATCCTCAGCTTTAAAGTTTTGGAACAATGTACGCTTTTTAAAAGTAAACTAGAATGTATTATTCTCGGTGAAGACTATCATCAATATGTTCTCTGGGTCTCAAAAGTGATAAATGATCTACCTAAATATTCCTCAGGGAAGCTTGGCTGCTGAGCAGAGTTGTAAAACATAATTGCATTCAAGTTCCTACTCTTTCCAATAGCAGTTATCAACTCTCCCTGTCTTTGGAACTTGACATGATGCTGTAATTGAATGAAGCCAATGCTAAATCGACATTTTTTTATTTTTTTTTACACCGACCGCTGCCGCACCAGATTGTCTCTAGCTCAGCTTGAATTAAGACGGTTGAATTTTTCATGTAAGCTACCTAGCCACATATTTTTTCTTGCTTTCTTTCAGGAAGGTTTTCACTTTCTATTTGATAGTGTGACAGCCACTGTACGCAGTTTCTTTTTTTTCTCGCTGTTATATATTGGGACAGCATCAGGATGTAGGCATGTGTGGAGCAAGTAGAGGTTAGATCACACACTTCAAGTGTTGTAGTCTGTATTGTTGTTTTACTAAGGCAGAGCAAATTTTATTCTTTTTCTTCGAGGGTGCCTTTTTTTGTGCCTCATGTACGTGTAGATTGTTTCTTTGCAGTTATCACATTATTTAAAGCCCCTTGGTTAGTTTAGCATTGTTGCCTTGCAGCACCAAGGCTCTGGGTTCTGACCAATCTGACGAAGGACAACATCCACATGGCATTCGTATTTTCTCCACTTCTTTATGTGGGTTTCTTCCAGGATCTTCGTGTTCCCTTCACATTCCCAAATATGGATAATTTGCTGCTTTTGAAAGTGTACAGTATGTACATAGGGAAATTAGTGACCCCCCTATTGGCAACTAGGACTACTGGGAAATGTCTGTACAACACTGTGGCATATATTAATGTTATATAATGTTATATAACGATGGTGGATATGCAGGTCTGTAGTCTGCAATACTGTCTTTTGGCATTGCTGGAGTAAAGTGCTTCCCTGAGCGCTCCTGCGCCATGAATGAGCTGTAATTGAAGGCTCCAGCTCTACAGCCAGGACCTTAGAAACCTTGCATTTCTAGTGTTTAAAAGGGTTTTCCGAGATTTTTATACTGATGACCTATCCTCAGCATCTCCAGTGAATCCTTTATTGGACGGACTTTACAGAAAGTGTGCCATAAAATCAAGCAGCAACGTTTCGGCTGTATCCCAGCCTTTGTCAAGCCTTGACAAAGGCTGGGATACAGCCGAAACGTTGCTGCTTGATTTTATGGCACACTTTCTGTAAAGTCCGTCCAATAAAGGATTCACTGGAGATGCTGCCGCTACCTCTCTTCATTTGCTATCCATAGGATAGGTCATCAGTATAAAAATCTCAGAAAACCCCTTTAACTGATTTCTGCAGTCCATGATAAGAGCATGATCAAAGAGAACTTTTTCCCAATGACCCAAGTGAAGACTGGGAGATCCATCTGCAGTCAGCTCTGGGGATCTAAAAAGGACCCCTGTCTGTTCATTAAAGGGGTTGTCCCACAAAAAATATTCTACAGTTTTTAAACCAGCACCTGGATCTGAATACTTTTGTAATTGCATGTAATTAAAAATTTAGCATAGCCACTGAGTTATTCAATACAATCTAGCTGTATAGCGGCACCTGCTCTTTGTTCTTTTTCTTATTTCTTTGTCCCGCTCACTGAGATGGCCGCACATGCTCAGTTCCATCCTTCAACTGCCTCCTGAGCTGTGATAGGAGAGAATGGACACGCCCCCTGAGCTGCAGCAGAAAAGACACTCCCCTTGAGCTGTCAGCTTGATATACATCTTTTAGAGCAGTGAATGAGGAGATCTCTGGATCCATGTGAGGTACAGGGCTGGGTCTAGCTTTGTTAGAAAGAGATTTTCATGTACTATATGATGTCTGATTTTCATTGTTTACATTAATCATGGGATAACCCCTTTAAGTTTGCTTTTAGGGCACTTTGGGTCATAGCAAGGTCTCATGCACATGAACATATTTCTGTCCGCATTTTTTGCAGTCTGGATGTGGACCAATTCACTTCAACGGGGCCGCAAAAGATAGCACACCGTGCCGGTATCCGTGTTTTACGGATCCGCAATGTGCATTGGCATACAGAAGTTAATATGCTAATACATTTTAAGTTTAAAATAACGATGTGTAACAGTAATCCATTAATGGTATTTTTAAAAAATGTAATAAAAAACTAAGATTATTTAGTATAAATCCACTTTATTCTGTGTATCCTACATAATAAAATCCCTGTGTGAGTTCGCTGTGTCCGTGTGTGTCACCAGTTTTGCACTGGGCATACGCGGTGGGGCGTCCAATCAGGACACAGCGCTGCACACATACACACAGCGCTTCATAACTGTTTAGGCCCTTCCATGCCGCGGTCCCTCCCTCCCCTCTGTGTGCGGCTGCCGCTGGCCACCGTTGAGAATAGAGAGGAGTAGAAAGGAGGGACTGTGGCCACTGCGCCACCAATGAATATAGTTAATGCTTGAATACAAACGTAGCCTGGGTGTGCCGGCCATATTACATACTCGGCCCTCCGGCCTCTATGACTGCGCACTGCGATCCGCCACAATTAACCCCTCAGGACCTGAGTGGTTAATTGCGGCGGATCGCAGCGTGCAGTCAACGAGGCAAGGTATAGGATATGGCCGGCACACGCAGGCTACGTTTGTATTCGAGCATTAACTATATTCATTGGTGGCGCAGTCCCTCCCTTCTACTCCCCCTCTTCTCAGTATAAATTGCGGTCCCCCCCGCAGTACGCCACCCCCCCCGCCCCCTTCCCACAGTATTAAATCATTGGTGGCAGTGGCCCCTGGGTCCCCCCCTCCTCACCCATTGGTGGCATTGGCAGTTGTGATCGGAGCCCCAGCAGTTTAATCCTGGGGCTCCGATCGGTTACCATGGCATCCAGGACGCTACTGAAGCCCTGGCTGTCATGGTAAGCTCCCTGCTGCTGTGTGCACTATGCACAGGGCAGCAGGGAGAGTGAAAGTCCTATTTACCCTAATAGAGCTCTATTAGAATGAATAGGACAAGGGTTCTACCCCCCTAGCCCCTAAGGGGGCTAATAGTAAAAAAAAAAAGTTTACCCCCCCCCAAAAAAAATATAGTAAATAATATATCGCGATATATTTTGTTCTCGCACATGCTTCAAATTATATCGCGATATAGATTTTAGGCCATATCGCCCAGCCCTAAGTTCAATACACTGCAGTACACTATATAGTGTATTGTAGTGTATTGTAAGCTATCAGACCCACTGTATCTTCAAGAACCAAGTTGGTCTGGGTCCAAAAAATAAATAAAAAAGGGAAAAAGAAGTAAAAAAATAAAACAAAATTCCTATATCCACACATAATTGGTTAAAAATGTAATGTATTGCTGCATCCGTAAGGACCTGATCTATAAAGGGATCATGTTACTTTTTCCGCATGGTGAACACCATAAAAAAAAAAAAAAAAAAACTATGATGGAATTGCAATTTAGCCCACCGCACTTCCCAAAAAATGGTATAAAAATTGATCAAAAAAGTCATATGTATCCAAAATTAGCACCAATCGAACCGTGACCTCATCCCACAAAAAATGAGCCCCTGCATAAGCCAATGGCTTTTGTAAAATGGAGACACAAAAACATGATTTTTTTTTTCCAAACATGCTTTTATTGAATAAAGTAAAGTAAAAAAAAAAAGCATATTTGGCATCGTCATGTCAGTAACGACCTGCTCTATAAAAATAGCATGTGATCCAACCCATCTGGTGAACACCATAAAAAAAAAAAAAAAATGGAAACACAAAAACATGATTTTGTTAAAAAAAAATTTATTGTGTAAATCCGAAAAAAAACAAAAAAAAAAAAAAAAAAAAAAAAATTGACTACTCCCTGACCGTGCTGTAATCCAATCACAGCGGACAGCGTCACAGCCAAGGAGAGAAAACTCACCTTCTCCCTGGCTGTGACGCTCTCTGCTCTGATTGGATCGCGGCATAACCAGGGAGAAGGAGACGCCTCATTGAGAAACCCTGGCATCTCCTCCTCCCTGTACTGAGGCTCAGTATTAGCTTACTGAGCGCGAAAACTGCAAGGGGGCACAGCTGGGCGCAGGAGTGATATTTTAAAAAATCAGCAGGGTGGCAGCATCAGCGGGGGGTACCCCCCAAGCAGTGATGGCCAGTTCGCCGTGTTCGCCCGCGAACACATGCTATCTGCCATCTTAACTGACAAGTCCGGCGAGCCTGTCTGAAATGAAATGCGGTCTCCGGGAGCAGGCAGTTCCGAGAACAGCCTCCGGGGGCCTTCATCGGGCTGTTCTCGGAACTGCCTGCACCCGGAAACCGCATTTCATTTCAGACCAGCTCGCGCACAGGCACAGGTAAGGACTTACCTGTGCCTTGCCGGACTTGTCAGTTAATATGGCAGATCGCATGTGTTCGCGGGGGGAACTGGCCATCACTGCCCCCAAGTGAAGGTATTTATCTCAATTAATAAAAAAACATGAAAGGTCCTCTTTAATAAAATGATAAATAATGGACTTAGCTCTCTTACATCATAGCTTTAAGAAAAACGTATTAAAAGGGTTGTCTCACAATATTTGACAGACCTGTATTCTGTTCTTCTTATATATAAGAGTAGAGGAGTTTGTTTACTTCTCTTCTGCTCTATTTTTGTATTGTACTGATTTATTCAATAAAACTTTTAAAACCAAAAAAAAAAAAAAAAAAAGGTTGTCTCACTTTAGAAAATACATTTTATCATGTAGAGAAAGTTTATTCAAGTCATTTACTAATGTATTGTGTCCATGTTGCCTCCTTTCATTCTTCCATCACGTTATACACTGCTCATTTCCAGGGGCTGCGGCCACCCTGCAATCCAGCAGCAGTGGTCGTACTCGTACACTATAGGAAAAGGAGCCACAGGAGTGCGCATACCGTAGGTCCGCATGCGCAGCAGCTCCTGTCCCAGCCACCTTGTATCTGTGCTGCAGCCCCTAAAAAACGCGCAGTGTATAATGTGATGGAAAAAGGAATCCAGCCAGCAAAGGAGGCAATATGGGCAATCACTATACATTAGTAAGTGCCTTGTATTAGCTTTCTCTACATGATAAATGCCATTGGCTGAAGTGACACAACCCACTGAAGTTACTTTATTCTATTTTCTAGATTTAGAAAAAATGGCAAAACCGTTTATACCGAGTACATCTGCTCGGCGGCAAGAAATAAGGGCCCTTTTCTGAGCAAGCACAGCAGCGAGATCACACTCTGTAATGAAAGCATTTGCATTATAGCTAACCTATTATAGTTAATGTTTCTGTGGTCAGACTGTGGATGATTTGAAATTGCTCGAGGCAGGAACTCATCCAAGTCCTTGGTTGCACATGTGAACACGTACGCCTGGATAATAGCCAGCGTATTCTCTGGCAGGTCCCTGATAAATTATGCATGAGCTTTGCAATGAAGCACTGCTTAAGGTTTATTGTATAGCGTTTTACAGTGTATCAACTGGAGCATGTCCTCCAAAAATCCCAGCGCATCATTAGCGAGTTTGGTTTGGTCTACAGCAAATGACTTAATAAAAAATAGATAATAGGCTAACCCCCCTTGTTGTCGCTTTTTGTGCTTTTTATAGTTGGTCAACATGCTGCCTGAATATAGACTATTTAGATGTTTTTTGTGCAGTTATTGTTTGGTCTCGTGCTGGAGAAGCTTAGCCGTCAGGTCATCACTGAGTCTTTTTGCAGTTCTTATTTGATTTAAAAAAAAAAAAAAAAAAAAAAGAGACTGCGGTATTGATAAGCCATATTGCGGCCGTTCATCTCAGGATGATTTTAAACTGGAGAAATCAAATTAGTTCAGGTCTCATTTGTTCGGCACTTGTCACCGAGTATCATTGCTCTTGTTTGTTTTTTTGCCATTAGGTATGATTGCTGAAATTGACTGCTAGTGGCCGCTTTTCTGAGCGGAGTTTTGTTATTTAGGGCAGAGCGGAGTGTGAACTGAATAACAAGCACCGTAGTCAGACTCTGGAGCTACAATTTATTGTGATTCTGCGTGAGCTCCTTGAGACAGCTTTTAACTGAAATCCATTGCCAGTGACTAATTTTTGTAGAGCAAATCTTAATGGCTTGTTGTAACTTTTAATGTCGTTTTAGGGCCAGATTCAAGTGGAGTCTTTTCGAAATGGTTTTAAATGTACAGCAAACTTTAGAAAATAGAAATAAAAACTCCGGCTTGATGATGGATTGGTGGATCCTCCCAAATTTTCTTTTAGCAATCAAAACATTTTAATGGAAAATTTAAGTACTAGAAGTCAAGATTTTGCATAAAGAGGGGAAGTGCTTCTACTGGAGTACAACTATAAAAAAGTGCAGTAGTGCTATCGAGTGTAGTGTAGTGCAATATCATAATAAGCACAGGTCTGGATTATACTGATTCTTGATTTGTCCTCTTTCCCTTTCACATTTTAACTTCAGCAGGTTATGCGGATGGAAAAAATTATAGGTAAAGATGAAATTCAAAATGATCTGAAAAAAATGACTTTTAAAGCGTACCTGTAGCAATAAAATAAATGCTTCACGCTGCTCTTAGATCCTCATATGGAGAACTTTTGTGAAACCTTTCCCATAAATGGGTTATGCCATGATTGATGTAAAGAATCAGACATCATATAGAACCAGCCCTGTACCTCCCATCGATCCAGAGATCTCCTCATTAATTTACTCCATTTGTTTTGCTAGCTTCTCTTAAAGGGAACCTGTCACCGGGATTTTGGGTATAGAGCTGAGGACATGGGTTGCTAGATGGCCGCTAGCACATCCGCAATACCCAGTCCCCATAGCTCTGTGTGCTTTTATTGTGTAAATAACCCGATTTGATAAATATGCTAATTAACCTGAGATGAGTCCTGTCCCTGACTCATCTCACCTACAGGACTCATCTCAGGTTAATTTGCATATGTATCAAATCGTTTTTTTTGCGGATGTGCTAGCAGCCATCTAACAACCCATGTCCTCAGCTCTATACCCAAAATCCCGGTGACAGGTTCCCTTTAAGCCTGGCAGTTCAGGGGCGTGTGTCCTTTCTGCTGCAGCCATCTCCCTGTTTCCACACTATAGGAAAAAGCACCAGCCTATGCGCGCTCCCACAGAGAGGCCGGTGCCTTTTCCTATAGTGTGCAAGCACGACCACCGCTGCTGGATTGCACGGTGGTCGTAACCCCTGGATACGAGCAGTGTATAATGCAATGGAAAAATGAATCCAGCCAGCAAAGGAGGCAATATGGACAATCACAATACATTAGTAAGTGCCTTGTATTAACTTTGTCTCCTGATAAATGCAATTTGCAGAAGCGAGACAACCCCGTCCTTGGTCACTACTTCTATAAACCTGCATACCTCACTCAACGGTACTCTTCTCTCTCACCTTTAGTACACTTTACACAGGATTTGAGTTGATTCTAAAAGAGGACCTATCACCACTTCTGACATTTATGTGGGGCAGACCCCTATAGGGTCATTTCTTGGTTGGCTGATGCCCTGGGGGCCGCCTGAACCCTCCTCATGGCCAGGTACATAGCAGTCTCATACTCACAGCATTAATTAATGCAAGGAGCATCTAGTACTTAGGCCACTGACCAGGTGCCCTCCTGGATTCAACAGTATTGCTGTTCTCCGGACAGTGATCAGGTTGAATACTGTGGCGGCAGTATTTTGTGCTGCATCGTGATATTTGGTTCCGCTGGGGCAGTATTTTATGCTGCATCGTGATATTTGGTTCTGCTGGGGCAGTATTTTATGCTGCATCGTGATATTTGGTTCTGCTGGGGCAGTATTTTATGCTGCATCGTGATATTTGGTTCCGCTGGAGCAGTATTTTATGCTGCATCGTGATATTTGGTAACGCTGGGGCAGTATTTTATGCTGCATCGTGATATTTGGTAACGCTGGGGCAGTATTTTATGCTGCATCGTGATATTTGGTTCCGCTGGGGCAGTATTTTATGCTGCATCGTGATATTTGGTTCTGCTGGGGCAGTATTTTGTGTTGCACTATGGTATTGTTGGCCACACCTACTTGTTTCCCTGCCTACTTGTGCTGCCCTCCCCTGCCCTCCTGTCAATCTGGCCCCGCCTACAACCATTATTATTTTTTTAGGGCTACTTTATGTTCCCAGTCCAGCCCTACATGTATGCTTCAGTAAACAATTGTTTTTCACGTGTAATTACTAGGGATGTGCGAACTTCTGTTTTCAAGTTCGGCGTACAAGGTTCGGGTCATCTATGAAGTCCGTTACGGATTCCGCGGAATCCACAACGGAATTCTTAAATAACCTGAAGTTTGTACGCCGAACTTGAAAACAGACGTTCGCTCAACACTAGTAATAACTATTCTGGAGCATTTATTCTTATGACGCTATATTGTGCCCTTCCTCTATTATTAGTTCTAGAAGTTGATGAATAAAGGTACTGTTGGGTGTTACCATGTAGAGATGTGCTTTTACACACTCTGGCACCGTCCAGTCCATGCTACCAGTGTCAAACTGTGCAGGAACACCCCTCAACTGGTAATATCCAGTTCATTTCTAGCAGAGATAATAGAGGAACGGCACAATATAGAGCTGTAAGAGTAGATGCAAAGGGTACGGGGACCCTCAGCGCTGGGACGGAGCACCGGTGAACAGATGCGTGGCTTTCTTTCTTATTTTAACGCATTCTGGGCCCCTAGGTGATTTAATCTTGAGGGTCAGACTACCCATTTTAACAGTGCCATTTTCCAGTAGGCCATGTCAGTTTACACTGAGCCCCCCCCCCCCTTGTCAGAGTAGTCAAAAAGGGTTGAAATCATTTAGTAAATCTGGTGCAAGCATGTACATTTTTTTGGGCACAAGTTGTGCCAGAATTCTAATGCATTTTGATTAGTAAATCTCGATCAATGTTCTAGAGCGGGGATGCTCCACTGCGGCCGTTCACTACAACATCCCTGTTCTAGACTGAGAAAATGGCGGCGCTGTTTATCAAGTTCTATGGTGACGGAAGTTTCCATGTTTACTCGGAGAGCGGTAAGGGTTTGACCTCCCACCAGTGTAGTCTTTTATCAAGATGTTTTATGTGTGCGTTCCTGATTCTGACGTCCGTGAATGTACTATTTTAGCTTAGACGTCAAGTAACCTATTGACGGCCAATATTGTCTCATCAAGCACTGACCTGTCCCTGTCTGTTCTAGGCACTCGGTAATGGCTCCGCTTCTCCTCCAGTATGGATTCCAGCTGTCAAGCTTTTATTTACAGCGGTGTTTAGAATACAACAATTTTCCTTTATTTCGCTACTTTCTAAGCCAATCCTGCCCATTGCCTTCTGGGAATGAACTTGATGCATTTAAACTACAGTCATCTTCCAGCCATTACAAAGAATGGCTGCCCTATTTGCTACTGGCCGGCCTTGATCCTACACCTTTGCTGGATGTTACATGGTGAGAGCTTTTATATATGTATTTTATATATTACTTTCCTGTCCTTTCAGTTCACAGTGGTAATCCGTTGATATTAGACTACATGGTATGCATGCTAAATGTTAAAAAGAAAAAAATCTGTAATATTTGAGGGATAAAATGTACTTGTATTAACACATAGCCCCTGACAGAAGGCTCCTAGGTGTGCTACTATATAGGAATACTGTGATGTACATTGCCCACAGGCTCCTATAGTAGTTTTCTGTGCAATATGTGTTTCTAACTGGATGCCTCAGGAATAACGGAGTCCGTCCCAACCCAGAATTAGCTTTTTCGGCAAATACACCAAACAGCATAATGCGAACATACCGTCCATTAGCTTAGACGTCATGTTAACTTCTTGATAGACAACTGACATGTATCTAAATGTGGGTATTCCCATTTCAGACAATGGGGACACATCGCTAGGATCGGCTCCCATTGTCTGATAGGTGCGGGTCCCACCGCTGGGACCTGCACTTATCTTGTAAACGGAGCCTTGAAAGTCACGGAGGGTGCACTGCACATGCGCACCTGCCGTCTATTAGTTTTTAGGGGGCAGCTGAAAATGTGGGACCTGCACCTTTCCTAGCAATATGCCCTCGTTGTCTGAGATGACACAGCCCCTTTAAAGGGAACCTGTCACCATGAAAATGCTAAGTAATCTGCAGGCAGCATGTTATAAAGCAGGAGGAGCTGAGCAGATTGATATATAGATTTGTGGGTGAAAATCCTGTAAAACATGTATTTTATACTTTTAAATTCCTGCTCATTCTGGGCTTTGAAGTCCAGGAGGTGGTCCTATCAGTGACCGACGGCCTTCCCTCTATGACTATGTATATGGAGCCCAGAATGAGTAGGAATTTAACCCTTTCGAGGCTGGGTGATTTTCCGTTTTTTACTCCCAGCCCTCCTAAAGCCATAACGTTTTCATTTTTTCATTCATATAGCTGTATGAGGGCTTGTTTTTTTGCGGGACAAGGTGCACTTTCTTTGCATTGCCATATTCTGACCCCCATAACTTTTTATTTTTATGTTTACGGAGCTGTGTCCGGGCTCACTCCTTGCGGGGCGATTTTGTAATTTTCATTGATTTCATTCTGGGGTGCATATGACCTATTGATCACTTTTTATTACATTTTTTGTGAAAGGTACCATATGGAATTATATTTTTATATTTTAGTATGGGTGTTTTCACATGCGGTGATGCCTGTGATGTTAATTGTTTTTTTAATTTTTTTATTATTTATTTATTTTTATTTTGGGGACAGGAGGGTGATTTTAATATATATATATATATATATATATATATATATATATATACATTTTATTTTATTTTTTACACTCTTTAATAGTGCCCTTCGGGAACTATAACAAGCAATTATTAGATTGCTTGAGAATTGCACAGGCAGGCTCTCCATAGGAACTAATGTGAGGCAACTCTGTTCCACTCCTGAGTACAGAGACTGCAGCACATTACATCTGGCTCCCCTGATCCTTTTTCCGGGGGGAGCCGGTACACGGTCGGGAGCACACGCTCCCAGTCTTTAACCTCCCAGATGCCATGGTCACATTTGTTTAAAACAGGAGGCACCTGTTTTAAATGCCCAGCCACTGATGTAAATTTACCTGGGGTGGTCAGGAAGGGTTTAAACAAATAAATTACAAGTTTTACAAAATCTTTTCCCATAAAACTATATATCATATCTGCTCCATTTCTCCTGCTCTATAATATGCTGCCTGCAGCTCAAACACCTTGTTTAATTAACATGACAGGTTCCCTTTAAACTGAAATGGACGACTGGTATGACCCAAGCCAATGTAGTCACCATTACAGTGCTGATAGTGGGGGTGTCCTCTTCTGTAGGTTTCATAGTTTAGTTACAAGGCAAATTTACTATGAACGGGAACCTGTCACCAGGGAATTCACTATAAAACCAGGCATGATGCTTGTAGGGCTCGAGCCAGCTGAGATGACTATGCAGGAACCTGGCCCTGTCAACCAAGAAGAAGAGGAAAGGACTGGCAGAGGAAGCAGGAGGAGCAAGGGTGCACCGATAGGCTGGGGTCTGCCCTTGGTGCAATTAACTGATAATATGCATATGCACTTTATAATCCTACTGGAACAAACAATACTGGAATGCACACTTTGGAACTGTATTGAAATGTATGCTCTATAGGAGCGGACAGGCTAATTGGACCATTCTTTAAAGGACTGCTCCCACTGTTAGGGGTTTTATTTTATTTTATTTCTTTTACTGAACATATTCTAATGATAAGTGTATTTTAGATTCATTGAGTATTACCACGTATATTATGTCAATATATTAAAACCATAGTATCATTTATCTGGGTGAATCGATATTTCCATATGTGTTCCCTTATTGTAGAGAGTGCCCCTTTCAATTCTTTTTTCATATCTTGCTACTTAGGCCTTAGGGTGAGGCCAATAGAGGTGAGCACCTCATATCTACAGCCGATAGGTGGGTGTAGCCGCTGTTCTTTCATTACACTGCTTTCATATCTCTGGTGAAAATATCCGTCAGGCTGTTCCGGCAGAGAACAGCATGCTGGAGTTTACTGGACTCTACAGTTCTCCGCCAGATTCCCATTGACTATAATGGGATCTGGCGGTGATCTGGCCACTTTGTGGCATAAATGGTGGCCTTTGGCTGGACAATTACCGCTGCATTCATTGATTTTTGTCCAGCCGACATTTATGCCGAAATAGCATCCCAACATGTCTGCTGTAGGAGCATGCTATACCCTAAAGCCAGACATGAGTGGAGCACCTGCCCTGACAAGGGTGACCCCTGGTCTGGCACCGGAACCCAATCCCTACGCCTAAATGACTGACCCTACACACTGAATTGCTGCTTCTCCTACATGTTTTGCCTATATAGAAATGTCAAGCTCATCATGGAGACGTTTCACAGCGAGACAGCAAGGGTAGTGTGGTCAGGGCGAGTGGGTCCACTCTGCTGCAAATGAGGAACATTATCGAGCACAGCCTCTTAGATTTTTTGGGCTCTGCAATCTAGATACCTCATCCTTTATCACAATAGGTGTTTTTCATCATTGTCAATAAACCTTATGTTTTAGATATCCATCCATACTTCGCTGTTTCTCCACAGAACCGGCCTTAAGATCCACAACTCGTGTATGTCGTGTATCTCTAGCATCGTCATGAGAGAAATTTACATGAAGGGTGATTGAGAAACCTAAGGAGGATTCAACTGTACCAGCCTGGTCCACAGGATGATCTTCACCACTGCCTCCTTTATATCACTCTCATGGAGATTACAGTCACTGAGAGGTGTAAAATGGAGCGGTTTCTTAATGATCTCTAGAAAATTGTCTTCCGTTAACAACACCACAAACTGCCACATTACTTATTAATAATGCTCCCTGACCTTAGGCAGGAAAAGCCGTTATCATAGCTTTATGGAATTCACATTTCATAGTGCAGCAGACAACAATTAATTAGTGGATTTGCATATGACATGTTTACGGTAATTGTTTGATGGTTTTTGGACCACACTAGATCAGTTTAGTAATGAGAATGAGCAACGGAAGGCCAAATGTCACAGACCATGTCTGAAAAGAATAGTTTTTTGTGGGCAAAAATAATTTCTACCCGATGTTATTCCAGGTAGTGTGGCTTTAATAGTAGAATGAAGGTTATTCTCATCAGTGTGCTGGTGTCTTCTTGGGACTTGATGAGTATGTTGGTGGCACCAAATCACCCCTGAAGTTCCTCTTAAAGTGGATCTGTCAGCCTAATAGACTACACTAATTAAAGGGCTTTTCTGGGATTTTACAGGATAGATTTTCTAAGTTTGATCACTGGGGTAGCCGTGCTTCTCTCCCTTACATTGTCTGACACAGTAATGTCCATGTGTCTGCCTCTGTCCTTTGTTTGAAGATCATTTTGTGGAGGAAGTGAAATATTTAAGTTCATCACTCTTTTTGAGAAGATTTTTGGAGTACTTCATCTTTACTTGATAACCTGCTGCTATTCATATGATTGCGGTGCGAGTCCTGAGGTTGGGACCCACAATTGATCACAAAAATGTTGGCCTATCCTAAATGTATAAATTTGTCTAAATTTACAGAGTGCTGATCATGCTTCAACCAACAATGAACCCTCACATATATTAGGAACATATCTCCTAATATGCCTCAACCACCAAAAGTGATGCCTTTATGGATACAGCCACGTAGGTGCTCCCAGGGAAACTAGCTACTTAAGCTCCTGTATTTTGATAGTGAAGTCGGGAAAGGGGCTATAGAAGTAGCCAGTGATCATCATTTTTTAAACTATGATATCACCAGTTGCCCTTTTCTTAGTATTTTTTTTTACCTGTTTGACCCATTGACGCAAAAATGCTGTCTCAGAACCTATACCTAATATTTAAAAGCTATGTACACCTTCTGAGGCAATATTTTTTTTATTATTGTGTGTTTTTGGCTAAAAATCCTTTTTTTGATTAGTCTTTATTAAAAAATATTGAGCTGTTCTGTCACAAAGGGTTAACTTTTTTTCTAACTGTGTGACTGGTACTTTCACTTTTTGCCATCTAATAACCCTTATCTCTAAACTTCTAAGAGGAGTATAAACACTTATTTAAGCCACATTCTTAACAGTAAGATAAGAACTGAGCTATAGTGATTGTTTATAATGTCAGAGAACAGAGATAAGGAGTCCCTCAGCTCCCCAAATGTTGGAAAAGAGAGAAAATCCAAAGGGTGCTACTAGAGCATGTCGGCTCTGTACAGAAAAAAGGATGCATATTTTTTTATTTTATTTTAGCTCAAAATGAGTACAGTGCAATAAAAAAAAAAAAAATGCCTCCAAAAGTGTACATGGCCTTTAAGGTGGAGTACTGTTGCACAAAACATGACCATGTATTTCATAATCTTCCATTCATTTGAGTGGACACAAGCAATACCACATTTCTCCTGAAGTGGCCGTTGCAGGAGAAAGTAGTTGCTGCAAACGGCTTCACTCAGGAAATAACATCTGATCGTTATCAGGGGTTTGAGCTACCGAATCCATTGCAGAAGGGGCATTCTCTTTAAAGAAGACCTAAACCTTTGCTGGATCTCTTCTCTGTTCCCTAAGGCCTCATGCCTCATGTATCCCTTTTTGTGGCCTGCAAAACACGGGTAACATCTGTGTTAAGTCTGGATTTTTTTGTGGTCCCGTTGACTTCAATGGGTCCGTGGGCTGCATTTTGCAGCCAAGAATCAGACATGTTCTATCTTTTTGTGGAATGGACGCACGGATGCAGACAGCATACATATGACATCCATGTGTATTCCGTTTAATTATTTATTTATTTTGCGGACCCACAGAAATGAATAGGCCCATGTGCAGTCATGGATACAAAATATGGTGGTATGCATGAGGCTTAAGGCTACTTTTACAATGGCGTTTCTATTTTCCGGTATTGAGATCCGTTATAGGATCTCAATACCGGAAAAAATCGCTTCTGTTTTGTCCCCATTCATTGTCAATGGGGACAAAACGTAACTGAACAGAATGGAATGCTCCAAAAAGCATTCCGTTACGTTTGGTTGCGTGCGTTCCCATACCGGAGAGCATGTTGCGGTTTTCTTTCCGTCATGGGATGTGGAGCAAGATGGATCCGTCATTACACACAATGCAAGTCAATGGCTACGGATCAGTTTTCTCTAACACAATAGAAAACGGATTAGTTTCCCATTGACTTTCAATAAAGTTCTTGACGGATCCGTCTTGGCTATGTTATAGATAATACAACCGGATCCGTTCGTAACGGATGCAGATGGTTGTATTATCAGTAACGGAAGCGTTTTTGCTGAACCCTGCCGGATCCAGTAAAAACGCTAGTGTGAAAGTAGCCTAAACCATTTGCTTTAGGCCTCTTGCACACGACCGTATGGCTCTTTCAGTATTTTGCGGTCCGCAAAAAATACGGATTACGTCCGCGTGCATTCTTTGTGCATTCTGTTTTTACGGAACAGCTGGCCCCTGATAGAACAGTTCTATCCTTGTCTGTTATGCGGACGATAATTGGAACGCAAAAAAAAAAAACGGAACACAAACGGAAAAAATAAACCTGTTCGTGTGCAAGAGGCCTTCTAATGGAGCCATAGGATGCTGCCTCCAAGAACTGTGTGCAAGAGAGAGATTATTCTGTGACCCTAACAATAGCAAGTAGCAATAAACCTTTTAACACTGTAGTATTTTAGGCTCCTACGTCTCATAAATGCAGCTCAACAATAAAAAATAACACCTCATCAACTAACAGTAGACATGGCATTTACTTTTGATTGTTCTCATTATTTTCAAGCGTGACAAAATATACACACAGAAAAATTAGAGCTTGAAGTTAGAAAGATTTACTCTCGGAAATAATTGCCTGTCACAATGCAGTCTGCAAATTGGATATTCTGAAAAGGCTTAAGACAGGCATGATATATAAAATACTTGCAAGTCAGCCAAAGCCGGTGAGAAAAAAAAATCCCCCAACAAATTAAGTGTTTCCAATGGAATAAGAAATGTTTGCTAATTAAACTTGCTGCAGTCTTGTCATTCGCCTGTGATACAGTATTGCTTTGGAAAGCTATCACTTATGATTTATATGAAAGTTAAATATCTGGTGTTTACAGCAGTTTTCCCCACGGTGTAATTGAAGGACACATCTACTAACAATGAGGTTTACCGAGACAAACACTGTCGTTCTCACAAATCATCCCGTACATTTCACATTTCATGTGGACAAAAGGACAGCTCAACAGTCGTGTGGATGCAAATAATTATAATCCTCAGTGGCTCCTACAGTGATAAAAAAATATAAAAATACCAGAATAGAAAATGCCTGTAGGTGGCAGTGCTCCATAAGAATACACAAAATTTCCCATACACTACTGTATATAATCACTGTGGTGTATGGGAGAAGTAACGGGGGGCTTAAATATGTACAAATTCAAATTGCCCCCCTTTTCCCCAAAAAGTATAAACAATAAAAAACAAAATAAAGATCATTTGCGCAGCTGCATCCCAAAACTCTTGAACGATTAAAATATAAATGTATTCATCCCATACAGTGAATGGTGTAACATAAATAAAATCAAAATGGCCAATGCGCCGTTTTTTTGTCACTTCACCTCCCCCCAAAATTTTTATAAAAAGTGATCAAAAAGTCACACACTCCATAGTGCTTATCACTCAATACTACAGTTCGCCCTGCCCAAAATGAGCCCCTCACACAGCTCTGTAAACTTAAATATAATAAAAGTTATGGGAGTCAAAATAGGACGATGAAAAGAAAAAAATATTTTTTTCAAAAGTTTTTTTATTTCAGTTATTAAAACCCAAGAAAAACAATACAAGTGTGGTATCTCTGTAATCGTACTGACCCAGAGAATGAAGGGCACAGGTCAGTTTTACTGCATAGGGAACATTTAAAAAAAACGAAACCCATTAAACTATGGCGTAATTGTGTTTTTTTTTCCCCATTCCACGGTCCACCCCATTTGGAGTTTTCTTTCCCCCAGCTTGCCAATACTTCTTGTGCAATATTAAATGGTGCCATTAAAAAGCACAACTTGTCCCTCATACAGCTATGTGAATGGAAAAATTAAAAATTGTATGGATCCGGGAAGGCAAGGGAGTAAGGCCTCTTTCACACTTGCGTTGTCCGGATCCGGCGTGTACTCCACTTGCCGGAATTACACGCCGGATCCGGAAAAACGCAAGTGTACTGAAAGCATTTGAAGACGGAACCGTCTTCCAAATGCGTTCAGTGTTACTATGGCACCCAGGACGCTATTAAAGTCCTGGTTGCCATAGTAGGAGCGGGGGAGCGGTATACTTACAGTCCGTGCGGCTCCCGGGGCGCTCCAGAGTGACGTCAGAGCGCCCCATGCGCATGGATGACGTGATCACATGATCCATGCGCTTGGGGCGCCCTGACGTCACTCTGAAGCGCCCCGGGAGCCGCACAGACGGTAAGTATACTGCTCCCCCGCTCCCCACTACACTTACCATGGCTGCCAGGACTTTAGCGTCCCGGCAGCCATGGTAACCACTCTGAAAAAGCTAAATGTCGGCTCCGGCAATGCGCCGAAACGACGTTTAGCTTAAGGCCGGATCCGGATCAATGCCTTTCAATGGGCATTAATTCCGGATCCGGCCTTGCGGCAAGTGTTCCGGATTTTTGGCCGGAGCAAAAAGCGCAGCATGCTGCGGTATTTTCTCCGGCCAAAAAACGTTCCGTTCCGGAACTGAAGACATCCTGATGCATCCTGAACGGATTTCTCTCCATTCAGAATGCATTAGGATAATCCTGATCAGGATTCTTCCGGCATAGAGCCCCGACGACGGAACTCTATGCCGGAAGACAAGAACGCAAGTGTGAAAGAGCCCTAAAAAGAACAAAAATGCAAAAACAAAAAATCGCTCCATCATAAAGGGGTTCAGGTGAATCCCCCGATTATCATCAAAAAGCTCATCCTAATGGCCCCTACAATTGCTGCCATCTGAACACTTTCCAGTTATTCTCCCTGGCTGGTCAAGCCACACCTTGTGTTATGAAAGATAAATGTCATTGATACAAACTCCACACCAGTACAGGGGGCGCTATATACCTTTCTAACATCAATGCTCTGTAATGAACACCAGCGGTCTCCTTGTGGTTTAGGTGGCTTTGGGATTCCCTTTTCATTCTTTTTTTTGTTGCTGTGATCATTTCATGCGGTCTCTTTATGCAATGTAGTTTTGCTGAAGCGACACAGACATAATTAGTTCTTTATGAAATAAAAATGAGTATTCAGTGCAAACATACCCGACAGATAAACGCTGCGTAGTTGGTGAGAGATGGGAGCACTATTGTATGCACTTGAATAAGCTTCAGAAAGCATAAAGAATTCACAGCTCAGGCATCATCTGGAGCACAGTTTCCCCAGGGCCTGAGCTATCACTTTCTAGTTCATAAAAAGCTGCTCTGAACAGCTAACCACCCGGCCCCCTCCTCTGAATCTGTGCTCATCACGGCCCCCTCCACACTGGTCTCTCTTGGGTACAGAATGAAAAAATAGTCACTTTTAGAAACTGTGGCATTTTATCCCAGGGCGTATAGTCCAATCAAACTGATTCAAATACACCTACAAGCAAATTTATGTATAAAGTTTGGTACTTACATGTATATATCATAGGAAAAAAAGTTGCAAAAATTATAATTATTCACTTTAACCACTTAAAGGGGTTATCCCACTTAGCAGTTTCATACTTACCTGCTGCCACCGCGCGTTCACTTCCTGGATTCTGGCTGGGGGCGGGCTTCATCTTGATTGAAGTCTTCTCCCGGCCGGGCCGCGCGCTGGACTGAACGCGCACGCTGCCGCGCATGCGCAATGTGACTTATTTCTGGCCAGTATAGTACAGAGCCGGCGTGCGCGTTCGCAGCTCTGTACTATTCTGGCCGGGAAGAAGTCACCGTCGCGCATGCGCGGCAGCGTGCGCGTTCAGGACAGCGAGTGGCCCGGCCGGGAGAAAAGAAGAAGTCTTCTGGGCAAGCGCGACCATCGGGATCTTGCGGAAGAGCGGTGGTCGTAACCAGGTGAGACCGAGTCACAACAATAAGGTAAGTGGGGATGAATTTTCTCCTAATCGGTGGGAATTTGTTAATAAAGTATATTTACAAAAATGATCACTGTCAAATCATTAACAGATTTAACAGTGATCATTATGATGGGATAACCCCTTTAAGGACCACAGGTTTATAGCCCCCAGTGACCAGGCCCTTTTTTACAAATCAGCACTTCACAACTTTAACGGTTTATTGCTCGGTCATGCAACTTGGCACCCAAATGAATTTTACCTCCTTTTCTTCTCACAAATACAGCTTTCTTTTGGTGGTATATGATTGCTGCTGACATTTTTCGTTTTTCTGATATTAATCAAAATAGACTGCAATTTTCTCAAAAAAAAGTGTATTTTTAACTTTTTCTGGTAAAATTGTTCAAATATAATTACATTTCTATACAAGTTTGTGTCAGAATTTATTGTGCTACATGTCTTTGATAAAAAAAAAATCCAATAAGTATATATTTATTGGTTTGCGCAAAAGTTGTAGCGTTTACAA
Source organism: Bufo bufo (assembly GCF_905171765.1). NCBI lineage: Eukaryota > Metazoa > Chordata > Amphibia > Anura > Bufonidae > Bufo > Bufo bufo. Next base: position 556,506,144 of record NC_053392.1, read on the forward strand.
ACTATGGTACAAAAATTAGAATTTCTGCATTTTGAAGCAGCTCTGACTTTCTGAGCACCTGTCATGTTTCTTGAGGTGCTAGAATGCCAGGATAGTATAAATACCCCCCAAATGACCCCATTTTAGAAAGAAGAAACCCCAAAGTATTCGCGAAGGGGCATGGTGAGTTTATGTATGATTAAAAAAAAATTCACAAGTTAGCGAAAAATGACACTTTCTGAGGAAAATAAATAAATAATAAAGTTTCCATTTCTGCTAACTTCTGGCAAAAAAAAATAAATCTCCCACGGACTCACTATGCCCCTCAGTAAATACCTTGGGGTGTCTACTTTCCGAAATGGGGTCATTTGTGGGGTGTGTTTACTGTTCTGGCATTTTGGGCGGGGCTAAATTGTGAGCAACCCTGTAAAGCCTAAAGGTACTCGTTGGACTTTCGGCCCCTTTACGCACCTAGGCTGCAAAAAAGTGTCACACATGTGGTATCGCCGTACTCAGAAGAAGTAGGGCAATGTGTTTTGGGGTGTATTTTTGCATATACCCATGCTGGGTGAGAGAAATATCTCAGTAAATTGACAACTTTGTATACATTTTTTTTTAAAGTTGTCATTTACAGAGATATTTCTCACACACAGTATGGGTATATGTAAAAATACACCCCAAAACACATTGCCCTACTTCTTCTGAGTACGGCGATACCACATGTGTGACACTTTTTTGCAGCCTAGGTGCACAAAGGGGCCCAAATTCCAATGAGAATCTTTACGATTTCACAGGGCATTTTTACGCATTTGGATTCCAAACTACTTCTCACGCTTTAGGGCCCCTAAAATGCCAGGGCAGTATAAATACCCCACAAGTGACCCCATTTTGTAAAGAAGACACCCCAAGGTATTCCGTGAGGGGCATGGCGAGTTCATAGAAGATTTTTTTTTTTTGGCACAAGTTAGCGGAAATTTATTATTATTAGTTTTTTTTTCTTACAAAGTCTCATATTCCACTAACTTGTGACAAAAAATTTAATTTTACATGAACTCACCATACCCCTCACGGAATACCTTGGGGTGTCTTCTTTCTAAAATGCGGTCACTTGTGGGGTATTTATACTGACCTGGCATTTTAGGGGCCCTAAAGCGTGAGAAGTGCCCTGTGAAATCCTAAAAGTACTCATTGGAATTTGGGCCCCTTTGCGCACCTAGGCTGCAAAAAAGTGTCACAGATGTGGTATCGCCGTACTCAGACGAAGTAGGGCAATGTGTTTTGGGGTGTATTTTTACATATACCCATACTGTGTGTGAGAAATATCTCTGTAAATGACAACTTTTTCCATTTTTTTATACAAAGTTGTCAATTTACAGAGATAGTTCTCTCACCCAGCATGGGTATATGTAAAAATACACCCCAAAACACATTGCCCTACTTCTCCTGAGTACGGTGATACCACATGTGTGACATTTTTTTGCAGCCTAGGTGCGCAAAGGGGCCCAAATTCCAATGAGTACTTTTAGGATTTCACATGGCATTTTTACGCATTTGGATTCCAAACTACTTCTCACGCTTTAGTGCCCCTAAAATGCCAGGGCAGTATAAATACCCCACAAGTGACCCCATTTTAGAAAGAAGACACCCCAAGGTATTCCGTGAGGGGTATGGTGAGTTCATGTAAAATTAAATTTTTTGTCACAACTTAGTGGAATATGAGACTTTGTAAGAAAAAAATAAAAAATATCAATTTCCGCTAACTTGTGCAAAAAAAAAAAAATCTTCTATGAACTCGCCATGCCCCTCACGAAATACCTTGGGGTGTCTTCTTTCCAAAATGGGGTCACTTGTGGGGTATTTATACTGCCCTGGCATTTTAGAGGCCCTAAAGTGTGAGAAGTAGTTTGGAATCCAAATGCGTAAAAATGCCCTGTGAAATCCTAAAAATACTCTTCAGCGGAATACCCCTTTTTTGACATTTTGGGCTAACTAAATTTAGGGGGTATTCCTCTGAGACTACCCAGGAAAAAGAGCACACCTGCCTAGTAAAAAGGGAGTGCTTGCGAAGTAAAGCTGCGATCACTAATAAAGATCGAAAAAGCTCAAAAGTGATCTTTATAGCGCCGCAGCGATTTGACGGTGTTTTTGCAGTGATCAGAAAAAAAACAATTCTGTCACTGCGGTGGGGCGGACTGAACGCAAGTGTGGGCACAAGACCAGGCCTGATCGGGCGAACACTGCGTTTTTTGTAGAGCCTAAGGTGACCCTAATGTACTGATATAGATCTGATTGCGATCAGTCTTGATCACTTACAGATACTATATAGTACTAGTGCAATGAGCAGGACACTGGGTCAGTGGGAATGCTATGCAGTGGGTCAGTTTATATGTGTATAAGTTTGTGACGCCAGTTGCAGCTTGCGCAGGTACTGTAGCAGGGCCCTTTAAGATGTTATGAGCTCACGTACTAGGTAAAGAATGCCAGAGGGGGATAATGTCTCTGTATAGCAGATGTGGTAGTATCAACGGTGTCTCCTACCTTGGTACGGCTGGACTCCTGTATCCTGGCTCACATGCAACAAAATGAGTGCTGTTAATAGGAGTAATTGAGGAATGATGGAAATCCACACAGATAATAGGGTCCAACTTGTCTTTACTTGATGTTATGATATGCAGCTTTGATCCATACAAGTATACAGCTTTAGTCTAGGGTCCCAGCAGGTTTTGGCAGGAATTTATAAGTATTCTGCATCTGATCATACGCCTATTAGAATCTGGCAGATATCTATCTTCTGCTCTGTCTTTAGTCTGCTTGGTTTGGATCTGCTTTGGATCTTTACTTACAGGACTGCTCGCAGGGTATGGTGGAGGCTTCCTGGAGATCTGATAGTTCTGTAGATGGCTGCTTTCTCTGTCCACCAGCTGAGGTAAGGGACTCAGGCTGGGAAGGTTGATCTTGGGCCTCAGCAGAGGCTTGGATCCTTGGTTGGGGTCCATGGTTCTGGGAGCGCCTACTAACACAGCCTACCCCAGCAGGGGGGTGGCTCACACTCTCTAACTTCCTTCTCCTCCTCATAAAGCATGGCATGGGACAACCCACTTCTGCTCATGTAGGGGAGACTAGACTGGAATGGTCTGTTCCAGGCTAGAAGCTAACTCTGACCTGTTGCATACTGCTGCCACCTGCTGGTGTACATTGAGAATTACAGCAGATATACAATACAAGCATAAAAATATACATTTTGGCAAATACACAGTTATACTACACAAGATGATAAAACACATTTACATTAACATTATGAAGCAGGGGAACAGAAGTTTGGTGACATACTTCAGGATGTTACACTAGTGCTGATTAGCGACAGTGATGACGCTAATCAGCGACTAATCAGTGACTGCTGTGCAGTGAACTGGGCGCTAACTACCTAACAAGTAGCTAACTAACTGGCGGTGATAAGGGACCCTTACAGGAAGGTGATCAGTGACAGAGGGGTGATCAGGGAGTCTATATGGGGTGATCAGGGGTTAATAAGGGGTTAATAAGTGACAGGGGGGGGTGTAATGTGTGTGTGTGTGGTGCTTGGTGCTACTTACAGAGCTGCTTGTGTCCTCTGGTGGTCGATCCATGCAAAAGACCATGGACCACCAGAGGAGCAGGTAACAGGTATATCAGACGCTATTTACAAAATAGCGTCTGATATACCTATTTGATTGGTTATTTTAAAAATCTACAGCCTGCCAGCCAATGATCAGCGCTGGCAGGCTGTAGTTCAACTTGTGAACTGTGCGATCCTGTGAACGCGCGCTCCTGTGAGCGCGCGTTCACAGGAAATCTCAGGTCTAACGAGATGACGCCAATAGGCGTCACTGAGACCTGAGAGCGCTGCCGTCCGGACGCCTATCGACGTTACCGTGACGGCAAGTGGTTAATTTACGGTATCTTTAATGAACGGTCACATATTTTTAGGTCAGTGTATTATGACCGGTAGGACTTTTAAGTCCTTAAGGGGTCTGTCAAGGAGCTGTTTTGCAGATACTGCTGATATCAGTTCGCTGGGAGGTAAAAGAAGGAAAAGCAACTAGCCAAGTGGAAGGTGCTGCAGCATCGTCATTTTAAGAGAAATGCCAGTGAAACAGACGTGTTAGAGCTGAGAGGTCCCCTTTGAAGAGGTTTTTCCAAAAATGGCCAGAATGGCATAACAAGATTAAGTAAAAAGGATATTCACCTCACCGCTCTCATTCTGATGCTTAGGCCAGCTCCACATCAGTTGTGTCCGGCGAGGTATTTTAGGGCGTGAGCTGGACACAACTGATATGTATGTGGCCGTTCATTGAGGATAAATTAAAGTTAATATCGTAATTATATTTTTCTCCAGCTTTTTTCTCATGGTGGAAAAGACCAAAACTCTGGTGGTTACTTTGATTCATCCTCGTCTTGACTACTGTAACTAATTACTAATAGGTCTCTCCTCACTAAACTCTCCCCCCTTCCATCTGTTCTAAATGCAGCTTCCAGGCTCATCTATCTGTGCACCCGCTACACGGATGCCTCCAGCCTGAGCCAATCACTTCACTGGTTGCCTATCCACCACAGAATACAGTTCAAACTTCTCACCCACAAAGCTCTCCACAGTGCTGCATCTCTTTACGCGTCCTCCCTCATTTCCATCTACCACCTTACTCACATTCTCCATTCTTCCAATGATCTAATATTAACATCCTCCATAATTCGAACCTCACACTCCCGTCTTTGAAACTTTTCTCGAGCTGCACCTCCTCTCTGGAACGCACTTTCCCGGACAATCAGGTTAATTCCCAACTTCCATTGCGTCAAACATGCCTTCAAAACACATCTTTTCAGGCGGGCTAATGATGTTCGGTAAACTGACTCTTCACTGTTAATTCTCCCCCTTCTGAACCCTTATTCTTAACTGAACGCCATCACTATTGTCTGATTGCAAATGAGCATAGGTGATTAAGGTGATTTGTTTGTTTATAATCTTTCCCCTCTTTAAAATGGCAGACCTGGTTCTGTGCAGGAATTGTTGTGCTTTTATTTCAGGTTCCACTCTTCAGAAGGTTTGGATGCTGTCTGATCTGTAGACAGCTCTTCATAATGCAGCAGGAAATCGTATTTTTGAAATCTGAGATTTGTAAATTAACCGTTAAACAAACTCAGGCGGAGAACATTGCAATGCCACTGCCACAGAGGCCCCCTAGAAATGAAAGATGGGTTACTGCAGGTTCTGGTAGACTGAGAGTTGTTGATAGAAGACATGTCCCACAGTCTGTGGCTCTGCATAATTCATTTGCAGCACTTTCAGAGTGCAAGAGCAACATGAGGGATGGCTCAAGCACAGTGGGTGAGAAACAATCATCTCCCATGCCTAAAGTATGCAAGACTGCAGCCAAAGACAAAAAGGAGAAGGTGAGGACTGATAGTAAGCAGCTGTTGGTGGGCGAATCCTCATCATAAGAGGTGTGAAGTTTGAGGAAAATGGTGTTGTGAGATGTCTCCCTGGTGCTACCGCTAGCAGGGATAGACGACGGATCCTTAATATTGTTAGGCAAGCAAAGCAGGAAAGAGAGGTGGTTGTTATTGTCCATCTTAGGACAAATGATCTGGCTTGCAATGAGGTTTCAAAGGTGAAGGAAGCTTTTCACACACTTGGAAATGATATACGGGAGGTTGCATCAACTGTTTCATTCTCTGCAGTTTTGCCTGTGCATAACCTTCAGCATGACAGGAAGATGCGCATTAAGGAATTCAATGTATGGCTTGGTGAATGGTGTCTGAACCAAGGGTTTGGCTTTGTGTCTCATGCTTTCGTTGGAATGGAAAAGAACTGTACAAGAAAGACGGTTTGCATCTTTCTCTCAAGGGAACCAATGTCCTCAGTGAACAGTTCCCAGTATTTGCTAAGGAGAATTTAAACTAGGAAAGGGAGGCAAAAGAGTGATAATCCAGCAGTCCGACTGCCCCCCGGAACAATGCCAGAAGATGCCAGTAGCACAAAGGTTAAGAAATGACAAGCTCAGATTCTTGTCTACAAATGCTCGCAGTTTAGGGAATAAGATCAATGAACTTGAGGCTATAATGGCATCTGAGAATATAGATTTAGTGGCTGTTACTGAGATGTGGTTCAATGGGAGTAATGACTGGGATATAACAATACCAGGGTTCTCTCTATACAGGAAAGACAGAGAAGGCAAGAAGGGGGAGGGGTGGCCGTGTATGTGAAAGATAGCATGAAATCTAATTTGATACAAGTTAGCGAGACCTATTTAGAGTCAGTTTGGGTTACCTTGCAGCTTGATAATCATAAGGTAACTCGTGTAGGTGTGATATATAGACTACCTAGCCAAGTCAAAGAATTAGATGATCTACTAGTTGAGGAAATAGCTAAAATGACATTGAAAGGGGAAGTTATCATTATGGGAGACTTTAATCTTCCTGATGTAAACTGGAAAACCAAAATAGCTAGTTCTGCCAGGAGTACAGATATTCAAAATTCCCTACTGGGATTATCTCTACAGCAAGTAGTTGAGGAGCCGGAAGGAAGCCATTTTAGATTTAGTATTCACAAATGGGAATTTGGTATCTGATATTACTGTAGGGGAAAGCTTGGGATCCAGTGATCACCAGTCAGTGTGGTTTACTATAAGTACAGTGACTGAGTCACACCACACAAAAACAAAAGTTTTAGATTTTAGAAAAACTGACTTTTCTAAAATTAGATTAGTGGTATACGAGTCCCTATCAGATTGGAACAGTTTCAATGGAGTCCAGGAGAAATGGGGCTACTTAAAAGTGGCACTATTGAAGGCAACAGAAAATTGCATTAGGCTTGTCAGTAAAAGCAAAAAAGGAAGAGACCACTGTGGTACTCAGCAGAAGTGGCCAGAATCATTAAAAACTAAAAGATAGCATTTAGTAATTATAAAAAATAAAAAAAAAAACGAGGATGACAGGCAAATTTATAAGATTAGGCAGAGAGAGGCCAAACAAGTTATAAGAGCTTCTAAAGCACAGGCAGAAGAGAAATTAGCTCAGTCAGTGAAAAAAGGCGATAAGACATTCTTCAGATACATAAATGAAAAAAGGAAACTAAAACAAGGAATTACCAAATTTAAAAAAAAAAGAAGGAAGGTATATGGAAGAACATAAAGAACAAGCTGACTGCCTCAATGAATACTTCTGTTCACTTTTTACAAAGGAAAATGAAGGAAAAGGACCTCAGTTAGGAAGGAAGACTAATGAATCTTTTGATGCATGTGTCTTTACAGAGGAAGAGGTTGTAAGTCAGCTCTCTAAAATTATTACAAATAAGTCACAGGGGCCTGATGGGATACACCCAAAGCTATTAAAAGAGCTCAACGGCGAACTAGCAAAACCATTAACAAATTTATTTAACCAATCACTGGCAACAGGAGTCGTCCCAGAAGATTGGAAATTGGCAAATGTTGTGCCCATTCACAAGAAAGGTAGTAGGGAGTAATCGGGCAACTATAGGCCAGTAAGCCTGACATCAATAGTGGGGAAATTAATGGAAACCATACTTAAGGAGAGGATTGTGGAACATCTAAAATCCCATGGATTGAAAGATGAAAAACAGCATGGGTTTACTTCAGGGAGATCATGTCAAACTAATCTTATTGATTTTTTTGATTGGGTGACTAAAATAATAGATGGCGGAGGTGCAGTAGACATCGCTTATCTGAACCTTAGTAAGGCTTTTGATACTGTCCCACATAGAAGGCTTATCAATAAATTGCAGTCTTTGTGCGTGGACTCCCAGATTAGGCAGTGGCTGAGTGACAGACAACAGAGGGTTGTAGTCAATGGAGTATATTCAGACCATGGTCTTGTTACCAGTGGGGTACCTCAGGGATCTGTTCTGGGACCCATATTGTTTAATATCTTTATCAGTGAAATTGCAGAAGGCCTCGATGGTAAGGTGTGTCTTTTTGCTGATGACACAAAGATTTGTAACAGGGTTGATGTTCCTGGAGGGATACACCAAATGGAAAAGGATTTAGGAAAACTAGAGGAATGGTCAAAAATCTGGATAAGATAATGCACCTGTGGCGTAAAAACCCAAGAGCAGAATATAAAATCAGTAATACAGTCCTAACCTCAGTATCTGAGGAAAGGGATTTAGGGGTCATTATTTCAGAAGACTTAAAGGTAGGCAGACAATGTCATAGAGCAGCAGGAAATGCTAGCAGAATGCTTGGGTGTATAGGGAGAGGCATTACCAGTAGAAAGAGGGAGGTACTCATGCCGCTCTACAGAGCACTAGTGAGACCTCATTTGGAGTATTGTGCGCAGTACTGGAGACCATATCTTCAGAAGGATATTGATACTTTGGAGAGAGTTCAGAGAAGAGCTACTAAACTAGTACAGTCGTGGTCAAAAGTTTTGAGAATGACACAAATATTAGTTTTCACAAAGTTTGCTGCTAAACTGCTTTTAGATCTTTGTTTCCGTTGTTTCTGTGATGTAGTGAAATATAATTACACGCACTTCATACGTTTCAAAGGCTTTTATCGACAATTACATGACATTTATGCAAAGAGTCAGTATTTGCAGTGTTGGCCCTTTTTTTTTTCAGGACCTCTGCAATTCGACTGGGCATGCTCTCAATCAACTTCTGGGCAAATTCCTGACTGATAGCAACCCATTCTTTCATAATCACTTCTTGGAGTTTGTCAGAATTAGTGGGTTTTTGTTTGTCCACCCGCCTCTTGAGGATTGACCATAAGTTCTCAATGGGATTAAGATATGGGGAGTTTCCAGGCCATGGACCCAAAATGTCAACGTTTTGGTCCCCGAGCCAGTTAGTTATCACTTTTGCCTTATGGCACGGTGCTCCATCGTGCTGGAAAATGCATTGTTCTTCACCAAATTTTTGGGCAAAATTGTGAGTGAGCCCACTCCCTTGGATGAGAAGCAACCCCACACATGAATGGTCTCAGGATGCTTTACTGTTGGCATGACACAGGACTGATGGTAGCGCTCACCTTTTCTTCTCCGGACAAGCCTTTTTCCAGATGCCCCAAACAATCGGAAAGAGGCTTCATCGGAGAATATGACTTTGCCCCAGTCCTCAGCAGTCCATTCACCATACTTTCTGCAGAAGATCAATGTGTCCCTTATGTTTTTTTTGGAGAGAAGTGGCTTCTTTGCTGCCCTTCTTGACACCAGACCATCTTCCAAAAGTCTTTGTCTCACTGTGCATGCAGATGGCGCTCACACCTCCCTGCTGCAATTCCTGAGCAAGATCTGCACTGGTGGCACTCCGATCCCGCAGCTGAATCCTCTTTAGGAGACGATCCTGGCGCTTGCTGGACTTTCTTGGACGCCCTGAAGCCTTCTTAACAAGAATTGAACCTCTTTCCTTGAAGTTCTTGATGATCCTATAAATTGTTGATTGAGGTGCAATCTTGGTAGCCACAATATCCTTGCCTGTGAAGCCATTTTTATGCAACGCAATGATGGCTGCACGCGTTTCTTTGCAGGTCACCATGGTTAACAATGGAAGAACAATGATTTCAAGCATCACCCTCCTTTTAACATGTCAAGTCTGCCATTTTAACCCAATCAGCCTGACATAATGATCTCCAGCCTTGTGCTCGTCAACATTCTCACCTGAGTTAACAAGACGATTACTGAAATGATCTCAGCAGGTCCTTTAATGACAGCAATGAAATGCTGTGAAAAGGTTTTATTGGGATTAAGTTAATTTTCATGGCAAAGAAGGACTATGCAATGCATCTGATCACTCTTCATAACATTCTGGAATATATGCAAATTGCTATTATAAAAATTTAAGCAGCAACTTTTCCAATTTCCAATATTTATGTAATTCTCAAAACTTTTGGCCACGACTGTACACTCATAGGGCCGGACATAAAAATGCTGCATGCAGCGTTTTTTTTTGTGTCTGGTGCTATTTGGCATCCGGCATCACAACTGTTGTGCCAAATGTATGTCCACGATCCTATAGAAAGATATGGAATCAGTTCTGGCCCAGTTCCCCCTGTGCGTTTTCTGTTTCATGCCGGAGGGGAACTGAGCCTGAAAGCTCGACAAATATGTAGGGGGCCTTAGTGGGAACCTAATGGTCTTTGCTTTCTGGTCCCATTTGACACACAGTAAATTCCCTCTCAGCCAATCACTGGCCGTGGCTCTGGCCTGCCTCAGCCAGTGACTGACTAAGCGGGGGACCTTGTAAGTGCCAAAACAGGAACAGTGAAGGTGTAATGCAAGAATAAACCAAATTGCTGAGTTTTTAAATCATTTAAGGCAGCGGTGGTTAAAGTTTTCAGAGAGTGGATCAGAAACTGGGACTGAATATAATGCCTGGAGTAGTAAATTGATTTTGTAGTTGAGTGGAAGGTTATTAGAGATATACAGACAACAAACATGCTACAGGTTGTTTTTTCTTGAATTTGAGAATCTGTACTTTTGGAATGTCAAGTATCAATGAGCCAACCTTTGATAGAGAATACTGTAAGGGGTTATCAACTAATTTCCAATATCATATCTGATCTTTGGTGAGGTTGCAGAGTGTCTGACCCCCAATCAGCTGTTAGAGTCTTGCGCCAGAAGTACACAGCTCCATCCATTGGGCAGTGGGCTGACCTTGTAACTGCAGTGCTGCCACCATTCACTTCAGTGGGAGCAGTGCTGTAGCAGACAGCTCCGTCCACTACACGACGGACCAAGTTGTGTATTTCCGGCACTGGCTTCACAGTTCTGAAACAACTGATTGACCAGGGTTCAGGATGTTGGACCCCTGACTATCAGATATTAATGGCCTATCGTGAGGAGAGATCATCAATAGTAAAGAAGTGGACAACCACCTTTATAAGTAACATTGATTAAACAAGCTAAATATGATAAGCAAACCATAATATGAAAAGTAAACTTCTCAAGAGGTCCGGTCGGCATCCTCTATGTAGCTGCTGTAGATGGTTACACGGCAGTTGTGGTCCTTAGACAGTGTACAAGGGATCTCTGAATAATAGGAAATTGCATAGTTGAAAGGACAGATGTCTCTTCCAGTTAATGTACCAGGCTCGTAGACATCAGCCCCAAAAGACAAAAAATGTGTTGTGTAAGGTTATATGTATAAATTTATAAAATCTGAACCTGGTCGAGTGATTCCAGATTTTATTTTAAGGTTTTCCAACTATTATTTTGACTTTACAATCTACTGACAGATATTTTAAGAAAAATGCAAATAATATCTTTATTATTTATGACCACCCCCCTTCCATTTCTGCCATAGAAGTCCCTTGCTTTATCTGTTTATCTGTCCATTCAGTATTTAATGAGTGATGTCACCAAGCGGTAGAGACAGGATGTTCCAGGGCACTGTATTACGTTTCGTTTCATTTTTCGTTGTGCAGGATCCGTTCTGTAAATAACGAGGTTGTTAATTTTACTCTCGAGTTCACTAATTGGAAGCGGCTTTCTGCAGATGTGGAGATGCTCCTGTCCACCCACGCAGAACACTTCACCTGGATTCCACACAAGCATTTCGGTAAGCAAACAACTGTCAGATGAATTCTCTGTGCCTCGGATTATAGTGATTAGAGGGGGGGAAAAAGCTCTTCAGGGCATTTACTGAAAACTACAACAGTACAGGACTAAGTAAGATGTGTGAAGTACAAGTCTACGCTTTTGGCTAAAATAACAGCTCCTTGTCTTGTAAGCAAATAACAAAATGATTTTACTGCAGAGGAACTGTACACGTATAGATGAGCGTATGGAGATATATCTTCTGAGGATTCGTCCACATGAGACTTTAGTCACACATGCGATGTAGCTGTGTGATATCCGTTGTAGGACAGATGTGAACGATGGACCCTATTGTCTTATAATGGAGCTCATTAGGGTTTCAGAGTTTTTTATGGCAAGAAAAATCAACATTCACAATTTTTTTATGTCAAATCTATCAGAATTTCGAATGGAGTCTCTAGGGCAAATGTAAATTTTAGCCCTATAGTGTATGGTTGTGCTTGAAATTCTCATGCACGAAGTTGCACTTTTTGACTATGTTTGACGCCCTACTGTTGTCCCTAAAGTTATGGTGCCCATACACCTTCATAGGCTGCTGGCAGAACGCCTTGTTCAGTTGACTGCTCTCTCTCCTGACTCCCCCTTATACACATAATACGCATACAGTATGCTCAGTTCATTAAAGGGGCATCCGGCGCTAATCAGTGGTTTTGGGAAGCTGCTGCGCTCACCAAAGCACTGGTGAGCGCAGCAGCCTCCCGGGAGCTTACCAAGCACAGTGCCGTACACTGGATAGCATCTGTGCTTGGTATTGCAGCTTAGCCACATTTATGTGAACAGGGCTGAGCAGCAACTAGGCCATGTGACTGATGTACGATGATGTCACATGGCCTAGGAAGAGGCCTTTTCTAACAGTTGATCGGCGGGGATCCCGGGTGTCAGACCCCCACCAATCTGATATTGATGACCTCTCCTTAGGATAGGTCAGCAATATTAATTTGTGGATAACTCCTTTAAGTGTGTATGGATTTTTTATTGGGGGAAAAAGAGAAAGCTGCTGCCAGACATCTATTGTGGTGGCTTTTCTCTCAGATAAGAAAAGGATCAGGTAAAGAAATTTGCCCAGTTTGCCCCATCCTTTACTCCACCAACATCATCTTCGGGAAAGAGTCAGGAGCTCTCCAAATACATTAAAATGTCAGCCAGTTTGGCCAATAATAAACTGATGTGAACGGGGGCCTTTACAGATGCTATGGTTTGCAGAGGAAATGCAATGGATTGTATCTAATATATAAAACTGAGTGTATGTATGTATGTATTGTGAGACAGTGACAGATCTCACACAGATTAGAGGCAAGGAAGGAGTGGATAGTGCGGCCCACACCCCTATTCCACCACAAGTGAGACCAGCTGGAGGTACTCAGGCCAGGGTGTAAGTAAGGGGGGAGTGTGCAAACAGAGGCCTGGTGAGGCTCTGTGAGTGTGGTCTCAGCTGGACCAGGCTGAGAGACCAGGAGGCTGGGAGATATTCTGACCGTGCTGCAGCCTGGGGATTGGTGGACTATTGGGCTGAGAAAGCTGCACCTGAAACAGTGTGTGAACTGTGATGTATACTGTAGGTGAGTCAGAGAGACATGTCTTATGTTGTAGTTAGTGCCCAGACGGGCAGGCATTTATTTCCTACTGTTTATGTTTGAGCTTTTGCCACAATAAAGCACATTTTGAACATGAAAATCCATTGTCTGTGAAGATATCTGTGAGCGTGACCCCAGTGAAAGAGAGCTACCCCTCACAGTATGTATGTCCGCTAAAGGAATCTGCACCATCACATTTACAATTGCGAAATCTGGCACACAGGTACATCGGGTGTCCGGGAAGGTTTTAGACCAGGTCTCAGCTCTCTAGCTTGGACCATTCCTGAGATATTGCCAAAAATGCAAATATAGCACCATCACATGATCTAAATTAGCCAATAGAAGCTTGCAGGTCTTTCTCCTCATATGCCGACTGCCATACACATGGTCACATGACCCTTATCAGCCAATAGAAGCTCGCAGGCCCTTAGTCTCCACATACACACAGTTTTACACCAGATTTCCATAACAACCCAGCCATTTTTCTTCACTGCTGTAAAGGGGCAGGGTGCTGTGGATGACACTGTTAAGGGAGCAGAGTGCTGAGGTCACAGTTAAGGGGGCAGGCTGCTGTGGAGGTCACAGTTAAGGGGACAGTCTGATATGGAGGTCAGTGTTAAGGGGCAGATTGATGTAGAGGCCACTGTTAAGGGGGCGGGGTGTTGTGGAAATCACTGTTAAGGAGATGGGGTACTGTGAAGGTCACTAATAAAGGAGCGTCCGCTGTGGAGGTCACTGTTAAATGGGCGGTTGCTGTGGAGGTCACAGTTAAGGTGACGGTCGGCTATGGAGGTCAGTGTTAAGGGGCGGGGTGCTGTAGAGGTCACTGTTAAGGTTGCGGGGTGCTGTGGAGGTCACATTTTAAGGGAACAGACCTGTGTGGAGGTCACTGTTAAGGGGGTGGGTTATTATGGAAATCACTGTTAACGAGACGGGGTACTGTGGAGGTCTCAAATAAAGGACCGGCCGCTGTGGAGATCACTATTAATAGGGCGGGGGACTGTGGAGGTCACTATTAAAGGGGCAGCTTTTGTGGAGGTCACTGTTAAGGGGTGGGTTATTGTGGAAATCACTGTTAAAGGGATTCTGTCACCAGGTTTCACCCCTGTCAGCTAAACATATGCTGATGTTCAGGGCCTCATCAGGATTCCTAATGTGGGCTTTTAAATGTGATCCGTAGCCTTATTTTGCTAAAAAAACTGGTTTTACTAACCTGTCACTCAAAGAAATAAGGTGCCCAAAGGGATGTCAAGGGATGCAAGGTGCCGGCCGCACCCACCGCCGTTCGTGCCCAGCGCCGCCTTTCCAGACTTCTGCACCGCCTCCTAATCCTCTGTGCCGCCTATCGCTCTCCCTCCCTCCCCCCTCCTCCTGCTGTAAGATATTGCGCGTGCGCACAGGGCTCTGAGAGGCTGGCGCCAGAGTGCAGGTCATACTTGGGTTGAACGAAGTGCCGGCGCATGCGCACTTCGCTTTAAGAAGCCAAATCGAGAAGTCCGCACGGGCGCATCAGGCAGAGCCCTGTGCGCACGCGCAAGATCTTACAGCAGGAGGAGGGGGGATGGAGGGAGAGCGAGAAGCGGCACAGAGGATTAGGAGGCGGTGCAGAAGTCTGGAAAGGCGGCGCTGGGCACGAACGGCGGTGGGTGCGGCTGGCACCTTGCATCCCTTGACATCCCCTTGGGCATCTTATTTCTTTGAGTGACAGGTTAATAAAACCTGTTTTTTTGGAAAATAAGGCTACGGATCACATTTAGAAACCCACATTAGGAATCCTGATGAGGCCCTGAACATCAGCAAATGTTTAGCTGACAGGGGTGAAACCTGGTGACAGAATCCCTTTAAGTGGACTGGATACTGTGGAGGTCACTAATAAAGGGGCGGCCGCTGTGGAGGTCACTGTTAAAGGGGAAGGCGCTGTGGATGTTACTGTTAAATGGGCGGGCACTGTGGAGGTCATTGTTAAGGGAGGAGGGGACTGTAGAGGCCACTATTAAAAGGGGCAGCGGGGTATTGTGAGGTCACTGTTAAGGGAGTGGGGTACAGTGGAGGTCACTGTTAAGGGAGCGGGGTACTGTGGCAATCACTGCTAAAGGGACAGTCGCTGTGGCGGTCTCTGTTAAGGCGGCCCGGAATGGTGGAGGTCACAGTTAAAGGGACTGTAACCTATGGTCAGTGTTAAGGGGCGGGTGCTGTAGAAGTCACTGTTGAAGGGGCAGGCTGCTGTGAAGGTCAAAGTTAAGTGGGTGGGCTGCTGTGGAGGTCCCATTTTAAGGAGGCGGGGCACTTTGGGGGGGTCAGTGTTAAGGGGTGGGGGGGGCTGTGAAGGTCACTGTTAAAAGGAGTGGGGTACTGTAGATGTCACTGTTATGGGGGATACTGTCTATATATTAACGACACACAAACATTAGATGAAATATACCAGTGCGAAGCCGGGTCTTTCTGCTAGTTGAATATAAATACAGTTAGTAACAGAAATGCCTAAAACAAAATCATGGTAACATTAGAAAATACATTGGCAATGTAGAACGGCCATTCATGGGGTTTTATTTTGGTAATTATTTTTTATCAAGTTCCTGCCGCATTTCCCCAGAACCATACTTACCTGCTTCACACCACTCCAGTCCTCAGCGCTGCCCCTGCTGCCTCCGTGTAGCGTTCCCCGCACGGTTTACTTCGGGCTGGCTATGGACATGGTCCCATGCACCTCTCCAGCCAATGACTGGCTTCAGCTGGGATGTGGTCACAAGCAGCACGTCACCAGTGGAGGGGTGCATGTAACCATGTCGGAAGATGGAGGCAGCGCAGTAGACCATAGCAGTTTGGAGCAGGTACTGTAAGTATGAATCTTCTGTTTCAGGGGGCATATTGCAGGCACTTGATAAAAAATAACAATTACCAGAAAACCCCTTTTAATTAAAAGACCTTTCATAGTCGGCTTTTATAGGTAATTATTTACTGAGATGCCATTTTGTGTTTCATATCAGAAATTCTGCTAAATCGCCAGCAAAAGGAGAAAAGTCAGTGGTTTACATTTACTTTAACCTTTTACTAGAAATATCAGTGCTAATTAAAAGAAATCCCTCTGTATTTCTCTGCAGTTTATGTATTCAGCGTGTGCTGCTGAGGTTATTTAAAGGGGTATTCCCACTCTAGTAGCCTGTGACAGTATACACGGATATCGGTACACAAGCCACAGTTACCAGTAGGTTTCAGCACATAGATGTCCATGGGAGACTCTTGCTGTACCACCAATGATGTCTTTGGAGCTGGCTTTTCTTTACTGAGAAAACTAAAGATGAGCAAACTAAACGTCCACTTGGACATACAGTGGGACTGTTGAAGGTACGTCCACGTGAGATGGATACACTTCAAATTTGCATTCTCATCCAGCAAAAAATGTGAGGTTTTGATAAAGTTCATCCACGCAGTGTTTATTGACCTGCGTTGTGCATTCTACATCTGGCACATGTCACTTTATGCTGTGTATTTCCATTGCAGATTTCACCCTTTGCAATGTAGAGGCTGAAATCTGCTTCAAAATCACAGTTGTGGAAATACAGCAAAATCTGCATTGAAAATTCCGCCCCATGTGAACGTCCCCTTGAGTCCCTTTTTTGATCTGTTAAGCATCTGCTCCTGATTGTCTATATTGATTGCAGCTACAAATATGTCAGAATCCATTCAGTGCATGCACTCTACCACTGCTTTATACTATGGTTGTGGTCTGCTGCAGTGGTTTTTCCAGAAAATCAATGATCGTCTTGAGAGACAAATTCTCAAGATGTCTTAGAAGCTGTTTACCTATAATGAACACACTGCAGGTAAATGATTCCTGCACATCCTTGTGAACATACGTCAAGACCTGTGGGAGAAGTCATGATGCTTTGCCGTCATGGCCCAGCTCACAAATTGGTCATCTGCTTTGTCGGTAGGTGACGGGTGCTCTTTAAATTTTAAACTTCTGACAAGAATCCTAAAAGTTTCAGCACTGCTCAGGCTAAAAATAGGATGGATAGGAAATATATATATATATATATATATATATATATATATATTTTTTTTTTTACAGTCCAGCATTGACAGACTTTTATAAATGATGATTTCCAATGTTTCCTGTCAGCACATAAAGTTAGCGAGAAGCTGAAGCTTGTATAACAAGCTTGACAATCATAAACCTCCTGGCTCCTATCAGAACACACTGTAACTGCTCAGTTTAAGACTGCCTAATACTTGCAAGCATCCAGTCCAAACTTTCTAAATGTATTCACGCCGTAATCCGGTGGGAAAAAAATGAAGATGGAAAAAGAAATATAATCCTTATGTAAAATATCTATTCAGGAGGTGATGGATGAAGCAAGAGGCTTTGAAATTCTTTTGATGTGTACTCAACTAGCGGTGTCATGCAAGGATAGAGGTGAATGAGGAGGGTGGCACTGGTGCTTTCTCAGACACAAGCATTGAAGATAATTGAAAGTAGCAGGATACAGGACTTGGCATTCATGGGTTTTAGAATAAAAATGTTAATAGATTTTGTTAATTCCCAAATTATCAGTTGGACAAAGCAGAGTATATAAAGCCAGAGCCAAGACTTCTCAGTCTAAACGGTAAGCTATTATTTCCATATCCAGTCTTTACTGGGGTTAACATGGTTATATCGGAAAATAATAGCATTCTTAAGACAGAATGCAAAACAATATGCCCATTTAGGGGTTAAAAAAAAACCCAGCAACTCGCCTCATCCACTTGATCGCGCATCAGCTTCTTCTATCTTCAGTGAACAGGACCTGCCACATGGTGATGTCATCACGCATATCGCAGGTCCTGTTCAGTAAAGATAAAAGAAGGTGCTGCAGTGCGATCAAGTTGACGAGGCGAGTTGTTGTTTTTTCAAACCCCTAAATGGCCATATTGTTGCTATTATTTTCTGATATAACCATGTTATAACGGAAAATAATAAAGTGAAGTTCGGGTCCCATTGACTTCAATGGGGTTCGGGTCCCAAACCCGGCAAACTTGAACTTCCACGGTTTTGCTCATCCCTACTAAGTACCTACAAATTTACCTGGTGTCTCTAGAGCGTTTGCCTCTCTTCCACGTGTTGGTCGTGTGTGAAGGCTCTTAGTCCCCAGGAATTTAGGACCTATGTAAGTCTGAGGCCTTGGGAGATAACTAGACATATGTTAGCAGAACAAGCCTCATGTGGAACCTCAGCAACTACACTGTCCGATTTGCCAACTACTTCTCGTGCCATAAGATTTAAACATCTGTTGCAATATATGAATGACTTACCTCAATGTGGTCGCACCCTCTAGCTTACTGAAACACTCAACAAACTTTTGTATTCCTCTCAAAATATGAATTTTTTTGTTCCCTTATGCACAGCATCTCTCCCATCACTGATGCATCTCTGCCGACTTAAAATCCGTTCGCTCTTGAAAACGGAACATTTACGGTCTAATAAATACATATCTCGACTGCCTCTTCCTGTCTGCCTTCAAGATTATCTGCAGTATTCTGATGTGCTACATCACCATGGTATTGCCAGAAAGGATGATTCTCCTGAGGATAACCTAGCAAATATCTCTCAAGCAAGTGATTGATGGAAATCCGTATATCACCTTGACTGGACATTAATACACTGCCCTAGGCTGAATTTCAATTTTGAATACCACTTGTAGATATGTTATAAAATGTTTTTGATGCATTCTGGACTGAAACATGCTGCTATGTAAATCTGCGATGTAAGGAGCAGGAAGTATAGATGTAAATATCATGTAAAATGTGCCCTATAAATATGCATTGTTCTATTGTCAATGTTTTGTGTCTTTGTATAGGCTCACGGGCATCAAGGTTTTCATGCATTGTGCAAACATGTTCCTTGGGAAGTTATTCGGCTGGTTCTGGACTCAATGCATCTTTTAAGGTCTCTTCCAGTATGAAAGACATTGCGACCATGTAGTTTGATTTATTTATGTTTTAATATAACTGTCATTCTAGATGGGCCGTAATGCCTCCTGCTCCTCGGTAGGTGGAAACAAATATCTGAAAACTGACACAGAGAATTACTGGAAGAGTATATCATACCTAATAATGGTTCTTATATTTCCTCCTATATTTTCTGTTGTACACACTTTGAAGTAATGGCTTCTAGACCGCTTTTTCTCCCCTGGAATTACAAGTTTGGTGTAATCCTGAAACAAGCAAGTATATGTGTGACACAAGCAATAGGAGCTCTGATGCTGGTTCCAGTTTACAGTACTTCAAAGCATTGTCTCAGCAGGAAATCCACGTTTTAACCTAAGTTGACCGACCTTTTCCAATGTGGCTTATCTAACCCCCTACAATCAGGTGCTAACAATGGAGAAAGCCACATATGATCACCGAAATGAACAGCCAACAGTGTAATGTTTGGACAAGTCAGGCTCACCGAGCTGGAGTTACTTGCTAGAGTAGAGAATTTAGGTTGCTCAGGAACTCCACGCTAACACAGTTCACTCCAGAGATTTCAATGATTGTCCTAAGTTACGTCAGCTGGTAGAGACCACAAGAAAGCATATGCACCATTTTGTGCTCAAGAATAAGACTGACGTAACACAGACAGTTTCTCATATTTATTAAGGAGGGCTTATTATGACAAATTTAACATGGTTCCAGTAGCTGTTGAACTGGCTGAACATTGTCACCAATTAAAACAATATAAAAGATATGTGAAATATGCATACATTAGTAGAGAAAAGACTAGACCGTTACGTATAATGAAAACCAGATCTACCTATTTAGATTATATGAATATTTATATATTTCTACCAGTATGTTGTATTGCACATGCCTACTGATAAAACCATACTCTTACACACTACAGGCCACACAATTATGATTATAAGCAGATTTTATAATCTCCAAGTTCAACAATTTAAGTTTCAGTAGCATTAACTTCTCATACTCTTAAAGCTCAGATTTCCATATCATCACCATAACGGCATGACAAGGAGATTGACCCCCGACTAGGGTTGAGCGAACCTGAACTGTAAAGTTCGGGTTCATACCGAACTTTAGGATTTTTGGACCCCGAACATTTCAGTAAAAGTTCGGTGTTCGGCGCTTTCTTGGCGCTTTTTGAAAGGCTGCAGAGCAGCCAATCAACAAGCGTTTAACTGTCTGACCGTAGAAGCCATCACAGCCATGCCTACTAATGGCATGGCTGTGATTGGCCAGAGCAGCATGTGACCCAGGCTCTATATAAGCTTGACTCACGTAGCGCTGCACGTCACTCTGCTGTTACAAGTGTAGGGAGAGGATGCTGCTGGACTGGTGATTTCAGGGAGAGAATAGGAGAGAATCTAACTCAGCGATCTACATAGAAATAGTTGTGTGGGTGCAGGGCAAAATCTTTTTACCCTGCCCTGAGCCCATTGACCAAAAAAAAATAACTTTTATCCGTCTGTTAGGTGGGCGGCGGCCATTTTATGCAAGCTCAGTGCACCAGCACTGCATCTGAGCTTTTGGGACATTAACAATCACCATTTTTTTGTCAATATACAACATCTGGATTAGTCAGTGTGCAATTTAAGCTGGAAATACAGCCATAATTTTCTAGGGTTTTAAAAACACACTTTTTTGCCAAAAAACACTATTTTCAGGCCTTGCAGCATCAGCATGTGTGAAATTACAGGCTTATATACTGTTGTCAAATTCAGTTGTTAAACAAACACTCGCTTGGGCAAAAAAAAAATAGTTGGCAGCCTTTGATGCAGATGTCATTGTGAGATACACCCTTAATACATTTGGGTTAGATTTAGAGATTTGAAATACCGCCATTTGGTGCACCAATATTGAATTCAGGCCTACATTGGTTCAGGCCGTGTGAGATACACCCTTTACATACAGCGGTTTGATTCAGGCATTTGAAATACAGCCATTTTGGGCAAAGAAATCTTTAATTCAGGCCTACAGTGGGTCAGGCCGTGTGAGATACACCCTGTATATACAGGGCTTATATTTGTTCATTAATAAAAACCCTTTTTGGGTCAAAATACACAATATTTCAGGCCTTGCAGCATAAGCACGTTTGAAATTCCTGGGTTATATACTGCTGTCAAATTCAGTTGTTAAACAAACACCCGATTGGACAAAAAAAGTTTATTTGGCAGCCTTTGCTGCATATGTCATTGTGAGATACACCCTTAATACATTTGGGTTAGATTCAGAGATACACCCTCTACATACAGGGGTTTGATTCAGGCATTTGAAATACAGCCATTTTGGGCAAAGAAATCTTTACTTCAGGCCTACACTGGTTCAGGCCGTGTGAGATACACCCTCTACATACAGGGGTTTGATTCAGGTATTTGAAATACAGCCATTTTGGCCAAACAAATCTTTAATTGAGGCCTAGTCTGGTTCAGACCGTGTGAGATACACCCTTTAAATACAGGGGTTTAATTCAGGTATTTGAAATACAGCCATTTTGGGCAAACAAATCTTTAATTGAGGCCTGGTCTGGTTCAGGCCGTCTGAGATACACCCTTTACATACTGTAGTTCTATTCTACTATTAATTAAACATCCATTTAGGGCAAGATCCTAAATTCGAGAAATATGAGGAGAGCGTCAAAAAGGGACGTGGCCCAGGTCGTGGTGCTGCTGGTGGAGCTCCTGTTGCAGGGAGAGGACGTGGTCGATCTGTACCAGCTACACGCACAAGTGAAACCCCTTCCACCGATGCCCAACCACTTATCTTGCAAGATGAGTACATGGGAGGACCATCGCAGCACGTCTCTGATGATGACGAAACACAGGTGCCAACTGCTGGGGCTTTCGAAAGTATGCAGACCGACAAGGAAGGCAGGGGTGAAGACTGGGTGGAAGATGATGTGGAGGACGATGAGGTCCTCGACCCCACATGGAATCATGACCTATGTAGTTTGGAGGAAGAGGCGGTGGTCGCACAGAGCCACCAGCACAGCAGAAGAGGGAGCAGGGTGCAAAAGCGGAGCGGCCGTCCTCTAGACAGTACGCCTGCTACTGCCCACCGCAGCAAGGGACCGAGCACACCAAAGCCAGCTCCAAGGAGTTCCCTGGCGTGGCAGTTCTTCAGACAATGTGCTGACGACAAGACACGAGTGGTTTGCTCGCTGTGCAATCAGAGCCTGAAGCGTGGCATAAACGTTCTCAACCTGAGCACAACCTGCATGACCAGGCATTTAAGTGCAAAGCACGAGCTGCAGTGGAATAGACACCTCAAAAACCAAGAAAGGTCTCTGGCTCCTCCTGCTTCCTCTTCTGCTGCAGTCTCTGCCTCCTCATCCACCTCTGGAGTGACAGTGCCACCTGCCACCCCGCAAACAGAGGATCTGCCACCAACACCTGGGTCACCAAGCATCTCCACAATGTCCCACGGAAGCGTTCAGCTCTCCATTTCCCAAACGCTGGAGAGGAAGAGGAAGTACCCCCCTACCCACCCGCGATCCCTAGCCCTGAATGCCAGCATTTCTAAATTACTGGCTTTTGAAATGCTGTCATTCCGTCTGGTGGAGACGGATAGTTTAAAGGCCTTATGGCGGTGGCTGTGACAGTACGTCGTGCCCAGCCGCCACTACTTTTCAAGGTGAGCCATCCCTTCCCTGCACAACCAAGTAGGGGACAAAATCAGGTGTGCACTGCGCAACGCCATCTGTGGAAAGGTGCACCTGACTACGGATACGTGGACCAGTAAGCACAGTCAGGGCCGTTATATCTCCATAACAGCACACTGGGTAAATGCAGTGGTGGCTGGGCCTGAGGCGGATAGCAGTTTGGCGCATGTCCTTCAACCACTGAGGATTGCAGGGCGCTTCAGTTTGCCTCCAGTTGCTTCCTCCTCCTACTCTGCTTCCTCATCCTCTACCAGCTCCTCATCCAGTCAGCGTAACACCTTCACCACCAACTTCAGCACAGCCAGGGGTAAACGACAGCAGGCAGTTTTAAGACTTATCTGTTTGGGGGACAACCCCACACCGTGCAGAAGCTGTGGACGGGCCTTGAACAACAGACCGATGAGTGGTTTCTGCCAGTCAGCCTCAAGCCCGGCCTGGTGGTGTGTGATAATGGGCAAAATCTCGTAGCAGCTCTGGGACTAGCTGCTTTGACGCACATCCCTTGCCTGGCGCATGTGCTGAATTTGGTGGTGCAGAGATTCCTTAAAACTTACCCCGATATGTCAGAGCTGCTGCATAAAGTGCGGGCCGTCTGTGCGCGCTTTCGGCGTTCTCACCCTGCTGCTGCTTGCCTGTCAGCGCTGCAGCGTAACTTCGGCCTCATATGCAACGTGCCCACAAGGTGGAACTCCACCTTGCACATGTTGGCCAGACTGTGCGAGCAGCAGCAGGCCATAGTGGAGTTTCAGCTGCAACACGCACGTGTGAGTCGCTCGGCGGAACAGCACCACTTCACCACCAATGACTGGGCCTCCATGCGAGACCTGTGTTCCTTGTTGCGCTGTTTCGAGTACTCCACCAACATGGCCAGTGCCGATAACGCCGTTCTCAGCGTTACTATCCCACTTCTATGCCTCCTTGAAAAAATGCTCCTGGCGATGATGGAAGAGGATGTGGCACAGGAGGAGGAAGAGGGATAATTTCCTAGGGTTTTTTTCGGCCAGTCATTCCCAAGTGGCTCCGAGGGTGGGTTCCTGCACCCACAAACCCAAGGTACACAATTGTCCAGCCAGGGCACAGTTCTGGAGGATGAGGAGGAGATGGAGGAGGAGGAACCATGTTCACAGCAGGGTGGCACCCAGACCAGCTCATGGCCATCACTGGTGCGTGGATGGGAGGATACAGAGGACACAGACGATACACCTCCCACAGAGGACAGCTTTTCGTTGCCTCTGGGCAGCCTGGCACACATGAGCGATTACATGCTGCAGTGTCTCCGCAACGACCGCTGAGTTGCCCACATTCTAACTTGTGCTGATTACTGGGTGGCCACGCTGCTGGATCCCTGTTACAAGGACAATGTACCGTCCTTAATTCCCTCACTGGAGCGTGATCGTAAGATGCGCGAGTCCAAATGCACGCTGGTCGACGCGCTGCTGGTGGCATTCCCACCTGACAGCGGGGGCACAGTGGAAGCACAAGGCAGAGGAAGAGGTCGCCAACGCAGCTGGGGCACTGCCAGCACCTCAGAAGGCAGGGTTAGCATGGCCGAAATGTGGAAAAGCTTTGTCAGCACGCCACAACAACCAGCACCACCAGCTGATATGGAACGTCTTAGCAGGAGGCAGCATTTCACCAACATGGTGGAGCAGTATGTGTGCACACGCCTACACGTACTGAATGACGGGTCTGCCCCCTTCAACTTCTGGGTCTCCAAATTGGGCACATGGCCTGAGCTTGCCCTTTACGCCTTGGAGGTGCTGGCCTGCCCTGCAGCCAGTGTATTATCTAAACGTGTGTTTAGCACGGCAGGAGGCGTCATCACAGACAAGAACAGCCGCCTGTCCACAGCCAATGTGGACAAGCTCACATTCATTAAAATGAACCAGGCATGGATCCCTCAGGACTTGTCCGTACCTTGTGCAGAATAGACATGTATACCGGCACTAACCAGCCATTGTTATACTGCAGTGCAATTGCTCATTCTTGTATTTTGGATATTTCACACTCTTTTAGAGTGTACCCTAATTTAAAATTTAATTATTAAAACCAAAAACCTGTGTTGGCTACCTCGTCCTCCTCCACCGCCGCTTTCACCTACACCGCTACGTCCACCTCCTCCTCAAACTCCTACTCCATATGGAACTCCACCTCATAAATAAATTTTTTTTTATTTATTTGTGTGTATTTTATTTTATATCATTTCACTATTTTGTCAGTTACATTTTCGGGTGAAATTCACCAATTTTTGGGTGTGATGTACCACTGCTATACCTAGTAGACAGGTTTAAAAAAATAATAATTTGTCAGTTACATTTTTTGGTGAAATTCACCAATGTTTGGGTGTAATATACCCCTCCTCTACCTAGTTGACAGCTTAATAAATTTCAATAATTTTTCTGTTACATTCTTGGATTGACATTATACAATTTTAGACGTGAATAAACACCTGCTATGCATAGGTGACAGGGAATAAAATTTTATAAATTATTCAGTAATTAATGCGCGCCACATCCTTTCATTGAATGCTTAAACTTTGAAAAGTTGTTACACTTTTATGCTTTAATAATTTCTCCCATATTTTAACTTTATAATTTTAAATTTGAAAAAATGAATCCTCCCTTGGATGCGGTCTCTCTTTCTCACGCTCCCTCTCTGGCCTGGAACCCTGATTCCCCGCCACCCGTGATCACCATGGTAGGCGCATAAAAGAACATTGAAAGTTGATAGAGCAGATATCAAATTGTATCGTAAACATCACGGGGACATGCGACATGGTGGGGCAGTAAGTGTGCACACGCCTACACGAACTGACTGACAGGGGTCAGCCCCTGCAACTTCTGGGTCTCTAAATTGGGCACATGGCCTGAGCTTGCCCTTTACCCCTTGGAGGTGCTGGCCTGCCCTGCAGCCAGTGCATTGTCGGAACGTGTGTTTAGCATGACTGGAGGGGGTTCTCACAGGTTATATTTCCCAATGTTTTGGGGTGTACCCTAATTTTAAAAATAAAATTTAAAACCAAAAAGCAGTGTAGGCTACCTCCTCCACCGCCGCTTCCACCTACACTGCCATATCCACTGCCTCCTCAACCTCCTACTCCATATGGACCTCGTCCTCCAAGATCAAGATTATTATTATTTATTTTTACCTATTTTTTGTTATTTAAAGTCATTTCCCTATCCACATTTGTTTGCAGAGCACTTGCCGTGCTCTTAACCACATTTTGATGCCATTTGCAGCCCTCTAGCCCTTTCCATGACATTTTTACAGCCATTTTAGTGCTCAAAAGTTCGGGTCCCCATTGACTTCAATGGGGTTCGGGTCCCGAACTCAAACTTTTTTCTCAAGTTCGGCCGAACCCGTCGAACCCGAACATCCAGGTGTCCGCTCAACTCTACCCCCGACCTCTGTAGGAGCAGGAACAGAGAAAGGTTAAATTGCTCCCTCCCTCCACCGTACACCTATAAAGGGCAGAGAAAGGTCTCCCTGTGCGTCAGGGAGATAAAGGAAGAAAATATCCATCCTTATTATACGTGTCACGGATGAGCGGAGTAGCACTTATCTGAATCACGGTGTTCCCCTGCTCGCCAGTGGTCTAGTACTAACGCTGAGCAGGAGAGATTCGGGAGGGCTCGCTCTGGTTAATCCGGGGCGCCGTCTTCATCCTTTCCCCTGGTGGGTTAATCTGGGAGTGAGCACCCAGCGCGTCTTTCGCTCTTGAATGTCGGCACTTCCAATTTGGTGTGATTCAGGAAGTGACCCAGGAGGCGGAGTGCAGCGTCCGGATATCAGGTATAAAGTGGGGAGCCATGGGGCATGACTGATCTGAGGTCTGGAAATCAGTTATGTCGGGCCCTGAGCTGCAATCTTTTAGAAAGCTTTGATGCTGCAATCTTTTAGAAAGCTTGATGCTGCTACGCTGCCTCCTGTAAGTTCCCTCCCTGTTAATTTTCTCACTGGGACATAGGGGGAGCACCCATGTTTAAGGAAATGGAAGGTTACCTTCCTCTTTTAGATGCGCCTAGTGTTGAACTCACACCAGGACGTATATATATATATATATATATATATATTTATACACACTGTTTATATGTAATTATTATGAATATACACCCTTCTCCTGCTGATTTTGGTCTGTTTCTCGCCTCATAGGTCCCTAAAGAGACACAGAAAAAAACCTAAAAAACATCAAAATGTATTTCTTGCTACAAAAAGTTGCCAGATATGTACCCTCAAAAATTTTTCAAAGATTGTATTGCAAATATTGTACGTGCGGAGCAACCCTGACTCATGGACGAGTTCAGAACCATGATACAGGAAGAAATTAGATCTTCTTTGTCTCACATGTCTGAAGCTTCCCTAGGGCCGCTTCCACCCAAATGGCCAAAATTAATAGCGTCTTCATCCTCTGATTCAGAGTGTTTGGTGGATGACGCACCCTCCTCCAGACAGTGGGATGAAGAGGACCCCTTATCAGAGGGGGAAATTTCTGAAGGAAGTAAAAAATTATACTTTGCTGCAGATTAAATAAATGATCTATTAAAAGCAGTTAGGGCCACCATGGGGGTGGAGAAAGCACACTCCATCCAAGAAGAAATGTTTGGTGGTTTGAGGGTCAAAAGAACTAGAGTATTTCCCATCAATGAAAATAGCAGAGACATGATCCTGGATGAGTGGTCAGATCCTGAGAAGATTGGGGGTGTCAAAGGATTTCAAAAGTCATCTTCTGTTTGATCCATCAGAGTCAAAAATATTTGACGAAATTCCTAAAATAGATGTACAAGTTGCAAGTAAATAAAAAATAATTCCTTCCCTTTTGAGGATGCATCTCAATTAAGAGATCCTATGGCGCTGAGCTTCTTATATCGAATAACGACTTCTGCTACATCTTGGAGCCCTGGTGTCATCCTTTGGGGACTCGGAAGCCACATTTATATACTGAGAGGCGACCTTGGTGGGGAAAGTATAGGTGTCTTGAGGTTATCCTATACTTGCCACGTCAAGGTCGCCTCTATTGAGTGGTCCCTAACACTAGTTCCTACCTGTTTATGGGCCATGACAGCCACACAAAGTCCAGGGAATGCAGGTCAGCGTGCATGCCAAGCACTCTCTGCTTTTAACCCCGTCTGGTGCCATTACAGCTTTCATCGGATCCAGGGATGCAAGTACCAACATGCACGCTGAGCCCACCATATACTTCTCCTGGAGCCAAATGGCTACTGGTAGGTTCTATATAAGCAGACTCAGTTTTATACTGACTTTTAAAACCAGCCTCCAGGACAGATTGACTGGTCAGGTGTGCATGACTCCAAGGAGATCGCCACGCCTCCAATATATACTACAAAGAAAAAATGTGGGGGATTGAGTCAGCTCAACCTGTATGTAGGTGCACATCACTATGGCGAAATACATATACAAACGGAAAATACAAATGTGATAGCACTCTACATCCAGCATTCAAGTACCAACATGGTGGGCTCAGCGTGCATGTTGGTACTTGCATCCCTGGATCCGATGAAAGCTGTAATGGCACCGGACGGGGTTAAAAGCAGAGTGTGCTTGGCGTGCACGCTGACCTGCATTCCCTGGACTTTGTGTGGCTGTCATGGCCCATAAACAGGTAGGAACTAGTGTTAGGGACCACTCAATAGAGGCGACCTTGACATGGTGAGTGGCTTATTACGCTTTGGCCAAAATGTACACCAATGCCTCATCCAGCATGGAGGCAGGGCAGAATGCTGGATGTAGAGTGCTATCACATTTGTATTTTCCGTTATCCTATACTTCCCTCCCAGCGAAAGTAAGTCCTTCTGTCACGACCGCTACCCCAGCAGCAGTCGTGTCGCACCAGACTGAGGGGAAGGGGGACCCTTATCTACGGATGGGAATAGTATGGCCACCCCTGACTAACCCTAAGCTGACACCTGTCTGCCCTGATACCCTAGACGGGGTGTGAACCCGTGCGGCGAGCAGGATGCCTAAACCCTCCGTCACCCTAAAAAGGCCTAGAGTGGGGAAAGGCCGATGGGAGCACTAGTCACCATCACTCATGTCTAGGAGAACAGCAGGGGAAGACAGCAACAAACAAACTATATCAGAGATAGACTTATCCAGTCACGAGCAGAGAAGGCGATCCCAATCACGACAGTCCACGCCGGACAAGAGCTCCACAGCAACACCATCAAACGATCTCCTTCAAAGGTCAGAATAGAACTGGAAGTAAGGACTATATCTGGCAATGACTGCAAGTGAAAGTGAAACTAATATAGTAGCTGGGAGTGGCAGACAGGACTCACCTGAGAAGGATGCCTACAAACTCCCAGTCAGGACAAAAAGGTTCACAAGTCAAAACCCAGATGACATACCCTGAACCACGGAGCAAACTCACAAGCTATCGCTAGTAGCAAGTCGCTGCGACCTTCTCCTCCCAGACCTGTCTGGATCAGTCACAGTCGTGACAGTACCCCCCTTTCTACGAGGGGCCCCTGGACCCTCAAGACCAGGCCTCTCCGGATGGGAGCTATGAAAAGCCTGAATGAGTCTGTCCGCTTTTATCTCTGATGCTGGAACCCACATTCTCTCTTCGGAACCATAACCTTTCCAGTGCACCAGGTACTGAAGAGAGCGGCGAACATATCGTGAATCAACAATCTTTTCTACCTGAAACTCAAGACTGCCATCAACAACCACCGGTGGAGGCGGTAGTGGCAATGGTTCAGGAGGTTCTACATATCTCTTAAGCAGAGATCTGTGGAAGACATTATGGATCCTTAGAGTCTGAGGTAGCTCCAGACGAAAAGCCACCGGGTTAATGATCTTAATAACCCTATAAGGACCAATAAATCTCGGACCTAATTTTCACGAGGGAACCTTCAACTTGATATTTTTGGTAGACAACCACACCAAGTCATTCACCCCAAGGTCCGGACCTTCAGAGCGCTTCCTATCAGCCGCACGTTTGTATCTACCACCAATTCTCTTCAAACTTTCTTGCACACTCTGCCACACTGAAGAAAGTGAAGACGCAAATCGTTCCTCCTCGGGAATCCCAGACGGCCCCCCCTCACTAAACGTACAAAACTGAGGATGGAAACCATACGCACCAAAAAATGGTGACTTATCGGTGGATTCTTGACGACGATTATTAATGGCAAACTCGGCTAACGGTAAATAAGATGACCATTCCTCCTGATTTTCGGAAACAAAGCATCTCAAATATGTCTCTAGGTTTTGATTGGTACGTTCAGTCTGACCGTTGGACTGTGGATGGAAAGATGAAGAAAACGACAGATGAACCCCTAAACGAGAACAAAAAGCTTTCCAAAATTTAGAAACGAATTGGGTACCACGATCCGAAACAATATCGGAAGGGACCCCGTGAAGCTTCACGATGTGGTCAATAAAAACCTGCGCCAGTGTGTTAGCATTAGGCAATGCGGCAAGAGCAATAAAGTGCACCATTTTACTGAATCTGTCAACAACTACAAGAATAACAGTCTTCCCCGCTGATACTGGTAGATCCGTAATGAAATCCATTGACAGGTGCGTCCAAGGCCTGTTGGGGATGGCCAGAGGTAAAAGACACCCTGCCGGACGAGTATGATCTACCTTAGAACGAGCACAGGTAGCACATGCAGACACAAAATTCAACACCTCCTGGCGCCATTTAGGCCACCAGAACCGACGAGACACTAACTCAGAGGTTGCCCTACTACCTGGGTGTCCTGCCAGTGTGGAGTTATGGTGTTCTTTTAGTATCTCCAGTCGTAAATTTTCTGGCACAAACAGTTTACCCGAGGGGCAGGAGGCCAGGGCGTCCCCCTGAGCTTCCAACACCCTCCCCTCTAAACCTGAGTGTAATGCAGAGACCACCACCCCCTTTTGCAAAATGGGCTCTGGTACCTCAACATCACCCCCTCCAGGAAAACTTCGGGACAATGCATCCGCCTTAGTATTTTTTGCCCCCGGGCGATAGGTTATTACAAAATTAAACCTAGTAAAAAATAACAACCACCGAGCCTGTCTAGGGGTGAGACGTTTAGCAGACTCCAGATATAATAAGTTTTTGTGATCAGTAATCACCGTGACGGGATGAACCGCCCCCTCCAAAAAATGACGCCACTCCTCAAAAGCCAACTTAATAGCCAAAAGTTCCCTGTTGCCAATATCATAGTTCCTTTCTGCAGTAGACAATTTCTTCGAAAAGAAAGCACACGGACGCCATTCACCAGGGGACAGGCCCTGAGATAGTACCGCTCCCACCCCCACCTCTGATGCGTCAACCTCTACAATAAAAGGAAGCGAGACATCTGGCTGTACGAGAATAGGGGCCGAGGTGAATCTCTCCTTCAGAGATGCAAAGGCAGTTTTGGCTGCATGTGACCATTTAGAAAAATCGGATCCCTTTCGGGTCATGTCCGTCAGTGGTTTGACCACCAAGGAATAGTTTTTTATAAACTTTCTATAAAAATTGGCAAACCCCAGGAAGCGTTGCAGGTTCTCAGGCAGATCCCAGTCTATAATCGCCCGGACTTTCTCTGGATCCATGCGGAAACCTGAATCTGACAACACATACCCCAGAAATGGCAGTTCTTTTACGGCGAACACACATTTTTCTAACTTAGCAAACAATTTGTTGGCCCTTAATATCTGCAGCACTTGTCTCACATGGATCTTATGTGTATCCAGATCCGGGGAATAGACCAGGATGTCATCAAGATATATCACAACAAATCTCCCGATAAGGTGACTAAAAATATCGTTGACAAAATGTTGGAATACCGCAGGCGCATTAGTAAGACCAAATGGCATGACCAGATTTTCATAATGCCCTTCCGGAGTATTAAAAGCCGTCTTCCACTCATCCCCCTCTTTGATGCGAACCAGGTTATAGGCTCCTCTGAGATCCATTTTGGAGAACCATTTAGCACCAGCAACCTGATTAAAGAGGTCGGGAATGAGAGGAAGAGGATAGGGATCTCGGATAGTTATCCGGTTTAATTCCCGGAAATCCAGGCAAGGACGTAGGCCCCCATCTTTCTTTTTAACGAAAAAGAACTCTGCAGCCACAGGTGAAGAAGAGGGTCTGATGTGTACCTTAGCCAAACTCTCCGAAATATAATCTTTCATAGCCTTCCTCTCTGGGCCGGAAAGATTGTTTAACCGGGTTTTAGGTAGTTTGGCCCCAGGTAGTAGATTAATCGGGCAATCATATGGACGATGAGGTGGCAACCCCTGACAACCCTTCTCAGAGAACACATCCATAAAATCTGACAGAAAGGCAGGTAAAGATGTTACAGAGAGTGTAGAGCACCTACTACTCAAGCAGTTGTCCTTACAGTGTTCACTCCACTCCACAATCTCCCCGGCCTGCCAATCCACCACTGGATTGTGAGTCACCAGCCAGGGAAGCCCCAATACCATAGGAGCCGGAAGACCGTCCAGGACATAACACGAGATATGCTCTTTATGGAGGTCCCCTACCTGCAGATGGATACCATGAATGATCTGAGTTAACTCCCTCTGAGTAAGAGGGGAGGAGTCGATGGCAAAAACAGGAATAGTTCTGCGTATCGGTTCTGGAGTAAAACCCAGAGCCTGAGCAAACCGTGAATCCACCAAGTTGACCCCCGCCCCACTGTCCAAAAAGACGGAACAGATCTCAGTCTTATTGCCCGCCTCAACGGTAGCGGACAACAAAAACTGAGACATGCTTATGGAGGAAACGAATACGCCCAGACTGTTATCCTCCACACAATCTGGGGACTCTAGTTTTCCGGCGGCTCCTTTGTTTGTGGTCTCTTGGGTTCTGAGGGACAAACCTTTACAAAATGACCCCTCCCCCCACAACGAAAACAAACCTCTGACCTACAGCGGAACTTAGGAGGATTCACTCGTCTAGTGGCGCCCCCTATTTGCATTGGTTCGACTGGATCATAACAAACCGATCCCTGCCCTATAGAGGCCTCAGTGAAATTTAATAGTCTCTCCCTGAGTCGTCTGTCGATTCTTATGGACAGAGACATAGCAGCCTCCAGAGACCCAGGGACCTCGTATACCGCCAGCGCGTCTTTTAATTTTTCAGACAACCCCTGGCAGAACTGACTCCTAAGGGCCGAGTCGTTCCATAACGTATCAGTAGCCCACCTACGGAATTCGGAACAATATAGTTCAGCAGACCGGTTCTCTTGCCGAAGTCTACGTAGCTTAGACTCAGCCAGTGAGACCCTGTCCGGGTCATCATATACGAGACCCAGGGCTTCAAAAAACTCCTCCACTGATCGTAAGGCCAGAGAGTCTGATGGTAGGGAGAAAGCCCAAGCCTGCGGATCTCCTTGCAGGAGAGAAATTACCCACCCGTTGTTCCTCACCGCCGGAGGATCTAGGGCGTAACCTGAAGAACAATTTGCAAGCTTCTCTGAAGGTTACAAATTGGTCTCTCCCTCCTGAGAACCTATCAGGTAAAGCCACTTTTGGCTCAGGAGTACCTTGGTTTCCCGTAGCAACGGTGGAACCCAAGGATGGCTGCTGCTGCTGCAGCACTGTTGCTTTTAATCCTGCCACTTCAAGGGATAATCCCTGTAATTGTTTTGCCAAAACCGTAACCGGATCCATAGTGGAACAGAAAAATACAAAGCAAAACAGCAAGCAAAAAAAAAGAAAAAAAAAGGAAATGTCACTTTTTTTTTTAAAAGGCCAGATATACTGTCACGACCGCTACCCCAGCAGCAGTCGTGTCGCACCAGACGGAGGGGAAGGGGGACCCTTATCTACAGATGGGAATAGTATGGCCACCCCTGACTAACCCTAAGCTGGCACCTGTCTGCCCTGATACCCTAGACGGGGTGTGAACCCGTGCGGCGAGCAGGATGCCTAAACCCTCAGTCACCCTAAAAAGGCCTAGAGTGGGGAAAGGCCGATGGGAGCACTAGTCACCATCACTCATGTCTAGGAGAACAGCAGGGGAAGACAGCAACAAACAAACTATATCAGAGATAGACTTATCCAGTCATGAGCAGAGAAGACGATCCCAATCACGACAGTCCACGCCGGACAAGAGCTCCACAGCAACACCATCAAACGATCTCCTTCAAAGGTCAGAATAGAACTGGAAGTAAGGACTATATCTGGCAATGACTGTAAGTGAAAGTGAAACTAATATAGTAGCTGGGAGTGGCAGACAGGACTCACCTGAGAAGGATGCCTACAAACTCCTAGTCAGGACAAAAAGGTTCACAAGTCAAAACCCAGATGACATACCCTGAACCACGGAGCAAACTCACAAGCTATCGCGAGTAGCAAGTCGCTGCGACCTTCTCCTCCCAGACCTGTCTGGATCAGTCACAGTCGTGACACCTTCACCTTTGCAGTACTAATTCATCAACTATCTCTATGGTCACATCATTGTGATTTATATATATATATATATATATATATATATCACAATGATGTGACCATAGAGATAGTTGATGAATTATATATATATATATATATATATATATATATATATATATATATATAGTCAGGTCCATAAATATTGGGACATCGACCCAATTGTAACATTTTTGGCTCTATACACCACCACAATGGATTTGAAATGAAACGAACAAGATGTGCTTTAACTGCAGACTGTTAGCTTTAATTTGAGGGTATTTACATCCAAATCAGGTAAACGGTGTAGGAATTCCAACTGTTTGCATATGTGCCTCCCACTTGTTAAGGAACCAAAAGTAATGGGACATAATAATAATCATAAATCAAACTTTCACTTTTTAATACTTGGTTGCAAA
Source organism: Bufo bufo (assembly GCF_905171765.1). Taxonomy (NCBI): domain Eukaryota; kingdom Metazoa; phylum Chordata; class Amphibia; order Anura; family Bufonidae; genus Bufo; species Bufo bufo. The sequence goes on from NC_053392.1 coordinate 556,540,712, forward strand.
TCTTTTGCAGTCAATTACAGCCTGGAGTCTGGAACGCATAGACATCACCAGACGCTGGGTTTCATCCCTGGTGATGCTCTGCCAGGCCTCTACTGCAACTGTCTTTAGTTCCTGCTTGTTCTTGGGGCATTTTCCCTTCAGTTTTGTCTTCAGCAAGTGAAATGCATGCTTAATCGGATTTAGGTCAGGTGATTGACTTGGCCATTGCATAACATTCCACTTTTTTCCCTTAAAAAACTCTTTGGTTGCTTTTGCAGTATGCTTTGGGTCATTGTCCATCTGCACTGTGACGCGCTGTCCAATGAGTTCTGAAGCATTTAGCTGCATATGAGCAGATAATATTGCCAGAAACACTTCAGAATTCATCCTGCTGCTTTTGTCAGCAGTCACATCATCAATAAATACAAGAGAACCAGTTCCATTGGCAGCCATACATGCCCACGCCATGACACTACCACCACCATGCTTCACTGATGAGGTGGTATGCTTAAGATCATGAGAAGTTCCTATCCTTCTCCATACTCTTCTCTTCCCATCACTCTGGTACAAGTTGATCTTGGTCTCATCTGTCCATAGGATATTGTTCCAGAACTGTGAAGGCTTTTTTAGATGTCGTTTGGCAAACTCTAATCTGGCCTTCCTGTTTTTGAGGCTCACCAATGGTTTACATCTTGTGGTGAACCCTCTGTATTCACTCTGGTGAAGTCTTCTCTTGATTGTTGACTTTGACACACATACACCTACCTCCTGGAGAGTGTTCTTGATCTGGCCAACTGTTGTGAAGGGTGTTTTCTTCACCAGGAAAAGAATTCTTCGGTCATCCACCACAGTTGTTTTCTGAGGTCTACCGGGTTTTTTGGTGTTGCTGAGCTCACCGTGGCGTTCGTTCTTTTTAAGAATGTTCCAAACAGTTGTTTTGGCCATGCCTAATGTTTTTGCTATCTCTCTGATGTTTGTTTTTTTCAGCCTAATGATGGCTTGCTCCACTAATGGTGACAGGTCTTTGGATCTTATCTTGAGAGTTGACAGCAACAGATTCTAAATGCAAATAGCACACTTGAAATGAACTCTGGACCTTTTATCTGCTCATTTTAATTGGGATAATGAGGGAATAACACATGCCATGGAACAGCTGAGAAGCCAATTGTCCCTTTACTTTTGGTTCCTTAACAAGTGGGAGGTACATATGCAAACTGTTGTAATTCCTACACCGTTCACCTGATTTGGATGTAAATACCCTCAAATTAAAGCTGACAGTCTGCAGTTAAAGCACATCTTGTTTGTTTCATTTCAAATCCATTGTGGTGGTGTATAGAGCCAAAAATGTTAGAATTGTGTCGATGTCCCAATATTTATGGACCTGACTGTATACCCCCTTTGATTTCTCTTCCTAACTCACTACTGCACCATTGACGGAGTTCAACCTTGTATTCTTGTATTTTCACACTAATCCCCGACAGTGGTGATCCGTCTATTTGGTCACAACTGAGACCACCCCCCCATGTCTCATCCTTTGGTGCCCCCACGGTGCTCCCAGGAAGTCACTGGAGTAGCACTGTAAACAGTTTCTTACTCGTCCTACATCCTATGGAGATGAAAGCAGACAGTTTCTTACGGAAATCCTGGGAAGCAGCCATGTTTAGTCTTAAATACAACATGGCGGCAATCTCGGTTGCAAGGTCTATGTACATTTGGTTAAATGAGTTGGAAAATCATCTTAGAAACAAAACCCCTAGAGATGAAGTAATAAATAACATCCCTCTGCTTAAATCAGCAATAGCTTTCTTGGCAGACACTTCTGCCGAGTCAATCAGGTTTTCAGCTAAGGATGCGAGCCTATCCAATGTGGCTCATTGAGCCCTCTGGATGAAGTCATGGTCCGGAGAAAAAACTTTTAAGATGAAGTTATGCTCCATCCCTTTCTCAGGAGAGTATGTACTTGGCCCGGTTTTAGATAAGCTTCTTGAAAAAGTGTCAGATAAGAAAAAGGGCTTTCCTGAGGACAGATAGAAGAAAATTTCCCTTTCGTTCCTTCTCCGGCCAGGATAGATCTTTTAGGGGGAAAGGGAAATCAGGGTGCTGGAGTTACCCAAAAGAGGGTAGAGGGAAGTGGTTTCTCCTTAATCCCTAAAATAAATCCGGAGATGAGCAATGATGCCAGAGTAGGGGTAAGACTGAAGAATTTTCTTCCCTTCTGGGAAAGGATAGCCTCCAATCCCTGGACCCTGGAGGTAATCCGATCTGGTTACAAAATAGAATTTTCTTCAGTCCCCCCGAAAAGATTCTTGGTGTCAAACTTAGGATCAATAAAAGCCCAGAACATCATTTGGCAGGGGGTTCGGGACCTAGTAAAGCTAGGAGTAGTCGTTCAAGTCCCAATATCAGAACAAGGACATGGATTCCATTCAAGTCTTTTCTTGGTGAAAGAGAAAGAAGTTTTTTTCCGTACTATAATCTAAAATTCCTGAACAAGTATATAACCTACAGGAAGTTCAGAATGCAATCTCTTGGGTCCATAATTCCTTTGATAAAAAGAAACACTTTGTGCACGGTGGACTTGAAGGACACGTACTACCACATCCCAATTTATCACAACTCCCAAAAATGTCTAAGGTTTGCTATCAGAGATCAGAAAGGCAGGATTCTCCATTTTCAATTTACAGCCCTTCTGTTTGGAATCTCTTCCGCTCCCGGAGTATTCACCAAACTAGTGGTAGAAATGGTAGCGTACCTAAGACAGGAAGATCTAGTCTTAGTACCATATCGAGACGACTTTCTACTTGTCGGCGATACAGTAGACCGACAATTATCAATCGATCTAAGCAGATTTTTATCCATGCTAAAAGATCTAGGCTGGATTGTGAATCCTGACAAATACTTTCTACAGCCATCAATGAAAGTACGATTCCTGGGAGTGATCCTGGACTCTCAGGCACAGTCCACTTTTCTTCTGCAAGACAAGATCCAGTCTTTAAGGGAGAAGGTCAGAATTTTTCAGAGAAGGAGAAATTGTTCCATAAGTGAGGCGATGAGTATATTAGGTCTGTTGACCTCATGCATTCCTTCAGTAACATGGAGTCAGTCACATTTCCGCACCATGCAGACTTGGATTCTGCTAATATGGACAAACAACAAAAGTCTCTAAATCGGAAGGTGTTTATTCCAGGTACAATAAAATCATCCCTGTCCTGGTGGACAATTCCGAGGAACCTCTCCAAGGGGGTAGTTTGGAAGAGATCCCCTTATATTCAGATCAAAACAGACGCAACCAAGTCGGACTGGGGAGTGAAAATTGGAGACTAACTACCAGGGCTCTTGGCACCCGTCGGTGAGCAGTCAGTCCTCAAATTTCAGGGAGCTAAGAGCAGTGTGGGAAACCTAAAGGCTGCAAGACTCTTCAGGATCATCTGGGAATTCTTCCAGACAATACAACAACAATTGCCTGCCTCTCTCACCAAAGAGGAACAAAATCAGAAAAGCTTCTAGACCTGTCAAGCAGGATCTTCTGGGTAGAAAAGAATGTGAAGTCCATTTCGGCAACTCATCTCAAGGATTCTCAGAATCAAGAGGCAGACTATCTAAGCAGATGGAAATTAGACCAAACAGAATGGTCTTTAAATTCAGAGGTCTTAAAAATGATTGTTGACAGATGGGGGACACCAGACATAGACTTGTTCGCTTCAAAGGAGAACAAGAAGGTGGAAAAATGCCTTGGATGATAGATAAATTTGCACTAACATGGGATTGGAATCTGACATGCTTTTCTGCCTCTTCCACTAATTCCAGACTGATTCAGAAGATCCAGCAGGAAAAATAGACAATTATCCTGATAACCCCCTTTTGGCCCAACAGGAGCTGGTTCTCCCCCCTCAAGAGACTTTCTGTCTCTGACCCTTGGATTATTCCACTCAGCAAGGACCTTTTTCAACAGGGGTCCATTCTACATCCTCACCCAGAGTTCCTAAAACTTACAGCCTGGATCCTGAGGTCGAAATATTAAGGTGCCGGGGACTTTCTGATAAGGTGATATCCACGCTCAGATCCTGTATGTTATGCAAGCGGGTGTGGACCCACTGAGCCACTGACTGGCTATACTTTGGAGGGGCGTGACTAAGCAACTACCTGCTCTTCACTAGAGCCTCTGATGGTGCGGATAGGCTTGAGCTGTTAGGGTTGTTGCAAGGTGCCTCTCCAGAGCAGACCCCGAGTCAGTGGCAGCTGACCAGGGGGGTCAAAGATACTGGTGCAAGCACCAAGGGGAAGTACGTGGTCAGGAAGTCCGAAGTCAGGGCAGGCACCGATCAAGCAAAGTCTGTAAACGAAGTTCAAGGTCAGAGGCAGGCAGCAAAAAAGCAAAATCCGATAAATCCAAAAGCCTGGTCCGGTACACAGAAAAGCAGAACACCTTCACACTAGGAACTAGACAAGCTAGTGACCATAAGTTGTTCAGGCATCTTCCTGGGGCAAGAAGCGCCTTTAAATACTTCCTGCAATCCAGCCATAGGCTGGGGAGACGGAGGGAGTGTACGTGCTGCCTCACAAGGGAGGAGAGACACACTTATGCAAGCCCTAACAAACCAGTACAGGACTCAACAGGAAGTAAGCTCTGGCAATAAGCACAGATACAAGAGTTAAGCCACCTGCTGCCCATTGCTTGTCAGCACGGCGCATGGCGGCAGGAGGAAAAGAGGGAGCCCAGCACACGTGTCTGCGGGTAGGGGCAGCAGCTCCAGCACGGACCGCTGGGCTAACACTGTAGAAAAAGCTGCGGTTTTCTTTCCGTCATGGGATGCGGAGCAAAACGGATCTGGCATAAATCTACATTGTAAGTCAATGGGGACAGATCCGTTTTCTCGGACACAATAGAAAACGGAACCGATCCCTATTTAATGGTGTTTACGATGGATCCATCCTTTTTATGTTAAAGATAATACAACCGGATCCGTTCATAATGAATGCAGATGGTTGTATTATCAGTAACTGAAGCGTTTTTTGCTGATCCTTGCCAGATCAGACAAAAACGCAAGTGTGAAAGTAGCCTTACAGGTTCTTAATTTAGATTCATGCACCCCTCCAAGAAGCACCAATATGTGATATATCTATATGGAGGCCCTCCCATAAGCTGTATACAATTCACTTATGTGCCATGTTATCCAATGTATGTTTAAGATTAATATACCTGACTTACTCATGGATCCTTTTCTTAACTGTGCACAATTTTGTTAATTTTTGAAGCCATGCTCCCTTGTTTGGCAAGCCTGCTATCCCATCCACAGCTTCTCACTTCCTTAAGATGGCTGCCGATGGAGGTTCATGCTACCTTAAATGTTTCAGTCTCCTCCATTCAAAAACACTGCACCTTGCCACTGCGCCTGTGCAGGTCAAGAATCTTGCAGGCCCTAATCGGTATACAAAGATAGCAGCCCTGGGGGCTTTCATTCGAACCCCAGCTGCAGTGGCAACCCATTATTACCCAACGATTGCAGCATAGGGGCCCCGTCCTCTATAAACAGACTTGGTTCTAATGCTGCTGTAAAATGGTGTACAGTATTAGCTGTCAATTAGGGTTACTCCGTTCTTCCCATTCTGTGGGCGGGCAGCAGCTCATTTGAGACAATCGAGCACCTGCATCTCTCATGATGCATTGCAGTTAGTTCTTGTTAACCCTTCCCCTAGACCAGTGATGGCGAACCTATGGCACGGGTGCCAGAGGCGGCACTCAGAGCCATCTCTGTGGGCACCTACACCCTGGAAAAAGTCTATGGTGTACCAATATGCCTTAGACTTTTCCTGTCAGTCATCAGCACAGGGCGCACTATGAACAGCACAGGCAGCGCACTGAATGTAGGCAGGATATTATAGCTAAATAATAAAGTACATAGAAGATATACTATATTGGACTGTAGTATTCAAGGTTTATGTTGCAGTTTGGGCACTCGGTCTGTAAAAGGTTCGCCATCACTGCCCTAGACCCTTACATACAGCCCCAGGATAATATGGTATGTAATTCTTCCAAAAATCTCATACACTGTCTAGACAGAAATATAGATACTTTATATAGGAAGAAGGGAAAGAAAAGTCCACCACTAAATGTTAAAGGAGGTGGCCCAGAATGTCAGCCACAGGAGTAACGGCAGGGGATGAAACCAGAGGTAAATGTGATGTACATAAAAAAAAATAAAAAATTTATTGCATGTATATTGCAATAACACGTAATTTGCACAGTAATGACTCGTGGGATACGACCTTTTAAAAAGGGACAAAATGGTCATGTGCTCTCTGTAAGAGCTGTATTTGGAAATTCCACTTGGATTGTAAATGCAATTGTGTGGAAATGATCTGGGAACATGCCCCACAGAGCTTTCATTAGAAAAATCACTTACTGAATGTAATTAAAATTTTGTTTTAGATAATGTAAAGACGATGCAGTGGCAAATTAAAATAGTATTTTCTAAAACTTCAGCCTCCAGTTCACTGTTCAAACACTGAGGATAATAGCAGAGACATTTCACTAAACCAGCAAAATCACATTACACCAGTAACATTACACTGAGAATAATTTTAAGGCTTTGTACAGCAAAATCTCTGCCACGCAGCTATAGGCCTTATTGGGATGCCGCAATAAAGCTCCATAAAGCAATACCAGGGAAAGCAATGAGTGCCACAAGCCAAAGTTTGAAGAAAAATACATTAATAACATACCTCTTTATTGAAATATGCAAATAGATTAAAAGACATGATGTCAGGCATCAGCACATGATGCAGGTGGTGTCCATACGTCAGAACATGGATATACAGTTGTATTCAAAATAATAGCAGTGTGTTTAAAAAAGTGAATAAAGCTCAAAATCCTTCTAATAGCTTTTATTTCCATACACACAAATGCATTGGGAACACTACACATTCTATTTCAAATGAAAACATAAAAAATATATATTGAACTTGTGTTGTTCCTCTAAAAATTGAAGAAAAGTGAATATTAGACTTTTCCCAAAAAAATTGCAGTGTTTGTATTCTTCTTTACAAACTTAAACATTCACTACATAAACTGAAAAATGTTCGAAGATTTTGCTTGCCTTTGAATCACTTAACTAATATTTAGTTGTATAACCAGTGTTTCTGAGAACTGCTGTACATCTGTGTTGCATGGAGTCAACCAACTTCTGGAACCTGTGAACAGGTATTCCAGCCCAGGATGATTGAACTACATTCCTCAGTTCTTCTTTATTTCTTGGTTTTGCCTCAGAAACTGCATTTTTGATGTCACCCCGCAAGTTTTCTACTGGATTAACCCCCTTAGGACACAGCCTTATTTCACCTTAAGGACCAGGCCATTTTTTGCAAATCTGACCAGTGTCACTTTAAGTGCTGATAACTTTAAAACGCTTTGACTTATCCAGGCCATTCTGAGATTGTTTTTTCATCACATATTGTACTTCAAGACACTGGTAAAATGAAGTAAAAAAATTAAATTTTTATTTATACAAAAATTTACCAAAAATTTGTAAACAAATTGCAAATTTCCAAGTTTCAATTTCTCTACATCTATAATACATAGTAATACCTCCAAAAATAGTTACTTTACATTCCCTATATGTCTACTTCATGTTTGGATCATTTTGGGAATGATATTTTATTTTTTGGGGATGTTACAAGGCTTAGAAGTTTAGAAGCAAATCTTGAAATTTTTCTGAAATTTTCAAAAACCCAATTTTTATGGACCAGTTTAGGTCTGAAGTCACTTTGCGAGGCTTACATAATAGAAACCACCCAAAAATTACCCCATTCTAGAAACTACACCCCTCAAGGTATTCAAAACTGATTTTACAAACATCATTAACCCTTTAGGTGTTCCACAAGAATTAATGGAAAATAGAGTTATAATTTCAAAATTTCACTTTTTTGGCAGATTTTCCACTAATTTTTTTTTTTACAGTTACAAAGCAAGGGTTAACAGCAAAACAAAACTCAATATTTATGGCCCTGATTCTGTAGTTTACAGAAACATCCCATATGTGGTCGTAAACTGCTGTACGGGCACACGGCAGGGCGCAGAAGGAAAGGAATGCCATACAGTTTTTGGAAGGCAGGTTTTGCTGGACTGTTTTTTTTTACACCATGTCCCATTTGAAGCCCCCCTGATGCACCCCTAGAGTAGAAACTCCATAAAAGTGACCCCATCTAAGAAACTTCACCCCTCAAGGTATTCAAAACTGATTTTACAAACTTTGTTAACCCTTTAGGTGTTCCACAAGAATTAATGGAAAATAGAGATACAATTTAAAAATTTTACTTTTTTGGCAGATTTTCCATTTTAATATTTTTTTTCCAGTTACAAAGCAAGGGTTAACAGCCAAGCAAAACTCATTATTTATGGCCCTGATTCTGTAGTTTACAGAAACACCCCATATGTGGTCGTAAACTACTGTACGGGCACACGGCAGGACGCAGAAGGAAAGGAATGCCATACGGTTTTTGGAAGGCAGATTTTGCTGGACTGTTTTTTTGACACCATGTCCCATTTGAAGCCCCCTGATGCACCCCTAGAGTAGAAACTCCATAAAAGTGACCCCATCGAGGGCGTGGCCTGAGCATGCAGCCGTGAACACGCACATTTCAGAGCTCCCGGACCCTGGGCCCTTCTATCTGCTTCTAAAAACAACGATCTGGAAGTAACTGGCGTGAACAGAATGGTCAGACGTTCGGGCCGCCGTGGGTCCACATATATGGCCTCAGAACCTCACATCGTGAGGTATTTTTCTGCCACGCCGACTCTCGTGCCAGAACCTCTCACGTGCTCTCATTATCCTCAGACTGGCCTGCAATGATTCCCGCAACCATAAGTCACACGTACTTACCAGGCAAGAAGTCGTATGTCCAGGCAGCCTTATGGTCCAAGATGACGCCTGAGGGAACACAAGAGATGACTGCTCCCCTCGCTCCTACCTTTAAGGACGGTCTGCAGGACCCTGCCAAGCTGACATCACAGCAGTTGGCCCCGATGCCTTGCGTTCCAGCCGACGGAGACCCGCTTCTGCAGCCCTCTGCGTCCACTCCTGGGTCCATGGACACGGATGAGACCTCCACACTTACCTGGGTGAGTGAGATGCATTGTGACACCGCACCTAGGCCTCGTACCGGTATTTTGACGGCATTGTCTCATCTTCCCTGCCGTTCTGAAACTCTGGCCCCACAGTCTGATGGTATCAAAGCTCCGCTAATGGCCCAGAAACAAACAACTCAGCTGCAGGCCCAAAGCTGCTCACAGACCGTAAATGGGGATGACCGGCCTTCTCAGATTCTGCCAATGGATCTTCCCTCTACTCCTGCTATTTTTCCTTCCTCAGCCGTTTCTGATTCCTCAGGGGCTTCATCATCTGCCTCCTCTTCTCAAGGTAGACGTGCTAAACGCCCAAAGCTAAGGGATATATGGTCACTCCTTAGTATGCTCCCTACTAAAACAGATCTGGAGGTGATCATACAAAGGGTCGAGGCCAAACATGATCAGGCTATAGCAGAAGTCGAAGCTGACCTAACAGATATTTCTACTAAGTTGACTTTGCAAGCCCAAGTCTCAGTTGAGCTGGATGCCCGCCTTACTAATGTGGAAACAATCATTACCTCGCAGCAGGCCTTAAACAGACACCTACTTTTGCAGCTAGACGACCAGGAAAACAGGGGCCGACGTAATAACATCAAGTTACGTGGGATCCCTGAAGAGGTCCAAGCCACAGAATTACGGAAACGGTGACCGCCATCTTCAACTCTCTTCTCGACAGACCTGAGGAGTCTGAAATAGAACTGGATAGAGTACACAGGGTCCTTGGCCACAGGCGTTCAGAGAATTCGGCTCCACGCGACGTCTTATGTAGAGTTCACTTCTTCAGAGAAAAAGAGGAACTTTTACAAAGAGCCTGGAGACAGGGCCCTATAACATTCTCCGGATCACAAATCCAAATCCTACCTGATGTGTCTAGGAGAACCTTGCTTATGAGGCGCTCTCTCAAACCCCTCCTGCAAATTATCACCAATGCTGGGGCCACCTATCGTTTGGGCCATCTGTTCCACCTGATAGTCCGTAAAAATGGATCTACATTTGCCCTACACTCCCCAGACCAGGCTGGAGAGCTTAGTCAGTTTCTGGACAGTCCACTCATCTCACTACCGGATTGGCTTGACGTTCCAGTTTTTTAATCTCCAGCAACTGGGCCCCCACCACGATTGAGCAGTAGTCCCCAACGAGACCGTCCCCAAGTTCCACAATCTCCAGGATAGGGGACTATCTGCTTCATAAGTAGTTTCAGGTCCTATGGGTTGAGAAGAACCCTTGTTCTGTGACCTACAATACTTGGTACTGTGCTAGATAGAGAGTGGATACAGAGGATGGAATATGGTTCTGACATGTTCAACGGGTCCGTTTTTTCCCGCTGGTAGTCGCTTAATTTTAGTCCTCAGCTGTCCTATGTATCTCCTTTCTTAATTCTCTTATTGTTGCTTAAAAATGTCTGGGCCGGGGAAAGGGATGCTTTCTAGATAGCTCTCCTTCACCCCTACTAGGACCGTGAGTCTTGGCTCGCTCGATTCGGGCTTACCAAGTATCGCATAGTGGATAACATTTTCCACAGTCTTGTTTAATTTTGTTTTCTCTGAACTGGATTAGCCGGTTTACATATCTGACCTTATAGTCGTATTTGTTTTTGTTGATTTAAATCTTCTGTATTGTTCACCTACCCTTTTGTCTCTTATCCCCCCCCTATTGTCCTTTCTTTTATTTCTTGCTTTGTTACAGGCCCTGACTATGTCCGAAATTACCTTCTCGTCAATCAATGCCAATGGGTTGAATACTCCTGAGAAACGTTCCTCCATTCTCCGGCTCCTGTGGTGTAAAAAGGTACAAATTGCCTTCATTCAAGAGACTCATTTTCGCAGGGATACTATACCGAAGTTTAGCTCTCCCAGATATCCAGGTGCTTATCATAGCTGTTACAACGTATCAAAATCGAGAGGTGTGAGGTGTGATTGCTAGATCCACCCCCTGGGAATTTCTGGACACTAGTTCAGATGACACTGGCAGGTTTCTGTTTGTCAAGGGTCGTATAGGAGGCCAGGTGTACACTTTGGCTAACATATACCTGCCCAATACTAAACAATTGAGGGCCCTAACTGGAATTCTATATACAGTATAGACCAAAAGTTTGGACACACCTTCTCATTCAAAGAGTTTTCTTTATTTTCATGACTATGAAAATTGTAGATTCACACTGAAGGCATCAAAACTATGAATTAACACATGTGGAATTATATACATAACAAACAAGTGTGAAACAACTGAAAATATGTCATATTCTAGGTTCTGCAAAGTAGCCACCTTTTGCTTTGATTACTGCTTTGCACACTCTTGGCATTCTCTTGATGATCTTCAAGAGGTAGTCCCCTGAAATGGTTTTCACTTCACAGGTGTGCCCTGTCAGGTTTAATAAGTGGGATTTCTTGCCTTATAAATGGGGTTGGGACCATCAGTTGCGTTGAGGAGAAGTCAGGTGGATACACAGCTGATAGTCCTACTGAATAGACTGTTAGAATTTGTATTATGGTAAGAAAAAAGCAGCTAAGTAAAGAAAAACGAGTGGCCATCATTACTTTAAGAAATGAAGGTCAGTCAGTCAGTCAGCCGAAAAATTGGGAAAACTTTGAAAGTAAGGGCTATTTGACCATGAAGGAGAGTGATGGGGTGCTGCGCCAGATGACCTGGCCTCCACAGTCATCGGACCTGAACCCAATCGAGATGGTTTGGGGTGAGCTGGACCGCAGAGTGAAGGCAAAAGGGCCAACAAGTGCTAAGCATCTCTGGAAACTCCTTCAAGACTGTTGGAAGACCATTTCAGGGGACTACCTCTTGAAGCTCATCAAGAGTGTGCAAAGCAGTAATCAAAGCAAAAGGTGGCTACTTTGCAGAACCTAGAATATGACATATTTTCAGTTTTCACACTTGTTTGTTATGTATATAATTCCACATGTGTTAATTCATAGTTTTGATGCCTTCATAGTCATGAAAATAAAGAAAACTCTTTGAATGAGAAGGTGTGTCCAAACTTTTGGTCTGTACTGTAAATTAGATGATTTTGCAGAGGGCACACTCTTGGTCGGTGGAGACCGAAATGTCGCATTGGACCCACTTGTAGATGTTTCCAAGAGATCCTCTCACCTAGCCTACTCCTATATTCGGCGCATTAAGGGCCTCCTTCATACTTATCAGCTAGTAGATGTTTGGCGAGCAGTTAACCCTGAAGATAGGGATTTCACGTTCTACTCTACGCCCAGAGATGTCTACTCCAGATTGGATTATTTTTTGCTTAGACATTCGGCAGTTCCACTCATCGCCTCTTCCTCAATTGATCCTATAACTTTTTCGGATCACGTCATGCTACATGTCTCCTTGAAATCCCCTCTTCCGTCTCCCAGATCTTGGCAGTGGTGCCCCAATGAGTCACTGTTACAGGATTTGGAAGTTTCTCAAGAAATTAACTTAGCTCTTTCTCGCTATTTTGAGGAAAATCAAGTTAATAATGCCTCACCCCTTACGGTTTGGGCTGCTCACAAATGTGTGATAAGGGGGGAGTTCATCAGACATGGAGCTCGGCGCAAGAAAGAGAGGGCATTGGAAATTTCCCAGATCCCAGAAGTAAATTGCTGAACTGGAGCAGGTTCATAAATGCTCCCATGCGCAATCGGTTCGTTTAGCTCTTTTACTGGCCAGGTGTAAGCTTAAAGACAAACTAGATATTCGTGCGAAATGTATACTTTCAAGGGGTAGAAGACATTTCGAATATGGCAATAAGTGTGGTAGATTGTTGGCCAGATCATTACGTGAACAAAGAGCGAGGAATTACGTCCCCCGCATTGCGCCTCCACGGGGCCATGTTCTGAATAACCCTGATTCCATAACAGAGGCTTTCGCTCACTTTTATCAGAACCTATACACTCTCCCACAGTCTAACCAAACTAGTTTATCCCTAGATCTAGCCATGCGTACATACCTGACCAGATCAGGCCTACCCAAACTTCCGAGAGAGGCCCTTGAGGGTCTGAGTGGCCCGATTACTACTGAAGAAATTGGAGAGTCATTGAAATCAATGCAGCCTAGTAAAGCACCGGGCCCAGATGGCCTTCCAGCTTCATATTATAAGAGATATCTCCCCCTTCTCCAAATCCCTCTCACCAATGCATTGAATAAAATAGGCTCGGGCAACCCCATCCCTAAGGATATGACGCATGCACATATTACGGTAATCCATAAGGAGGGTAAGGACCCAACTGCCTGCCCTAGTTACCGCCCCATATCGTTACTTAATGTTGACATTAAGTTATTTGCAAAGGTACTGGCCACACGTTTAACCCCTTTCCTGTCAGATCTTATACATACCGATCAGGTGGTTTTTATTCCTTCAAGGGAGGCGAGAGACAATACCACGAAAGTGTTGAACTTGATTCATCACGCCAAGATACAACACTCTTCCCTCTGTCTTTTATCCACCGACGCCGAAAAGGCATTTGACAGAGTGGGATGGCCTTGGTTACTTGCAGTACTAAACCATATGGGCATTGAGGGTCCGCTGTTATCATGGATCCGCTCTCTCTATTCCTCACCCTCGGCGTCCACAAAGGTTAATGGTGTGCTCTCGCCCCCCCTTTGATATCAGGAATGGTACCCGCCAAGGATGCCCTTTATCACCCTTAATTTTCATTCTTACCCTAGAACCCCTTCTGAGGACAATTAGGAAAAACCCTGACATCTCGGGTTTGGTAGTGGGCGATCAGGAATTTAAGATAGCAGCCGATGCGGATGATCTGATGTTTGCGATTACCAAACCTCGGATCACCTTCCCCAATCTAATTGCTGAATTTAAGACGTTTTAAAAAACCGGTTTTACTAACCTGTCACTCAAAGAAATAAGGTGCCCAAGGGGATGTCAAGGGATGCAAGGTGCCGGCCGCACCCATCGCCGTTCGTGCCCAGCGCCGCCTTTCCAGACTTCTGCACCGCCTCCTAATCCTCTGTGCCGCCTCTCGCTCTCCCTCCATTCCCCCTCCTCCCTCCTCCTGCTGTAAGATCTCGCGCGTGCGCACAGGGCTCTGCCTGATGCGCCCGTGCGGACTTCTCGATTTGGCTTCTTAAAGCGAAGTGCGCATGCGCCGGCACTTTGCTCAACCCAGGTATGACCTGCACTCTGGCGCAGCCTCTCAGAGCCCTGTGCGCACGCACAATATCTTACAGGAGGAGGGGGGAGGGAGGGAGAGCGAGAGGCGGCACAGAGGATTAGGAGGCAGTACAGAAGTCTTGAAAGGCGGCGCTGGGCACGAACGGCGGTGGGTGCGGCCGGCACCTTGCATCCCTTGACATCCCCTTGGGCACCTTATTTCTTTGAGTGACAGGTTAGTAAAACCTGTTTTTTTAGCAAAATAAGGCTACGGATCACATTTAGAAGCCCACATTAGGAATTCTGATGAGGCCCTAAACATCAGCATATGTTTAGCTGACAGGGGTGAAACCTGGTGACAGAATCCCTTTAAGGACCAGGCCATTTTTTGAAAATCTGACCAGTGTCACTTTAAGTGGTGATAACTTTAAAACGCTTTGACTTATCCAGGCGATTCTGAGATTGTTTTTTCGTCACATATTGTACTTCATGACACTGGTAAAATGAAGTAAATTTTTTTTGTTTTTTTGCATAAAAAAAATACCTAATTTACCCAAAATTTTGAAAAATTTGCAAATTTCAAAGTTTCAGTTTCTCTACTTCTGTAATACATAGTAATACCCCCAAAAATTGTGATGACTTTACATTCCCCATATGTCTACTTCATGTTTGAATTATTTTGGGAATGATATTTTATTTTTTGGGGATGTTACAAGGCTTAGAAGTTTAGAAGCAAATCTTGAAATTTACAAAAACCCAATTTTTAGGGACCAGTTCAGGTCTGAAGTCACTTTGCGAGGCTTACATAATAGAAACCACCCAAAAATGACCCCATCTAAGAAACTACACCCCTCAAGGTATTCAAAACTGATTTTACAAACGTCGTTAACCCTTTAGGTGTTGCACAAGAGTTAGTGGCAAATGGGGATGAAATTTGAGAATTTCATTTTTTTGCCTAATTTTCCATTTTAACCCATTTTTTCCACTAACAAAGCAAAAGTTAACAGCCAAACAAGACTGTATCCTTATTGCCCTGACTCTGCCATTTACAGAAACACCCCATATGTGGCCGTAAACTACTGTACGGCCACACAGCGGGGCGTAGAGTTAAATGTGCGCCGTTTGGTTTTTGGAAGGCAGATTTTGCTGGACTGTTTTTTTGACACCATGTCCCATTTGAAGCCCCCCTGATGCACCCCTAGAGTAGAAACTCCATAAAAGTGACCCCCATCTAAGAAACTACACCCCTCAAGATATTCAAAACTGATTTTACAAACTCTGTTAACCCTTTAGGTGTTGCACAAGATTTAATGGAAAATAGAGATACAATTTCAAAATTTCACTTTTTTGGCAGATTTTCCATTTTAATATTTTTAATATTTTTTTCCAGTTAAAAAGCAAGGGTTAACAGCCAAGCAAAACTCATTATTTATGGCCCTGATTCTGTAGTTTACAGAAACACCCCATATGTGGTCGTAAACTGCTGTACGGGCACACGGCAGGGCGCAGAAGGAAAGGAATGCCATACGGTTTTTGGAAGGCAGGTTTTGCTGGACTGGTTTTTTGACACCATGTCCCATTTGAAGCCCCTCTGATGCACCCCTAGAGTAGAAACTCTAAAAAAGTGACCCCATTTTAGAAACTACGGGATAGGGTGGCAGTTTTGTTTGTACTAGTTTAGGGTACATATGATTTTTGGTTGCTCTATATTACACTTTTTGTGAGGCAAGGTAACAAGAAATAACTTTTTTGGCACCGTTTTTTTTGTTTTGTTATTTACAACATTCATCTGACAGGTTAGATCATGTGGTAATTTTATAGAGCAGGTTGTCACGGACACGGCGATACCTAATATGTATACTTTTGTTTTTATTTATGTAAGTTTTACACAATAATTTCATTTTTAAAACAAAAAAAAAGTTTTAGTGTCTCCATAATCTAAGAGCCATAGTTTTTTAAGCTTTTGGGTGATTATCTTGGGTAGGGTATGATTTTTGCGGGATGAGATGATGGTTTGATTGTTACAATTTTGGCATACATGCGACTTTATTGATCACTTTTATTACCTTTTTTGGGAAGTAAGGTGGGCAAAATTTCTATTTCATCATAGTTTTTTATTTTTTCTATTTTTATGGCGTTCACCGTTCGGGTAAAGTAACATGACCGTTTTATAGATCAGGTCGTTACGGACGCGGCGATACCAAACATGTGTAGAGGATTTTATTTTTTTCATTTTTAATCAGTGATAAATTTTTATTTATTTTTTTCACTTTTTTTCACATTTTTTTTGACCCAGACCCACTTGGTTCTTGAAGATCCAGTGGGTCTGATGTCTGTATAATACAGTACAGTACAATATATAGTGTACTGTACTGTATTTTACTTACACTTTAGCACAGATCTGTTCAGCACCATGGACAGCAGGATGCCTGAGACGGCGTCCTGTTGCCATGGGAACCTTCCCCGTCTGCTCAGTAGTGGCCAGAACTGCGCAGACGGGGAAGGGTAAGGAGGGGGGCTCTCTGGGGGCTCTCTCCCTCTCCATCGGGGGGCTGCAAAGGCACAGCAGCCCCCCGATGGGAGAGTGAGGGAACTCCCTGAGCTGTTAACCTTTTCCATACAGCGGTATGGAAAGGGTTAAACGGCTGACATCGCATCACAGATGTCAGCCGTTTATACCAGGGTGTCAGCAATGTGCTGACACCCTGGTATACCCACTGCCTGCACCTCCCACCGGGATAAAATCATTCAGGGGTGCAGGGGGGGTGAAACATATGTATTTTAGAAATACTAAAGTTTCAGAAACTGCAGAAAGCGCAACAAACCGCAGGTCTGAATTGACCTGCGGTTTGTTGCGATCGCCGACATGGGGGGGTCACGGGACCCCCCCCCCCGCGCATTTAGCCGAGGTGCCTGCTCAATGATTTGAGCAGGCACCTTGTTCCGATCAGAGCCGGCCGGGGGCGGCAGTGATCGGAACAACACATGACGTACCGGTACGTCATGTGTCCTTAAGGACTCGGGAAACATGCCGTACCGATACATCATGTGTCCTTAAGGGGTTAATATATCCATACCAAACTCCCTTGAAACAGTACTAGCGGGTTCCTTCCCGTACAGATGGACGACGGGTGCCATTAGATACTTGGGCACGATGATCCCCAAGGATCTGAAGGAGCTGTTTTCTAGAAACTACACCCCTCTCTTGAGTCGGATTAGGGAGGACCTTAAGAGATGGTCCAAAGGCCTATATACATGGTTTGGTCGGTGTGCCATCTTTAAAATGAATGTTCTCCCGCGTCTGTTATATCTATTCCAAACTCTTCCCATCCACATACCAGCTAGTTTCTTTAATACTGCACACCAGGACCTTTTTAAATTCATCTGGGCAGGAAGGAACCCGAGACTAACTAGATCCCTGCTACATATTCCGAGGGATAGGGGAGGGCTGGGGATACCTGATTTACGGAAATATCATGCTGCTTCCATGTTTCAGCGGGTGGTAGACTGGTGCCGACATGCTCCATTCAAACAATGGATCTCCATTGAACTACTCTCATCCCAGACCCCACTGGCTCTACTACCATGGACTGATAGGAAAATTCCATCTACAATTTCCTCTCACCCTATCATTGGCCCTACTCTACTTCAATTCCACAAATTCCAACACATTCCCATGATCTCTCCAACACCATACCCAATGTCCCCTGTCCTGGGACATCCTGACTTCCCGGTGAGTGGTTTGGGAGGCTCATTTGTACAACGGCGATTGAGTGGTAGATGTCGCGCGCCTTTCTTTAGAACCTCCGGACGGTGGTTCACATACTCTGAACTTTCGGGACTGTCTGACCCCTGTACTCTCGGACCGTGGAGAGCTAGGCAATTACATCACTTCCTTTCCTCTATTCCCTCTTCCCCGGGCTTTGATAGAGCTCTTCCGCCTTTTGAAAAAACATGCATAGGCTCAGGAGTATACCGCCATTCTCTCTCAGAACTCTACAACGCCCGAAGCAGATTTTCGCCCCCCCCCCCCCTACACTGACAAGTGGACTCAAGATTTGATATCTCCTCAGACCAATGGTTCAAAATATTCCAATTGAGGGGCCTCCTGAGATTTTTCGTACAGGCGGCCCGTTTGGTGGTGCCGAGACACTGGAAGTCTCAGGATGCTCCTAAGGTGGGAGAATGGCTAGAGACGTTCGAAAAATTACGCAGAATGGAGGAATTAATAGCTGCGGACATGGGATTGGATCAGAAATACCTGAAACTGTGGACGCCATGGCTTCTCTTTAAGGGGTCTCAGGAGTTCCCTAACTGGTTGGGGCAGGCCATTGCCTCTCCGGTTATTTCAGAGTGATGCGTTTGGTTCTATGTAGGATACCTTGTTACTGTCTCTACCCTTATGTGTCGTGTATGTGTCGTGTATGTGTCGTGATAGTTTGTCAACCCGTGTGTCTGGTCTACATGTCTATGCATAAGTTTCTCTTTTTGTGGAAGTTTCTTCTTTTCTTTTTGGGCCGGGGTTCTTTAATTTGTGCGGAGATTTTCAATCGAGATGAGCAGCCCAAAATGATATTATATATACCATAATTCTTATGTTGTACTTATGTATGCTATCATTTATTGTGTCTCAATAAAATGATTGAACAACAAAATATTCCAATTGGCTCACAAATCCTCCATTGCCAGTAAGTATCAGGAGGCCAGTTATAAAATACTATCAAGATGGTATTATGTCCCGACCCGTCTTCAGAGAATGTTTCTGACAACGTCCTCTTTGTGCTGGCGTTGCGAAACATCTCAAGGCTCGTTGCTTCATATTTTCTGGCAATGTGACAAAGTCAAGCATTTCTAGGACTCAATTCACAAGACCTTGGCATCTATTTTCTCTTTTCCCATACCAAACACGCCAGGGTTTTTCTTATTATTTCTCTCGGATTTATCCCTGAGCTTACTTCGTTGGTCCTGCCTGCGCCATTTGGTCATTGCAGCTAGGTCCTGCATCCCGATGAAATGGAAGTCTCCTACTCCACCATCCACTGAGCTTTGGATACAGAAAGTGGAAGAGATCCGGAGAATGGAGGAACTAACGGCGTCCTTAAAGAATACTCATAAAGCTTTTGTTACTGCTTGGACCCCTTGGTTTGTCTTCCAGGATTTAATGGAATACCAATCCTTACTGGCTTGAAGGGGTCATTTCTATCATTTCCATCTGCTTAACCTTTTTCTTTTGCTCTCCTTTACCTTATGTGACCTTTCCCTCCCTATGTGGGTTTGTCCTGTCATCTCCCCTGTTTTGTTCAGTCTTATTATCATTATGACTCTTCCCCCCCCTTTTTTTTTTCTTTTGGTCTTTGTTTTTCTTTATCAAAATTCCTGATTAAGCCCTAATGTTTTGTACCACTCATGGAGTGGTTGTATTGCTTTTTCATGTTAATCATTCAATATGATGGCTATCATATCCTACATATATTTTGACCTTGTTGACAGGATATCAATATGTTACCTATGACTTTTTGTTGGCCTGGTGCCAACATACTCATCCTGTTATATGTAGATCAACATTATGTAACTTTTACCATATTCTTGAAAACTCATAAATAAAGAATAAAAAAATAAAATGAAAGTGACCCCATCTAAGAAACTACACCCTCAAGGTATTCAAAACTGATTTTACAAACGTCGTTAACCTTTTAGGTGTTCCACAAGAGTTATTGGCAAATGGAGATGAAATTTCAGAATTTCAATTTTTTGGCAAATTTTCTATTTTAAGCCATTTTTTCCAGTAACAAAGCAAGGGTTAACAGCCAAACAAAACTCAATATTTATGGCCCTGATTCTGTAGTTTACAGAAACACCCCATATGTGGTCGTAAACTGCTGTACGGGCACACGGCAGGGCGCAGAAGGAAAGGAATGCCATACGGTTTTTGGAAGGCAGATTTTGCTGGACTGTTTTTCTTTACATTGTCCCATTTGAAGCCCCCCTGATACACCCCTAGAGTAGAAACTCCATAAAAGTGACCCCATTTTAGAAACTACGGGATAGGGTGGCAGTTTTGTTGGTACTAGTTTAGGGTACATATGATTTTTGGTTGCTCTATATTACACTTTTTGTGAGGCAAGGTAACAAGAAATATCTGTTTTGGCACCGTTTTTATTTTTTGTTATTTACAACATTCATCTGACAGGTTAGATCATGTGGTATTTTTATAGACCAGGTTGTCACGGACGCGGTGATACCTAATATGTATACTTTTGTTTTTATTTATGTAAGTTTTACACAATGATTTCTTTTTTGAAACAAAAAAAATCATCTTTTAGTGTTTCCATAGTCTGAGAGCCATAATCTTTTTCAGTTTTTGGGCGATTACCTTGAGTAGGGTATGATTTTTGCAGGCTGAGATGACGGTTTGATTGGCACTATTTTGGGGTGCGTGTGACTTTTTGATTGCTTGCTATTACACTTTTTGTGATGTAAGGTGACAAAAAATTGCTTTTTTTACACGGTTTTTATTTTTTTACGGTATTCACCTGAGGGGTTAGGTCATGTGATATTTTTATAGAGAAAGTTATTACGGACGCTGCGATACCTAATATGTATAATTTTTTTTATTTATGTAAGTTTTACACAATGATTTCATTTTTTAAGCAAAAAAAAATCATGTTTTAGTGTTTCCATAGTCTGAGAGCCATAATTTTTTCAGTTTTTGGGCGATTATCTTGGGTAGGGTATGATTTTTGCCGGATGAGATGACGGTTTGATTGGCACTATTTTGGGGTGCGTGTGATGTAAGGTGACAAAAAATTGCTTTTTTTACACCGTCTTTATTTTTTTACGGTGTTCATCTGAGGGGTTAGGTCATCTGATATTTTTATAGAGCCGGTCGAAACGCGTATAGCAGGAGTGGACGAGATCCCTATATTAGAAAAAGTCCTATAGTAATATTACTGAAACATACAGTTGGCTATTGCAGAAAAACTAACAACAAGACTCCCAAAAGCATATGCACGGAGGTTGGTACCGCCTCCGGAATACGTAAAGAGCCTAAATCACGCAAATTGAATAGCTTTCAGGGCACGTGGGGCACCCCGATCACGTGAGACGCTCCAAACACGTGGTACGCCGAATCGAAACCGGAAGAAGGTCCCGAACATTACAGCCACAGCACCGAAGGATACTACAGGCAGACACACGCCACTGGGTAAAGGAAGAGGGATGAGTGCACTGACCTCTGGTGGGACGCCACCACGGCCAGACTACAGAAATAACTGAGCAGCCAGCAGTGAGTATTAACAACTAACTGCATACAATAACCCCCAATAAGGACTAACACCCAGATTGACTGGAATTGGTATCCTATAGTGGTGATTGTGATGTCAAACAACATATGCTATATAACCAAGACTAACAAATGACTTTTTACCAAATATACTGGAATATAATAATAGGATCCTATCAAGCGCACCTTACTAAGCAATATCAGAACTTTTTTATTGAATGAACCTCTTATCATTAACGAATAATCTTTTTATACATTTTTAGTGGTTTACCTCTTATCACCTATATAATAATATTTTAATTGTCTTCTATATATTGTTTTTATATAGATTTTTATGTAAATAAATATGTTGTACCCACTATGCATGTCCAGATATTGAGTGCCCACTATATCTATAACTTTCTCAATCTATTAATCCGTGATTAGGGTGAATCACATATTAGTAAGAGCACATATCCGTGAAAGCAGGAAGGGTGACCCGCTATCCATATACGAATTCTTCAAAAAAAGTTATGTTTTAGTGTCTCCATATTCTGAGCCATAGTTTTTTATTTTTTGGGCGATTGTCTCAGGTAGGGGCTCATTTTTTGCGGGATGAGGTGACGGTTAGATTGGTACTATTTTAGGTGGGCAAACGCCTTTTTGATCGCTTGCTGTTGTACTTTTTGTGATGTAAGGTGACAAAAAAATGCTTTATTTAGCACAGTTTTTATTTTTTATTGTGTTCATCTGAGGGGTTAGGTCATGTGATATGTTTATAGAGCCAGTCGATACGGACACTGCGATACCTATTATGTATACTCTCCCCCCCCCTATTTTTTACCAATTTTATTTTACTTTATTTGGGGAAAATGACGTTTTTGTTTATTTTTACTTGAAACTTTTAATTTTTTGGGGGGTAAACTTTATTTTTATTTTTTTAATTTTCACTTTATTTTTTGTAACACTTTGGGACTTCAACTTTTGGGGGTATAATCCCTTTACAATACATTCCAATACTTCTGTATTAGAATGCATTGGCTGTATGAGTAAGGCCTCTTTCACACGGCCGTTTTTTTTTTTCCGTTTTGCGGGCCGTTTTTTGCGGTCCGTATACGGTCCGTATACGGAACCATTGATTTCAATGAGTCCGCAAAAAAAACGGAATGTACTCCGTATGCATTCCGTTTCCGTATTTCCGTTTTTCCGTTCCGTTTTAACATAGAACATGTCCTATATTTGGCCGCAAATCACGTTCCGTGGCTCCATTAAAGTCTATGGGTCCGCAAAAAAACGGAATGCATACGGAAGTGCATCCGTATGTCTTCCGTATCCGTTCCGTTTTTTGCGGATCCATCTATTGAAAATGTTATGCCCAGCCCAATTTTTTCTATGAAATTACTGTATACTGTATTTGCCATACGGAAAAACGGAACGGACAAACGGAACGGAAACGGAAACACAACGGAAACAAAAAACGGAACAGCGGATCCGTTTAAAACGGACCGCAAAACACTGAAAAAGACATACTGTCGTGTGAAAGAGGCCTAATACAGTGTGTATTACTCATACAGCTTCCGGCCTGTGAGATCCAGGGGGCTGGATCTCACAGGCTCATCACCGGAAGGCAGCGCGATGCCGCATGGGGACCCGATGGCACCTCAGATCACCGCCGCAACCACAGGTAAAAGCCGCAAACCGCAGGTCTGAATTGACCTGTGGTTTGCGGCGATCGCGATCACGGGGGGGGGGGGGGGGTGTAACGGGACCCCCCCGCGCATTTAGGCAAGGTGCCTGCTCAATGATTTAGGCGGCGGTGATCGGAACTATACATATACGTCATGTGTCCTGAAGAGGTTAATATCCGGGAATTGGGCTGGCCTCTCCATAACGTTATTCTTGTTGGTCTGGAACCAAAATGTTGCACGTTTACTGGTGTGTTTGGGGTCGTTGCAGCCTATCATTTTCTGCACTTCTTTATATGTTTTCCCCTCTCCAATCAACTTTTTAATCAAGGTACACTGTTCTTCTGAACAATGTCTGGAACGACCCATTTTCCTCAGAATTTCAGACAGAAATGCACTGTAACCATCATGTACAACATTTGCTGCCTTCCTTCCTTAAATAAGGGCAATAATTGCCACCTGTTTTTCAAAGAATGAATGACCTCATTGAACTCCACACTGCTATTATTTTGAACATGCCCCTTTCAATAAGTGATTGAATTACAGAGAATCAGCAGCATGCATGTCATGACTGTTGAGTCTGTTGGGTTTTTATTACTCTACTACACCTGCTAGTAAATTATTTGCCATGTAGAAATATCATTTCTACCAAAAACAGTGATCAGGTTAGTGATGTCTGACTGCTATTATTTTGAACACAACTATATGGACGTAGCGGCATCATGCACCTGGCTCTGACGTTATGGGACACCCATTTAGAAAATGCTGGTTGGTTATGTTGCTTAATTTCCAATTTGGGCTAGTTTCACACTAGGGTTGTTAGATCCAGCAGGGAACAGCTTGCCAGGTCTCTCTGGATCCGGCATTGCCGGAAACCACAGCATTCCCGTCCGGACCTATCAAACTATGTTTTTTTATTTTTTTTTGTTGGTATTGTCTGTGATTTTGAGTGTGATCTGGTACCAATCCTTATACATACCGCATGACTACAGTCGCGCTATAAACACTAGTAGCTGTCAGTCACAAGTCTGCTGCCAGATCTGCTATGTCTCCGCTTCTGCAGCATCTGTGTTCCTGCCCTGCTACACTAATGGCCTGCTGCTCAGATGTTTGGGTTCCTGCCTTTGGTTTATCCATACAGAAGAGGCCCGGAAAAAGCAGGAACTCTGTTCTAATGCTAAACTTTTGGAAACATTTTTCTTGCTTTGTCCCCCCCATATGGCTCCCACACTAAGATGTATAAAATGGCAATCTCAATGACCGTTTAGGCTAGTTTTACATGACTGTAATATGGCTGCATACTAGCATCCGTATTAAAACCACCATAGCAGTTCTACTAAAATGGACTAAGAACACCATGAAACCTATGGTGACCTATTCAGAACAGCATCCATATGGTGCTCATAATATCTAGAACTAGAATGGACTTAGATCGCCATGGTAACTTATGATGATGAAGTCCAGGTTATTAGATCTGCAAGAGGTCCAGCTAATGTGACCATAATACGGCCATCTGAATTTGGCCTAATGCTATGAATTCTTATTTATAGCACAAATATATGGAGAAATCCAGCTTCGTTAAAATCCGTAGTTTGTTTATGCAAAAAGCTAAAAAGCCATACAGACAGCGTCTACTCGTTTCTTGTCATTGCATGACGTGATTTATATTGGTCCTATTTATGGTGTAACAATGACGGTTCATAGCCAACTCTGTCTGTACTTATGGGCAACGGCTTCCTGTGTGTGAATTAGGGCCATTGTTCATGTATATCTCTTTTGTTCACACATTAGTTTACATAAAAACCGCAGGTGCTATACATAAAAAACACAAGCTGTTGCTAGGCCAGAACAATTTCAAAGCATAAAATACCTGCAAAGTATAAAATACCTGCAAAAACATTGATTAAGCTGGTGGTCTTTTAGAAATGTTGTAGGTTGCTGATTTGAGGTAAGGTTACTGAAACCAAGAACTTCAAACACTGCAACTTTTTTATAGTTCTACCATGAAAGATTATTATTATTTTTTTTTAATTCTCCCTTTTAGGTTCCTGTTTTCTTTATTTTTATTTTTTTTCATCCTTCGTTTCGCTAACATACAGTTCCGTACCACATAACAAGCAGCCGTAACAGGTGTTAATTGCAAGTGGGAATATGAGACACATGAATAGCATCTGTTTATGCCCCTCTGACTGGTTAATAATTATCATAACATTTAATTCACTGGTTTCGTGTGTGGATGACAAAGACTATTATCAGTCATTACGAGGTGTTTAAAACCACCTTACTTTCAGCAGAATGGTTTTGGTAGAAAGACAGTCCATCTGGTAACCAGAGATAACACAAGGTAGTAAAATATAATTGCCAAGGTTAATATGCAAGAGTCTGAAATAACGTTAACGGCAACATTTTTAGAGTCACAAGACCGTCTGCTTCTCCGAAAGCACCACCAGTGAAGATTGAAATAGTTTTCTTTAGTTTGGAAATGTTAGGCAGGAGCCTTTCACTTTTTAACGATTATCTCCAAGACATACATCCTTATCAGAATTTCAATTCTTCTCTAAATAAGAGTGAATAAATGTGGCAGGTTTTTAGCTCCACTGTAGAAGAAAGCAGCCAAATAATTACAGCCGCAAAAAAAACCTTCATCCTAAACACATTACTATAAAACAAAGGAAAAAGCACAGAGGTGTTATAAATACTATAATACAATAGAAAACTACTGCGAGTAAATAATGCAGAATTCTACAATTCAGATGCAAGCCAATATAACCCAGACTGTTCTGTCTGATTTCCCATAGAGCAACCCCACTTGGGATGGTTATTGATCCTCATAACTATCCAGTGCTATTTTGTTTGTGCAGTCCTCAATTCCTAATCTGCAAAAGCCCTAAAGAGAATTTGCATCTCAAAAAAAAAAAAAAAAAGAGTTTACAATTACACAGGAGCAGTTTTACAATACGCTTTTGTCTCTAAGGAAATGCAAGATCAGAAGAGGGTTTTACTAAACAAGACAAGCCATCCATATTTTATTTTTCAAAAAGACTTAAAAAAGACTAAAACTGATCACAATATAAAAAGTTTGACAGAATGAGAATCTGGTGTGTTTTATCTGCATTCATTTAATATTCAGTAAATGATGTTTACCAGTGTTATGTGACTAGCAGGTACAAGCTATTGACATTTTTGGCATGTCCAATTGATATTCAAAGGATTATTTCTTCTTCTCACCAGGGAGCAGCCTGTAAATGTGCTGTGCCGGAATGTAGTCACAGCTGTGTCCTTAGCAATAGGAGTCTTGTGTGATATACTGCACCAGCAAATTCTCTTTAATTTTGATATCTTTCACTTTTTTCTTTGGGGTCTCTAATCTTTTGCTTCATAATAGGACATAGCTCATACTTTTACCCCATGGTATCCATGATTTCAGATGGATTAGGGCTGCTTCCCAGTTCACATAATTAGGTCCTGTTAAAGTTTTCTTTCGGGACAGAAACTAAAGGAGTATTCCAATAGGTCAGGGATGGGCAAACTGCTGTTCTATAGCTTTTGTAAAACTACAACTCCCTGTATGCCCAGTCTGCCTACAGCTATCAGCCGACAGCAGGGCATGATGGGATTTGTAGTTTTACAACAGCTGGAGAGCCGCAGTTTGCCCATCAATGCAATAGGTAAAAGTTATCCCCTATCCACTGGATAGGAGATACCTATCAGTTTGTTGGGGTCCTACCGCTGGGAGCTCCACCGATCACAAGAATGGGGACCCCGAACCCTCTGCAGACTCCCTGCTGCTCCCCTGAAATGACCATAGGAGCCGGTTACACATGTCCGCGGCCACCATTAATTTCTACGGGAGTTCCCGAGATAGCCACGCACATGTGCGCCTGGCCGGATCCAGTCATTTCAGGGGAGCAGAAGGGGGCCATCAGTGGGGGTCCCAGCGGTAGGATTGGGGATGATTTTTACCTACCAGAATATCCCTTTAAAGTATAAATTCACCTTAGGTGAATGTTTACTCTTGTATTACAAAAATGCATCACCGCTAATATGCCTAATATACAGTCAGGTCCATAAATATTGGGACATGGACACAATTCTAACATTTTTGGCTCTATACACCACCACAATGGATTTGAAATGAAACAAACAAGATGTGCTTTACCTGCAGACTGTCAGCTGTAATTTGAGAGTATTTACATCCAAATCAGGTGAACGGTGCAGGAATTACAACAGTTTGCATATGTGCCTCCCACTTGTTAAGGGACCAAAAGTAATGGGACAATTGTCTTCTCAGCTGTTCCATGGCCAGGTGTGTGTTATTCCCTCATTATCCCAATTACAATGAGCAGATAAAAGGTCCAGAGGTCATTTCCAGTCTGCTATTTGCATTTGGAATCTGTTGCTGTCAACTCTCAAGATGAGATCCAAAGAGCTGTCACTATCAGTGAAGCAAGCCATCATTAGGCTGAAAAAACTCAACAAACCCATCAGAGAGATAGCAAAAACATTAGGCCTGGCCAAAACAACTGTTTGGAACATTCTTAAAAAGAAGGAACGCACCGGTGAGCTCAGCAACACCAAAAGACCCGGAAGACCACGGAAAACAACTGTGGTGGATGACAGAAGAATTCCTTCCCTGGTGAAGAAAACATCCTTCACAACAGTTGGCCAGATCAAGAACACTCTCCAGGAGGTAGGTGTATGTGTGTCAAAGTCAACAATCAAGAGAAGACTTCACCAGAGTGACTACAGAGGGTTCACCACAAGATGTAAACCTTTGGTGAGCCTCAAAAACAGGAAGGCCAGATTAGAGTTTGCCAAACGACATCTAAAGAAGCCTTCACAGTTCTGGAACAACGTCCTATGGACAGATGAGACCAAGATCAACTTGTACCAGAGTGATGGGAAGAGAAGAGTATGGAGAAGGAAAGGAACTGCTCATGATCCTAAGCATACCACCTCATCAGTGAAGCATGGTGGTGGAAGTGTCATGGCATGGGCATGTATGGCTGCCAATGGAGCTGCTTCTCTTGTATTTATTGATGATGTGACTGCTGACAAAAGCAGCAGGATGAATTCTGAAGTGTTTCGGGCAATATTATCTGCTCGTATTCAGCCAAATGCTTCAGAACTCATTGGACGACACTTCACAGTGCAGATGGACAATGACCCAAAGCATACTGCAAAAGCAACCAAAGAGTTATTTAAGGGAAAGAAGTGGAATGTTCTGCAATGGCCGAGTCAATCACCGGACTTGAATCCGATTGAGCATTTCACTTGCTGAAGACAAAACAAGGGAAAATGCCCCAAGAACAAGCAGGAACTGAAGACAGTTGCAGTAGAGGCCTGGCAGAGCATCACCATGGATGAAGCCCAGCATCTTGTGATGTCTATGCGATCCAGACTTCAGGCTGTAATTGACTGCAAAGGATTTGCAACCAAATATTAAAAAGTGAAAGTTTGAGTTATGATTATTATTCTGTCCCATTACTTTTGGTCCCTTAACAAGTGGGAGGCACATATGCAAACTGCTGTAATTCCTGCACCGTTCACCTGATTTGGATGTAAATACCCTCAAATTAAAGCTGACAGTGTGCAGGTAAAGCACATCTTGTCCGTTTCATTTCAAATCCATTGTGGTGGTGTATATAGCCAGAAATGTTAGAATTGTGTCGATGTCCCAATATTTATGGACCTGACTGTACATCTAATACTCAAGCCGGTGTATCAGGAAGCAAAAGGGAAGAGTAAATAAAGGTAAATCTTAAAAAGGGAGCGGCTTGAGTAATCATATAGTAGGGAATTGCCGTATGATAATGAGAATACAGATGCCGTTAATGGGGTTGTCCTCTCCAACAGACATTGTTGACTGTAATGGCTGCTTTTGACAGCACATGGAAAAAGCTGTAAGCAGAGACAAAGTGGAACATTTTCCTAGAAATATACATGAATGTCAGTGATGAGATACCGATGACTCGATGAGTACAGTTTTCTGTTGTACAATCTGTTTTCATTAAGATTTTCTATGAAAAAGTACACAATCAAAGAGAAGAAAAGCTCTTATGGGCACGCAGGTCCAATGAGAAAAATTTGGTTGTACACAATACAGAGCTATACACAAGCTGGTGTAATCAGAATTAGAGATGAGCGAATCGAAGTTGACGAAGTGGAATTAGATCCGAATTTCAGAAAAAATTTGATTCGATCCGAATTTCCTCATGCTTCGTGGTAACGAATCGCATTTTTTCCTAAAATGGCTGCTGCACGTGTAAGGACATGGAGCAAGGAACTCTGTAAAGGTGGAATCACCCACAATGCCATGCATGCAGCCAATCAGCAGCCAGCCCTGTGATTTCACAGCCCTATAAATAGCCTCAGCCATCTTGGATTCTGCAATTTTCCAGTGTGGCTTAGTGCAGGGAGAGACGTCAGCAGGCGCTAGGGACAGTGCTAGGAAAGACTTTATTGTGCTGAAAAAAACGATTTACAAGTTCAGGGAAAGATTAGTCAAGGTGTAGGGAAAGGATAGGGAGGAATCATTCCACAGCATTTATGCATAACAGGGTTCAGTAGGGGAGGTTACAGCCTGGGTAATAGGAACAATCCTATTACACTTTGCTGCACCGACTGTGGATCCAAATTGCCATTATACAGCTCTGTAATTCCAGCAAACCGTTCTTTTTATTGGGATGCAAGTGCTGTTTGATACAGCCATTAACAGGGTTTAATACAAGCAAATATTTCTATGTCTTATTTGCCCTTGTGCGGTGCAGTTATATGTTCTAAAACATTTTTTGTCGTGTATTAGTGGCAAAAGAAAAATATATTTGCCGATCAGCTGTGCAGTTATGTTATAAAGCCCTTTTTGTAGTGTAATCGGGAAGGGGGGGGGGGGGGTTTGGTGTCCACATCCAGAGCGGAATGGAGGCGGAACGGAGCCAAACTGATGCATTCTGAACGGATCCTTATCCATTCAGAATGCATTAGGGCTGAACTGATCCGTTTTGAACCGTTTGTGAGATCCCTGAAACGGATCTCACAAACGGAATTCAAAACGCCAGTGTAAAAGTAGCCAAAGCCAATGTGTTGAGCTGTAGCTACGGTCAGGGACAATACATGTCCTTTACAGCCCACTGGGTGAATGTGGTTCCTGCACAGCCACACCAGCAACTTGGCCAGGTGATGCTGCTTCCCCCTCCACGTTGGTCCTGCGACAGTGTCCGCCTCTGCCTCCTCATCCTCCACTGTGTCCTCAGCCTCCACTGCAGGGACAATTCACAGCACATGTGCAAGGCACGGCGTTGTCACGCTGTTCTGCACCTTGTTTGCCTGGGCGAATGGAGTCACACGGGGGGAACTGCTCCTTGTCCTTCATCAAGAAATCGAATCCTGGCTTTCTCCGCGACAAATCAAGTTCGGGACCATGGTGACCGGCAATGGGAAGAACATGGTGATGGCGCTGCATCAAGGAGGGCTGAGCCATGCGCCCTGCATGGCACACGTGTTCAATCTGGTTGTCAAGCGGTTCCTGAAGTCTTCCACCCATCTGCAAGACATCCTAAAAATCCCCAGGAAACTGCATGCACTTCAGCCACTCGTAAGGCCATAAACAATTTCTTGATGATCCAAGCGGACAGGAGTTCTCCCCTGTGTAACTTCGATGTCAGCCAGTGGCAGCTCATGCGTGACACCTGCCGTTTGCTCAGGCCCTTTGAGGAGGCCACGTTATTTGTCAGTCGCCAGGACTACAGGATGAACAATGTCATTCCACTGCTTTCTGTCCTGGAACAGATGCTGGTAAATCTGGCTGGTCAGGGGACTGGAGGCGTGGCGCCTAGATCTCATGGCCACATGAGCCCTGTGGGGGCTGAACTGAAGGAGGAGGCGGAGGACATTGGAGCACAAGCAATGTGTAGCAAAATGGGTGGTTTTTCTACACAGGGGACAGGAGAGGAGGAGCAGGAGCAGCCCAGAGCTACAGAGCGAGGAGGCAGAAGACCCAGACACACCGTGGCAGTATGCAGTGGAGATAGAGGCAGGGAGTCCCTCCCAGTCATTTGCGCAAATGGCCCACTGTATGCTCACTTGCTTGGGTAGTGGCAGCTGAATTGTCACCATTCTGCAGAGGGATGACTTCTGGCTCTCCACCTTGTTGGACCCTCGCTATCGGTCCAAAATTGGGGCCTTTTTTACACCCGCTGAGAGGGAGGACAACCTGAACTACTATAGAGACATCCAATGTAGTCAGTTGGCCACTGCCTATCTGCGCCATCGTCCATCCTCTCGCTGGTCTGACCAGGGGGCCCACTGTGCTCACGTTCCTCTGCCATGGCTTCTGGGGAGGGGTGGGGTGGCAGGAGCAGTACCAGCTCCATCCTGAGTCAACAGTCACTGATGAGCAGCTTTCTTCACCTGCCTAGTGAAGAAACTACTCACCAGCAGCAGCATCTAGACCTGGAGCAGAACCTGAACCAGCAGGTGGTGGAACACTTGGAGTGCACCCTGCCAGCCGTCATTGAAGATCCGCTGGAATACTGGGCAGACAAACTGGATTTGTGGCCGCAACTGGCCGAGTTTGCCCTGGAAAAGCTGTCCTGCCAGGCCAGTAGTGTGGCATCAGAGCGGGTGTTTAGTGCGGCGGGGGCCATAGGTACCCCAAGGAGAACTCGTCTGTCCACCCAAAATGTGGAGAGAATGACCTTTGTCAACATGAATGAGGCGTGGATCAGCCAGGATTTCCACCCACCAATTACTGATGCATCTGACTAGATAATCCATGGTGCCACACCACCACTTTGACAAAAGAGACTGGTTTCTTCTGACTATCTGCCTCAGCTACTATTCTGATGCTGCCACCCGCCTGATGCCACAATCTGCCAAGTGCTCCTTCTTTCATCCACCATCTTCATTGGGTACTGGTATTGCCACCCACCTCCACACTATGTCACCTTGCCACTCTTTGGTCTCCTGATGCTGCTTCTACCTCCACTCTATGTCACCTTGCCACTCTGTGGCCTTGTGATGCTGCCTCCACCTCCACACAATGTCACCTAGACACTCTGTGGCCTCCTGATGCTGCCGCCATCTCCACACTATGTCACCTAGCCACTCTGTGGCCTCCTGATTCTGCCACCACCTCCACACTGTCACATAGCCACTCTGTGCCTTCTGATGCTGACACCACCTCCAAAGTATGTCACCTTGCCACTCTGTGGTCTCCTCATGCTGCTCCTTCCTCCACTCTATGTCACCTTGCCACTCTGTGGCCTCCTGATGCTGCCGCCACCTCTACACTATGTCACCATGCCACTCTGTGGTCTCCTGGTGCTGCTCCTACCTACACCCTATGTCACCTGTCCACTCTGTGGTCTCCTGAGGCTGCTGCTACCTCCACTCTGTGTCACCTCACTCTATGTCACCTTGCCACTCCTTAGCCTCCTGATGCTGCCACCACCTCCAAAGTATGTTACCTTGCCACTCTGTGGTCTTCTGATGCTGCTCCTACCTCCACTCTCTGTTACCTTGCCACTCTGTGGCCTCCTGATGCTGCCGCCACCTCCACACTATGTCACCTTGCCACTCTGTGGTCTCCTGATGCTGCTCCTACCTCCAATCTCTGTTTTGGATCCACTCCTGTTTTTTTGGCATTAGCAATACTGATGAATTACTGACCAAATGCAGACTGAGTTGAGGCGGATGCTCAACAGACATGATCCGTTTTTTGGGGGTTATGGTTTTGACGGATCAGAGGAAGGGCAAAATAATCAGTGACAACACAAACTTACTGCTGACACCCTCTCCACTCTGTCGGGGGGCTCTACTTGTATAAGCGTTTAATAGGTTCTGTAGACATCTATGTGGAATCAGCTGACGACGGGGTAAAAGGAGTGCTCTTCTTGACGCTAACATCGACCTGTAAGGTTGAGTATATATTTGGTCAGTTTTGGCCCCTTGACTGCCCAAATAAGTGTGCAGTGATTCTAAGAGCGACACCTGTCATCTGCATGTCATACGGACTCTGCTGCTCTCTGCAGCCAGGAAATAGAAGTTTTTTAACGTAATTCGCTGCAAATTTATTCGGATCAAACCAAATTTTTCCAAATAAATTCGGCGAACCCGTGAATCGAGTTTTTTAAAAATTTGCTCATCTAATGGGGAAGATAGGGACAAGGATCAAGCAGTTACAAGGAAGGAGCCCGACTAGCTCCAGCAGCTCCCCAACTGGGTGCAAGGGAAAGGACCTGTTCGGTCTGATTAATCTTTCTTAAGCCAAGAGGGAAAGTCTGATCCGGCCTTAAATCTAACCCAGGGGTCCCACATACACATCATCCCCTCAGTCCTTTCTGTGTTCTCAGCAGTTAAGGTCTCTATTCTCTCCAAGATGTCCACCTCTGTTAGCCATTCTTCAATAGAAGGGGGGGTCTGAGACCTCCAATGTCTGGAGAGAACTGTGTGTGCGGCAGAGAGAAAGTGACACAGGACGTCTCGCTTGATAGCTGACACAGGGCCCGGCAGGAGAGAAAGGAGAGCAATCTGTTGAGTTACTGTTAATTGTTTGCCTGTCACTTGTTGGTAAACTTTAAAAATATGTCGCCAAAAAGGTTGGATAAGAGGGCAGGACCACCAGATATGAGTCATGTTTCCTACCTCTGAGTTGCAAAGCCAGCAGACTTCTGGAACCTCGGCATAATAAGAGTGTAGAACGGATGGGCATCTATGCCATCTGGTCAGAATATTGCAGTTCTTCTCCTGGGCAGCGCAGGCTATAGACATTTTGAACAGTTTTCTGTTGTAATGATACGGTGCGCCCCAGACTGCAGAACTAGACTTTATCTATAGTCTCCTTTCCCCAGTCCTAACAATGGCTGTCCCCAGGACTTAGTAGGGCAGAATTGAACAACAACCAGAGGGTCGCAAAAAGACATACAGTAAAAAAACGTACTTATCAACACTGGCAGAAAACAAGACACTAAAACTCACTGGTGGATGAATGAACTGAATGCTGAAAGGAGGAGATGGTCCAGCATTGGAGTGGATAGCGGGTGAATGAACAGAAATGGAGTAATACCATGTTGACCCTTTCTGAATTCAAGTCAGCCAACAAGCCTGGACAGTACAACAGCACAGAAACAAACAAATCTCAAACAGTAAGAAAAAACATGGAAGTACAGATCCCAGGAAACACAGTAGACCAGAACAAGATACAATCATGGAACTAGAGCTCCCAGTATGCAAAACAATGTGCAAAATATCTGAAGGGAATGCACCTAGCAAGCTCTATACCCGACCACCAGAATGGAGTGATGACTGGATATATAAAAGTTTAACAATCAGCAACCCCACCTTAGTCAACCAGCAAAGCTACGTGATGAACAAACCCAAAATGCATATGCAGGCTGTCAAATAACATCTGCCCAAATAAAGTTAGTAACTTGAATATGAAGCAGCCAGGGAGACCCCGTTGCTCATAACATCCAAAACTTAAATAATAGTGATTTATCTTCAGGATAGGCCATCAATATCAAATTGGTGGATCGGCCAGTGATGTAACGTTTATTTGTGACATGGCCATTTTACAGCTCGGTCCCATTGAAGTGAATGGCATTAAGCTGAAATACCAAACAGAGCCACTATAGATTGTGCTTGGTATACTATGAAAAGCTGCTGAACTCGTCCAGGTGCCCCTTCAAACAGCTGGGGTGTCAGAAATTGGACCACACAGATCAGATATTAATGACTAATCCTGAGGATAGTTAATCAATATTTAACTCCTGGAAAGCCCTTTTAAGGCTCTAAATTGAAAGAGGAGAGTTGCTGGTGCGATATGCTGACAAATAGTATGACAAGTCTTCTTTATCCAAGCACCACCAGTGTATTCAGCTTTTGGGAATTTGACTTCCCAACATAGCCATTTTTGTCCCCCGAATACGTCATAATTCATGTCAGTGCATTAAAACACCAAACAGGGTTCTAGCAGAAAACTTAATCTCATATATGACACTCCACACAGAACTGTGAGGCTGTGTATTACGGCCAAAATGCATAAACCTTAATTTTGTAGTATTTGAGCATTTGGTATTTTGAAAATTTTATGTACCAAACTTACCTGTCCAAGCTCCCGCGGCACAATCCTCAGCCTCTGCAAGGCCAAACTGGTAGAGATGCGTGGATGAGCCACACCTCCTGGTAACGCAACAGCATCCTTAGTAACTGGATGTAATGCTCTGTTTCTCCCCACAGCAGGTGTGTGCTGGGGAAGATTAGCAGTGGGATTTGCTCAGCTGATCTGTTACTGTGTCTTGTGTGTCTCACTAATGGAGCACCGAGTCAATGGACTTATCAGGTTTTGATCCAGGGATTCAGCGCTCTATTTAAATCCCTTGCTTACCGTACACCATTGCCAGTGATTAGTCTTTGACTCACTAGCTGTGTTTATGGTACTTGCTCCTGTGCTTATTTGGATTACTCATGCTTCTGCTCCCGGTTTGCCTCCTGACCTCTCTCTCGTCTCTCATTTGGTACTGCGTAGTCCGCCTGGTTCTGATCTCGGCTTGTATTCTGACCACTCTCTGTCTCTCGTTTGGTACTGCATAGCCTGTCTGGTTCTGACCTCTTTTTGTACGACTCCGGTATTGTGTTTGTCTGTCTTTGTTTGTTAGTCCATCTCTGCACTTAAATAGCATAGGGACTGTCAACCAGTTGTGGTCTAGCTGTCTAGGGATTGTACTACAAGTAGGTAGGGAAAGCGGACTGGGTTCTAGCCTTAGGGATCACTGTCCTTGTTTATCCCTACCTACAGTCGTAACATTATCACTGGCTCAAAAAAGACTTGGTACTTCCACTACTTTGGACGCCATGGCAACTTTAGCCTCACAGATGGAGGGCATTGCTCATTTGGTGCAGGATTTAGCTGAGAGGGTCTAACAGCAGGATTCCTGTCAGACCAGTACTCCTGCTGCGGCAATCCTATCACCGATGGAGCCTAAGTTTAAGCTCCCTGACCAATTCTCTAGTGACCGTAAGGGTTTGCAACTTTTAGGGAAAGTTTCAAATTGTATTTTTGGTTGAGACATCACTCCTCAGGTACCGAGGCACAGAGACAGAGAATCAGTATCATGTCTCTGTTGCAAGGTGACCCCCAGGAGTGGGCATTTGCACTTCCCTCTAATTCCCCTGAGTTGTATTCTGTAGACAATTTTTTTTCTTCCCTCGGTCTTCTGTATGATGAGCCTGACAGGGCAGTTCCTCTCTTTGTGTCAAGGCAGATGGCCTGTTCAGGAGTATTGCTCCAAGGTTTGCAGGTGGTGTGCTGTATGTGGCTGGAACAATCCGGCCCTTAGATCACAGTTCAGAATGGGCCTCTCACACACTCTGAAGGATCTGTTAGTTAATCATCCAACCCCAGGGTCTTTAGACAAGGCAATGTCTCTTGCTATTCGACTAGATTAAGGGAACGTAAGTATGAACATTCTGTCTCTGTCCATCTTTTTCCCTTCCCTTCTGTCTCTCTGTCTAATGCGTCTAATACGCATGGGCAAGCACTTTTCTTCATCCTTAACACTAAACACTGGGGTACCGCAAGGCTGTGTGTTGAGCCCTCTCCTTTACTCCCTCTTCACAAATGACTGTGAACCTATTCACAATACCAATACCATTATAAAATTTGCAGATGACACGACCGTGATAGCCCTAATCTCCAACAATGATGAAACAGCCTATAGGAAAGAGGTTGAGAACCTAGAGAGATGGAGTAAGAACAACAACCTCATACTCAATACCAAGAAAACAAAGGAGCTAATTCTGGATTTTAGGAAAAAGAAACGAAATGGACACCATCCCATTAGCATTAATGGTGGAAACGTGGAGATAGTTCAAAGTTTCAGATTCTTGGGAGTTCATATTAGTCAGGACCTGTCATGGATAAAAAACACAACAGAAATTACCAAAAAAGGCCTTCAGAGGCTTTATTTTCTGAGGAGTCTGAAGAAAGCACAAC
Source organism: Bufo bufo (assembly GCF_905171765.1). Classification (NCBI taxonomy): domain Eukaryota; kingdom Metazoa; phylum Chordata; class Amphibia; order Anura; family Bufonidae; genus Bufo; species Bufo bufo. Next base: position 556,577,849 of record NC_053392.1, read on the forward strand.
TCCCAAAACAGCTGCTAGTCAATTTTTACAGATGCACCATAGAATCTGTTATCACATACTGCATTACAGTGTGGTACTCCGGCTGCTCTTCTGAGGACAAGAAGACCCTCAAGCGCATCATCAGAATGGCTGGCAGAATCACTGGTACTCAGTTACCATCACTGGATGACATCTTCACTGCTCGCTGCAGCAACAGGGCAAAAATTATCTGAGGGGATCCAACTCACCCCGGCCACAGCCTTTTCATTCCCCTACCCTCTGGTAGGCGTCTTAGAGCCCTACATGCCCGCACCACTAAGCTGAAGAACAGCTTTTACTCCAAAACAATCAGTCTCCTAAATGCTCGGAGATTATTGCCCCTTCCTAGGATAGAAACTACCACAGACTGAAAGTGACTGCTGCATTCGTGAACCCATGATGATCTCTTGTCTGCAGTGGTGTCTGAATCAGTGTGTATATATACTCATAAGCACTTCCTAGCTTGCTCTTGCTATATATATGCTGTGAACTGTGAATAGTAATGCTTTCTAGTGCAATGTTTTTTGTTTTTTTTCTAGTGTAATGCTTTAGTTTAAATGTCAGTTCTTGTTCCTCTGTCCATGGCATCTAGGATTGCTCCAAACAACATTTAATTGTATTGTACATTGTATTACATTGTATTGTACAGTGACAATAAAGGCATCTTATATTATCTTATCTTAATGTGGTGAAGGTGCCAGTGGAGCCCATGCAAGTGGGTAACATGTCTTCTGAGCAAAGGAAGGAACACAGCTTCAAGAATGGCTTTTGCTTCTACTACAGCAGTCCGGCACATCTACTGCTATCCTGTCCAACTAGGCCACAAAGAAAACTTTGTGTCTGAGTGATAATCAGGGAGGTCACCCAGACGCACAGGTATTTCCCCAAAAAATTGACAGGGTTCTATTGCCTGTGAATCTCCCTGAGCAAGAGAGATCTGTTTCTGGCTTAGCTTTTGTGGATTTGAGGGCTGCAGCTACTGTAGCTTTCTTAATTTGGATTTTGTGATTGCTTTGGGTCTCAAATTACCTAGGTTGCATGAACCTATTCCGGTATCTGGGATGGATACTACACCTTTGGCTGGATGATTTATTTAGTATAAGACTCCAGATTTGATAATGAAGGATGGTTCCATTCATTTTGAGAGGTGTGCCTTATAGGTCATGAAAAATTTGTCTGCTGAAGTTGTCCTGGGTTTACCCTGGTTGAGCATACATAGTCTTTGATTGGAGTACTGGTGAATTAGTAAAATGAGGTCCCCAGTGCTTTAATCATTGCATTTTTATGCAGCTTGCTGTTCTTGAATTAGGAGAAGGCCCATTACCTCAATTTATTAAGGATTTTCAGGATGTTTTTTTCAAAGAAGCATCCAAGTCTTTGTCTTCGCATCATGAATATGACTGTGCAATAGAACTTGTAGCTGATGCTAAGTTCCCTAAGGGCAAGATCTGGTCCTCTAATCAACTGGTCCTCGGATGCATTGTCTGCTTTTTAAACCCTGAAAGAGAGTTTCATTTGTGCTCCTGTACTCATCCTGCAAAGCAATTCATTGTTGAAGTGGATGCTTCAGAAGTTGGAGTGGATACTGTATTGTCGCAGGGGTCATCTTTGCTGACTAATGTGCAGCCATGTGCATTCTTTTCTAGAAAATTTTTCTCTTCGGAGAAGAATTATGACATTGGCAATGAGGAACTTCTGGCTGTAAAATGGGCCTCCGAGGAATGGTGGCATTTCTTAGAAGGGGCCCAACACCAGGTCATTGTACTTACAGATCATAAGAACCTGGTGTACCTTTGCACTGCTAAGCATGCTGGGCCTTGTTCTTCACCCGGTTTAATTTTATTGTTACGTATCGTCCTGGGTCTGGTAATGTGAAAGAGGATGCTTTGTCCAATAGTTTTGGGACCTGTGAGTCTATTGATACTAAACCTGTTAACATTCATCCTCCTTGTATTGTCTCAATGCTCGGTACTTGCAGGTCATCTGGGAGTTGCTGGAACTAAACATCTGGTCTACAGAGATTATTGGTGGCCTATTTGGTCACGAGATGTGTTTGTCTTTGTCTCGGCACATGATGTTTGCGCAAGGGCCAAGTTACCCAGGAGGTGTCCTGCGAGTCTACTTTGTCCCTATGCCCATTCCACAGAAACTCTTGACCTACATCTCTATGGACCTTTTAACAGATCTTCTCCCCTCTCAGGGGAGAACTGTTATCTGGGTAGTCATTGACAAGCTTCCTAATGCTAAGAAACTTGCAGTTTTTTTGGTTGAAAATATTGTCAAATTGAAGCCCTGAAGACCTGAGTCCATAGTCTCTGATAGAGGAGTACCGTTTTTCTCTAGATTCTGGAGATAGTTTAGCAAAAGGTGGTAATCAAATTTTTCTTATTTTCAGCGTTCTATCCTGAGACAAATGGCCAACTGGAAATGGAAATTTATTTTGTCGTTAGTGGAGTTTGCTGTCAACAACATGTCAGCTCCTCTAGTAGCTTCTCTCCTTTCTATTGCAATTATGGCTTTAATCCACATTTTTCTTCAGTGTCTGATTTTAGTTCTGCGAATCCTGCGGTGGATGTTATCATGAATGATCTGTGCAAAGTTTGGGCCCAGGCTCGTAAGAGGTAAACTCACAATGAAATGTATTGGCCCGTATAAGATCACTTCTATAATAAATCCGGTATCTTTTGCTCTTTAGTTGCTATCCACCTTTAGGATACATCATTTATTCCACAAATCACTACTTAAGAAATACATTCCTTCATTGATTCCTCCAACTAAACCTCCTGATCAAGTTGTTATGCAAGCTCTCTGCAGTACCTTATCTATTGGAAGAGATATGGTGCTGAGGAGAGAACATGCTTCTCGTCTGATTGGGAACTTTCATCATGAGTTCCCATTGAAGCCTGCTCCCTATTTTGAGGGTCCGGTGACCCCTTGTAAGAGGGGGTAATGTAACAAACCTGTCGGGGCTACAGCGGTGTGATCCTCAGCCTCGGCACAGCTGCATCGGGAGAGACGTGATGCTGAGCCATGCCCCTGGTAACGCGACAGCATTAGTAACAGGATGCAATGCTCTGTTTCTCCCTGCAGCAGGTGTGTGCTGGGGGAGATTAGCAGTGGACCTATCAGGTTTTGATCCAGGGACTTTGGGCTTTATTTGAATCTCTCATTTGGTACTGCATAGTCTGTCTGGTTCTGATCTTGGCTTGTCTTCTGACCACTATCTGTCTCTCATTTAGCACAGCATAGTCTGTCTGGTTCTGACCCATTTTTGTACGACTCCAGTATTGTGTTTGTCTGTCTTTGTTTATTAGTCTATCTCTGCACTTAAATAGCGTAGGGACCATCAACCAGTTGTGGTCTAGCTATCTAGGGCTTGTACTGCAAGTAGATAGGGAAAGCGGGCTTGGTTCTAGCCACTGTGCTTTCGCAAATATCAGTAATACACAGGGTCCATATAACATTTTTTAGTTTTGAATTTATTTTCTTTTCATTTACCATATTTTTTGCTCCATAAGATGCACCGGACTATAAGACGCACCTAAGTTTTAGAGGAAAAAAAAATATATATATTTTTTATCAGACCTCAGATCAGACGCCCAAATTAGACCCCAATTTCATCAGACCTCAGATCAGACCCCCATAGCAGACCTTAGATAAAATCCCCATATTTTTTTGTCAGATCAGACAAAAAATAACTAAATTAACTTAGCTCTCCGGGCAGCACTTCACATCCAGTCACTCTTCCTGCAATTACCGCTCCCTGTACACTGGGTCCACGCTGCACTGTGACCTGACATTGCACAGCGACAGGTTATAGTGCACGCACTACTTCCTGATGCTGTGGGCAGTCAGGACATGCAGCGCATTACATGGAGAAGATCAGGGAATGGTGAGTGCAGCCAGCACCACGAGTGCTGTATTCACGGCTCCCCACACCTACTGCATACTACTGAATATTTCCATAATGGAAGTGCCACTAGCATTTGCTTTATAATATGCACTGCCATGTTTCCCACTTTTAAGGGGAAAAAAGTGTTTATTATAAAATGAAAAATATGGTATATAGTATTTACACATTCTGCAGCACTCTACTGAGATTGTCATAGGCCCCTATACACCCTGGAATGTGATCCCCTTTGCACCCTTGCCTGGTGCTAACCATTGAGCCACCGTGGTGGTATTATGCATTGGCTGTTAAGAAACAATTTCTTTATCTCATAACCAGGTCTTCCTAATCTTGTGGTGGGACTGGTCTTCACATGGTAAAGACCACATAACATTTACCCACCTGATCACTGCTTGGTCTGCTTTATACGGCTCTAAACACTATCTCAACGTTACTATGTGTAGTAATAGGTAATCTTTTGTGGAAATGACCAGCTCTCTTATAAAAGAAGTATAATTGCAGCACTATCACAGCCTTACTGTAGTAATTTGTTTTTCTTTTCATGCCTAACAATGAAATCAAAATGCACATTTATAGGAGTTGAATCTTCTTGTCTGTCTTTGGATTGCGCTTCAACTGCAGTAAGTATTTGCCTTTGTTCATTTGTTATAGGTTGTGTGTAATGCAGCGATTGTTAACATGGCTGTTAATCTTTCTTTTCTTCTATAGGAACAGCAATAAGCCCTGAACAAGAATGTGACGTTCACACTGTTGGCCACCTTAAGGATTAAATATCACAGGCAAGAAAACAAGAGATTAAGATTCATTTTCATTTGGAAAACAAAAGCCCCTCACGAGGAATCACAGATGGATGCTGGTTCAAACAAAATATGAAATGCTGTATTGCAGGTATGATATGACTTCAAAGGAAAGCATTCAAGTGGCTCCTCAGTCGAAGATCACATTGACACAGCAAGATACAGCATTTTATATGATCCAGGTAAAATATACACATATAAACCTCACAGTGGTCTCCAACCTATGACTCGCTAGTTGTTTCAAAACAACTACCCCCGGAATGCTTTGAGATGAGTTGAAGACAGCTGCATTAAAGGCTTAAATTTGTCACCATGAAAGTGCAATGTAAGCTACAGGCAGCATATTATAGAGCAGGAAGAACTGAGCAGATTGATGTATAGCTAATGTGTAATTTATTCATTTAAATATCTGCTCCTTCTAATAATAATAATATTTATTTATATAGCGCCAACATATTCTGCAGCGCTTTACAATCAGGGGATTACAATCTGAACTTTGAAGTCAAGGAGGCGGTCCTATCAGTGATTGACAGCTATCTATGTATAGAGAAGTCATAGAGAGGAGGCCGTCGTTCACTTATAGGAGCACCTCCTGGACTTCAAAGCCCAGAATGAGTAGCAATTTAAATGTACGAAATACAAGTTTTACTGAATCTTTTACCACGAAACTATACATTAATCTGCTCAGCTCCTCCTGCTCTATAACATGGTGTCTGCAGATCTGACACCATGTTCAATGTAACAGGTTCTCTTTAAAAGATACCATACCTAAAACTCAACACTAGTATAAACCTCATAAAAGATTTGTCATTATGCACAACTCATAAATCAAATGAAGGATTGACACACTCCAAAAATCAGATATCAGGTAGATTTGAGGCTGGGATTCCACGTTTAGGTTTTTGGTGCAGTTTTTGAAGCCAAAGCCAGAATTGGATTCAAAAAGAGGAGAAGACTCCAGCTTTCCTTTATATGTGTCCACAGCTCTAGTCTTTCCTTTGGCTTCAAAAACTACGTAAAAAGACTCAAATGTGGAAGGACATGTCTATTTTTAGATTTGTGTTTTCAATTAAAATAATCAATGCATGGTATTGATATTTGCCTATATAACACCTGTGACAACCAGAACAGTGCTGGAAGATGGGAGCATATGGTGAAGGAACACTACCATGATCAGGCTTTCAAGGCCCAGTACATTATGTGTGGAATGTGATATTAGGGTAACAGCTAGAGATGAGGGAATGACTTGAAATTTATTTTGTGTCCTGTTCTAACTAAGATTCTATTTGACACGAATACGTGCTAAAAGTGCTACAATTGGCCTGAAACTTTCTGTATGACACTCTTAGGTCTCCTAGGACTTTTAGTTTTCTCTTGTATATCTCACTTTTTAAAATAAAATTTTCTCTGTGTTCCCTTCTCAGGCTCTTTAACTCAAAAACAAACATTTTCTCGCAAGGACTCAAAGCACAAGAATGTGTGGCTAAGGTGACTCCCTGGGAAGTCAATTTCATAAAAAGCTAATTTGCCTATTTTTGGAGTCTGAGAGGAAACATTAGTACCCGGAGCAAACCCACATAAACACAGGGATAACATACAGACTCCATGCAGATTTTGTCCCTGGTCATATTCAAACCCAGGACCCTAGCGCTGCAAGGCACCTGTATTAACTGATATTTTTTTTGTAACAACCAAAAAAAGCACTGTTCGATTTGTTATGCTTTTTTAAACTCTTGCCGCTACGCTAACGCCGAAAGGCGTCATTGCGGCGGCTCTCCCAGGCTACACTAACGCCGATTGGCGTCATCTCGAGTGAGCCGAGATTTCCTGTGAACGCGCGCACACAGGCGCTCGCGTTCACAGGATCGGAAGGTAAGTGAGTGGATCTTCAGCCTGCCAGCGGCGATCGTTCGCTGGCAGGCTGGAGATGCGATTTTTTTAACCCCTAACAGGTATATTAGACGCTGTTTTGATAACAGCGTCTAATATACCTGCTACCTGGTCCTCTGGTGGTCCCTTTTGCTTGGATCGACCACCAGAGGACACAGGCAGCTCAGTAAAGTAGCACCAAACACCACTACACTACACCCCCCCGTCACTTATTAAACCCTTATGAACCACTGATCACCCCTCATCACCCCATATAGACTCCCTGATCACCCCCCTGTCATTGATCACCCCCCTGTCATTGATCACCCCCTTGTAAGGCTCCATTCAGACGTCGTATGATTTTTACGGATCCACTGATATATGGATCGGATCCGCAAAACACATACGGACGTCTGAATGGAGCCTTACAGGGGGGTGATCAATGACGGGGGTGATCACCCCATATAGACTCCCTGATCACCCCCCTGTCATTGATCACCCCCCCGTCATTGATCACCCCCCTGTAAGGCTCCATTCAGACGTCCGTATGATTTTTACGGATCCACTGATACATGGATCGGATCCGCAAAACACATACGGACGTCTGAATGGAGCCTTACAGGGGGGTGATCAATGACGGGGGTGATCACCCCATATAGACTCCCTGATCACCCCCCTGTCATTGATCACCCCCCTGTCATTGATCACCCCCCTGTAAGGCTCCATTCAGACGTCCGTATGATTTTTACGGATCCACTGATACATGGATTGGATCCGCAAAACACATACGGACATCTGAATGGAGCCTTACAGGGGGGTGATCAATGACATGGGAGTGATCACCCCATATAGACTCTCTGATCACCCCCCTGTCATTGATGACCCCCCTGTCATTGATCACCCCCTGTAAGGCTCCATTCAGACGTCCGTCTGTTTTTTACGGATCCACGGATACATGGATCGGATCCGCAAAACACATACGGACATCTGAATGGAGCCTTACAGGGGGGTGATCAATGACAGGGGGGTGATCACCCCATATAGACTCCCTGATCACCCCCCTGTCATTGATCACCACCCTGTAAGGCTCCATTCAGACGTCCGTCTGTTTTTTACGGATCCACGGATACATGGATCGGATCCGCAAAACACATACGGACATCTGAATGGAGCCTTACAGGGGGGTGATCAATGACAGGGGGTGATCACCCCATATAGACTCCCTGATCACCCCCCTGTCATTGATCACCCCCCTGTCACTGATCACCCCCCTGTAAGGCTCCATTCAGATGTCCGTATGTGTTTTGCGGATCCGATCCATGTATCTGTGGATTCGTAAAAAACAGACGGACATCTGAATGGAGCCTTACAGGGGGGTGATCAATGACAGGGGGGTGATCAATGACAGGGGGGTGATCAGGGAGTCTATATAGGGTGATCACCCCCCTGTCATTGATCACCCCCCTGTAAGGCTCCATTCAGATGTCCGTATGTTTTTTACGGATCCACGGATACATGGATCGGATCCGCAAAACACATACGGACATCTGAATGGAGCCTTACAGGGGGGTGATCAATGACAGGGGGGTGATAACCCCATATACACTCCCTGATCACCCCCCTGTCATTGATCACCCCCCTGTAAGGCTCCATTCAGACATTTTTTTGGCCCAAGTTAGTGGAAATTATTATTTTTTTTCTTACAAAGTCTCATATTCCACTAACTTGTGTCAAAAAATAAAATCTCACATGAACTCACCATACCCCTCACGGAATCCAAATGCGTAAATTTTTTTAGACATTTATATTCCAGACTTCTTCACACGCTTTAGGGCCCCTAAAATGCCAGGGCAGTATAAATACCCCACATGTGACCCCATTTCGGAAAGTAGACACCCCAAGGTATTCGCTGAGGGGCATATTGAGTCCATGAAACATTGAAATTTTTGTCCCAAGTTAGCGGAAAGGGAGAGTTAGTGAGAAAAAAAAATAAAAATCAATTTCCGCTAACTTGTGGCAAAATTTTTTTTTTTCTATGAACTCGCCATGCCCCTCATTGAATACCTTGGGGTGTCTTCTTTCCAAAATGGGGTCACATGTGGGGTATTTATACTGCCCTGGCATTTTAGGGGCCCTAAAGCGTGAGAAGAAGTCTGGGATCCAAATGTCTAAAAATGCCCTCCTAAAAGGAATGTGGGCCCCTTTGCGCATCTAGGCTGCAAAAAAGTGTCACACATCTGGTATCGCCGTACTCAGGAGAAGTTGGGGAATGTGTTTTGGGGTGTCATTTTACATATACCCATGCTGGGTGAGAGAAATATCTCGGTCAAATGCCAACTTTGTATAAAAAAATGGGAAAAGTTGTCTTTTGCCGAGATATTTATCTCACCCAGCATGGGTATATGTAAAATGACACCCCAAAACACATTGCCCAACTTCTCCTGAGTACGGCAATACCATATGTGTGACACTTTTTTGCAGCCTAGGTGGGCAAAGGGGCCCACATTCCAAAGAGCACCTTTCGGATTTCACCGGCCATTTTTTACAGATTTTGATTTCAAACTACTTCTCACGCATTCGGGCCCCTAAAATGCCAGGGCAGTATAACTACCCCACAAGTGACCCCATTTTGGAAAGAAGACACCCCCAGGTATTTCGTGATGGGCATAGTGAGTTCATGGAAGTTTTTATTTTTTGTCACAAGTTAGTGGAATATGAGACCTTGTAAGAAAAAAAAAAAAAAAACATCATTTTCCGCTAACTTGTGACAAAAAATAAAAAATTCTAGGAACTCGCCATGCCCCTCACGGAATACCTTGGGGTGTCTTCTTTCCAAAATGGGGTCACTTGTGGGGTAGTTATACTGCCCTGGCATTTTAGGTGCCCAAATGCGTGCAAAGTAGTTTGAAATCAAAATGTGTAAAAAATGGCCGGTGAAATCCTAAAAGTGCTCTTTGGAATGTGGGCCCCTTTGCCCACCTAGGCTGCAAAAAAGTGTCACACATCTGGTATCGCCGTACTCAGGAGAAGTTGGGGAATGTGTTTTGGGGTGTCATTTTACATATACCCATGCTGGGTGAGATAAATATCTTGGTCAAATGCCAACTTTGTATAAAAAAATGGGAAAAGTTGTCTTTTGCCAAGATATTTCTCTCACCCAGCATGGGTATATGTAAAAAGACACCCCAAAACACATTGCCCAACTTCTCCTGAGTACGGCGATACCAGATGTGTGACACTTTTTTGCAGCCTAGGTGAGCAAAGGGGCCCACATTCCAAAGAGCACCTTTAGGATTTCACCGGCCATTTTTTACAGAATTTGATTTCAAACTACTTACCACACATAAGGGCCCCTAGAATGTCAGGGCAGTATAACTACCCCACAAGTGACCCCATTTTGGAAAGAAGACACCCCAAGGTATTTCGTGATGGGCATAGTGAGTTCATGGAAGTTTTTATTTTTTGTCACAAGTTAGTGGAATATGAGACTTTGTAAGGAAAAAAATAAAAAATAAAAAATCATCATTTTCCGCTAACTTGTGACAAAAAATAAAAAGTTCTATGAACTCACTATGCCCATCAGCGAATACCTTAGGGTGTCTACTTTCCGAAATAGGGTCATTTGTGGGGGTTTTCTACTGTCTGGGCATTGTAGAACCTCAGGGAACATGACAGGTGCTCAGAAAGTCAGAGCTGCTTCAAAAAGCGGAAATTCACATTTTTGTACCATAGTTTGTAAACGCTATAGCTTTTACCCAAACCATTTTTTTTACCCAAACATTTTTTTTTTTATCAAAGACATGTAGAACAATAAATTTAGAGAAAAATTTATATATGGATGTCGTTTTTTTTTGCAACATTTTACAACTGAAAGTGAAAAATGTCATTTTTTTGCAAAAAAAAATTGTTAAATTTCGATTAATAACAAAAAAAAGTAAAAATGTCAGCAGCAATGAAATACCACCAAATGAAAGCTCTATTAGTGAGAAGAAAAGGAGGTAAAATTCATTTGGGTGGTAAGTTGCATGACCAAGCAATAAACCGCTAAAGTTGTGGAGTGCCTATTTGTAAAAAAGGGCCTGGTCACTAGGGGGGTATACACCTGTGGTCCTTAAGTGGTTAAAAGATAGAAACTGTTCCAAAAATGGTCCCTTATTAGTGACTGATGTCTGCCCATTTTTATACTCACATGGTAATAGTGCAAGAAGCAGAGTCTTGTTTTATACAAGTGGTCCAAAATTATCCCTTAATTGGGGCACATACCTATGCATGTTTATACACAGAGGGTAATATCGAAAACATCAGTGGCTTGTTCTGAACAAGCGGTCCATAATAAAATCTCCCTTTTTAGCGACTGGCAACAGTACAGTATGGAACCTGATGGACAAGACAGGAAATGTGCCACTGTGGAGGATTAGTAGTGCAGTAGTAGCAGTAGCAGCACAGCATGGAATCTGATAGACAAGGGATAAGATGTGCAGCTTTGTAAGGGTAGTACTAGGGGCAGTACTAGCAGCAGCAGTGCAGTATGGAAAATGACAGACAAGGCAGAAAATGTGCAGGTATGTAGATGTAGTAATAGTGGCAGTAGGGGGAGTAGCATTAGCAATACAGTATGGAACATGATGGACAGGCAGGCAGTGACATCATTTAGCCAGCAATAAACAGTCACTGTCAGCAATGGCAGGTCTGTTCATTGGAATCAGCTGGAAGTGTGTGAAAATCCTCACAGATTCAAGGCTTATTTATTTTCACAAATGTCATTTCTATAAATTTGAGGATGTCAATTATGTCCGATTCAGTGTGATGATACCACATGCTGTGCTGAATAACCTCTCTAACAGTACACTGGAGGCTAGAAAAGACAGTACACCAATATCAAACTATTTAATCTGCCTCCTCAGAAGAACATAGTATGTTCTAAAGAAAGGGCATTGTCCAGGTACGACTGAATGTGGTTGTTCAGGTGGTGCATATCTGTTTGCGAAGATGCATCAGTTTGGCACGGCACATGAAAAAAAACTGTTCCATCATGTTAAGCAAACTGAATCAGCTGCTGCTGTTGCTTAGACTTCTGCTACTTGTTGCAGCAGAATCGCTGGCAGATACAATGGGAGGTCAATAATTCAGTGGAGGGTTGAGAGGGGCCTCCTGGTCAGACACACGGGCAGCTGGTGTCTGCTTGATGAAAGCTATGGCAAGCTGGATGTAGAGCGTATCCTGGTAATACAACACTTTTGACTACCTTTCTGTATCAGGAAGACATTCCCCTATTTTGCTATCCAGTAGACATAATCAGCCTCATCCCGCAGCTATATCTGGCAAAACTCCATGTTGCCCTGCATCACCAACAACTTCTCCTCGATAACTCCTCATCCTCCTTCACTTTCTCCTTCATGTGACTTTGTCTGTATGGGTCCCCAACAGCCACAGGGCGACGAAGAAGATGTGGAAGCTGTTTTTCCACATCCCTTATTGCATCAGTATGAACATTAACTCTAATATAAATATCAGGGAGATTACATCATTGATGCTGCTGTTGTTCCTACTTACAAATCTGGTAGCCGCTTGTAACCTGAGTATGTGATACATGTAAGGTAAAAAATATACATAAACCTCCTAATTGTATGTATACTAATGCCAGAAACCTGACTAATAAAACTGGGGAACTGAAATTAGTGATGTGTGAGGAGGACTATGACATAATGGGAATAACTGAGACATGGCTGGATGATAGCTATAACTGAGCAGTTAATGTACAGGGTTACCGTCTGTTTAGAAAGGATCGGCAAAATTGGAGAGGGGGAGGGGTCTGCCTTTATGTAAAGTCCTGTCTAAAGCCCACACTACGGGAAGATATAAGTCAGGGACATGAACATGTGGAGTCACAGTGGGTAGAAATACATGGAGGCAAAAACAATAATTAAATACTAATAGGAGTTTATTATAAACCACCTACTATACCAGAGTCCACAGAAAATCAACTACTAAATGAGATAGATGAGGCGGTAGATCATAATGAGGTGGTTATTATGGGGGACTTCATCTACCCAGATATAGACTAGGAAACTTAAACCTTTACATCTCATAAAGGAAACAGGTTCTTGGCAATAACCAAAGACATTACCTTTCCCTACTGGTTCAGGACCCGACTAGAGGTACGGCCATACTGGACCTAGTATTGACCAATAGACCTGACAGAACAACAGATGTGCAGGTTGGGGGACACCTGGGAAATAGTGACAATAATGTAATAACCTTCCAATTGTCATTCAAAAGAGTGTTTCTTCAGGGAGGAACAAAAATACCAAACTTAAAAAAAGCAAAATTTAGCCAACTAAAAGAGGCCATAGGTCTCACTAACTGGGTCAAAGTCCTCAAAAATAAAAAATACAGCCACAAAATAGGATATTTTTAAAAGCATCCTAAAATCTAATTGTGGGATGTACTGTACACACCTTATGGGAATAAAAGATTAAGGAACAAGATAAAACCAATGTGGATAAATAGAAATGTAAAGAAAGCAATAAATGACAAAAATAAAGTATTTAAATCACTAAAACAGGAGGGTAGCGAGGAAGCACTGAAAAAAATTCAATATGTAAAAAACAAATAAAAGCAGCCAAACTAGAGACCGAGAGATTAATTGCAAAAGAGAGCAAAACTAACCCTAAAATGTTCTTCAATTATATAAATGGTAAAAAGTATAAATCTGAAGGTGTCGGCCCTTTACAGAGTAATGAGGGGGGAGCTGCAGAGAGCGATGAGGAGAAAGCAAAGCTATTAAATATTTTTTTCTCCACTGTATTCACTAAGGAAATTAAACTGTCAGATGAAATGCAGAATGTAAAAGTAAATTCCATATTAAAAGTGCCCTGTCTGAACCAGGAAGAAGTACAGCGGCGTCTTAAAAATATAGACCAATCGCCAGGACCAGATGGCATACACCCCCGTATCCTAAGAGAAATAAGTAATGTAATAGCCAGACCCTTATTTCTGATATTTACGGATATATACTGACAGGGAGTGTTCCACAGGATTGGTGCATAGCAAATGTGGTGCCAATATTCAAAAAGGTTCCAAAAACAGAGACCGGAAACTATAGGCCGGTAAGTTTTACATCTGTCGTGGGTAAACTGTTTGAAGGTTTTCTAAGAGATGCTGTCTTGAAGCACCTCAATGAAAATAAGCAAATAACGCCATATCAACATGGCTTCATGAGGGATCGGTCATGTCAAACTATTTTAATCAGTTTCTACGAGGAGGTAAGTTCTAGACTTGACAGTGGATGTCGTATATCTGGACTTCTCCAAAGCATTTGACACTGTATCGCATAAAAGGTTAGTACAGTTGTGTTCAGAATAATTCAACCCCCACTGAAATTTAGTGTTTTGGCCAGTTTGACATTGATTTTGATCATTTCAGTCATCTTGTTTACAATTAAATCAAAGAGGCACTTGTAAGTCAGACAAATATAACATAACATTTATAATGAAATAACCACAAATTTATTTTCTGTGCTCACATCATTATCAGTTTTATTCAACCCCCAAGTGACATTCAATCTTAGTACTTAGTACAACATCCTTTTCCAGTTATAACAGCTTTTAAACGTGAAGCATAGCTTGACACAAGTGTCTTGCAGCGATCTACGGGTATCTTCGCCCATTCTTCATGGGCAAAAGCCTCCAGTTCATTCACATTCTTAGGCTTGCGCGCTGCAACTGCTTTCTTTCAGTCCCACCAGAGGTTCTCAATCGGATTTAAGTCTGGTGACTGCGATGGCCACTTCAAAATGTTCCAGCCTTTAATCTGCAACCATGCTCTAGTGGACTTGGAGGTATGCTTGGGATCATTGTCCTGTTGAAAGGTCCAACGTCTCCCAAGCCTCAGGTTTGTGACGGACTGCATCACATTTTCATCCAATATCTCCTGGTACTGAAGAGAATTCATGGTACCTTGCACACGCTGAAGCTTCCCTGTACCTGTAGAAGCAAAACAGCCCCAAAGCATGATTGACCCCCCACCATGCTTCACAGTAGGCAAGGTGTTCTTTTCTTCATAGGCCTTGTTCTTCCTCCTCCAAACATAGCGTTGATCCATGGGCCCAAACAGTTCTAATTTTGTTTCATCAGTCCAAAGAACACTATCCCAAAACTTTTGTGGTTTGTCTACATGACTTTTGGCATACTGCAGTCGACTCTTCTTATTCTTTGGAGACAGCAAGGGGGTGCGCCTGGGAGTTCTGGCATGGAGGCCTTCATTATGCAGTGTGCGCCTTATTGTCTGAGCTGAAACTTCAGTACCCACATCTGACAAATCTTTTTTCAGTTCCTCAGCAGTCACACAGGGACTTTTCTCCACTTTGCGCTTCAGGTAGCGCACAGCAGTCGAAGTCAGCATCTTCTTTCTGCCACGACCAGGTAGCGTTTCAACAGTGCCCTTTGCCTTGAATTTGCGAATGATGCTTCCTATGGTATCTCTTGGTATGTTTTACATCTTTGCAATCTTCTTATAGCCATTGCCCTTCCTGTGAAGAGAAATCACCTCTTCTCTTGTCTTCCTGGACCATTCTCTTGACTTCACCATGTTTGTAAACACACCAGTAAATGTCTAGAAGGAGCTGAGTATCACAGTCCTTTTAAATCTGCCTAATTGGTGCTTATTATGCTTGATTGCTGCTCCTTGACATTCACAGGTGTTTTCAATACCTGATCGAAAACACTTGAATGAACCTCTGTTCTTAAGAGTGGTAGTCTTTAAGGGGTTGAATAATTGTGTCAATGAAGAAATCACAAAAAAAACATTTAATACTGTATTACAAAAACAATTGATGTCATTTTAGTTGCATTTGGTTCTTTAAAAAGTCCTTGTAAGATTTCATTCTGAACACAATTACAAATGTACACTAAATTCCCTAAAACCCTTTACAGCATTGGGGGTTGAATAATTTTGAACACAACTGTATATAAAATGAGAATGCTCGGACTAGGAGAAAATGTCTGTATGTGTGGTAAGTAACTGGCTCAGTGATAGAAAACAGAGGGTGGTTATTAACGGTACACATTCAGATTGGGTCATTGTCACTAGTGTAGTACCTCAGGGGTCAGTATTGGGCCCTATTCTCTTCAATATATTTATTAATGATCTTGTAGAAGGCTTGCACAGTAAAATATAAATTTTTGCAGATGACACTAAACTGTGTAAAGTAATTGACACGGAAGAGGACAGTATACTGCTACAGATGGATCTGGATAGATTGGAGACTTGGGCAGAGAAGTGGAAGATGAGGTTTAAACAAAATACTATTTGTGGTGGCTCTCCCTCCTTATCAGAATTGGTGAAGGTGCTCTGTGTTGTGTGACTCACCTAGTCACAAATGTGTAAAAGATCAAAGAAAAAAGGCAATACAGGCACTCACCATCTGAGAGCAATGTAAAAATAGATGTATTTAATGGTTAAAACTGAATGTCGTAGGGTAAAATATCAAGTATCAGTTAGGGAAAACAGGTAATGTCAAAATTGAATACTAGATATCAATAATAAATATCAATGATAAATATCAATAATCCCTATAAGTGTGGTAGAAAAGTAATAGTGAAAATGTGGTATAATAGAGTGGTATTAAAAAATATGAAAAAATATATATAAATATATATATATATTTGTGGTAAGAGATGAGCGAGGGACAGAAGAGGCATGCCTACGTACTGCCCCGACCTATCTGGCTGGAGTGTGCCCGGAGCCAGAGACGAGGTAAGGCCTAAATATGTGGGCCACCCAAGGAGGGATAGATGAGAAAAGGGGATGGGAGGGAGGGGCACAGGAAACGAGCGCCCTCTGCCTCCCGGCCGCTGGGTATAAGTAGGGGAGGGAGCTCCTCCCACAATTACAGGCTGTACACAGCCTTCACTATTTGTGGTAAGAGCTGAGCGAGGGACAGAAGAGGCATGCCTACGTACTGCCCCGACGTATCTGGCTGGAGTGTGCCCAGAGCCAGAGACGAGGTAAGGCCTAAATATGTGGGCAAAATAATGTCGACCGGCACTGTGTAGGGTGCATCAGTTTATTGAGCAAAATGAAACCTACAATGCCAAGGAACAAAAAGGCTCTAGATATTTCGACCTGGGGATTAGGAATATACCTCGCGTAACATGACGACCGCCAGCGACCCATCTTACGGATCACATGAGCTGGCACCTGATGTCTGGAAGCCGCAGAAGCTGCTCCTATCCGGAAGGAGTGCCCGGAGACCGAACTAGGATTGTATCCCAGCCCTGCCGCTAGCGTGCGGATGTTAGAGATGAAAAGGGCAGAAGAAAGGGGCCTACCGTCTATCGGGAGCAACGGGCCATCTTAGGCAGTTGACTGGGGTGAGGCTAAAAGTTCCTTGAGAACCTTGACGGGACACCAGCAATTGGATGTGGGGAAGAACTCTACTTCGGTGGGAGGACCTGCCTGGTTAGTTTTGGTGGATGGAATGGACAGCGTGAAATGGTTATCATGCCAGACGAGATGCCACTTGAGGAGGGTTTAATGGCTGACCGAGCTGCAGGTGAACTCCCCAGGCCTAAGGAACCCATAGAACCTGAGGTACATGGCCGCTTTGGTGGTGATGCTGGCCGAGTGCCCAAAAGGAAGACCGTCCAGGGCTACAGACAACTTGCGGAACAGCTCACTTGAGACCGGTTGCCTGCGAACCTGAAACCCCGCGCTATCCTTCTGAATACCCCTGAGAGTAGCTTTAATGGCCTGATTTGCCAGAATGGACTTGCCAGAGGGGTCACTGAGCATCCGATGGTGCTGGATTCCTGCCAGATACAGTTTGATGGTATTGAAAGATAGGTGGCGGTGAGAATGACAATGAGCTATGAACGCCATGAGGAAAGTGACTTCGTCCAAATCCCCCTGAGGATGGGTGTCTACAAACTGACGAAAGACCTTGAACCCGGCATCATAGTTCCTGGCGGTATTGGCTGCTAAAGAATGCTGAACTAAAGTCCATGCGGAGGCTACCAGGGACCCTAGTCCAACAGGAGGGAGCTGAATGGCGGAGCTGGAGTACCCATGGGGTCTGCCTCTGGTAGTTCCTGAAAAAAGATGGTGTAGTTAAAGCGGGATAAAGCATCGGCGGCGACATTCTTTGCCCCCTGGATATGAAATGTGAAAAAATGAAATTTAAACTGCAAGGATAGCCAAACTAACTTACGCAGGAGGGACATGATTTTCTGAGACTTTGCCCTCCCTTTCGTGATGACGTCTACCAACACCTGGCTGTCTGTCATGAAAATCACTGACTTGTTGGCCCAGAGTGAACCCCAAACTTGGGCGGCTGCCACTATCGGGTATAGCTCCAATAAAGGGGATGACTTCAGAGAACCAGCGTCTGATAAGAATTCCACCGGCCAACTGCCAACAAACCAGTGGGGATGGAATATGGCCGCGAACCCGCGAGAGGCCGCGGCGTCGGTGAAGACCATGGGGGAAGCGGAATCCAGGGAAGGTACAAACAGGGAAATTCGTGGTTCCACCTGGCAAGGAATGATTGCCACATATGGAGGTCCGCCATGGCATGCCTGTCCAGTTGGACGGTGGAATCCTGATCCGGAGCTGAAGGGAGGAGACTGAGGAGCCTGGAAGTAAAAGATTTGCCCTGGGGCATGATCCTGAAGGCAAAGTTTAGGGAACCTAACCGGGATGGAGCTCCCGCTTGGACAGGACCCTGGACAAAGCCGCGGAGGAGACAGCGGCCTGGATCTTTGCAAGCTTCGCCATGGGGAGGCTGGCCTCCATGCAGACAGAATCGAGGATGATGCCCAAGAAGGTAACCCTGGAACCTGGCCCCTCAGTCTTTGCTGCCGCTACGGGAACCTCTAGCTTGGCGAATAGCTGGAGCAAACTCGCCAAGCCCGTAGGTTCACCCTGGGGGCTCTCGACGATCAGGAAATCGTCGAGATAATGGATGACCATGTCCAAACCCCCGTGATGAACCAGGATCCAATGCAAGGCGCATGCGAATCTATCAAACAGCCACGGGCTGCTCTTAGATCCGAAGGTGAGCCGGTTGGCGAAGTAATACCCGTCCGCCCAATGCAAGCCATAATATTTCCATAGCTGGGGAAGAATAGGGAGCAACTTAAATGCGTTCGCTATGTCGGCCTTGGCCAACCAAGCCCCTTCCCCAGCCCGCAAGATATAATGGATGGCCTCATCGATGGACGAGAACCTCATGGAGAATTCTTCGGATGGAATTAAAAAATTCAAACTGGGAATGGGAGACATGTGAGGAGCAGACAAATCGTAAATTAATCGCCTTTTATTGGAGGACTGCTTGGTAACCAGGCCAAACGGATTCACTATCCAAGTCGCGAAGGGGATAGACTGGAACGGACCCAACAGGAACACTTTCTGGACTTTCGCTTGCAACAGGGTATCTACTGCCACCGGCTCCTGAGTAGCCGACAGCAAGTTCCTTCCTTCCCAGGAAACTTGAGGGAGGGCAATGAAACCCGTGTGGAAACCCCTCTCGAATCCGGAGAGAAGGAACTGGGACAACTGGCGGTCAGGATGGTCCTGCAATAGAACACCCAGGAGCTCGATGTTGATGTCGGCTAGTCATAGGGTCTTGTGCTGCTTTTTCGGTCAGCTAGGACGAGGATGGGCCCTAAAACAGAGAGCAGATATGAAAAGCTCTGCAACTGTTAAACCCGCAACCCCCTGAATTGAAATTGTTACAGATTTGACTCTGTCCCAGATAAGTAATAGGTCTACCCAGCTTATCGGTTGAAGCCTGGAACCGCTGGGCGCTAGAGGGACCTGGGAGGGAACCCTCCCGAGCCGGGGTGGGTAGGTTGGGGCACCAGTCTGCGGTATGTTGGATTGACTGGCAAGCCGCACAAGTAGGAGCCCTTAAACCGGCGAAATACCGACAGAAGAGTTCCATGTCGAGGTTCGCCCAGTCAGTGATAAACTGGAACTGGGCGAGGGCTGCGGCTGCCTTGGCCGAGAATGATCTGTGGTAGTCATAAAAGTTAGTGCCACCGTACTTGTAATCTAAGTCGGTAATACGGTACAAGTATGAGTCTAACTCCTCACGCCTGTGCGGTTGTACCGAACAGATGGTGTCTCTGTAGAGGCTGAAAGCAAGTACAAATTCAGGAATTGACAATTTACAATTCAAGCGAGCGTCCTTGGCCCTGAGAACAACCTACACTTCCCCACAATTGATGATCTTGTTTTCAGAGACATCCTGGGACGCAATGAGAATGGACGCCAGATTGACATCCTTTCCCGCTAGGATATCCCTTTTTAAGTTCTCCGGGATAAAATGCGAGGGAGCGATCTGAGGGCTGGCACAGACCGTACCTGGAGCCGGGTCCTGAGAAGTGGAGGAGCTGGAGATGGTGGCGCCACCGGAGGCCGGGACTCCAATTCCCCCATTCTGACTTGAATATTTGCCACCGATCCGGCCAGACTGCCGATGGTGGACTGCAACTGTAGCAGGGACAGCTGAATAGAAGAGAGAGAGGGCTGTTTGTTTGAACCCCCTGACTCCGTCATCAGGAGACGATAGAGCTCCGCCTTCCTTGCTGATGCGGGATGATGAATCCCTCTCCTATTAAGCTCCGCAATGAGTTTAGGAATTGTCCAGCTACAAAGGGACGGGTTACTGGCGCGTCCCGACACCAAAGACCCGGGTAATGACATGTTATCATCCGCCTCTGACGCTTGGGACATCTTTAGTCCAAACCAACAGTCAGCCCTGACTAATTCTCTGGCGGGACCGGAGACCTGGAACCTGGCACCGTGGAGTGACCGGACACAGAGGAGCACTGTGACACGACTGGAGTTGGACCGGAATTCCGGAGCCTGAGGCCCTGCTTAAATGAAAAAACAAGCTTGCGTTGACACGAGACCCGGAGAGGGGTGTGACCTGGTGGAACCGGATTGAAGCAAAAGGAGACCAGAATGCAGCCTGGGTGCCATGTTTGACTAATGAATGACCCCGATCATGAAAAAAGACCCGAGTGATTCAGGAAATCATACATGCGGAACACGAACCGGGTAAACAGGAACCAACCGGACACTGCGGAAAAAAACCCTGAGCGTTTCAGGCAAATACATAGAACCTGAGCGATTCAGGCAATAACATAAAAACCTTTTCATGGAGAAATAACATGAACCTGAGCGAATCGGGCATTTACTTTAAACCTGAGTGATTCCGACAATTACCTAAAACCTGAGAAAACCTGAGAAAAACCTGAGCGTTTCGGGCAATTACATGAAACCTGAGCGATTCAGGCAATTACATGAAACCTGAGCGATTCAGGCAATTACATGAAACCTGAGCGATTCAGGCAATTACATGAAACCTGAGCGATTCAGGCAATTACATGAAACCTGAGTGATTCAGGCAATTACATAAAACCTGAGCGATTCAGGCAAATGCATGAAACCTGAGCGATTCAGGCAATTACATAAAAACCTGAGCGATTCAGGCAAATACATAAAACCTGAGCGATTCAGGCAATTACATAAAACCCGAGCGATTCAGGAAATTACATAAACCTGAGCGATTCAGGCGATTACATGAACCTGACCCAGGATTCAAACATAATATCGCACCATCAGCACCTGCGCAAATCGGGCAACCACATGATTGACACTTGACCTGGTGAAATGGAACCACCAAACCCCTGCAGAAAGAAACCTGAGCGGAACAGACAAAACAATAGACCTGAGCGAATCAGGGACCAATGTAGCAATGCTAAGCAGATAGACTGAGCTAATTTGGTAGTAATGTATGATTGACACGTGGCCTGAGTGAAGGAAGGAGCCGATTACATAGCCCGAGAGGTGGTCTCAGCATGTTAACTGATGATAATGAAACGCACCTGGCCGCCGCGGTATGCCACGCCAAAGCTAAGCGTGCCCTAGGCGGGAGGTGACAGGGAGGTCTAAGAGAACCTTCACCCAAGTGAACAGGACCTGAGCCTATGGGAGATACGTGGCCTGGCCTAGACGGCCGGGTACTGCGGCAAGGGAAAGAACCTGTGTGACCGAGGGATGAGGGAAATCTTAACATGGCAGGCCAGGAAGGAGAACAACCGCACCCCCTTCTGTCTGTGACAACATGACCGGTGCGGGGATACTGCAACCCGGCTCAGGAACCCCTGCTTAAGGCGCAGTGGGGCCGAGACCCGCCGGTGGAGGAAGCCTGAGTGGCCTGCT
The DNA here is from genome assembly GCF_905171765.1 of Bufo bufo. NCBI lineage: Eukaryota > Metazoa > Chordata > Amphibia > Anura > Bufonidae > Bufo > Bufo bufo. Next base: position 556,599,674 of record NC_053392.1, read on the forward strand.
GGGACCCCACCCCCTAGCAAGGCATGGACCCAAGCGCCGGCCGCGAGTACCTGCGGGCTAACCCGGCCTGGCTGATGAGCGCCAGGCTGCCCGAAAGGGGTGCCGCCTGGATGCTGGACCGGAACCGACCATCCAGGGCCTGGAGGGCCCCACGAGGCTGAAGTGCACGTCCGGCCGTGAAGTTGAATCGGCAGGAGGGAAAGCGCCCGGGGAGGCAGGGGCAGGATGGAAGCGCCGAAGGTCTTACTCACGGCGGGCACCACACGCTGCAGGGACCAAACCGGAAGCTGCCGAGACCGGAAGTGACGTCGCGATCGTCCGCCGAGCTAGCAACAGAAGCACAGGAAACGAGCGCCTTCACTATATATATATATATATACATTCAAAGAATGAAGAGGCAGCATTTCCAGTTGTTAGGTGATAGGGTGACGACCCCAAACTTTATTCCAGCTACGTTTCTGCCTTCTCAATGAGGCCTTTGTCAGGCCTCATTGAGAAGGCAGAAAAGTAGCTGGAATAAAGTTTGGGGTCGTCACCCTATCACCTAACAACTGGAAGTGCTGCCTCTTCATTCTTTGAATATATATCTTGGAGGACAAGCCAGCCTCTGTGAGGATTTCTTGCACCCAGAGCTCCACATCTGACTGTGCTGCTGCATTATTTGTGGTATTATATATATACATACATATATATATATATATATATATATATATAAATATATATAAAAAAATATATTAAAAAGTAGGAAATTAAAAGTCTCTTAGGTCCTTAGTACGGTGCAAAAATTTATGTCTCTTATTGATTTAAATATTGTGCAATCTGCAGATAAAGTGCACCGAAATCCAGTGTACAAAAAAAATATTATATAAATAAAGTACAAAGGTAGTATGGTTCCAATGTAGATTATAGTCACTTTTCATAAATAGTTCGATAGTGATCAAATGTGATGCAAATAATCGCAATATAGCGCTTGAGAGGTCACTTAAAAATTCTTGACAAGATGCTTAAAATATCATTTTGGAAGAGAATGACTTATAGTAGAGGATGTAACACATACTTGTCTCTACTTAAAGGAGACTTAGTTGGATAAGGCCTCATGCACACGACCGTATTTTGTTTCCGTGTCCGTTCCTTTTTTTTGCGGATAGAATGCGGACCAATTTATTTCAATGGGTCCGCAAAAAACGCGGACAGCACACCGTGTGCTCTCCGCATCAGTATGTCCGTTCCGTTGCTCCGCAAAAAAAATAGTGCATGTCCTATTTTTTTCTAGTTTGCGGACAAGGATAGGCATTATTACAATGGATCCGCAAAAAAACTGATCCGCAAAAAAAAAAATCGGATGCCATACGGAATGTCATCCTTTTTTTTTGCGGATGCGCAATTTGCGGACCACAAAACACATACAGTTGTGTTCAAAATTATTCAACCCCCAATGCTGTAAAGGGTTTTAGGGAATTTAGTGTACATTTGTAATTGTGTTCAGAATGAAATCTTACAAGGACTTTTTAACCCCTTAAGGACTTAGGACGTATCGGTACGGCATGGGTCCCAAGTCCTTAAGGACCCAGGACGTACCGGTACTGTGAACCCGTGCGGCGAGCAGTATGCCTAAACCCTCAGTCACCCTAACAAGACTAGACTGGGGAACGGCAGATGGGAGCACTAGTCGCGAGTAGCAAGTCGCTGCGACCTTCTCCTCCCAGACCTGTCTGGATCAGTCACAGTCGTGACAGTACCCCCCTTTCTACGAGGGGCCCCCGGACCCTCAAGACCAGGCCTCTCCGGATGGGAGCTATGAAAAGCCCGAATGAGTCTGTCCGCTTTTATCTCTGATGCTGGAACCCACATTCTCTCTTCGGAACCATAACCTCTCCAGTGCACCAGGTACTGAAGAGAGCGACGAACATATCGTGAATCAACAATCTTTTCTACCTGAAACTCAAGACTGCCATCAACAACCACCGGTGGAGGCGGTAGTGGCAATGGTTCAGGAGGTTCTACATATCTCTTAAGCAGAGATCTGTGGAAGACATTATGGATCCTTAGAGTCTGAGGTAGCTCCAGACGAAAAGCCACCGGGTTAATGATCTTACTTACCCTATAAGGACCAATAAATCTCGGGCCTAATTTCCACGAGGGAACCTTCAACTTGATATTTCTGGTAGACAACCACACCAAGTCATTCACCCCAAGGTCCGGACCTTCAGAGCGCTTCCTATCAGCCGCACGTTTGTATCTACCACCAATTCTCTTCAAACTTTCTTGCACACTCTGCCACACTGAAGAAAGTGAAGACGCAAATCGTTCCTCCTCGGGAATCCCAGACGGCCCCCCCTCACTAAACGTACAAAACTGAGGATGGAAACCATACGCACCAAAAAATGGTGACTTATCGGTGGACTCTTGACGACGATTATTAATGGCAAACTCGGCTAATGGTAAATAAGATGACCATTCCTCCTGATTTTCGGAAACAAAGCATCTCAAATATGTCTCTAGGTTTTGATTGGTACGTTCAGTCTGACCGTTGGACTGTGGATGGAAAGATTAAGAAAACGACAGATGAACCCCTAAACGAGAACAAAAAGCTTTCCAAAATTTAGAAACAAATTGGGTACCACGATCCGAAACAATATCGGAAGGGACCCCGTGAAGCTTCACGATGTGGTCAATAAAAACCTGAGCCAGTGTGTTAGCATTAGGCAATGCGGCAAGAGCAATAAAGTGCACCATTTTACTGAATCTGTCAACAACTACAAGAATAACAGTCTTCCCCGCTGATACTGGTAGATCCGTAATGAAATCCATTGATAGGTGCGTCCAAGGCCTGTTGGGGATGGCCAGAGGTAAAAGACGCCCTGCCGGACGAGTATGATCTACCTTAGAACGAGCACAGGTAGCACATGCAGACACAAAATTCAACAACTCCTGGCGCCACTTAGGCCACCAGAACCGACGAGACACTAACTCAGAGGTTGCCCTACTACCTGGGTGTCCTGCCAGTGTGGAGTTATGGTGTTCTTTTAGTATCTCCAGGCGTAAATTTTCTGGCACAAACAGTTTACCCGAGGGGCAGGAGGCCGGGGCGTCCCCCTGAGCTTCCAACACCCTCCCCTCCAAACCTGAGTGTAATGCAGAGACCACCACCCCCTTCTGCAAAATGGGCTCTGGTACATCAACATCACCCCCTCCAGGAAAACTTCGGGACAATGCATCCGCCGTAGTATTTTTTGCCCCCGGGCGATAGGTTATTACAAAATTAAACCTAGTAAAAAATAACGACCACCGAGCCTGTCTAGGGGTGAGACGTTTAGCCGACTCCAGATATAATAAGTTTTTGTGATCAGTAATCACCGTGACGGGATGAACCGCCCCCTCCAAAAAATGACACCACTCCTCAAAGGCCAACCTAATAGCCAAAAGTTCCCTGTTGCCAATATCATAGTTCCTTTCTGCAGTAGGCAATTTCTTCGAAAAGAAAACACACGGACGCCATTCACCAGGGGACGGGCCCTGAGATAGTACCGCTCCCACCCCCACCTCTGATGCGTCAACCTCTACAATAAAAGGAAGCGAGACATCTGGCTGTACGAGAATAGGAGCCGAGATGAATCTCTCCTTCAGAGATGTAAAGGCAGTTTTGGCTGCATGTGACCATTTGGAAAAATCGGATCCCTTTCGGGTCATGTCCGTCAGTGGTTTGACCACCAAGGAATAGTTCTTTATAAACTTTCTATAAAAATTGGCAAACCCCAGGAAGCGTTGCAATGCCTTCAGGTTCTCAGGCAGATCCCAGTCCATAATCGCCCGGACTTTCTCTGGATCCATGCGGAAACCTGAATCTGACAACACATACCCCAGAAATGGCAGTTCTTTTACGGTGAACACACATTTCTCTAATTTAGCAAACAATTTGTTGGCCCTTAATATCTGCAGCACTTGTCTCACATGGATCTTATGTGTATCCAGATCCGGGGAATAGACCAGGATGTCATCAAGATCTATCACAACAAATCTCCCGATAAGGTGACTAAAAATATCGTTGACAAAATGTTGGAACACCGCAGGCGCATTAGTAAGACCAAATGGCATGACCAGATTTTCAGAATGCCCTTCCGGAGTATTAAAAGCCGTTTTCCACTCATCCCCCTCTTTGATGCGAACCAGGTTATAGGCTCCTCTGAGATCCATTTTGGAGAACCATTTAGCACCAGCAACCTGATTAAAGAGGTCGGGAATGAGAGGAAGAGGATAGGGATCTCGGATAGTTACCCGGTTTAATTCCCGGAAATCCAGGCAAGGACGCAGGCCCCCATCTTTCTTTTTAACGAAAAAGAACCCTGCAGCCACGGGTGAAGAAGAGGGTCTGATGTGTCCTTTAGCCAAACTCTCCGAAATATAATCCTGCATAGCCTTCCTCTCCGGGCCGGAAAGATTGTATAACCGGGTTTTAGGTAGTTTTGCCCCAGGTAATAGATTAATCGGGCAATCATATGGACGATGAGGTGGTAACCCCTGACAACCCTTCTCAGAGAACACATCCATAAAATCTGACAGAAAGGCAGGTAAAGATGTTACAGAGAGTGTAGAGCACCTACTACTCAAGCAGTTGTCCTTACAATGTTCACTCCACTCCACAATCTCCCCGGCCTGCCAATCCACCACTGGATTGTGAGTCACCAGCCAGGGAAGCCCCAATACCATAGGAGCCGGAAGACCGTCCAGGACATAACAAGAGATATGCTCTTTATGGAGGTCCCCTACCTGCAGATGGATATTATGGATGATCTGAGTTAACTCTCTCTGAGTAAGAGGGGAGGAGTCGATGGCAAAAACAGGAATAGTTCTGCGTACCGGTTCTGGAGTAAAACCCAGAGCCTGAGCAAACCGTGAATCCACCAAGTTGACCCCCGCCCCACTGTCCAAAAATACGGAACAGATCTCAGTCTTATTGCCCGCCTCAACGGTAGCGGACAACAAAAACTGAGACATGCGTATGGAGGAAACGAATACGCCCAGACTGTTATCCTCCGCACAATCTGGGGACTCTACAAAATGACCCCTCCCCCACAACGAAAACAAACCTCTGACCTACGGCGGAACTTAGGAGGATTCACCCGTCTAGTGGCGCCCCCTATTTGCATTGGTTCGACCAGATCATAAACCGATCCCTGCCCTATAGAGGCCTCCGTAAAATTTTATAGTCTCTCCCTGAGTCGTCTGTCGATTCTTATGGACAGAGACATAGCAGCCTCAAGAGACCTAGGGACCTCGTATACCGCCAGCGCGTCTTTTAATTTTCCAGACAACCCCTGGCAGAACTGACTCCTAAGGGCCGAGTCGTTCCATAATGTATCAGTAGCCCACCTACGGAATTCGGAACAATATAGTTCAGCAGACCGGTTCTCTTGCCGAAGTCTACGTAGTTTAGACTCAGCCAGTGAGACCCTGTCCGGGTCATCATATACGAGACCCAGGGCTTCAAAAAACTCCTCCACTGATCGTAAGGCCGGAGAGTCTGATGGTGGGGAGAAAGCCCAAGCCTGCGGATCTCCTTGCAGGAGAGAAATTACAATGCCCACCCGTTGTTCCTCACCGCCGGAGGATCTAGGGCGTAACCTGAAGAACAATTTGCAAGCTTCTCTGAAGGTTACAAATTGGTCTCTCCCTCCTGAGAACCTATCAGGTAAAGCCACTTTTGGCTCAGGAGTACCTTGGTTTCCCGTAGCAACGGTGGAACCCAAGGATTGCTGCTGCTGCAGCACTGTTGCTTTTAATCCTGCCACTTCAAGGGATAACCCCTGTAATTGTTTCGCCAAAACCATAACCGGATCCATAGTGGAACAGAAAAAATACAAAGCAAAACAGCAAGCAAAAAAAAAAAAAAAAAAGAAATGTCACTTTTTTTTTTTAATTGGCTATACTGGCAAAAAAAAGAAAAAAAGAAATGTCACTTTTTTTTTTTAAATGGCTATACTGTCACGACCGCTATCCCAGCAGCAGTCGTGTCGCACCCGACGGAGGGGAAGGGGGACCCTTATCTACGGATGGGAAATAGAATGGCCACCCCTGACTAACCCTAAGCTGGCACCTGTCTGCCCTGATACCCTAGACGGGGTGTGAACCCGTGCGGCGAGCAGGATGCCTAAACCCTCAGTCACCCTAACAAGACTAGACTGGGGAACGGCAGATGGGAGCACTAGTCACCATCACTCACGTCTAGGAGAACAACAGGGGAAGACAGCAACAAACAAACAATCTATAGCAGAGATAGACTTATCCAGTCACGAGCAGAGAAGGCGATCCCAAACACGACAGTCCACGCCGGACAAGAGCTCCACAGCAACACCGTCAAACTATCTCCTTCAAAGGTCAGACTAGCACTGGAAGTAAGGACTATATCTGGCAATGACTGCAAGTGAAACTTAAGCTAATAAAGTAGCTGGGAGTGGCAGACAGGACTCACCTGAGAAGGATGCCTACAAACTCCCAGTCAGGACAAAAAGGTTCACAAGGCAAAACCCGGATGACATACCCTGAACCACGGACCAAACTCACAAGCTATCACGAGTCGCTGCAACCTTCTCCTCCCAGACCTGTCTGGATCAGTCACAGTCGTGACAGGTACGTCATGAGTTTAAAATGATTGCGGCGCTGCTGGGGTTAATCCGCACAGGATGCCGGCTGAAATCATTCAGCCGGCATCCTGTCACAACGCCGGGGGGGTCATATGACCCCCCCGTATCGGCGATCGCAGCAAACCGCAGGTCAATTCAGACCTGCGGTTTGCTGCGCTTTTGGCTGATTCTGATCCCCGCGGTCCCTGACCGCGGGGATCAAACTTCAAAATGCCGCATATACATTTTTTTCCATCCCCCTGCAGGGGGGGGTGTCGCAGGCGGTGCGGGAGGCGGGCAGTGCGGCAGGCGGGATCGCGATCCCCCGCCCGCCTCCCCTTGAATAATCGTTGGTGTACAGTGGTATACCAGGGTGTCAGCACATTGCTGACACCCGGGTATAAACGGCTGACATCGGTGATGCGATGTCAGCCGTTTAACCCTTTCCATACAGCGGTCCATACGGACCGCTGTATGGAAAAAGTTAACAGTAAGAGGGAGCTCCCTCCCTCTCCCATCGGGGGGCTGCAGTGCCTTTGCAGCCCCCCGATGGAGAGGGAGAGAGCCCCCCGACAGCCCCCCGACAGCCCCGTCCTTACGCTTCCCCGTCTGCGAAGTTCTGACAACTACTGAGCAGACAGGGAAGGTTCCCATGGCAACAGGACGCCGTCTCAGGCATCCTGCTGTCCATGGTGCTGAACAGATCTGTGCTAAAGGCATAGATCTGTTCAGACAAAGTGGAAGTAAAATACAGTACAGTACACTATATATTGTACTGTACTGTATTATACAGACATCAGACCCACTGGATCTTTAAGAACCAAGTGGGTCTGGGTCAAAGAAAAGTAAAAATAAGTGAAAAAAAAGTAAAAATAAAAAAACACATTTATCACTGACTAAAAATGAAAAAAAGAAAATTCCCTACACATGTTTGGTATTGCCGTGTCCGTAACGACCTGATCTATAAAACGGTCATGTTACTTTACCCGAACGGTGAACTCCATAAAAATAAAAAATAAAAAACTATGATGAAATTGAAATTTTGCCCACCTTACTTCCCAAAAAAGGTAATAAAAGTGATCAAAAAAGTCGCATGTACGCCAAAATTGTAACAATCAAACCGTCATATCATCCCGCAAAAATCATACCCTACCCAAGATAATCGCCAAAAAACTGAAAAAACTATGGCTCTCAGACTATGGAGACACTAAAACATGATTTTTTTTGTTTCAAAAATGAAATCATTGTGTAAAACTTACATAAACAAAAAAAAGTATACATATTAGTTATCGCCGCGTCCGTATCGACCGGCTCTATAAAAATATCACATCAGTTAACCCCTCAGGTGACCACCGTAAAAAAAAAAAACGGTGTAAAAAAAGCCATTTTTTGTCATCTTACGTCATAAAAAGTGTAATAGTAAGCGATCAAAAAGTCATATACACCCCAAAATAGTGCCAATAAAACAGCCATCTTATCCCGCATAAAATGAGACCCTACTTAAGATAATCGCCCAACAACTGAAAAAACTATGGCTCTTAGGCTATGGAGACACTAAAACTTTTTTTGTTTTAAAAATGAAATCATTGTGTAAAACTTACATAAATAAAAAAAATTGTATACATATTAGGTATCGCCGCGTCCGTGACAACCTGCTCTATAAAATTACCACATGATCTAACCTTTCAGATGAATGTTGTAAATAACAAAGAAAAAAAACGGTGCCAAAAAAGCTATTTCTTGTTACCTTGCCGCACAAAAAGTGTAATATAGAGCAACCAAAAATCATATGTACCCTAAACTAGTACCAACAAAACTGCCACCCTATCCCGTAGTTTCTAAAATGGGGTCACTTTTTTGGAGTTTCTACTCTAGGGGTGCATCAGGGGGGCTTCAAATGGGACATGGTGTCAAAAAAACCAGTCCAGCAAAATCTGCCTTCCAAAAACCATATGGCATTCCTTTCCTTCTGGGCCCTGCCGTGTACCCGTACAGCAGTTTACGACCACATATGGGGTGTTACTGTAAACTACAGAATCCGGGCAATAAATATTGAGTTTTGTTTGGCTGTTAACCCTTGCTTTGTTACTTGAAAAAAATTTTTTTTATGGAAAATCTGCCAAAAAAGTCAAATTTTGAAATTGTATCTCTATTTTCCATAAAATCTTGTGCAACACCTAAAGGGTTAACAAAGTTTGTAAAATCAGTTTTTAATACCTTGAGGGGTGTAGTTTCTTAGATGGGGTCACTTTCATGGAGTTTCTACTCTAGGGGTGCATCAGGGGGGCTTCAAATGGGACATGGTGTAAATAAACCAGTCCAGCAAAATCTGCCTTCCAAAAACCAAACGGCGCACCTTTCACTCTGCGCCCCGCTGTGTGGCCGTACAGTAGTTTACGGCCACATATGGGGTGTTTCTGTAAACGGCAGAGTCAGGGCAATAAAGATACAGTCTTGTTTGGCTGTTAACCCTTGCTTTGTTAGTGGAAAAAATGGGTTAAAATGGAAAATTAGGCAAAAAAATGAAATTCCCAAATTTCATTACCATTTGCCAATAACTCTTGTACAACACCTAAAGGGTTATCGAAGTTTGGAAAATCAGTTTTGAATACCTTGAGGGGTGTAGTTTATAGAATGGGGTCATTTTTGGGTGGTTTCTATTATGTAAGCCTCGCAAAGTGACTTCAGAGCTGTAGTGATCCCTAAAAATTGGGTTTTTGTAAATTTCTGAAAAATTTCAAGATTTGCTTCTAAACTTCTAAGCCTTGTAACATCCCCAAAAAATAAAATATCATTCCCAAAATAATTCAAACATGAAGTAGACATATGGGGAATGTAAAGTCATCACAATTTATGGGGGTATTACTATGTATTACAGAAGTAGAGAAACTGAAACTTTGAAATTTGCTAATTTTTCCAAATTTTTGGTAAATTAGGTATTTTTTTTATGCAAAAAAGATAATTTTTTTTACTTCATTTTACCAGTGTCATGTAGTACAATATGTGAAGAAAAAACAGTCTCAGAATGGCCTGGATAAGTCAAAGCGTTTTAAAGTTATCACCACTTAACCCCTTAAGGACACATGACGTATCGGTACGGCATGTTTCCCGAGTCCTTAAGGACACATGACGTACCGGTACGTCATGTGTCGTTCCGATCACTGCCGCCCGGCTGGCTGTGATCGGAACAAGGTGCCTGCTCAAATCATTGAGCAGGCACCTCGGCTAAATGCGCGGGGGGGTCCCGTGACCCCCCCATGTCCGCGATCGCAAAAAGCCGCAGGTCAATTCAGACCTGCGGTTTGTTGCGCTTTCTGCAGTTTCTGATCGCTGCGGTCACTGACCGCGGCGATCAGAAACTTTAGTGTGGCGAAAATATATATTTATCACCCCCCCTGCACCTCTGAATGATTTTAGCCCGGTGGGAGGTGCAGGGGGGGTGTTGCGGGCGGTGGGGGCGGTGCGGGAGGCGGGCGGTGCGGCAGGCGGGATCGCGATCCCCAGCCCGCCTCCCAATGAATAATCGTTGGTGTACAGTGGGTATACCAGGGTGCCAGCACATTGCTAGCACCCTGGTATAAACGGCTGACATCGGTGATGCGATGTCAGCCGTTTAACCCTTTCCATACAGCGGTCCGTACGGACCGCTGTATGGAAAAAGTTAACAGTAAGAGGGAGCGCCCTCCCTCTCCGATCGGGGGGCTGCTGTGCCTTTGCAGCCCCCCGATGGGAGAGGGAGAGAACTCCCAGACAGCCCCCCGCCAGCCCAGTCCTCACCCTTCCCCGTCTGCGAAGTTGTGGCAGACGGGGAAGGTTCCCATGGCAACAAGACGCCGTCTCAGGCGTCCTGCTGTCCATGGTGCTGAACAGATCTGTGCTGAAAGCATAGATCTGTTCAGTGTAAGTAAAATACAGTGCAGTACCCTAAATATTGTACTATACTGTATTATACAGACACCAGACCCACTGGATCTTCAAGAACCAAGTGGGTCTGGGTAAAAAGAAAAGTAAAAAAAAGTGAAAAAAAAGTAAAAATCAAAAAACACATTTATCACTGATTAAAAATTAAAAAAATAAAATTCCCTACACATGTTTGGTATCGCCGCGTCCGTAACGACCTGATCTATAAAACGGTCATGTTACTTTACCCGAACGGTGAACGCCATAAAAATAAAAAATAAAAAACTATGATGAAATTGAAATTTTGCCCACCTTACTTCCCAAAAAAAGGTAATAAAAGTGATCAAAAAAGTCGCATGTACGCCAAAATTGTAACAATCAAACCATCATCTCATCCCGCAAAAAATGAGACCCTACTTAAGATAATCGCCCAAAAACTGAAAAAACTATGGCTCTTAGACTATGGAAACACTAAAACATCATTTTTTTTGTTTCAAAAATGAAATCATTGTGTAAAACTTACATAAATAAAAAAAAGTATACATATTAGGTATCGCCGCGTCCGTATAGACCGGCTCTATAAAAATATCACATGACCTAACCCCTCAGGTGACCACCGTAAAAAAATAAAAATAAAAACGGTGTAAAAAAAGCCATTTTTTGGTCATCTTACGTCACAAAAAGTGTAATAGCAAGCGATCAAAAAGTCATATGCACCCCAAAATAGTGCAAATCAAACCGTCATCTTATCCCGCAAAAAATGAGACCCTACTTAAGATAATCGCCCAAAAACTGAAAAAACTATGGCTCTTAGACTATGGAGACACTAAAACTTTTTTTTGTTTTAAAAATGAAATCATTGGGTAAAACTTACATAAATTAAAAAAATTTAATACATATTAGGTATCGCCACGTCCGTGACAACCTGCTCTATGAAATTACCACATGATCTAACCTGTCAGATGAATGTTGTAAATAACAAAAAAAAAAAACGGTGCCAAAAAAGCTATTTCTTGTTACCTTGCCTCACAAAAAGTGTAGTATAGAGCAACCAAAAATCATATGTACCCTAAACTAGTACCAACAAAACTGCCACCCTATCCCGTAGTTTCTAAAATGGGGTCACTTTTCTGGAGTTTCTACTCTAGGGGTGCATCAGGGGGGCTTCAAATGGGACATGGTGTCAAAAAACCAGTCCAGCAAAATCTGCCTTCCAAAAACCGTATGGCATTCCTTTCCTTCTGCGCCCTGCCGTGTGCCCATACAGCAGTTTATAACCACATATGGGGTGTTTCTGTAAACTACAGAATCAGGGCCATAAATAATGAGTTTTGTTTGGCTGTTAACCCTTGCTTTGTAAATGGAAAAAAAATATTAAAATGGAAAATCTGCCAAAAAAGTGAAATTTTCAAGATGTATCTCTATTTTCCATTAAATCTTGTGCAACACCTAAAGGGTTAACAACGTTTGTAAAATCAGTTTTGAATACCTTGAGGGGTGTCGTTTCTTAGATGGGGTCACTTTTATGGAGTTTCTACTCTAGGGGTGCATCAGGGGGCTTCAAATGGGACATGGTGTCAAAAAAACAGTCCAGCAAAATCTGCCTTCCAAAAACCAAACGGCGCACCTTTCACTCTACGCCCCGCTGTGTGGCCGTACAGTAGTTTACGGCCACATATTGGGTGTTTCTGTAAATGGCAGAGTCAGGGCAATAAAGATACAGTCTTGTTTGGCTGTTAACCCTTGCTTTGTTAGTGGAAAAAATGGGTTAAAATGGAAAATTAGGCAAAAAAATGAAATTCTCAAATTTTATCCCCATTTGCCAATAACTCTTGTGCAACACCTAAAGGGTTAACGAAGTTTGTCAAATCAGTTTTGAATACCTTGAGGGGTGTAGTTTATAGAATGGGGTCATTTTTGGGTGGTTTCTATTATGTAAGCCTCGCAAAGTGACTTCAGAGCTGTAGTGGTCCCTAAAAATTGGGTTTTTGTAAATTTCTGAAAAATTTCAAGATTTGCTTCTAAACTTCTAAGCCTTGTAACATCCCCAAAAAATAAAATATCATTCCCAAAATAATTCAAACATGAAGTAGACATATGGGGAATGGTAAGTCATCACAATTTTTGGGGGTATTACTATGTATTACAGAAGTAGAGAAACTGAAACTTTGATATTTGCTAATTTTTTCAAATTTTTGGTAAATTAGGTATTTTTTTATGGAAAAAAAAAAAAATTTTGGACTTCATTTTACCAGTGTCATGAAGTACAATATGTGATGAAAAAACAATCTCAGAATGGCCTGGATAAGTCAAAGCGTTTTAAAGTTATCACCACTTAAACTGACACTGGTCAGATTTACAAAAAATGGCCTGGTCCTTAAGGTGAAATAAGGCTGTGTCCTTAAGGGGTTAAAGTGACACTGGTCAGATTTGCAAAAAATGGCCAAGTCCTTAAGGTGAAATAGGGCTGAGTCCTTAAGGGGTTAAAGAACCAAATGCAACTAAAATGACATCAATTGTTTTTGTAATACAGTATTAAATGTTATTTTTTGTGATTTCTTCATTGACACAATTATTCAACCTTTTAAAGACTACCACTCTTAAGAACAGAGGTTCATTCAAGTGTTTTCGATCAGGTATTGAAAACACCTGTGAATGTCAAGGAGCAGCAATCAAGCATAATAAGCACCAATTAGGCAGATTTAAAAGGACTGTGATACTCAGCTCCTTCTAGACATTTACTGGTGTGTTTACAAACATGGTGAAGTCAAGAGAATGGTCCAGGAAGACAAGAGAAGAGGTGATTTCTCTTCACAGGAAGGGCAATGGCTATAAGAAGATTGCAAAGATGTTAAACATACTAAGAGATACCATAGGAAACATCATTCGCAAATTCAAGGCAAAGGGCACTACCTGGTCGGGGCAGAAAGAAGATGCTGACTTCGACTGCTGTGCGCTACCTGAAGCGCAAAGTGGAGAAAAGTCCCCGTGTGACTGCTGAGGAACTGAAAAAAGATTTGTCAGATGTGGGTACTGAAGTTTCAGCTCAGACAATAAGGCACACACTGCATAATGAAGGCCTCCATGCCAGAACTCCCAGGCGCACCCCCTTGCTGTCTCCAAAGAATAAGAAGAGTCGACTGCAGTATGCCAAAAGTCATGTAGACAAACCACAAAAGTTTTGGGATAGTGTTCTGTGGACTGATGAAACAAAATTAGAACTGTTTGGGCCCATGGATCAACGCTATGTTTGGAGGAGGAAGAACAAGGCCTATGAAGAAAAGAACACCTTGCCTACTGTGAAGCATGGTGGGGGGTCAATCATGCTTTGGGGCTGTTTTGCTTCTACAGGTACAGGGAAGCTTCAGCGTGTGCAAGGTACCATGAATTCTCTTCAGTACCAGGAGATATTGGATGAAAATGTGATGCAGTCCGTCACAAACCTGAGGCTTGGGAGACATTGGACCTTTCAACAGGACAATGATCCCAAGCATACCTCCAAGTCCACTAGAGCATGGTTGCAGATTAAAGGCTGGAACATTTTGAAGTGGCCATCGCAGTCACCAAACTTAAATCTGATTGAGAACCTCTGGTGGGACTGAAAGAAAGCAGTTGCAGCGCGCAAGCCTAAGAATGTGAATGAACTGGAGGCTTTTGCCCATGAAGAATGGGCGAAGATACCCGTAGATCGCTGCAAGACACTTGTGTCAAGCTATGCTTCACGTTTGAAAGCTGTTATAACTGGAAAAGGATGTTGTACTAAGTACTAAGATTGAATGTCACTTGGGGGTTAAATAAAACTGATAATGATGTGAGCACAGAAAAGACATTTGTGGTTATTTCATTATAAATGTTATGTTATATTTGTCTGACTTACAAGTGCCTCTTTGATTTAATTGTAAACAAGATGACTGAAATGATCAAAATCAATGTCAAACTGGCCAAAACACTAAATTTCAGTGGGGGTTGAATAATTTTGAACACAACTGTACGGTTGTGTGCATGTAGCCTAAGGGTCCATTCACACGTCCTCAAAAGGGTCCGCACCCGTTCCGCAATTTTGCGGAATGGGTGCGGACCCATTCATTCTCTATGGGCCCGGACGTGAAGCGGAGAGCACACTATGTGCTCTCCGCTTCCGCATTTGCAGAGCGCGGCCCCAAACTTTCGGTCCGCAGCTCCGCAAAAGATATAACATATCCTATTCTTGTCCGCAGCTGCAGACAAGAATAGGCATTTCTATAGCGGGTGCCGTCCGGGTGTGTTGCGGATCCACAATTTGCGGGTCCGCAACACACCACTGACGTGTGAATGGACCCTAAGGCTGTGATCGGGGGCGTCCCACTCTTTCCTCAGCCACTCACCCGTCCTGTTGCCTCTATATTCTTCCTGTGTTTGTACCGTGCCGATAAGAGTTTTCCTGTAGCCGGCCTCGCTACAATTTCGTTAAATTTCGTATTGTTCCGAATATTTAAAAATGAGACTTTCGATATTCCTTCATTAAAGTCTTAAAAGCTTTGAGGGTGAGTTGTGCTGAATTTCCTTGTAGCATTGATGAATCAATTCTCGTTCGAACGAAAAAGTTTTTTGCAGATTATTCGTATACTCCCGAATTATGCTGCTGTGTTGAATTTGCAGTAGTCCGAAAAGAAGAAAAGGGGGGTCCCATCCAATGACGCCATGGGGCTCCGATATGTTCCTGACTGGAAGATATTGGCAAAGTTCTCAGATTTTAATATCGGCTTGAGGAATTAGCTAATATTGTCAGTTGCGTATCATTTAGGTGCATTTTTTGCAGTGATTTGTGTATGTATATATTTTTTCATCTGCACAATGTATCATTTTGTGTAAGATGTCCTTGTGGTGCATGCGGATCGCCCCGGCATCCTCCATTGCACGCATTTTTTGCTGGAGATTGCCGTTATCTGCGGACCACAGGCAGAGGAATTGCTCCCCCGGTTATAGACACGCTACAGTGTCTGGGTTTGGAGCATTTCCACCCGTTTAGGCCACTTTTTTCAGTGAGTTTTTGTCCTTGTCCATGTGTATGGAATGTGCCACTTCATTTTGTTGGTAACATTCTTTTGCACCTGGTAGCTTCTGTGTCACATGGTCTGTTGTGGGTGCGGCTCACGTCTTTATTTTACCTCACAATGCATTGGTGAGGCATGTGAGCCTGGCTGTGAGTTAATTTCTAGCACTGTTCAGACCCTGTTCACACACCACGGGCAGTTTAGTGGTAGGACCCTATGCGTGCTGAGACACCGTGACGTGGTGCATGAGGGGCTCCGATATGTTCCTGACTGGAAGATATTGGCAAAGTTCTCAGCTTTTAATATCGGCTTGAGGAATTAGCTATCATTTTGTGTAAGATGTCCTTGTGGTGCATGCGGTTCGCCCTGGCATCCTCTATTGTACGCATTTTCTGCTGGGGATTGCCGTTATCTGCGGACCGCGTGCGGAGGAATTGCTCCCCCGGTTATAGACACGCTACAGTGTCTGGGTTTGGAGCATTTCCACCCGTTTAGGCCACTTTTTTCAGTGAGTTTTCAACTAAAGTAATAACTGGAATGGATGGACTACAGTACCCTGAAAGATTATCAAAATTTGGGTTATTCACTTTAGAAAAAAGACAACTGAGGGGAGATCTAATAACTATATATAAATATATCTGGGGTCAGTACAGAGATCTCTCCCATCATCTATTTATCCCCAGGACTGTGACTGACGAGGGGACATCCTCTGCGTCTGGAGGAAAGAAGATTTGCACACAAACATAGAAGAGGATTCTTTATGGTAAGAGCAGTGAGACTATGGAACTCTCTGCCTGAGAAGTTCACTAAAAGAGTTCAAGAGGGGATTGGATGTATTTCTGGAGTGTAATAATATTACAGGCTATAGCTACTAGAGAGGGGTCATTGATCCAGGGAGTTATTCTGATTGCCTGATTGGAGTTGGGATGGAATTTTTTTCCCCTTAAGTGGGGAAAATTGGCTTCTACCTCACAGTTTTTTTTTTGCCTTCCTCTGGATCAGCTTGCAGGATAACAGGCCGAACTGGATGGACAGATGCATTTTTTCGGCCTTATAAACTATGTTACTATGTATGTTCTTGAGGAACTGCCACTGTCTGAGCTCAAAATAACACATGCTCATCAGACTCATGCATGATGTAATCATTAACCACTTTGCGCTCTGTTTGTAGAAATACTCCAGCATATGCCAGGTGGAATTCTAGCAAGTTGGAATGTTGCTGATGAAGCGGTGCAAGGCAGACTGTTCTGTCACTGAAGGTCCAGGTGGACCTTCTTAGCCACATAAGAATGGCTGAAATGCATAGACACTCTCCTGAACATGGCCAGCACCTTCTGTAAGCCACCATACATTTTTTTAGAAAGCATTGCTTTACCAAATATATCATACATTCCGTGCAGGGAGCATGCCTTATATCTCCATAATGCAGCATACCAACAATATTCCTGCCATTGTCACTGACCACTTTGCCCAGTTGTAATTGGCAGAGATACATCCAATGGGAAATTTGCTGCTTGATGCACATTAGTAACTGATCGTCTTTGTGTCTTCTCTCACCAAGACTCATCATCTGTAACATATGATAGGAGGGAGGTGGAGTGGAAGATATGATCTGCCCTGCTTATGTTGGGGACAGGAGGATGTCTATTGAGGAGGACGTAAAGGAGGTGAATAAGAACCTAGTCTGAGAACCAGTCCTGTCAGTAGCACCTAGGTCATTGCGGTGTTGCTGTGTCGCAGCTGCCACCCAAACATTGACCAAGTGGGTCGTAACAGCTGCTTCACATGTTGATGGTGCCATGCACCTTGCTATACAGCAACAGTTCCAAGAAACGGCCCACATTCTCTGCCATTTGAGAGTATAAAACAGAGATGGTTTTTCTGAGAGATAATGGTGGCTAGGTATCTTCCATCAAGGCTCAGTGCACGTCATCGGTTCCCTAAAGGCAGTGGAGTCCACTAAGTGGTATGGCAGTAACTGCATAGCCAGCAACTTAGGTGGCAGTTCAGTTTGCACACAAGCGGATTACTGGGTACGTATTGTTGTTTTCTGCCTACACATTCCAGTATGGATAACTGATGGGCTATGATTAAGAAACCAGCATTGTTTTGAAACGTGTAGGAAGTATTTTCTAGGTTGTGCACAGCTTTTGTTTATGATGAAGATTCAATAAAGGATTGTTTTTAACTGATTCAATAGTGAGTGCTGGAATAAGATTACTATTTTTCTCCATTGAATTTGTAACTTGCATTCCAGAGCATGGCAACAGTCATCTGGCACCATTTCAAATTGAAACAGGTCTCTACATATAGAAAGTGGAGAGCAAGTGAGCGGTCTTTCAATAATATATATATATATATATATATATATATATATATACACACTCACCTAAAGAATTATTAGGAACACCATACTAATACAGTGTTTGACCCCCTTTTGCCTTCAGAACTGCCTTAATTCTACGTGGCATTGATTCCACAAGGTGCTGATAGCATTCTTTAGAAATGTTGGCCCATATTGATAGGATAGCATCTTGCAGTTGATGGAGATTTGAGGGATGCACATCCAGGGCACGAAGCTCCCGTTCCACCACATCCCAAAGATGCTCTATTGGGTTGAGATCTGGTGACTGTGGGGGCCATTTTAGTACAGTGAACTCATTGTCATGTTCAAGAAACCAATTTGAAATGATTCGAGCTTTGTGACATGGTGCATTATCCTGCTGGAAGTAGCCATCAGAGGATGGGTACATGGTGGTCATGAAGGGATGGACATGGTCAGAAACAATGCTCAGGTAGCCCGTGGCATTTAAATGATGCCCAATTGGCACTAAGGGGCCTAAAGTGTGCCCAGAAAACATCCCCCACACCATTACACCACCACCACCAGCCTGCACAGTGGTAACAAGGCATGATGGATACATGTTCTCATTCTGTTTACGCCAAATTCAGACTCTACCATTTGAATGTCTCAACAGAAATCGAGACTCATCAGACCAGGCAACATTTTTCCAGTCTTCAACAGTCCAATTTTGGTGAGCTCGTGCAAATTGTAGCCTCTTTTTCCTATTTGTAGTGGAGATTAGTGGTACCCGGTGGGGTCTTCTGCTGTTGTAGCCCATCCGCCTCAAGGTTGTGCGTGTTGTGGCTTCACAAATGCTTTGCTGCATACCTCGGTTGTAACGAGTGGTTATTTCAGTCAACGTTGCTCTTCTATCAGCTTGAATCAGTCGGCCCATTCTCCTCTGACCTCTAGCATCCACAAGGCATTTTCGCCCACAGGACTGCCGCATACTGGATGTTTTTCCCTTTTCACACCATTCTTTGTAAACCCTAGAAATGGTTGTGCGTGAAAATCCCAGTAACTGAGCAGATTGTGAAATACTCAGACCGGCCCGTCTGGCACCAACAACCATGCCACGCTCAAAATTGCTTAAATCACCTTTCTTTCCCATTCTGACATTCAGTTTGGAGTTCAGGAGATTGTCTTGACCAGGACAACACCCCTAAATGCATTGAAGCAACTGCCATGTGATTGGTTGACTGGATAATTGCATTAATGAGAAATAGAACATGCGATTAATTCAAGTTATATTAATCACATTGCGATTACAACAGCACTGCTATATTCCATATTAGGCTAGAATTAACAAATATGGAATATAGCAGTGCTAAGTTGAAATCGCAATGCGATTAATTCAAGTTATATTAATTGCATTGTGATTTCAACTTAGCACTGCTATTTTCCATATTCGTTAATTTCGTTAAATCTAGCAAGCTGACCCATTAGAAACCCAGGTCTAAGTTGAAATCGCAATGCGATTAATAGAACTTGAAGTAATCGCATTGCGATTTCAACTTAGACCTGGTTTACTATGGTTGGCTTGGTAGAATTAGCGAAGAAGAGGAATATGACGAATGTATTCGTCATATTCCTCAAAACGAAGATAACGAAATATTCTCCATCTTCGTTTTAGCTCCATATTCGTCAACTTCGCTAATTCTAGCAATCAAATAGGAAAGTTGACTATAGAGACAGCTGTGTTTAATTCGCTATGCAATTATATTACTTAGCATTTTTTTTTAATAAATAGAATATTTATAATACTTGATAATTATTATAATTATTCTATTTATTAAAAAAAAAGCTAAGTAATATAATCGCATAGCGAATTAAACACAGCTGTCTCTATAGTCAACTTTCCTATTTGATTGCTAGAATTAGCAAAGTTGACGAATAGGTAGCTAAAACGAAGATGGAGAATACTTCGTTATCTTCGTTTTGAGGAATATGATGAATACATTCGTCATATTCGTCATCTTCGCTAATTCTAGATATCAAACCAATAGGAAAGTTGCCTTAAGTTAAAATCGCAATACGCGATTATTTAAATCGCATATTAATCGCGATAACTAGAATAATGACAAATATTCGATTTCGACGAATATGAGACGAATATTCTAGCGAATATTCGCGAATTTCGTTGAAATCGAATATGGCACCTCCCGCTCATCACTAATTCTTATGACGATATTGAAGTCAAGGCTTCTTCACCTTTTTTCAGACTACCATTTCACATTTGTGTAATGCGAATCTCACAGTGCTTGCATGGACGTCTGTGATCTCACTATTGCAAAGCATACGAACCACCTCCACTGCTGTATTTGTCAAGCCAGAACTGATAGACCTTGTTGTGAGCCGACTTGTTGACTCCGATATTTTGCAGTTTGGCAATTTTCTCAATCGCGATACCGCTATCAATGAGCTGGATGATGCTTTTTCTCTTTTCTTGGGAAATCTTCATGGCTGCTCCTGGATTCAAACCAGTGACTTGGGAATCAACCTAATAACATACTGAGCTATTAGGGAATGTGAGAACAGGTTGTAATTTGTAGTATACAAGAAGAAAAAGATTGTTCCACCATCAGGAGCAAAACAGCAACAATGCAGTTAAATGACAAGAATCTGCATAACTAATCATATGCTAAATAGTTGCAAGTCCAATTTATGTATGAAATAGCCAAGATGATTGTCTATAAAATGATGGTAGTCTCACGTTTGAAGCTGTGGATTGTGAGATATGGAGCCTGAAAGTCAAAAGTTCAAAACAGTGTTACCCGTTTGCTCATCAGTGTATAAATATATATATATATATATATATATACAGTCAGGTCCATAAATATTGGGACATCGACACAATTCTAACATTTTTGGCTCTATACACCACCACAATGGATTTGAAATGAAACGGACAAGATGTGCTTTACCTGCAGACTGTCAGCTTTAATTTGAGGGTATTTACATCCAAATCAGGTGAATGGTGTAGGAATTACAACAGTTTGCATATGTGCCTCCCACTTGTTAAGGGACCAAAAGTAATGGGACAGAATAATAATCATAAATCAAACTTTCACTTTTTAATACTTGGTTGCAAATCCTTTGCAGTCAATTACAGCCTGAAGTCTGGAACGCATAGACATCACCAGATGCTGGGTTTCATCCCTGGTGATGCTCTGCCAGGCCTCTACTGCAACTGTCTTCAGTTCCTGCTTGTTCTTAGGGCATTTTCCCTTCAGTTTTGTCTTTAGCAAGTGAAATGCATGCTCAATCGGATTCAGGTCAGGTGATTGACTTGGCCATTGCAGAACATTCCACTTATTTCCCTTAAAAAACTCTTTGGTTGCTTTTGCAGTATGCTTTGGGTCATTGTCCATCTGCACTGTGAAGCGCCGTCCAAGAGTTCTGAAGCATTTGGCTGAATATGAGCAGATAATATTAACCGAAACACTTCAGAATTCATCCTGCTGCTTTTGTCAGCAGTCACATAATCAATAAATACAAGAGAAGCAGTTCCATTGGCAGCCATACATGCCCACGCCATGACACTACCACCACCATGCTTCACTGATGAGGTGGTATGCTTAGGATCATGAGCAGTTCCTTTCCTTCTCCATACTCTTCTCTTCCCATCACTCTGGTACAAGTTGATCTTGGTCTCATCTGTCCATAGGATGTTGTTCCAGAACTGTGAAGGCTTTTTTAGATGTCGTTTGGCAAACTCTAATCTGGCCTTCCTGTTTTTGAGGCTCACCAATGGTTTACATCTTGTGGTAAACCCTCTGTATTCAATCTGGTGAAGTCTTCTCTTGATTGTTGACTTTGACACACATACACCTACCTCCTGGAGAGTGTTCTTGATCTGGCCAACTGTTGTGAAGGGTGTTTTCTTCACCAGGGAAAGAATTCTTCGGTCATCCACCACAGTTGTTTTCTGTGTTCTTCCGGGTCTTTTGGTGTCGCTGAGCTCACCGGTACGTTCCTTCTTTTTAAGAATGTTCCAAACAGTTGTTTTGGCCACGGCTAATGTTTTTGCTATCTCACTGATGGGTTTGTTGTGTTTTTTCAGCCTAATGATGGCTTGCTTCACTGATAGTGACAGCTCTTTGGATCTCATCTTGAGAGTTGACAGCAACAGATCCCAAATGCAAATAGCACACGTGAAATTAACTCTGGACCTTTTATCTGCTCATTGTAATTGGGATAATGAGGGAATAACACATACCTGGCCATGGAACAGCTGAGAAGCCAATTGTCCCATTACTTTTGGGACCTTAACAAGTGGGAGGCACATATGCAAACTGTTGTAATTCCTACACCGTTTACCTGATTTAGATGTAAATACCCTAAAATTAAAGCTGACAGTCTGCAGGTAAAGCACATCTTGTTCGTTTCATTTCAAATCCATTTGTGTGGTGTATAGAGCCAAATATGTTAGAATTTTGTCGACGTCCCAATATTTATGGACCTGACTATATATATATATATATATATATATATATATTGTGGGGATTCGCTCTGGTAGTTAGGACAAGAGGATGCAGTATAAAGGCAAAGTACACAGTTCTTGAATCAAACAGCGGTGTTTATTCACACATTGGTGTATAACAAATTGCAGATAAGGTGTATCACAAAATGCAGGTGGCTTGGAGTTTGTTCACACACAAGGAAAGTCCATAAACAATAAAAGTCACCTTTTTTCTTGGGTGTTAATTCACACCCTGTTAGCAGTTCAGCCTCATCAAGTCCATAGGCGGCCTGTTCACCTTTAGAGGGGTCTGAGACCTCCAGTCCGGCTCAAACCTCAAATCCCAGCACAGCCCTCAGTTCACAGCACACAGACTCCTGAGCTCCACTGTCAGAGGGAGGTAAATCCACCACACCTGGCAGTGCTGGCTGGTTTTTATGCCTGGCAAAACCAGGCCTGGAACATAGAGAGTAGTCACCCACCCAGCACTTTGACTACTCCCAGTAAGAGCCGTCCCGGATCAACTATGACAGCCATGCTAAATCTCACGTGTCAATTAGCAATAGCTGCTGCTGACACATAAAATACCGGCTCTTACTTCACCGAGGCCAGGAACCTCGGTGACACATATCTTTTATCCACGATGATTCCAGGTACCTTCTTACAATATATATAGTATACATGTATGTATATTGTTCCTGCTTGTGGATGCAGCCTGGCTGCTAGAATGATGATGGAGAGAAGGAAGACAGTCTTGTTCTGATTGCTGGCCAGTTGGATTTTTTAACCTGATCAGGTGATGCTGCCTTATGTGCTGCAATAGAGTTGTAGTTCCTACATTTGTGCGTGAGCGTCCAAGGCTCTTTCTATCAGGCAGCAATCTTGCAGACGGTAATGGTTTGGTATGCAGACACACTGGAGAAGACAATTTTAATCTCACCCAGTGATTTAGCATTTTTTAATTTTAGTTTTTTTTTTACTCCCTGTTCACAGAGTCTTATGTTGTACTTTCTAATGGCACAAATAAAAATTTCATTTGAGATAGTTGGAACCTGGAAAAAAATTCCAAATGGGATGGAATTAGAAAAAAATGCAATTCTGCCATAGTTTTATGGGTTTCGCTTTAACAGTGTTCTCTACGCTATAAAACTGAACTCTTACCTTCATTCGCCTGATCAGTACAATTACAGTGATACCACATTTATATACAGTTGCAAGAAAAAGTATGTGAACCCTTTGGAATGATATGGATTTCTGCACAAATTGGTCATAAAATGTGATCTGATCTTCATCTAAGTCACAACAATAGACAATCACAGTCTGCTTAAACTAATAACACGCAAATAATTAAATGTTACCATGTTTTTATTGAACACACCATGTAAACTTTCACAGTGCAGGTGGAAAAAGTATGTGAACCCCTAGACTAATGACATCTCCAAGAGCTAATTGGAGTGAGGTGTCAGCCAACTGGAGTCCAATCAATGAGATGAGATTGGAGGTATTGGTTACAGCTGCCCTGCCCTATAAAAAACACACACCAGTTCTGGGTTTGCTTTTCACAAGAAGCATTGCCTGATGTGAATGATGCCTCACACAAAAGAGCTCTCAGAAGACCTACGATTAAGAATTGTTGACTTGCATAAAGCTGGAAAGGGTTATAAAAGTATCTCTAAAAGCCTTGCTGTTCATCAGTCCACGGTAAGACAAATTGTCTATAAATGGAGGAAGTTCAGCACTGCTGCTACTCTCCTTAGGAGTGTCCATCCTGTAAAGATGACTGCAAGAGCACAGCGCAGACTGCTCAATAAGGTGAAGAAGAATCCTAGAGTGTCAGCTATAGACTTACAAAAGTCTCTGGCATATGCTAACATCCCTGTTAGCGAATCTACGATACGTAAAACACTAAACAAGAATGGATTTCATGGGAGGATACCACAGAGGAAGCCACTGCTGTCCAAAAAAACCCATTGCTGCACGTTTACAGTTTGCACAAGAGCACCTGGATGTTCCACAGCAGTACTGGCAAAATATTTTGTGGACAGATGAAACCAAAGTTGAGTTGTTTGGAAGAAACACAGAACACTACACTGCGTGCAGAATTATTAGGCAAATTAGTATTTTGACCACATTATCCTCTTTATGCATGTTGTCTTACTCCAAGCTGTATAGGCTCGAAAGCCTACTACCAATTAAGAATATTAGGTGATGTGCATCTCTGTAATGAGAAGGGGTGTGGTCTAATGACATCAACACCCTATATTAGGTGTGCATAATTATTAGGCAACTTCCTTTCCTTTGGCAAAATGGGTCAAAAGAAGGACTTGACAGGCTCAGAAAAGTCAAAAATAGTGAGATATCTTGCAGAGGGATGCAGCACTCTTAAAATTGCAAAGCTTCTGAAGCGTGATCATCGAACAATCAAGCGTTTCATTCAAAATAGTCAACAGGGTCGCAAGAAGCGTGTGGAAAAACCAAGGCGCAAAATAACTGCCCATGAACTGAGAAAAGTCAAGCGTGCAGCTGCCAAGATGCCACTTGCCACCAGTTTGGCCATATTTCAGAGCTGCAACATCACTGGAGCGCCCAAAAGCACAAGGTGTGCAATACTCAGAGACATGGCCAAGGTAAGAAAGGCTGAAAGACGACCACCACTGAACAAGACACACAAGCTGAAACGTCAAGACTGGGCCAAGAAATATCTCAAGACTGATTTTTCTAAGGTTTTATGGACTGATGAAATGAGAGTGAGTCTTGATGGGCCAGATGGATGGGCCCGTGGCTGGATTGGTAAAGGGCAGAGAGCTCCAGTCCGACTCAGACGCCAGCAAGGTGGAGGTGGAGTACTGGTTTGGGCTGGTATCATCAAAGATGAGCTTGTGGGGCCTTTTCGGGTTGAGGATGGAGTCAAGCTCAACTCCCAGTCCTACTGCCAGTTTCTGGAAGACACCTTCTTCAAGCAGTGGTACAGGAAGAAGTCTGCATCCTTCAAGAAAAACATGATTTTCATGCAGGACAATGCTCCATCACATGCGTCCAAGTACTCCACAGCGTGGCTGGCAAGAAAGGGTATAAAAGAAGAAAATCTAATGACATGGCCTCCTTGTTCACCTGATCTGAACCCCATTGAGAACCTGTGGTCCATCATCAAATGTGAGATTTACAAGGAGGGAAAACAGTACACCTCTCTGAACAGTGTCTGGGAGACTGTGATTGCTGCTGCACGCAATGTTGATTGTGAACAGATCAAAACACTGACAGAATCCATGGATGGCAGGCTTTTGAGTGTCCTTGCAAAGAAAGGTGGCTATATTGGTCACTGATTTGTTTTTGTTTTGTTTTTGAATGTCAGAAATGTATATTTGTGAATGTTGAGATGTTATATTGGTTTCACTGGTAAAAATAAATAATTGAAATGGGTATATATTTGTTTTCTGTTAAGTTGCCTAATAATTATGCACAGTAATAGTCACCTGCACACACAGATATCCCCCTAAAATAGCTAAAACTAAATACAAACTAAAAACTACTTCCAAAAATATTCAGCTTTGATATTAATGAGTTTTTTGGGTTCATTGAGAACATGGTTGTTGTTCAATAATAAAATTAATCCTCAAAAATACAACTTGCCTAATAATTCTGCACTCCCTGTATGTGTGGAGAAAAAGAGGCACAGCACACCAACATCAAAACCTCCTCCCAACTGTGAAGTATGGTGGTGGGGGCATCATGGTTTGGGGCTGCTTTGCTGCGTCAGGGCCTGGACTGATTGCTATCATCAAAGGAAAAATGAATTCCCAAGTTTATTAAGACATTTTGCAGGAGAACTTAAGGCCATCTGTCCAGCAGCTGAAGCTCAACAGAATATGGGTGTTGCAACAGGACAACGACCCAAAGCATAGAAGTTAATCAACAACAGAATGGCTTAAACAGAAGAAAATACGCCTTCTGGAGTGGCCCAGTCAGAGTCCTGACCTCAACCCGATTGAGATGCTGTGGCAAGACCTCAAGAAAGCGATTCACACCAGACATCCCAAGAATATTGCTAAACTGAAACAGTTCTGTAAAGAGGAATGGTCAAGAATTACTCCTGACCGTTGTGCACGTCTGATCTGCAACTACAGGAAACGTTTGGTTGAAGTTATTGCTGCCACAGGAGGTTCAACCAGTTATTAAATCCAAGGGTTCACATACTTTTTCCACCTGCACTGTGAATGTTTACATGGTGTGTTCAATAAAAACATGGTAACATTTAATTATTTGTGTTATTAGTTTAAGCATTTTGTGTGTTGTGACTTAGATGAAGATCAGATCGCATTTTATGACCAATTTGTGCAGAAATCCATATAATTCACATACTTTTTCTTGCAACTGTATAATATCTGAGTCACATCTCAAGGCTTGCTGAACATTGACTTATATGATAGCTGCCTTACATCTGGTGGCATTAGAGGCAGAGCTTGTTAAGAGCTCATTTACATCCCTTTCTTCCCACATTTATATAGTTTTTCTTGTGTTTTAATACTTAACTGGCCACTAACTAGTCACACAGCATTACATAAATCAATAGTACAGACGACAAGGCCTGTATTTACAATTAGGCACCTGAGGGCACGTACCTAGGACACCGCCCCTAACGGGAATGGAGCAGAGTCAGAGTGAAGTTTTTTTTCCGACTCCCTCCCCTGCCAACAGGGTAACCTGGTCACCAGGAAGGGGGACTGTGGTGCTCTGCTAATCTAATGTCTGATAACAAAGGGAACAAGATAGCACCAGACACAACAGCAGTGACTGCTGACCAGGATCTGCTCTGTATCTGCCTTGCAAGAGAAGAAGGACATGTAATGACGTCACCATCATGTGATCAGTGCTGGAGGGGATGGAGCTCAGCAGTGGAGAGGAGAAGTGGTGGTGAAGGACCTGTGATGGCATGTGACATGAGGGGCAGAGCTTTGTATGGAGCAGAAGAGAGTGTAGAAGCAATGGATTCAGTGTGAGAGCCAGAGAAATGCAGTAGTTGTAGTTCACTCCTCCTCCATGTTATGTAGTTCGCTTCTTTGCCTGTAATGTCCTCTGATAGCACATAGTAATATCCTGGACATGCTGGGAACTACATAACATGGAAGAGGAGAGAACTACAACTCTAGGTAGCCTAGAATTGAAACCCGAGCAGAGAGCACTGACTGCAGCATCAGCCACGCAGCCCCCTAAAGAGATCTGAATGGACTGAGGTGATTATATATGGACTGAGGCCATAATATATGGACTAAGGTGATTATATACGTACTGAAGTGATTATATACGGACTAGATTGTATAGATTATGTGCATATTACAAGAAGTGTTTTCTAATGATATCTGTGATATATAATCATATAATCACCTTAGATAATCATTCATTTGTCTGGATTTGTTGCAAAATATCACAGGTAGCAGTCCACTACTTGTTTGTCTCAGATTTTGATATTGATGAGCTATCCTCAGGATAGTTGGAGTCCGACACCGAACATCCCGCCAATCATCAGTCACATGGCCTAGGCACAGCTCAGTCCCATTCAAGGGAATAGGGCTGCGCTGCAATTCCAAGCACAACTGCTATATAACAGCTAGTTGACCCTGCAGATCTGCTATTGATGACCTATCCTGAGGATGGATCATCAACATCAGAATCTCATAAAACCCCTTTGATAGGTTTCTCAAGCTTCTTGGATGTGTATGACTTTGATTTTATTATTCATTGGTGGCCAGTTGGGTTGAAAACTTACATAAATGACTGGTGTTACTGTGTTAGGGTAACTGCACATGTTGCGGATTACTTGCGTTTTCTCCACACCCCAGAAGAACACAATACCAGCAAAGTAAATTAGATTTGACAAATTTCTTATACACTTTTGGGGTCATTTATTAAGGTTAACGTTTTAGACTCTTGTATTAATCCCCCTGTGCTGGCGCTTGATACGCCTAATTTATGTAGAGATGAAGGCCTCTACATAACAGGCACATCCACCACTGGCACCTAACAGCCTTAAATCCTTGCTGGCGTAGAGTTAGATAATTTTCTACACCAAAAAATGGCGTAGAAAATTATAAATGAGACGGGCCTGCCAGCCCGCCCTCTTCCCCACCCATGTAACGCCCCCTTTTATTAGAACTGGCGTATGCGGTGTGGAACAGGAAGAAGTCGCAGATTCGGCCGCAAATCCCCTTTGCGTCCAAAACTGCAACATACAGTATATATGTCAGAAAGTGGCGTATATCTATTCATAAATGACCCCCTTTTGTGTATTCTTTGTGCAGAAATTGACCTGCAGTAAGTATTTTAAAACCCACATCATGTCAACTTTTTGTGTGATTCCTCACCTTATATGCAGTAATATGTAGGGTTTTTTTTCCACATTTTTCCCAATGGGTTTGTTAGGATAAAAAATATGCAACAAAAGTCAAAAAATACACAAAAACCATAATAAACAGGGAGGATTTATGTGTGTGTTTTTAAAATTTTTGATGCGGTTCTCATGTGGATTTCATGCTTACAAATCTGCACCGTGTGCAGGCAGCCTTTTAGAGATTTCTATGGTCCTGGTGTGAATATGAGAGAGAATTTCTGATATCATCTGTGGCATTACCCTTGTTAGCAATACACAATTTGGCGTGGCTCATAGCTGCCATTGTTTTGGATTTAGTTGCAAGGACTGCCAAAAGAAGTGTCTAATTTATTAAGAGGTTTATGCCTCTTAATAAATTAGGTGCACCTAACTTCAGTGGGCTTCTTAGTAACACTGGTGTAGGAAACGTCACCCTTAGTATAATCTGCCCCATGGTGTTATGTAGTTTTTTTTTGCAATGTGGCTTTCAGTTAAGTGTGCATGCATATGGGGGAGTTGATAGGGATAATTGATGGCCTAGGGAACATCTTGCCACCTGCTATCTAAATTATATCAACATCAGTGGGGGGAGGTGGCACTAAAGTGCTTAGAATAGCATAAACTCTAAATATGGCCCTGCAATCGACAATAAGAAACTTTGTAATATGTCTTATCAGTGAGAAATGTCCAGTACTCATGTTATCAGCAGTTTAACTCTCCCTTCCATTTCTCCTTTGCTTAATGTTTTAATCCTATCAAGGAGGGACCAACTTCACAGAAGTATCAGGTTACACATGTCAATACACATCTATGGAGAGGGAAGGGTATAAGTGTGAGAAAGAGCTGAGTGAGACACACACACACAGGCAAAAGGACTTCACAGCTAAATAGGAAGTTTATATCTCAGCCCAAATGCTTTATTCACAACTATGCAGTTCAGTACTTCTCTGTAATGTCTTCCATGACCCTGGGGCTGCTTCTGAGTGAGTAAGAGAAGGTTAAGAAACATATTCCCCTCTACTTTCTGTGTGTAGTGGATGGTAACTAATCTCTGGGAGAACTGCAAACTAGGCATTCAGCATACACAAGGGAAACTGCTAAGCAAAATGCCAGATACAAGTCATATAGTGGCCAGATATATTATTTCTCATGTATACACACTGTACTATTGATTAATGCAAACTTTGTTGAAAGGTTATGTATGCATAAAAAAAAAACTTGGACAAAAACATTTTTTTTCTTAGCATCACCATTTTGTGACCCCCATAACCTTTATGCCTACAGAGCTGTATGAGTGCTCATTTTTTATGGGGTGATCTGTAGTTTTTATTGATACCATATTCGAGAGTGTATGACTTTTTGATAACTTTTTATTAAAATTTTTGGGAGGTGAAGCGATGAAAACACGGCAAATTGTCCATTTAGATTTTTATTCTGTTACGGCGTTTACCATATGGGATAAATATGTTTATATTGTAATCGTTTTGGGACTTTGTAAATGGTGATTGTATGAATTTTTATATTTTTCTTTTAATTTTTAATTTTTTTTTGGGACTATTTTTTTACACTTTTTTTCAGTTCCCCTGGGTGGACTTTAATATGCATTGTCTGATCGCTTCTCCAATAAACTGCAATGATTTAACATTGCAGCCCAAGGAAGATCCATTATGTTCCTCCTGTCACAGGCAGGGCTCCATAGGAACTGGTCTGGTAGGCCTTGGAGCCTTCAGAAGTCCTGAGGCTGCCATAGCAACAGAAAATAACATAATTACTCCCTCAGTCTTGGTGCCAGAGAGCTGTTCGGGTCCCGGGAGTGCAGCGTTTCCTGGGTTTCTTAGGGTAACAACAGGGAAAGGACAAACACCACAAACAATCCCTGAAGGGAGACAACAAACAGGGGAGAACCGGAGATCTGACAGCACCAGTTCCAACATCATCACAGCAACTCCACCAGAGGTCAGAATAGAAGATCTGGAAAGAAGGTCTATATCTAACAACAAGTAAGGCAGAAAGGGAGAATATATAGTAGCTGGGAGTGGCTGACAGAGAACAGCTGAAAGGAAAGGCTATAGATTCCTAAATGGGACAAAAAGGATCGCAAACCTAAGCAAAAAAACCTGGACCGGAATTTATTCTCACCACTAGGTCATGGAGTGATCTCTTGAGACACCGAGCATGTAGCCACCCGCTGCAACCTTCTGACCCCAGGCACAACAGAGTCAGCGATAGGTCGTGACACCCTCATGACACTGACAGAGAGGAGGGAGGGGCTGCTTTAACTGCTCATATCTCTGGTTTGGTACCAGCTAAAGATATGGGCTTTGTATTGGCTGAAAGCTGTCAGACAATACCAGAATGATAGCAATATGTTCAGTACAGGGGAAGATATCACTGGTAGAAATCGGGATGCTGTGAATGAAGCTGAAAATGAAAATAAAAGTAGATTTTACCCACGATTATTCCCGACTCGATTTCTAACAGTGAGTTTTCCTCTGTTGCTTGGACTTTAGCTGTCATTGCAGCTTTCAAACAAGACCAGTTGCATGTTTCTAGCTGCTACCATTCAGGAGATAGCAGCCCGGGCTGTGCTCCTCCTCCCAGTGCTCTGCCCGTCTCTTGTTTATATCAGAGAGGAGACGACTGCACATGACAACCCTGTGAGAAGAGGCCTGCTCAATGTGAAAGGCACATTTCAGGGTGTTATTATGAGGCGAAACTGAAAATGATTACATTTTAAAGCACAAAAGCACTTATATAGCAGGGTGTACAGTCGTGGCCAAAGGTTTTGAGAATTACATAAATATTGGAAATTGGAAAAGTTGCTGCTTAAGTTTTTATAATAGCAATTTGCATATACTCCAGAATGTTATGAAGAGTGATCAGATGAATTGCATAGTCCTTCTTTGCCATGAAAATTAACTTAATCCCAAAAAAAACCTTTCCACTGCATTCCATTGCTGTCATTAAAGGACCTGCTGAGATCATTTCAGTAATCGTCTTGTTAACTCAGGTGAGAATGTTGACGAGCACAAGGCTGGAGATCATTATGTCAGGCTGATTGGGTTAAAATGGCAGACTTGACATGTTAAAATGAGGGTGATGCTTGAAATCATTGTTCTTCCATTGTTAACCATGGTGACCTGCAAAGAAACGCGTGCAGCCATCATTGCGTTGCATAAAAATGGCTTCACAGGCAAGGATATTGTGGCTACTAAGATTGCACCTCAATCAACAATTTATAGGATCATCAAGAACTTCAAGGAAAGAGGTTCAATTCTTGTTAAGAAGGCTTCAGGGCATCCAAGAAAGTCCAGCAAGTGCCAGGATCATTTCCTAAAGAGGATTCAGCTGCTGGATCGGAGTGCCACCAGTGCAGAGCTTTCTCAGGAATGGCAGCAGGCAGGTGTGAGCGCATCTGCATGCACAGTGAGGCAAAGACTTTTGGAAGATGGCCTGGTGTCAAGAAGGGCAGCAAAGAAGCCACTTCTCTCCAAAAAAAACATCAGGGACAGATTGATCTTCTGCAGAAAGTTTGGTGAATGGACTGCTGAGGACTGGGGCAAAGTCATATTCTCCGATGAAGCCTCTTTCCGATTGTTTGGGGCATCTGGAAAAAGGCTTGTCCAGAGAAGAAAAGGTGAGCGCTACCATCAGTCCTGTGTCATGCCAACAGTAAAGCATCCTGTGACCATTCATGTGTGGGGTTGCTTCTCATCCAAGGGAGTGGGCTCAATTTTGCCCAAAAACACAGCCATGAATAAAGAATGGTACCAAAACACCCTCCAACAGCAACTTCTTCCAACAATCCTTCTTGGCAATAACCAAAGACAATTACCTCTCCCAACTGGTTCAGGACCCAACTAGAGGGACGGCGATACTGGACTTAGTATTAACCAATAGACCTGACAGAACAACAGACGTGCAGGTTGGGGGACACCTGGGAAATAGTGACCATAAAGTAATAACCTTCCAATTATCATTCAAAAGAGCGTTTCTACAGGGAGGAACAAAAATAGCAAACTTCAAAAAAGCTAAATTTAGCCAACTAAGAGAGGCCATAGGCCTAACTAAATGGGATAAAGTCCTCACAAATAAAAATACAGCCACAAAATGGGATATCTTTAAAAGCATCCTAAAAGCTCATTGTGAGAGGTACATACCGTATGGTAATAAAAGGTTAAGGAACAAAAAGAAACCAATGTGGATAAACAAAACTGTAAAGAAAGCAATAAATGACAAAAAGAAAGCATATAAAACACTAAAACAGGAGGGTAGCACGGAAGCACTGAAAAACTATAAGGAAAAAAATAGAACATGTAAAAAACAAATAAAAGCGGCCAAACTAGAGACCGAGAGATTAATTGCCAAAGAGAGTAAAACTAACCCTAAAATGTTCTTCAATTATATAAATGTTAAAAAGTATAAATCTGAAGGTGTCGGCCCTTTAAAGAGTAATGAGGGGGGAGTCGCAGAGAGCGACGAGGAGAAAGCAAAGCTGTTAAATATTTTTTTTCTCCAATGTATTCACTGAGGAAAATAAACTGTCAGATGAAATGCTGAATGTTGAAATATATTCCCCATTAAAAGTGTCCTGTCTGACCCAGGAAGAAGTACAACAGCGACTTAAAAATATTAAAATAGACAAATCGCCAGGACCGGATGGCATACACCCCTGTATCCTAAGGGAATTAAGTAATGTCATAGCCAGACCCTTATTTCTGATATTTGCGGACTCTATACTGACAAGGAATGTCCCACAGGATTGGCGCATGGCAAATGTGGTGCCAATATTCAAAAAGGGTCCAAAAACAGAGCCTGGAAACTATAGGCCGGTAAGTTTAACATCTGTTGTGGGTAAACTGTTTAAAGGTTTTCTGAGAGATGCTATGTTAGAGCATCTTAACGGAAATAAGCAAATAATGCCATATCAGCATGGCTTCGTGAGGGATCGGTCATGTCAAACTAATTTAATCAGTTTCTATGAGGAGGTAAGCTCTAGACTTGACAGCGGCGAATCAATGGATGTCGTGTATCTGGACTTCTCCAAAGCATTTGACACTGTACCACATAAAAGGTTAGTATATAAAATGAGAATGCTCGGACTGGGAGAAAACGTCTGTATGTGGGTAAGTAACTGGCTCAATGATAGAAAATAGAGGGTGGTTATTAACAGTACATACTCAGATTGGGTCACTGTCACTAGTGGGGTACCTCAGGGGTCAGTATTGGGCCCTATTCTCTTCAATATATTTATTAATGATCTTGTAGAAGGCTTGCATAGTAAAATATAAATTTTCGCAGATGACACTAAACTGTGTAAAGTAATTAACACTGAAGAGGACAGTATACTACTACGATCTGGATAGATTGGAGGCTTGGGCAGATAAGTGGCAGATGAGGTTTAACACTGACAAATGTAAAGTTATGCACATGGGAAGGAATAATGCAAGTCACCCGTACATACTAAATGGTAAAACACTCGGTAACACTGACATCGAAAAGGATCTAGGAATTTTAATAAACAGAAAACTAAGCTGCAAAAAACAGTGTCAGGCAGCTGCTGCCAAGGCCAATAAGATAATGGGTTGCATCAAAAGGGGCATAGATGCCCGTGATGAGAACATATTCCTACTACTTTACAAATCATTAGTCAGACCACACATGGAGTACTGTGTACAGTTCTGGGCTCCTGTGAACAAGGCAGACATAGCAGAGCTGGAGAGGGTCCAGAGGAGGGCAACTAAAGTAATAACTGGAATGGGGCAACTACAGTACCCTGAAAGATTATCAAAATTAGGGTTATTCACGTTAGAAAAAAGACGACTGAGGGGAGATCTAATTACTATGTATAAATATATCAGGGGTCAGTACAGAGATCTATCCCATTATCTATTTATCCCCAGGACTGTGACTGTGACGACGGGACATCCTCTGCGCCTGGAGGAAAGAAGGTTTGTACACAAACATAGAAAAGAATTCTTTACGGTAAGAGCAGTGAGACTATGGAACTCTCTGCCTGAGGAGGTGGTGATGGTGAGTACAATAAAGGAATTCAAGAGGGGCCTGAATGCATTTCTGGAGTGTAATAATATTACAGGATATAGCTACTAGAGAGGGGTCGTTGATCCAGGGAGATATTCTGATTGCCTGATTGGAGTCGGGAAGGAATTTTTTATTCCCCTAAAGTGAGGAAAATTGGCTTCTACCTCACTTGTTTTTTTTGCCTTCCTCTGGATCAACTTGCAGGATGACAGGCCGAACTGGATGGACAAATGTCTTTTTTCGGCCTTATGTACTATGTTACTATGCTACTAATCCAACAACAGTTTGGTGAAGAACAATGCATTTTCCAGCACGATGGAGCACCGTGCCATAAGGCAAAAGTTATAACTAAGTGGCTCGGGGACCAAAACGTTGACATTTTGGGTCCATGGCCTGGAAACTCCCCAGATCTTAATCCCATTGAGAACTTGTGGTCAATCCTCAAGAGGCGGGTGGACAAACAAAAACCCACTAATTCTGACAAACTCCAAGAAGTGATTATGAAAGAATGGGTTGCTATCAGTCAGGAATTGGCCCAGAAGTTGATTGAGAGCATGCCCAGTCGAATTACAGAGGTCCTGAAAAAGAAGGGCCAACACTGCAAATACTGACTCTTTGCATAAATGTCATGTAATTGTCGATAAAAACCTTTGAAACGTATGAAGTGCGTGTAATTATATTTCACTACATCACAGAAACAACTGAAACAAAGATCTAAAAGCAGTTTAGCAGCAAACTTTGTGAAAACTAATATTTGTGTCATTCTCAAAACTTTTGGCCACGACTGTACTACCATTAGGGTATAAAAAATGAAACAGCAGTTACACTTTAATTTTGTATTTAAGAAGCAAATAAATAATAAAAAACACTACAGACAGCAATGTCACCCATGTGGGACAAATTGAAGTTGAGCGAACTTCTGTTTTAAGTTCGGCGTCTAAAGTTCGGCTTCCGGTTAGCGGAGAATCCCGATATGGATTCCGAATTCCGTTGTGGTCCGTGGTAGCGGAATCAATAATGGGCGATTATTGATTCCGCTACCACGGACCACAACGGAATACGGAATCCATATCGGGATCCTCCGCTAACCGGAAGCCGAACTTTAGACGCCGAACTTAAAACAGAAGTTCGCTCAACACTAGTTGGTATATATGCAGGGGAACCATTACTAGTCTAAATAACATATCTCCCCTCCCGACAGCTTTTCTAACATACAGTCCCATGGAATTAACATCACTGCCCTTCCTCCAGCCCCTCCAACATACAGTCCCAGGTAAATAACATTGCTCCCCTCCCTCCAGCATAGGTTTAATATGGAGTGGAGTGAAATCATAGCAAGCTATTATAGCCAAGTGATAAAGTCCAGTCCAATAAAGTGTATCTTCTCTGTACTTTATCGCTTGGCTATAATAGCCTGCTGAGCATTCACTCCACACAACTCCCAGGGGGATTAGGAACCCTGGGCAGACCCCCTGACCAGCATTGAAGAGTAACTACACCTTTACCACTACTTCAGAGTGGTGTGCGGGTGTTTCGGCTAGAGATGAGTGAAGTTATGAAAAATGTGATTCGACTGCTTCCTTGAATTTCACCAAGAAATTATATTTGTGACAAATTACTTTGTCACGAATCGCATTACTTTGTACGTAGCAGGCACATTGACGGGGAACAGCGCTGTACGGAGCTTTGTTATTGGACATTTCAGGCACCAGCAGCTTTGCTGCGCTCATGAATGGCAGGGAAAAGTCTAAAATGTATTGATATGCGTCTATGGTGCTTGTACAGGCGTTATTGCGATCTCTGCTGCCATGTGTGAATATACACTAATAGAGGGAAGTCCAGGTTTCCTATTGTGCTATTCTGCCTATCAGGAGCAATGCAAGTCTAATGGTATGGAACAATACCACTGTGAGCATGCTGAGCCTGGCTGTTTTCATACAGTGGGGTTTAGTGATGTGGGATGGCTGCTGCCATGGATTCATATGTCAGAGTCACGTTTCTTTTGAAAAATTAGATTTTTTTTTCTTTTCATTCCATATTTGCAGTGAAGAGGGTCGGTGTCTCACTTAGTCTTCTGTTTCTTAAAATAAGATTCATACATCATTAGTACACAATGTATTATGTGCTAAATGCTTTATGGTCCTCCCCGCCAATTAATTTCCCCGGAGTGCAAGACCTGTGCCGACCTATAGATCATTATTTAATTCTCTAGAAAGCAGTGAAGCCCTATAAGGAGGAAAAGGCGTTGTTGTGAGAGCGGTTTAAAGAGGACCTTTCATCAATTATTACACTATGAATTAACTAATCAGACATGTAGAGCGGCGCCCAGGGATCTCACTGCACTTACTATTATCCCCGGGCGCCGCTCCGTTCTCCTGCTATGCCCTCCGGTATCTCCGCTCACTAAGTTATATTAGGCGGAGATTCCAGTTACTAAGTTATGGTAGGCGGAGTCTGCATTTGTTCTGCTCTAGCGTTGGCCAATCGCAGCGCAGAGCTCACAGCCTGGGAGGTTATTTTCTCCCAGGCTGTGAGCTCTGCAATGCGATTGGCCAGCTCTACAGAAGAACAAGGGCAGACTCCGCCTACCATAACTTAGTGAACGGAGATACCGGAGGGCATAGCGGGAGAACAGAGCGGCACCCAGGGATAATAGTAAGTGCAGTGAGATCCCCGGGCGCTGCTCTACATGTCTGTATAGTTAGTTCATAGTGTAATAATCGGTGAAAGGTCCTCTTTAACTGCGTGGGGCTAAGACCAATATTTATTTATTTTTATTTATTTTATGCACTTATATAGCGCTACTATATTCCGCAGTGCTTTATAGACATTAACATCCAACTGTCCCCAATGGAGCTCACAATCTAAGTTTCCTGTCAGTATGTCTTTGGAGTGTGGGAGGAAACCGGAGTACCCTGAGGAAACCCACACAAACACGGGAAGAACATACCAGCGCTTCGAGGCACCAGTGCTAACCACTGAGCAACCGTGTTGCCCATCCCCTCACAAAAATATATGTGGATCAGGCCTAATTAAAAGCATGAGTGTGTCCTGCAGTGTCCCACTACCCTCGTGGGTACTGCAAAGTTGTTGTATTATGCTTTGCATTCCTTATATAGCCTGTTTTTATTCTGCAATCCATCTTTATGTATAATCCCTGCTTACAGGTGTATTTAGATTGCATTACACTAAGCCTACCACTAGGGGGAGATAACACCTCCCATTTATATAGTCCAGCTCAGGCCTAGCCAGAGAGGTTCCAGACCAGTTGTGTCCAGTGCAGTCTAGCAGTGTTGAGAGTGTGCAGTCTGCAGCCTTGAGCTCTCAACCAGTTTTCAGCCTAGAGCTGAAGTGGGCCACATACTCAGCAGTATATTAACTTAGAAAATACTAAAGAAAGAGACCCCCAAAGGGTTTTGGCCATCTCTACAAGTACCTTAGGACCTTTGGATTCCAAAGTGAAGGATTCACTAGCCTCCGGCAACTTCACTAACTTGCACTGGGATCACCAGGACCAGCCTAGAAGTCCTCTACCAGTAAGGCTACAAATTTATATCATTTAATAGCTAGAGAGACCTAGCTAGAGAGACTGCCTGTCAGCAGTGGACCTGTAGCAGCGTTACCTCTGTACCAAGAGACTATTATAACTTTGGATGTACTGTTACCAGGATTTATCTTCAGTAAAGTTCCACCCTGGATTTCATCCTTCTTGTCATAGTCTCAAGTTCCTCAATTAACACTACAGTAAATGGTTGTACCTCCATACAAAAGGTACTGGCGTCACGACTACAAGGGACCTTGCCATAGGCACATTAATACAGACCATCAAGGTCACCTCGAACCACCATCTGGCCTGTGTCCCTTACACCAGAGTGTGCCCCAGAGAATCCTTGTTCCGTTCTCCTCTTCACTTAAGCGAGCCTGCCCAGGAACAAAGTAACCGTGAGTAACCAGAACTGTATTTCCCTCGGCCCACCTATTGCTCACACCGTGACCTCACGCATAATTCCCCTGTTAGGTCTGGCATACCGCATAAAATAAATTGGCGTCACGAACAGGATCACTGATAAATTCCTATGTGCCTTTAATGAACTGTGGGAACAGGATTTTATTATTCCTCTGCTCCTAAGTGATAACTACACTTGTGCATCGCCGCATTTGTGTGCCTCCAATAATTTAAAATTGGCGCTGTGTGAACCGGACTTGCAAAACCCTGCTTTATTGTAGACTGCCTATTGTGAATGATCCCCAACTATTTATTGCTTCTATTGGGCCAAAGAACTGTTAAAATTGATTAAAGACTGTCTGCATGTATTGCGCTATCCTTCTACTACAAAACCGCAATGTTAAAACTGTGAAATTGTGGATTCTTGAAAAGTTAGTAGCGCTGCTTGCTGTATTTGAATGGACTGTTTTGCACTTAAAATGGTTGCCTAAGAGACTTGTAGTTGTTTGCTGCGCCATCACAGAGCAGCCTGGCGGGAAAAACCAAGTTACACCCCCTTCCAGTGCAAAGAAAGTTAGCGCACCGCCCCATATGCAAAATGATTATTGAAAGTGCCGCCTACCACTCCAGTAACGGTCTGGGGAGGCCGGGCTGTATGCAAAGTGTGGCAACGCCCCTTCTGGCTGTGGAATCGCATTGAAGAGACGTTGTGCTTGGGACTTGCGTGTGACGTACTCTCGCGCATCTCGAGATCTGGTGCGTGCAAAAGAAAGGAGGATTGAGATTGCCAGCCAGCCTCCACGGGGATAAAAGCAACCCCATAAAAAAAAATCGCATAAAGTAAAATTTAGCCTGCAGCATTTAAATAAACTGTCATTGCCATGTCTGTTCAGGAGGAAGCCGCACAGCCTGACCTGATCCCCTGCAGCAGCCGAAGCTGGCTCCAGTACACCGCCAGCCACTGCAGCAGCCAGCATGATGCCACTAACCATGCCCTACTACTTTGGGGCCCCTTGGTTCCTCCGATACTCTGGGGAAACTCACACCCTAAGAGACTTTAAAGAGAAAATGTGTGCCTTGTTCAGATTGTACCCTGTCTCCACAGAGCAGCAAATGGAAATACTCCTAGCCCAATTACAGGGAGCCGCGAAGTCCTGGCCTAGCTCTGAAAGGAGAACCCTGGGACAGATCTTTGAGAGACTCTACACCACTTTTGAACCAAGACCCTGTCAGAAGTCAAAATGAGGTTCTTCAGCACGAAACAGCAAGCCGGTGAGTCACTCAGAGACTTTGCATTGTCATTACAAGAAGCCCTTAGAGCTGTGGTTCAGGTAGACCCCCGTGAGGCAGAACCAAGACAAAACTTTAAAAGAACAATTCATTGAAGGTGTTAACACTGACAACCTAAAAAGCCAGTTGAGAATGTTAGCTGCACAACACCCAAGTGTCACATTCCTAGACTTTAAAGAGCTAGCCATTAGTATTCTGGGAAAGAGTCTGCAGCCAGAGCCTGCTAAATTTGCTGAAGCTTCTGTCCATATGCCTGCTACCCCTTCCAAGTGTTGTCCGGTAGCCAGTCAGGCAGCTCAAACTCCAGTCCCTGATGCCCTAGCAGCCTTGACAGAACAGGGGAACTTTTTGACAAAAAGCCTGGAGAAGGTGTGTCAGAAATGAGAAAAGTGGGAGAAGCCTTTATTATTGGAGGATGAGACACCTGTACGAAAATAACTTTTCCTTCCTGACTACAAAGATATATATCCCAGAAGTCCTGGCAGGTGTCCAAATGACCACTCCAACGCCCGCAGTTGACCTGTATGCACCTACTGTCATAACATAGTAACATAGTAACATAGTACATAAGGCCGAAAAAAGACATCTGTCCATCCAGTTCGGCCTGTTATCCTGCAAGTTGATCCAGAGGAAGGCAAAAAAAAAAAACTGTGAGGTAGAAGCCAATTTTCCCCACTTTAGGGGAATAAAAAATTCCTTCCCGACTCCATTCAGGCAATCAGAATAACTCCCTGGATCAATGACCCCTCTCTAGTAGCTATAGCCTGTAATATTATTACACTCCATAAATACATCCAGGCCCCTTTTGAATTCCTTTATTGTACTCACCATCACCACCTCCTCAGGCAGAGAGTTCCATAGTCTCACTGCTCTTACCGTAAAGAATCCTTTTCTATGTTTGTGTACAAACCTTCTTTCCTCCAAACGCAGAGGATGTCCCCTCGTCGCAGTCACAGTCCTGGGGATAAATAGATGATGGGATAGATCTCTGTACTGATCCCTGATATATTTATACATATTAATTAGATCTCCCCTCAGTCGTCTTTTTTCTAAAGTGAATAACCCTAATTTTGATAATCTTTCAGGGTACTGTAGTTGCCCCACTCCAGTTATTACTTTAGTCGCCCCACTCCAGTTATTACTTTAGTTACCCTCCTCTGGACTTTTTCCAGCTCTGCTATGTCTGCCTTGTTTACAGGAGCCCAGAACTGTACACAGTACTCCATGTGTGGTCTGACTAGCGATTTGTAAAGTGGTAAGACTATGTTCTTATCACGGGCATCTATCCCCCTTCTGATGCAACCCATTATCTTATTGGTAAATATATTGGAAATAGCTCACTAGTCCCACAACCATAAGAGGTGCACAATCTGATGAATTCACCCTTCAAATTGTATAACTGTCAATGTAGGATTGGCACACTCAAAACATGCGGAGCCCCACGGAGTTGAAACAATTTATTATAACTACGTTTGATAAAATATGATAAAATACAATAAAATACATAAAATAAATTAAACAATGGTAGTAGTTTTGTAATATTCAAATCAACTTATTGCAGACAAAGTATCCTGGATGTTCTCAATAGTGGATGGGTCTGCAATGACACACAATAGATGCTTAACTGCAGATCCTAACAAGAGGGTGTTGTCTTGCAAATAAAACGCACTCTAGGTCACTACAGTCCATATGTATACAAGTCACAAAATATTCAAAAGGACTGTTTGAATTCCAGGAGGTTGCATCAAACTCCGGTTATATTCATATGCAAGAAAAACGCACTGAGAGACTCTACATGCAGAAAAGCGCATACAGTGATTTCCTATGCAGGCACTATATTCCTATCTCTGTATATCTACAGTTTCTGCAATCCATGCATTCCAAGGTTGTTATAGGAGTTTTTCATAAGAATTTTCTGCATGCATTTATATTTGTATTTTTCTCAAGAATTCTATTCAAGAGGATCCTCAAAGAAGTTATTCCACACAAAGTCCCGATTGCAATATTCACATATGAACGCTATATTGTTGTTTCGTTATAAATGTAAGTTTGTAACGATAACCCACATTTGTGGGCTTACCTGGCCTTTTTATTCAGCTGTTTTTTTCTGGGTGATTGTCGCTTCCGACTTTAGGCCGGCGTCCCGGTCTTTGCTGTGTCAGCGGCTTAGTATTCCCCAGTGATGACTTTCAGCTGGTTGCAGGCAGGTTAATATAGAGCGTCTTGTTTGAATCCTAGATATCCTCTGGTTTTTAACAGTGCACTGTTATTTCGGGGTTCAAATCCTTCAGGGGTGAAACTCTCGCCAGACGCGTTTCGGGGACACTCTCCCCTTCCTCAGTGGCATTACCCCTATAAGTGAATGGTGGGTTTTTATATCCCTCATGGTCTTGTGTGGAAAAGGATCATGGGAAAAGAAAGGGATCATGGGAAAATGGTATTCTGGAAAAGAAGGAGTATGGATTCTCCCAACATAAGTCTTCCCCTACCATATTTATTTTTCAATCTTTTTCAATCTTATTCATCCATGATCATTCAAGGATTAATAAATGATATGATTTTCATAATTTTCAAAATATTTTTATGCATGCGTTTTTTGCATGCGTTTTTTTTTTTTTTTTTTTAATATTTGTTTACATTCTTTACTCTTGAATCTGCTGTAAACCATATTTTCTCAGAATAACATTCATAGATAGTTCAAAGTTCATAAGTCATACGATATTGTTGCTTTTCATACATGCGGTTTTTGGTTACGGTTATTGTGCGTTTTTTTAAGATTGCGTTTTTTCACCATTTGTTGCATTTTTTGAGCCATTTGTTGCGTTTTTTGAAAATTTGTTGTGTTTTTACTTCGAAATGTACTATACCCCATG
The DNA here is from genome assembly GCF_905171765.1 of Bufo bufo. Taxonomy (NCBI): domain Eukaryota; kingdom Metazoa; phylum Chordata; class Amphibia; order Anura; family Bufonidae; genus Bufo; species Bufo bufo. The sequence goes on from NC_053392.1 coordinate 556,642,548, forward strand.
TTGCATTAAAATAACATTGATATTTAAAATTGTAGGGCAATTTTTGCAGCTTAAAAATGACCTCGAATTGGGTCGGATGGCGATACATCCGACACGTTCAGGGAAGAGTTAGGGGGCGCACGCCTGTGGCCCAGAGAGAGTCACAGTGCTGATAAACAGCCAAACATGCGACTCTCTGTGGACTCACGGGCGGGCGACCCTCCGTCTTATAAAAAGCCAAATATTTCAAGCTCTGAGTTTAGTCCCCTTGGCATCATGCTCCCAAAGTCGTAAATACGTCTCGATTCCGCTCTCGACATTTTCTCTATGTGATTGCCCCCCCTCCAGTGTGTGTCTATCTTCTCCAGCGCCATAAATGTCAGGCCTGTACAGCTTTTGTTATGTGTCTCTTTAAAGTGTTTAGATAGTGGATTATTTTCGCATCCTTTTGTGATATTGTTGAGATGTTCCGATATTCTCATTTTCAGCTGTCTTTTAGTGCGGCCAATATACTGTTTGGGACAAGGGCACTGGATTAGGTAGACCACACTGGAGGAATTGCATGTCAGAGGTTGTTTCACTGTCATCGAGAAGGCATTTTGGGTTGAGGAAATTTCTGTCATTTTTTTGGGAAATTTAGTTTTTCTACATCCTATGCATGTTCCACATCTAAAGAAACCTTTAGCATTCAGCCAGCCTGATGTGTTTGTTTTCTTCTTTTTGTCTTTTATTGAGGGGGCTATTTGTATACCCAAGTTAGGAGCTTTAGTATAGGTAATGAGTGGTTGAGCTGGTAAAATAGGGCCAATTATTTTATCATATAGCACATGGTGCCAATGTTGTTTGATCAGTTGTGAGATTTGTTTCGATTGAGCATTGTAAGGCAGGATTATTCTGAACTCAGAACTTTTATCAAAGTTCTGTGGGGATTTGGTCTCAAAGAAGGACTCTCTGTTCAGCTGTCTTACCTTTCCCAAAGCTTCTTCAAGTATTTTAGCCGGGTAATTCCTTTCTCTAAACTGCAAATTCATTGTTATGGCTTCTTCCTCAAAAATTTTATTTTCAGTACAGTTACGTCTAATACGGCGGAACTGCCCGAGGGGGACATTTGTGAGCCATCTTGGCAAATGGCAGCTAGAGAAAAGAATAAACCCATTTTTAGATGTTGATTTGTGATAAGTGTTACACAGGTATTTATTATCTTTTTTTGCTATTTGTATGTCTAGGAAGTCTACCTTTTCTTTGTTCATGCCTGCCGTAAAACGTAAGTTGTATATATTCTTATTTAAGTCTTGCATAAACTGTTGTAGTCCATCCTCACCATTTCTCCAAATGAAAACGACATCGTCGATGTAGCGCCGACATAGGACCAGGTCGCCCCCAAGCTTGGGGTCTATAAACTCATGTTCCCACTGGGCCAAAAATAAATTAGCGTAGCTGGGGGCGAACCTGGTACCCATGGCGGTGCCCCTCAACTGTAAATAATATTCATCGTTGAAGAAAAAATGTGTGGATCATATCCTTCACCATAATTATTTTTTCTTCAACGATGAATATTATTTACAGTTGAGGGGCACCGCCATGGGTACCAGGTTCGCCCCCAGCTACGCTAATTTATTTTTGGCCCAGTGGGAACATGAGTTTATAGACCCCAAGCTTGGGGGCGACCTGGTCCTATGGCGGCGCTACATCGACGATGTCGTTTTCATTTGGAGAAATGGTGAGGATGGACTACAACAGTTTATGCAAGACTTAAATAAGAATATATACAACTTACGTTTTACGGCAGGCATGAACAAAGAAAAGGTAGACTTCCTAGACATACAAATAGCAAAAAAAGATAATAAATACCTGTGTAACACTTATCACAAATCAACATCTAAAAATGGGTTTATTCTTTTCTCTAGCTGCCATTTGCCAAGATGGCTCACAAATGTCCCCCTCGGGCAGTTCCGCCGTATTAGACGTAACTGTACTGAAAATAAAATTTTTGAGGAAGAAGCCATAACAATGAATTTGCAGTTTAGAGAAAGGAATTACCCGGCTAAAATACTTGAAGAAGCTTTGGGAAAGGTAAGACAGCTGAACAGAGAGTCCTTCTTTGAGACCAAATCCCCACAGAACTTTGATAAAAGTTCTGAGTTCAGAATAATCCTGCCTTACAATGCTCAATCGAAACAAATCTCACAACTGATCAAACAACATTGGCACCATGTGCTATATGATAAAATAATTGGCCCTATTTTACCAGCTCAACCACTCATTACCTATACTAAAGCTCCTAACTTGGGTATACAAATAGCCCCCTCAATAAAGGACAAAAAGAAGAAAACAAACACATCAGGCTGGCTGAATGCTAAAGGTTTCTTTAGATGTGGAACATGCATAGGATGTAGAAAAACTAAATTTCCCAAAAAAATGACAGAAATTTCCTCAACCCAAAATGCCTTCTCGATGACAGTGAAACAACCTCTGACATGCAATTCCTCCAGTGTGGTCTACCTAATCCAGTGCCCTTGTCCCAAACAGTATATTGGCCGCACTAAAAGACAGCTGAAAGTGAGAATATCGGAACATCTCAACAATATCACAAAAGGATGCGAAAATAATCCACTATCTAAACACTTTAAAGAGACACATAACAAAAGCTGTACAGGCCTGACATTTATGGCGCTGGAGAAGATAGACACACACTGGAGGGGGGGCAATCACATAGAGAAAATGTCGAGAGCGGAATCGAGACGTATTTACGACTTTGGGAGCATGATGCCAAGGGGACTAAACTCAGAGCTTGAAATATTTGGCTTTTTATAAGACGGAGGGTCGCCCGCCCGTGAGTCCACAGAGAGTCGCATGTTTGGCTGTTTATCAGCACTGTGACTCTCTCTGGGCCACAGGCGTGCGCCCCCTAACTCTTCCCTGAACGTGTCGGATGTATCGCCATCCGACCCAATTCGAGGTCATTTTTAAGCTGCAAAAATTGCCCTACAATTTTAAATATCAATGTTATTTTAATGCAACATGGGGTATAGTACATTTCGAAGTAAAAACACAACAAATTTTCAAAAAACGCAACAAATGGCTCAAAAAATGCAACAAATGGTGAAAAAACGCAATCTTAAAAAAACGCACAATAACCGTAACCAAAAACCGCATGTATGAAAAGCAACAATATCGTATGACTTATGAACTTTGAACTATCTATGAATGTTATTCTGAGAAAATATGGTTTACAGCAGATTCAAGAGTAAAGAATGTAAACAAATATAAAAAAAAAAAAAAAAAAAAACGCATGCAAAAAAAAAACGCATGCAAAAAACGCATGCATAAAAATATTTTGAAAATTATGAAAATCATATCATTTATTAATCCTTGAATGATCATGGATGAATAAGATTGAAAAAGATTGAAAAATAAATATGGTAGGGGAAGACTTATGTTGGGAGAATCCATACTCCTTCTTTTCCAGAATACCATTTTCCCATGATCCCTTTCTTTTCCCATGATCCTTTTCCACACAAGACCATGAGGGATATAAAAACCCACCATTCACTTATAGGGGTGATGCCACTGAGGAAGGGGAGAGTGTCCCCGAAACGCGTCTGGCGAGAGTTTCACCCCTGAAGGATTTGAACCCCGAAATAACAGTGCACTGTTAAAAACCAGAGGATATCTAGGATTCAAACAAGACGCTCTATATTAACCTGCCTGCAACCAGCTGAAAGTCATCACTGGGGAATACTAAGCCGCTGACACAGCAAAGACCGGGACGCCGGCCTAAAGTCGGAAGCGACAATCACCCAGAAAAAAACAGCTGAATAAAAAGGCCAGGTAAGCCCACAAATGTGGGTTATCGTTACAAACTTACATTTATAACGAAACAACAATATAGCGTTCATATGTGAATATTGCAATCGGGACTTTGTGTGGAATAACTTCTTTGAGGATCCTCTTGAATAGAATTCTTGAGAAAAATACAAATATAAATGCATGCAGAAAATTCTTATGAAAAACTCCTATAACAACCTTGGAATGCATGGATTGCAGAAACTGTAGATATACAGAGATAGGAATATAGTGCCTGCATAGGAAATCACTGTATGCGCTTTTCTGCATGTAGAGTCTCTCAGTGCGTTTTTCTTGCATATGAATATAACCGGAGTTTGATGCAACCTCCTGGAATTCAAACAGTCCTTTTGAATATTTTGTGACTTGTATACATATGGACTGTAGTGACCTAGAGTGCGTTTTATTTGCAAGACAACACCCTCTTGTTAGGATCTGCAGTTAAGCATCTATTGTGTGTCATTGCAGACCCATCCACTATTGAGAACATCCAGGATACTTTGTCTGCAATAAGTTGATTTGAATATTACAAAACTACTACCATTGTTTAATTTATTTTATGTATTTTATTGTATTTTATCATATTTTATCAAACGTAGTTATAATAAATTGTTTCAACTCCGTGGGGCTCCGCATGTTTTGAGTGTGCCAATCCTACATTGACCATTATCTTATTGGCCTTGGCAGCAGCTGCCTGACACTGGATTTTGCAGCTTAGTTTGCTGTTTATTAAAATTCCTAGATCCTTTTCCATGTCAGTGTTACCGAGTGTTTTATCATTTAGTATGTACGGGTGACTTGCATTATTCCTTCCCATGTGCATAACTTTACATTTGTCAGTGTTAAACTTATCTGCCCCAGCCTCCAATCTATTCAGATCCCTCTGTAGTAGTATACTGTCCTCTTCAGTGTTAATTACTTTACACAGTTTAGTGTCATCTGCGAAAATTGATACTTTAATATGCAAGCCTTCCACAAGATCATTAATAAATATATTGAAGAGAATAGGGCCCAATACTGACCCCTGAGGTACCCCACTAGTGACAGTGACCAGATCTGAGTGTGTACCGTTAATAACCACCCTCTGTTTTCTATCATTCAGCCAGTTACTTACCCACTGTAACGGGGTTCCGAAGGTACACTCGGTCCCCCATTAGCCGCAGACCTGCTGCTTAGCTTCTGGAACGAGGATCAGTGTTTTACCTCGTTCCCAGGGCGGCTTTACTAGCTGGGTGGCTCCCTGCTCCTAAGTCTGCCTTGAGCGCCGAGCTGATCACTCGGTGAATCAACTGGTTGGTCTGTTGGTCATGTGACGCTGGCCACTTCACATGACCCTCACTCCCCACTATAAATACAGGCAGCCTGCTGGCCACAGGTTGCCTGTTAATTTAGGTTCCACCTGTGATTTGGTCTTTCCTGGCGTACTTACCTCCTGCTGAATTCCTGACGATCCTCTGCCTGCTCCTTGTGTACTTTGCTGCTCTGGTATTCTGACCCCGGCCTCCTCCTGACGATCCTCTGCTGACTCCTTTGGTACTTCACGTCTCCCCTGGTATTTATGACCCCGGCTTCTCCTGACAATTATCTTCTTGCTCTATTTGTACTTTGTAGCTTTCCTGGTATTGACTCGGTCCGTTTACGTCCTGTTGTTTGTCTGTCTGTCATCCCTGCACTTATTCCAAGTTAGGGATTGCCGTCCAGTTGTCCACTGTCATTAGGACTCGCGAGGCAAGTAGGCAGGGCCAGGGGTAAGGGTGGAGCACAGTGGTCACTTCCCTTTCCCCTGTGTGTGCGTGTACGTGACCGTTACAGATTAACAGGCCCAATAACCACTGTATAATGAATCCTCTGGTGACCCTGACTGACCATGTCTCTAATCTGACGCAGATAGTGCAGGAGTCAGTTCTTTTGAGTTAGGGCAAGGTTCTTCCACTCCTCAGGCCTCCAGTCCGCATTTTGAGCCCCAGATTAAGCTCCCAGAACCCTTTTCTGGAGACCGGAAGAAGTTTCTCTCTTTTAAGGAGAATTGCAAACTGTACTTCCGTTTGCACCCCGTGTCCTCTGGCCCCGAGAGTCAACGTGTGGGCATTATCATTTCCCGATTACAGGGTGATCCCCAGGACTGGGCGTTCTCTTTACCTGCTGGCGCCAGCTGTTTATCTTCTGTGGAGGGGTTCTTTCAGGCCCTGGGTACCCTCTATGATGAACCAGACAGGGCTCTCGTAGCCGAGACAGCTCTAAAGGCACTGGTTCAGGGCAATCTACCAGCGGAAGATTATTGCACCCAATTCAGAAGGTGGTGTGTCCCCTCAGGATGGAATGAACCAGCCCTGAAGAGTCAGTTCAGGTCAGGTCTGTCTGATAAATTAAAGGATCTTCTGGTCAGTTATCAACTTCCAGAGACCTTAGAGGAGATGATGACCCTTGTTGTCCGACTTGACCGACGGGTTAGAGAGAGACGACAGGAACAACAGTTCTCTTCCCAGATGGTGGTCCAGCCAGAGGCCTATCCCAGAGACAATGCTGAGGTCTCCACCGAGGAACCCATGCAGGTTGGCATGACCCGAGGGAATCTTCGCCGCAGACGTGGAGAATGCTTTTACTGTGGAGATCCTGACCATTGGATCAACCAGTGTCCTAAGAAGGTCCTCTCTGTCAAGTCTCCTAAGGCAAGGCAACCTAAAGACCAGGTACACCCTGAATTTTCTAAATGTAAGCTTTCGGTACCCATTACGATTTCTCTGGGAGTAGATAAATGTCTGGGTAAGGCCTTTATTGATTCTGGCTCAGCGGCTAGCTTTATTGACTGAGTATGCTGTAAGATAGGAATACCCAATGTTTGCCTTACCAACTCCTATTCATGTCATGGCTATTGATGCTACTCCTCTTATTGGTGGTACGGTGAGCTTATGTACCTCTGAGATTTCTCTAACCGTGGGTGTGTGCCACTCAGAGAGATGTTCGCTTTTAGTCCTGGAGAACCTACCGGCTGAGGTGGTACTAGGGTTGCCTTGGCTCCGACTACATAACCCCACTATAGATTGGTCCAATGGGGAGTTGGTGAGATGGAGGCCTAAGTGTGACTCGTGCTTGTCCGTGGTACAGGCTGGGGTCTCAGTAAAGTCTGATACTTTACCCTCTGTTGTTAGAGAATATTCTGATGTATTCTCATCACCAACCCCGGAGGTTCTACCCCCCCATAGACCTTATGAGTGTACCATAGAGCTAGTAGAGGGGGCCAAGTTTCCTAAGGGACGAATTTATAATCTTTCTATGCCCGAACGCAAGGCCATGGAAGATTATATTAAGGAGAGCCTTGGTAAAGGGCATATTAGACCTTCTGTCTCTCCTATGGGGGCGGGGTTTTTCTTCGTTAAGAAAAAAGATGGTGGTCTTAGGCCATGTATCGATTACCGGAGATTAAATAAGATCACTGTCCAGAACAGATACTCCCTCCCATTGATTCCGGATTTATTTAACCAGGTTCTGGGGGCAACCTGGTTTTCCAAAATTGACCTGAAAGGGGCATACAATGTAATCCGAATCAAGGAGGGAGACGAATGGAAGACGGCGTTCAATACCCCGGTAGGACACTTTGAATATCAGGTGATGCCTTTTGGACTCAGCAATGCCCCAGCTGTGTTCCAAAACTTCATGAATGACATTCTTAGGGAGTTCCTAGGTAAATTTGTTATTGTCTATCTTGACGACATTTTGATATTCTCTCCTGACTTCGAATCCCATGTGTCTCATGTTAAACAAGTATTAGAGGTGTTGAGGGAGAATCAGCTATCCGCTAAGCAAGAGAAATGTGTCTTTGGTGTACAGGAGATTCTGTTTCTAGGGCATGTTCTGACTCCTCACGCCTTCAAGATGGATCCTGGTAAGGTACTAGCAATTAAGGAATGGGTAAGACCTTCATCCTTAAAGGCCTTACAACGGTTCTTAGGTTTCGCCAATTACTATCGTAAATTTATTAGGAATTTTTCCGTAATTGCTAAACCGTTGACCGACCTTACTAAGAAAGGGGCGGATTTGGAGAATTGGTCTACTGAGGCCATTTCTTCATTTGAAAAATTAAAAAAGGCATTCAGTAGTGCTCCCATTCTGATCCAGCCTGATCAGGAGAAACCTTTTATTGTGGAGGTGGATGCGTCCGAGGACGGCGCAGGAGCAGTCCTTTCACAAGGTCCTGCTAGCCTCACTAACCTGAGACCATGTGCCTTCTTCTCCAGGACATTCTCTCCCACGGAGAGAAACTACGACATAGGGAATAGGGAGCTGCTGGCCATTAAATGGGCTTTTGAGGAGTGGAGGCATTTTCTGGAGGGGGCAAGGCATTGTGTAACTGTTGTCACTGACCATAAAAACCTTATGTTTCTCGAGTCTGCTAAGAGGTTGAATCCCCGTCAAGCCAGATGGGCTCTGTTTTTTACTCGTTTTGATTTTTCCATTACATTCAGGCCGGGAAGTAAAAATGTGAAGGTGGACGCATTATCTCGGAGCTTCCAGGCTTTTCAACCTACTGAGGTACCACCTGAATCCATCCTACCAGCAAAAATCTTCTTAGCAGCTCTTACCCAGGATATCTCGGCTCGCATTAGGTCTGAACAACATCTGGCACCGGTATCCACCCCAACAGATAAGTTGTTTGTTCCCGTACAATTTAGTCTCCAGCTGTTGGGTGAGTGTCACGATTCTGCCTTTTGTGGACATCCGGGTGTTGAGGGCACTAAGGATCTGGTTTCTAGATCTTATTGGTGGCCCACACTTACTAGGGATGTCAAGTCCTACGTGTCAGCCTGTGAGGTTTGTGCCAGGTCCAAGACACCTAGGACTCGCCCTGCTGGTAACCTACGACCCCTACCCATTCCCAGTAGACCCTGGTCCCATATCTCGATGGACTTTATAACTGACCTACCGCCGGCGGAGGGTAAGACTGTAGTTTGGGTAGTGGTCGATAGGTTTAGCAAGCTGGTCCATTTCATTCCCCTGTCTAAACTCCCGAATGCCAAAACCCTGGCGTCTATTTTTGTGAAAAAAATTGTTCGATTGCATGGTATCCCGGAAAATATTGTTTCTGACAGGGGTGTGCAGTTTGTGTCCAAATTCTGGAGGGCCTTCTGTCAAAAATGTAAAATTTCATGGTCTTTTTCCTCTGCCTATCACCCTGAGAGTAATGGGCAGACTGAACGCCTTAATCAGTCTGTGCAACAATTCTTGAGGTTGTATGTTGCTGATGACCAGCAATTATGGGTGAAATTTCTTCCATTGGCTGAATTTGCTTTGAATAACCGTGTCAATTCTTCTGGTGGGGTTTCACCTTTCTTTTGTAACCATGGTTTCCATCCCAGTTTTCATTCTGGGTCATCCGTCTCCTCCTCTAACCCTGAGGCGGATAGGTTCTCCTCTGAACTGTGCACAGTTTGGGCCCGGGTTCAATCGAACTTCGAAAAGGCTCAAAGTTCTCAGAAACTCAAGGCCGATAGGAGACGTTCAAGGGGGGTGAATTTTCAGGTTGGGGATAAGGTATGGTTGTCCTCCAAGAATCTCTCTCTTAAGGTAGATTCTAAAAAGTTTGCTCCTCGTTTTATTGGACCATATAAGATCACGGAGGTGATTAACCCGGTATCATTTAGGTTGGAGCTGCCCGAGTCATTCCACATTCATAATGTGTTCCATAAATCTCTACTTAAAAAATATTTTGAACCGGTAGTACTATCGAAAGCCTCGCCTCCGCCGATTCTTGTTAATGATGCTGTCGAGTATGTGGTGTCTAAAATAGTGGATGTCAGGAAGGTGCGTAATTCCTTGCAGTACCTGATTCACTGGAAGGGGTATGGACCTGAAGAGAGATCTTGGGTACCTGCCAGGGAGGTTCATGCTCCTAGACTTGTTTGAAAATTTCATTTAGAACACCCTGAAAGGCCATCGCCTGAAGTCTTGGGTCCGGTGGCCCCTCGTAAAAGGGGGGGGGGGGGTACTGCCTTGAGCGCCGAGCTGATCACTGGTTGGTCTGTCGGTCATGTGACGCTGGCCACGTCACATGACCCTCACTCCCCACTATAAATACAGGCAGCCTGCTGGCCACAGGTTGCCTGTTAATTTAGGTTCCACCTGTGATTTGGTCTTTCCTGGCGTACTTACCTCCTGCTGAATTCCTGACGATCCTCTGCTCCTTGTGTACTTTGCTGCTCTCCTGGTATTCTGACCCCGGCCTCCTCCTGACGATCCTCTGCTGACTCCTTTGGTACTTCACGTCTCTCCTGGTATTTATGACCCCGGCTTCTCCTGACAATTCTCTGCTTGCTCCATTTGTACTTTGTAGCTTTCCTGGTATTGACTCGGTCCGTCCACGTCCTGTTGTTTGTCTGTCTGTCATCCCTGCACTTATTCCAAAAGTTCTCAGAAACTCAAGGCCGATAGGAGACGTTCAAGGGGGGTGAATTTTCAGGTTGGGGATAAGGTATGGTTGTCCTCCAAGAATCTCTCTCTTAAGGTAGATTCTAAAAAGTTTGCTCCTCGTTTTATTGGACCATATAAGATCACGGAGGTGATTAACCCGGTATCATTTAGGTTGGAGCTGCCCGAGTCATTCCACATTCATAATGTGTTCCATAAATCTCTACTTAAAAAATATTTTGAACCGGTAGTACTATCGAAAGCCTCGCCTCCGCCGATTCTTGTTAATGATGCTGTCGAGTATGTGGTGTCTAAAATAGTGGATGTCAGGAAGGTGCGTAATTCCTTGCAGTACCTGATTCACTGGAAGGGGTATGGACCTGAAGAGAGATCTTGGGTACCTGCCAGGGAGGTTCATGCTCCTAGACTTGTTTGAAAATTTCATTTAGAACACCCTGAAAGGCCATCGCCTGAAGTCTTGGGTCCGGTGGCCCCTCGTAAAAGGGGGGGGGGGGGGTACTGCCTTGAGCGCCGAGCTGATCACTGGTTGGTCTGTCGGTCATGTGACGCTGGCCACGTCACATGACCCTCACTCCCCACTATAAATACAGGCAGCCTGCTGGCCACAGGTTGCCTGTTAATTTAGGTTCCACCTGTGATTTGGTCTTTCCTGGCGTACTTACCTCCTGCTGAATTCCTGACGATCCTCTGCTCCTTGTGTACTTTGCTGCTCTCCTGGTATTCTGACCCCGGCCTCCTCCTGACGATCCTCTGCTGACTCCTTTGGTACTTCACGTCTCTCCTGGTATTTATGACCCCGGCTTCTCCTGACAATTCTCTGCTTGCTCCATTTGTACTTTGTAGCTTTCCTGGTATTGACTCGGTCCGTCCACGTCCTGTTGTTTGTCTGTCTGTCATCCCTGCACTTATTCCAAGTTAGGGATTGCCGTCCAGTTGTCCCCTGTCATTAGGACTCGCGAGGCAGGTAGGCAGGGCCAGGGTGGAGCGCAGTGGTCACTTCCCTTCCCCCTGTGTGTGCGTGTACGTGACCGTTACACCCACATACAGATGTTTTCTCCCAGTCCGAGCATTCTCATTTTATATACTAACCTTTTATGTGGTACAGTGTCAAATGCTTTGGAGAAGTCCAGATACACGACATCCATTGATTCGCTGCTGTCAAGTCTAGAACTTACCTCCTAATAGAAACTGATTAAATTAGTTTGGCATGACCGATCCCTCATGAAGCCATGCTGATATGGCGTTATTTGCTTATTTCCATTTCCTTCAAACAGTTTATCCACAACAGATGTTGCCTATAGTTTCCAGGCTCTGTTTTTGGACCCTTTTTGAATATTGGCACCACATTTGCCATGCGCCAATCCTGTGGGACATTCCCTGTCAGTATAGAGTCCGCGGCACATATCACAAATAAGGGTCTGGCTATGACATTACTTAATTCCCTTAGGATACGGGGGTGTATGCCATCCGGTCCTGGCGATTTGTCTATTTTAATCTTTTTAAGTGGCTGATGTACTTCTTCCTGGGTCAGACAGGACACTTTTAATGGGGAATTTATTTTTACATTCTACATGTCATCTGACAGTTTATTTTCCTCTGTGAATACATCTGAGAAAAAAATATTTAACAGCTTTGCTTTCTCCTCGTCGCTCTCTGCGACTCCCCCCTCATTACTCTTTAAAGGGCCGACACCTTTAGATTTATACTTTTTAACATTTATATAATTGAAGAATATTTTAGGGTTAGTTTTATTCTCTTTGGCAATTAATCTCTCGGTCTCTAGTTTGGCCGCTTTTATTTGTTTTTTACATGTTCTAGTTCTAGTCCAGTATGGCCGTCCCTCTATTCGGGTCCTGAACCAGTTGGGAGAGGTAATTGTCTTTGGTTATTGCCAAGAACCTGTTTCCTTTATGAAATATACAAGTTTCAGTTTCCCAGTCTATATCTGGGTAGTTGAAGTCCCCCATAATAACCACCCCATTATGATTTGCCGCCTTGTCTATAACATTTAGTAGTAGATTTTCTGTGGACTCTGGTATATTAGGTGGTTTATAGTAAACTCCTATTAGTAATTTATTATTGTTCTTAGCTCCATGTATCTCTACCCACAGTGAGAAACATTTAAGGATCAAAGATTGACAGAGGGACTTGAGTAAAAAGGGGAACTGTCTCTCCAAAAGAGGGACACTTGGGAGGCATGTGACTGGAGTAAGAAATGTGCTTACTATGTACTAGAGAGAAGAGGTGGCTGTCTAACACAGAAAAAAGCAGTCTGAGATGCTGAGTATTCTGAAAGGGCCTCTGCACTTGTTGGAATTCAAATAGTATTGCGCAATACTTAAGGGTGCACCCCAAAGACAAATCTCGCTCAGGAACATTCAGGCGCAGCCAGGCTGCTTTATGGACTTTGGGGGAATATTTCGCAATAGCTAGTTTGGCGTTAGGCAGTATTACTGTTACTGTTTGATTTATGCTCTGTTGTTATCCTGTTTATATATGCCTAGCCACTTATCCATTACTACTGTTCAGTAAACTTTACTGCTGGGTAAGAACCGTTGTCTGTGTCTGTGTGGCATCGTGTACCCTCTGTACCTGTGGACCCAGCCCTCGGTCCTCTTTCATTTGCTCCAAAAATCTGTCTAAAAAGTGGCACAAATTTGAGCTATTTGGCGCATCTAGGGTTTCTGCACTTTTTTCCAACATGTTCAAGGGGCAGGGCTTAGCTAAAGGGGCATGGCTTAGCTAAAGGAGCAGGGCTTAGCTAAAGGGGCAGGGCTTTGCTAAAGGAGCAGGGCTTAGATGCACCATTTTACACCAAACTTGCACCACAATTCTGGTGTGAAAGCCTCAAAGTAAGCCGACCAATAGTTGGTATGGAGTCAGAGAAAAATGTCTCTCTGCAGCACCTGTATCATCCAGCCTCAGCCCCTGTGATAAATCTGGTGCAGGTCTAGACTAAGACTAAGGTCTAAATTTATGCCATGTACAGGATTAGTAAATCTGAGCTGATATAAACTGAATTTCTACAAATAGGAATATCAGCCCAGCAATATCCCTGAATGCAGAATGTGTCCTGGAAATGACATTTTACAAAGGTATCTTCACGTTCTATATGGGATGTTCTATATGGAACAAACGCTAAGATGCGCAGATCCAGAATAGAACTAATTAAAATTCTCCCCATGAAATGGAGTGTTAATTTGTTTTATTGAAGAGAAAGGTACCAATTTAATATAGGACACAAGCCTAATTAATTTGTTGTTCATTACAATACCATTAGTCATGATGAAGTAATGAGGCATTAATGTTGATGCAGTATGTGCTTTCAGAGGAATTTCATGGTACGTAAGACACTAATTAATGCACTGGTAAATTGCCACTTGTTACAATGAACAATTATTATATGTTGCTTTTCTATTGCTCTACTTATAAAGTCATATATTTTATCTGTCCCTTAATCATATATATTGAATGTATATAAATGGGGCTGGGAGAACAGTAATTGGCCGATTGCCACCCATTGCCATCTCAAATCTGTACTTGACATTACACACACTAGCGAGTACAGGCGTAGCCTGGCAATTAACGGGAATCCATATGCAGCTGGACCATACTGTGTATGGGGAGCCTTTGGCCCCTTTCAAACGAGCGAGTTCGATGTATTGAACTTGCAGCCTGTGTCAGCGAGAGCACCTGTCCTGACCTCCCAGCACTGACAAGGTCGCATAGCATTATATTGATTTATGATGCTATGTAACCCTTAGAGGTCTGGAATGGATTGTATAACACTGAAATAATGCTGTCAGTGTTATCCAATGCATTCCAGAACTGTAAGGGTTGCATAGCATCACAAATCAATACTATACGACCTTGTCAGTGCTGGGAGGTCAGGATGGGAGCTGCCGCATACTCACGCTGCGAGTCCAATGCGTCAAACTTGCTAGTCTGAAAGTGGCCTTTGACCTATTTCCATCCTGGAAACATGTTCCATGTGAGGGCTGTATTTCCCAGACTGAACACTGCTTCTCTGATTTAAAATGATGATTTATGATGCTATGTGTTCCTGTCTGCATTATGTAAGGACAGTCCAGTAGACCTGCAGACAGCAAGGTGCAGACATCAATTGCTTTCATGACACAACCTCTTTAAAGTGGACCTGTCGTCTCTTCTGACATACAGTACCTGTTTTATCAAATAACTAGATTCACCATTACATTACAAATCTGGAGGATATTTTCTTAGAACTTTCTATGGTGCAGGTTCTCTGTTATTCCTACTGGAAATATATCTAGAATTAGTTGGGTTTTACCACTCATTCACTGGAGAGTGCCATCATGTGTAAGGCCACCTAGAGGTGATGGCACTCGCTGTGGTTCAGTGGAGCCGTGGGCTTTATGGCTTCATGATCCTAATTCCTCTAAAGAGTTATTCTGGTTCTTTTAAGTTATCTGTGAGACTCTTATGACTGGGACCCCCATTGATCATGAGAACAGGGTCCCTGCACCCCGTAGGCCCCCACTGAAATGAAGTGAGTGGTAGGAAGGACATATGCACTGCATCTTTGTGGGACCTGCTGGAAATAGCCAAGCGTCGTAATTGGTAAGATTATCTCCTATACTATGGATAGGGATAACTTAAAGTAACCGGAATACCCCTTTGTGTAAATTGTCAAGATAGTTTATCATCTTCTTACGCTTTTGGTTACATTCACACTGCGTTTGCAGTCCATAGTCCCTATTTCCCTGACGTCTGAATACCTTTCTTCTGCTGTATGAAATGTTGAAGTCACTGTATTGGAAAATGTTAGGATCTTTTTGAAATCCCTTTAAATTCCACTTAAATTGACCTCCTGACATGTTGTAGAGTTATGTCCAAGGCCAGTTATAGGCTAGAATGAAGAGTCTCCATTACTGTTGGACTTCATCCTCAAGTTCATACCAAATGTTTCCAGACTCTCCCAGAAGTTTACAAGGATTTAAAGAGGACCTGTCACCGCTCCTGACATGTCTGCTGTAGTAAAGACTTGTGTTCCTCATCAAATAATAATTCTGGAGAATTTACTCTTACAATTCTAAAGAATTATGAATAAATTGACAATTGGGTGCTACCATCATCATAAGGTGTGTCCATCATCATAAGGTGTGTTTCCCTACTTAGTCTGATACTTTCAGCTGATTCGATATTGTCGGTGTGTAGGACATAGCAGAAATAACAGAGGATTTCTAATGAGTTATAGAATACACACTCCAAAATCGGATTTTCATGAAGAATACAAATATTAATTAAAATGCATGTCTGCAGACAGCTCCCCTTACAGGGGGTTCTGCAGTTTGCATCAACATCCTTTAAAATAATAATTTATGAAGGTTGCTGTAATTTAGCAATTTCTTTATTCTACCTTTATTGCTTCTTTTCTGGGCTCTGGTTTATGTTGCTCTCTCATTTTCTGTGATGTCATATCCATGGGTGTGTCAGTGATAGGGGAGTGTCTATGTAACTAGCTGGGTGGGAGGAGTTATAAACCAGCTGGGTGTTTTTAGGGGCGGTGATGGGGGAGTGTCTATGGAACTAGCTGGGTGTTAGGTGCAGTGATGGGTGTGTGTCTGTAATTACTTTGGTGGGATGAGCTATAAACTAGCTTGGTGTTGTTAGGGGCGGTGCTAGAGCTGTGGAAGAGGAAGGAGAAGTGCATCATGGGTTTGGTGGGAGACAACAACAGGAAGTGCTACATACAGGATTTAAAGAAACCAGAGGGATTTGTTTACACGGTGAAAGCGGGTCAGGAGAGTCTAACTGAAAAAAAAGCAAAAACAAGAGGATGTACATGAGGTAAGAAACTACATGAGCAGATCAGTTAAAGGGAGTCTGTCAGCACATTTACCCCTTTTTAACAGTTCCCATAGCGCTGTAGCCACAACACAGATGATTAAAACGGTACCTTTATATGCTTTTGTGGACCTGTAAAACTACCAAATACGAACTTTGATGCATATGTAAATGAGGGCTCGCAAGTGCCCAGGGGCGGAGTCCACCGCGTTGGTGCCCAGGCATCTCTGCCTCTTCGGCTCTTATCTCCGCCCAGCCTCTTCCTCTGCCCGCCCATCTGTTTTCTCTCCCCCTCAGCGAGATCCCGCGCCTGTGTGCTGACTTCCTTGGCCGGGGCATGCGCACTGCGATGCCCATTGCAGGTACGGCATCGCTGTAGCTTATGCGCATGCACCGGCTAACGGATCATACAGATAAATTTACCTCTCTGTATGATCCGTTAGCCTGCGCATGTGCATAAGCTACTGCGATGCCGTGCCAGCAATTGGCATCGCAGTGCGCATGCCCCAGCCAAGGAAGTCAGCGCACAGTCGCGGGATCTCGCTGAGGGGGAGAGAAAACAGATGGGCGGGCAGAGGACGAGGCTGGGCGGGGATAAGAGCTGAAGAGGCAGAGATGCCTGGGCACCAACGCGGTGGACTCCGCCCCTGGGCACTTGCGAGCCCTCATTTACATATGCATCAAAGTTCGTTTTTGGTAGTTTTACAAGTCCACAAAAGCATATAAAGGTACCGTTTTAATCATCTGTGTTGCGGCTACAGCGCTATGGGAACTGTTAAAAAGGGGAAAATGTGCTGACAGACTCCCTTTAAAAAACATAATAATCCTGGAAAACCCCTTTAAAGAATTCCTCTACATAGCAGAAGAGGTGATTTTGCAACTATAACTAATATTTATTACTAAGGATCAGAGATCCATTCTCCTGTTTGTATTGCTACCTGGAAGAAATTCAGGCATGTCAATTGCTATAGGGGGTAGCAGAGATGCTCTTATACCGCACATATTTGATCAGATCGTTTATCTAATGTTTATATTCAGGGCATGTCACCCATACATAATTTTTCCACAGACCTACATGAACCTTGATCTGGCCCTGAATAAGCCAAACAATATTAAAAAATTTTCCAGGCTCCTGATATTGATGATCTATCCTCTTTATAGGTGATTAATATCCAATCGTTGTGGGTCCAACACCCCTCACCCCCACCGATCAGCTGTTCCCTGCAGCTCTGTTTAAATTGTAGTGGCCATGCTGGGTTACTGCAGCTTATCTCCCACTGAAGTGAATGGTAGCTGAACTGCTGTAACCCGGCATGGCCACTATACAGGGTGGGCCATTTATATGGATACACCTTAATAAAATGGGAATGGTTGGTGATATTAACTTCCTGTTTGTGGCACATTAGTATATGTGAGGGGGGAAACTTTTCAACATGGGTGGTGACCATGACGGCCATTTTGAAGTCGGCCATTTTGAATCCAACTTTTGTTTTTTCAATAGGAAGATGGTCATGTGACACATCAAACTTATTGTGAATTTCACAAGAAAAGCAACGGTGTGCTTGGTTTTAACGTAACTTTATTCTTTCATGAGTTATTTACAAGTTTCTGACCACTTATAAAATGTGTTCCATGTGCTGCCCATTGTGTTGGATTGTCAATGCAACCCTCTTCTCCCACTCTTCACACACTGATAGCAACACCGCAGGAGAAATGCTAGCACAGGCTTCCAGTATCCGTAGTTTCAGGTGCTGCACATCTTGTATCTTCACAGCATAGACAATTGCCTTCAGATGACCCCAAAGATAAAAGATGAGCGAATGTTCTAACGCCTTTAGAGGCATTCCGTTATTCATTCCGTCACAATAGAAGTCAATGGGCTGCAAAACGGATCCGTCCCGTTTCCGTTATGCAGGGGAGGACTCACCTGCATAAAGGAAACAGGACGGATACTTTTTGCAGCCCATAGACTTCTATTGTGACAGAATGAATAACGGAATGCCTCTAAAGGCATTCCGTTATGCATTCCGTCATACAATTGCGGTATGGTCTGTGGTAATGGAATCCATAACGCAATTCACCTTTTACCACCAAACGAAGTGCGAACGAATTTTAAAATATGAAATTCGCTCTTCTCTAGACCTAACCATTAAGGCCCCTTTCACACGAGCGAGTATTCCGCGCGGATGCGATGCGGGAGGTGAACGCATTGCACCCGCACTGAATACTGACCCATTCATTTCTATGGGGCTGTGCACACGAGCGGTGATTTTCACGCATCACTTTTGCGTTGCGTGAAAATCGCAGCATGCTCCTCTTTGTGCGTTTTTCACGTAACGCAGGCCCCATAGAAATGAATGGGGTTGCGTGAAAATCGCAAGCATCCGCAAGCAAGTGCGGATGCGGTGCGATTTTCACGCACGGTTGCTAGGAGACGATCGGGATGGAGACCCGAACCTTATTATTTTCCCTTATAACATGGTTATAAGGGAAAATAATAGCATTCTGAATACAGAATGCTAAGTAAAACAGGGCTGCAGGGGTTAAAAAAAAATAAAAATCATTTAACTCACCTTAATCCACTTGCTCGCGATGCCCGGCATCTCCGTCTGACTCTTTTACTGTATAGGACCTGTGGAGAGCATTAACTATAGTTTAAGGACCTGGGATGACGTCACTCTGGTCATCACATGGTACGTCACATGATCTTTTACCATGGACCATGGTAAAAGATCATGTGACGTACCATGTGATGACCGGAGTGACGTCATCCCAGGTCCTTAAACTATAGTTAATGCTCTCCACAGGTCCTATACAGTAAAAGAGTCAGACGGAGATGCCGGGCATCGCGAGCAAGTGGATTAAGGTGAGTTAAATGATTTTTATTTTTTTTTAACCCCTCCAGCCCTGTTTTACTTAGCATTCTGTATTCAGAATGCTATTATTTTCCCTTATAACCATGTTATAAGGGAAAATAATACTATTTACAGAACACCGATCCCAAGCCCGAACTTCTGTGAAGAAGTTCGGGTTTGGGTACCAAACACGCGCGATTTTTCTCACGCGAGTGCAAAACGCATTACAATGTTTTGCACTCGCGCGAAAAAATCACGGGTGTTCCCGCAACGCACCCGCACATTTTTCCGCAACGCCCGTGTGAAAGAGGCCTAACAGAGCTCAACCCTTTGCTTTGGGAAGGGTGGAGGTCTGAGCTCATGGACCTTCACTAATAGCTTCTGAAATAACTATAAATTCTGTGGATTTTTTAAGTATATTGTGATTGTGAATATAATTGAATATAATTGTCTTATACAAATCACAATCATGGACTAAAGAGAAGCAATAAGTCTATTGGTCTCAGGATTGTGTATTAGGTTAATAATCAGCCCTCTTGTTCTAATCACAATGCACATAATTAAACTCCGTACATTTGTTGTATTTGTGTTCCTCATTATTATAGCGGCACCTGACCACTGGTTTGGTTTTGTATGTACATAATTGCTCTTGTACGCTGAAGCGTTCCCTTATTAGTGGACTCGTGCTGTGCCACCGTGACTATCTTTGTACATGAATCATTACTTTCTCTAAAATTAAATGTGTAATGAAAAAATAATTACTGCCAGGGACGCTTTATATTGTATTCTTTTATTATTACTTTTTTTTTTGTTATATATATAGTTGGAAACAGCATATTTTGCTAATGGAATTTATTTTTATAGCACTGGTTACATAACCTTGTCTTAAAGGGGTATTCACATTTCATATATTTGGGGGATATTGTTAGGATTTGCTCCCAATGTCTCATAGATGTAGGTCCCACCTCTGGGACACCCACCTATCTTTAGAACGGAGCCTACAAAGTGAAGAAGGGCGCACCGCACGTGCACGGCCACCCTCCATAAATTTCTATGGGAGCGGAGAAAATAGCCGAGCAGCACACTTGGCTATATTTGGAATGTTATAAGAAATTGAAGTGGGGCACACTCTAAAAGCATAAGGATCTTTGTGTAACCACTGAGGAAGGGGTCATTTCTAAATCCCCGAAACGCGTCTGGTATAAATCCCCCCATCAGGAAGAGAGATATCGCAAGACCGAGGAAATCTGGAATCTGGATATAACTGTTTAACCAGCGGGCCGCCGAGGTGATTGGAACGCTACTATACGATAGGCAACTAAACCGCGTGTAGCAAACTAACCTCACTGGCGCCAAATTTGAATCCGGACACCAGCCCTTGAGACCGGAGCTAGGAGAGACACTCCGAGTCGAGGGCCCACCATCCAGTATACAAAGACCCTCGGGTAAGATCTTGCATTTCTCTCATTAGCGATCGCTTTCTATATGAAATACAGCGGGACGCCGCTGTGCATATAAGCAGCCTAAACTATTGTCCAACAAAATCCTACAGGCTGCATATGCTCGGGACTTTGACTATTTTAGTTGCCATAAAGGACTGGTCATAGGAGAGGATCACATTTATTATTGGGACTTTTACCATATATGGAATAACTTATCAAGCATAATTAGAGAATTATTCCATATGATTATCATCTGATATTCGAATATAATATCTTATCCTCAAATGGTTTATATATTATTGGGATCTATATTTATTGAATTATATTATCTGATTTAATATATTTTACCCTTCATTTATTGTGTTTTAAACTGATTATTCATTGTACTGTTGTTATTAATACTTTATCTGCCGCTCCTTATTTATTACTTTTATCATTATTATCTTATACATGCCGATATTATATTGTGAATAATTCTTTTATTGACTGTTACTAATTGTGTATTAATAAAGATCCTTAAGCTTTTAGAGTGTGCCCCACTTCAATTTCTTATATTATTCACTTTTTTCAGACTGGGTGTTGTCTGTTAGTGGGAGCACCTCTGTTTGGATCTCCACCTTATTTTAGTGCGACATTATCCTCATTATATATTTGGAATGTCCCAATGAATGAGAAGCGCACTGCGCAATGCGCAAACGCGGCCATCACTCCATTCACTTCTATGGGGCTGACAGAAATAGCCGAGCCAGAGCTATTATTGCCGCGTTTACCCTTAACCCCAATTTTGGGGTTAAGGGTAAATAAGGCCACTTTATTGCCGCGCAATATACCTGAGATGACACAACCCCTTTAATGAGTGATTTTTATTTAAGGTGTTATCCCATTAAAACAACTTATCCGCTATCCACAGTATAAGTGATAAGCATCTTATCATTGGCGGTCTGATGGCTGGCCACCCCCAACGATCACAAGAGCGGGGGCCCATGTTCCCCTTTGAATAAGTCTGACAGGCAAAAAAGTGTCTACACCCCCCTTCCCTTTTGACTCTATGGCAGGGAAGCTCAACCTGCGGCCCTCCAGCTGTTGTAAAACTACAACTCCCACGATGCCCTTCTGTAGGATGATAGCTGTAGGCTGTCAGGGAATGATGGGAGTTGTGGTATTGCAACAGCTGGTGGGCCGCAGGTTGAGCATGCCTGCTCTATGGGGATGCCAGAGATAGCCGAGTACAAGTGGGCAGAAAACCCCTTTAAGGGCACAATTTTCTCATGAAACCAATTCAATACACTATTGTGACATGCCAGCAAAACCCCTGATGGGCTGCAACCCACAATGCAACCACTGGGTGGACACATATAGACACATATAGGATAGACATCTGCTGACAAAATATAGTGAAATCACTTTGTATGTGATACATACATTACAGGGGTGATATTGTAATAAATGGTATGGCACAGGGAATCAAACAAACTAAGGCTGGCTCTGAATGTACAGATATTACCTTTGGCAAATTTTGTTAAGGACTCTAATTTTTCACAGTGCAAATTCAATATGTTATTGCGACCTGCTAGCAAAACCCTTGGCAGGCTGAAATTCACTTGACCAGAAGTGAGATGTCCCGTCAGTTGTCATGTGGACTACTACTGCCATTGACTGGCCTCAGCAGTGACCTGTTCTCACAGTAGATTAGTAGAACATTCTTCACTTTTTCACTTAACTTCCGTAGGCTGTGCAATTGTAGAAATGGGAATTACAGTATAGTATTACATGCGGACCATTTAAATGAATAGCTACAGTTCATATAATGTATAGACAGACTGGGTTGAGCAGAGTAATAGCTGCTACTACTTACTGACTCTTTTCATCTTGATTGAAGATCCCGTGCGTGGTGACCTATGACATCACCATGTACCGCACAAGATTTCGCGCTGGATCTTCAATCAAGATGGCCGCGGCGGACTCTTTGCGATCGAATGGATAGGGTGAGTATTTTTATTTATTTATTTTTAACAGATTAACACCTGACAACCCTCAATGGTCATCACAGATGCCCCATAATAGCAATGCCCATCCAGAAGAAGTCAGAAGACTAGGACAATGCAGAAATTGTAGTTTGCCCTATGTGTATTATATGTGTGCAAAGGCTGAATTTCATTTAGATTTTTGTCAATGGAAGTTTAATGATTACAAATGACACTGATTATTACTTCGGAAGCGGCTTAATCAATAATAACGCTAATGGTAATTTATCTCGTAGATAGTGCAGGAGTCTTCATTATCTGGACTGGTTATGATCATAGCAGCATAAAGGAAAAATATCACTCCACTTAACCTATTACTGTTTGCGAGGCCACGTGAAATAAAAACACTTAATGGAATGTCTTGCCTGGGCTTCGATTAACTGTTTTCTATTACTTTTTATCCATATGAAATATCTATATAGGGCTAATGGGCTAATGCATTTCCCCATTAACACAGTGGAGCAAGTGATTGCTTTATTAATAGTCAAAATATTACGGACAAAGCAGAAAAAGATTAAAGCAGTACTTTGTGGCTCAGGCTCATTACCACCTTTTAACTACCTTGACGACATGGACTTAAAGTATGTACCACAGACTGAGGGGACCGGTTAGCTGAATACCTTCACAAACTACGCTGTTTTGCAGAAGTACACAGAAATCTTAGGACCCAACAGCAAAATTCAGAATGGGCACCCATGTCAGATAAGCCAAATATGCTTTCTTCTTTTTAATTTCCACCTTAGGGCTCATTCAGACGGTTGTAGCGTTTTTCTGTCCGCAAATTGCGGATCCCGGCCATCTGCGTTCCGCTGGCACTATGATAGAAATTGTGGATAACAATAGGACATTCTCTATCTTTTTAGCGGGACCGAGGGATGAAACTACGAATGAGGACAGCACGCGGTGTGCTGTCTGCATCTTTTGCGACCCTATTAAAATGAATAGGTCCGCACCTATTCCACAAAATTGTGGAATGGATGCGGACCCATTCATACGGTCATCTAAATGAGCCCTTATAGTTATAATATTTCATTACAAGGGTCAGATATGCATGATTCAGGTATAGAGAGAATTAAGTAATGTTCCCCAGTTGTCTGGAGTTCAAAAGTTGTAGATGGTTTGCACAAGCCACATTTTGTTTCAAATTTATGACTTTTTCCTATTTTCCACTGCTCTTGGCACTTAAAAAGGTGGGAGATGCCTGCCACGACTTGCCAGATTTACTTTGATTTCTTCCAGACCCTGGTGTAAATTATAACGTAAATCTACTGAACGCAATTAAATTTAAGACAAACTTAAGGCAAACCCTATGACAGATTGACGGGAAGGAGCCCAGTACTGGGCCGCCTTCTCACCACAAGCACCATAGCAGTCACGTGATTTGCTTTTATGATAGGTAGACAGCTAGGTTTTCAAGAGTAGTGGTGCCAAATATCAGTAACGGCCAGAGTTCCCTATATAACAGTGTCCTCATAGAAGTGACGGTCTGAGTGACTTTTAACAGTGACAATCCCAGATCCCCATAGTGACATCCAGAGTGCCTAATACACTGACAGCCAAAGTCGGGGCCAGACCGGGATTACAGCAGCCCAGACACACAAACCCCACCAGCACACATGTGATATTACATACAAATAGTGGTGCGCTACATATGTTGCTTTACTTAGTTTGCCCCTATGTATACCATCAATGCAAAAAAGAAAATTAAAGCACAACAACGAAACGCCTAAACACATGGGAAGGGGGGGGGATTTGAAGTCAGTTTTGCTTGAGTTTGCGTTGGAGCACTTTATGCCACATTAATCAAATGTCTCATGTTACTTGATAAATTTGTCCTATCTTTAAACCTAACATTTTTGTCTAATGAAGCTACTCCAGTTTTCCTACTCCACCATTCTCCTGAAATGAGATTGCGACTTTTTTGTGACATTTAAAAAAAAACAAAAAACACACCCACCTTGGGTTGTGCTTAAACTTTGCACAAGCGAGTGTGAGAAGTCTAAAAAGCCCTATTTCTGCTAGTTTTGATGCCAGAATTCTGGGATGAAGGTATGATAAATCAGGGCCATATGCCATGCAGCATAAAGTACCTCCCCAACAGCGTAAAATAAATATCACAGAGCAGCACAAAACATCTCCTATCAGTGCCAAATATATGCCACAATGGAACCCGAGATACACCACAACACCATTGTCCCCTGACCTTCCTCACTTACAGCAGTATTGTCCCCCTAACCACCCCTCCCCCTACTGGCAGGAACACTGTCCCCCTAACTCCCCCTAACCACTGACAATAGGGGATTCTATTTTATATCATATCTATTAATGTCGGAAGACATCATAAACAAATCCAATATGGAGCTAACATGGACTTACAGGCGTATTACGGGCATGGTTAAAAAACTTAATATGGATGGTGATATGCCTATTGTTTCTGGATGCAAATTAGCTCCAAGATCAATTCTACCAAGGAAAAAGAATTACCACTGCAAATACATTTGATAAATGGAAAGGTCTGAAGTCAAAACCGAGCTCTTCATCACAATATAACTATATTCAAGGACGACGGTATGTACTTCCCTACTAATATGAAGAAAAGCAAGGAAAAGATTAATCACAATATCCATGACCAATTTTGGGGTTAAGGGTAAATAATGTCCATTAATTTTAATAGTTATTTAGTCCTCGTTGAGCAGGAAGTGTTTACTACCATGTTTCATATTCTTAGGCACAATTCTGTAAAACCACACATTTGCCTCATCCCATCCGTTACCGGCTTTCGCAGACACAGCTGCGTGACTTTTATGAGGAGCCAGGAGCGTTAAAAGTGATTTACAGTCCAAATGTTTGTCTGTGAGTCTCTTTGGTAGATTGTCAATGAGTTGTAATCTTTCATGGTGGTGGATGCAGGTGTATGGGTCATTTCAGCTGAGGCAATTAAGAAAAATAAGAAGGAAAAAAAAATTGCAAAAACTAGAGATGCAACCATTTCTTTAAAGCCGTTCTGGAGCTAGAGCTCAATTAACCTTCAGCAACCTGAAATTAGGCAATGTGATTTTATGAGCTTTTATTCCAGGGATGTAGATGTTGCTCGATATACGGTAATAGGAATCTACATATTATATGTAACTGGAGGGTGGATATTTTGAGACTAAGCAAGAGAACGTTTTGTGGCATTGTAAGTAATACCGGGGTCTGTGGTGAGGGCATTTTGATTTACATTATGTGATATCCTGCCGTGCATCTGTCAAGGCGAGACGCTACAGTCAGCAGAGCTAGAGCAGCATGTAATGGAGAAGATGAAGAAGTGTTGACATCTACGGTAGTTCTTCCTCGCCAAAAGAGCCTTGTGAGACAGGCACTGTGGAACCTCTTAACATTGCAGCCATATAAGTACACCTGGACAATCTATTGTATTCTTCAGATCATACAAGCGTAAGTGACACATTAATGATAAAAGGGGTTTTCATAGAGTTAAATAATGATGACCTCTTCTGCGTCAATATCCAAGCGATGGAGGTCTGACTCCCGGAACTCCTGTTGTTTAGTCGTTTGAAGGGTCTGCAGCACTTTGTGAGTGATGCAGACTCTTCATCGACCTGTGACATCCTGTCCACCGGTCACGGCCAGGTACAATGCTCGGCTATCTCCAGCAGTCCCATAAAGTTTGAATAGAGTTGAAGTACACATGCTCAACCACTACACCATACAAATGGTGGATTGGTGGACACAAAAAACCTGCTCTGATGATCTTACATACTTTATTTAGATGATACGTAGTGATTCTAAGAAAACCTTAATAGATGCACATTCACACGGCAGATTTTAACACGTAATCAGCGTCAAAGTCCTCAGGAAAATCACACCCGCTACTACTTGTTTCTCAATAGTTATCCATGCTGCTCTTCATGTATCTTCCTGGCACAGTTTCCACTTGGATTAGACCCATTGAATAATGTTAACCTGCAGCCGAATCTGAAACATATGGCTGACCCCGGATTTCTTCTGTAGATTCCACAGTGAATGCATGTTTTTTTCTAAAGTGTATTTTCTCTTATGTGATCATTTTCTTGGGCCTATTATAGATGGGCAATGGGTAGCACGGTGACTCAGTAGTTAGCACTGTATCCTGGCAGAGCTGGGGTCCTGGATCCAACCAAGGTTGACATCTACTTGTGGTTTGTATGTTCTCCCTATGATTGCATGGATTTAATCTGGATGTGCCAGCTTCTTGCCAAAAACACACTGAGAGGTACATTTGGGATTTATTATGAACCCCAATAGAGGACAGAGGGTAATGACAATGTCTGTACAGCGCTGTATAAATAAAAAAAATAGATATATCTTCTGTCTGGTTGAACTATTACTAGCTATTGCTTAGGCTACTTTCACATATGCGTTTTGGCATTTTGGTTTCGAGATCTGGCAAAGGATCTCACAATCGAGATCCAGCTGCGCTTTTGTGTCTGGTCATCGAAACTGAACAAACCGGATCCGTCAATAAAAACAAAGTAAGTAATTGGCGACAGATCGATTTTTTTTCGGATCCTAAAAAAAATCGGATCCATCACCCATTGACTTTCAATGTATTTAGTGACAGATCAAGTTTGTTTCGTTTCAATTTCATACAACCGCATTCTAATGGAACGGATGCATCCTGATGACATAAATTTACAATGGTCTTCATCTTTGTAAAAACTAATCATGTTGGTGTTGTCCATAGCATTTCAGTAACCATATCTTTAGCCTAGGTTAGACTAAAGGTATGTTAACATGGTTAAACTACACCCCATTCAAATATGTTATGTAAACGAAAAATACAAATGTGATAGCACTCTACATCCAGCAATTTGCCTCCATGCTGGATGAGGCATTGGTGTACATTTTGGCCAAAGCGTAGTAAGCCACTCACCACGTCAAGGTCGCCTCTATTTGAGTGGTCCCTAACTCTAGTTCCTACCTGTTCATGGGCCATGACAACCACACAAAATCCAGGGAATGCAGGTCAGCGTGCACACCAAGCACACTCTGCTTTTAACCCCGCATGGTGCCATTACAGCTTTCATCGGATCCAGGGATGCAAGTACCAACATGCACGCTGAGCCCACCATATACTTCTCCTGGAGCCAAATGGCTACTGGTAGGTTCTATATAAGCAGACTCAGTTTTATACTGACTTTAAAACCAGCCTCCAGGACAGATTGACTGGTCAGGTGTGCAATGACTCCAAGGAGATCGCCACGCCTCCAATATATACTGCAAAGAAAAAATGTGGGGATTGGGTCAGCACAACCTGTATGTGGTGCACATCACTATGGCGAAATACATATACAAACGAAAAATACAAATGTGATAGCACTCTACATCCAGCATGGAGGCAAATTGCTGGATGTAGAGTGCTATCACATTTGTATTTTTCGTTTGTATATGTATTTCGCCATAGTGATGTGCACCACATACAGGTTGTGCTGACCCAATCCCCACATTTTTTCTTTGTAGTATATATTGGAGGCGTGGCGATCTCCTTGGAGTCATTGCACACCTGACCAGTCAATCTGTCCTGGAGGCTGGTTTTAAAGTCAGTATAAAACTGAGTCTGCTTATATAGAACCTACCAGTAGCCATTTGGCTCCAGGAGAAGTATATGGTGGGCTCAATATGTTATGTATTTGGCTCAGGCTAGTTTCACACTAGCGGCAAGGAACTCCGGCATGTCGTACTTTTATTCTGGCCGCCTCTCGGCATGTTTGCCTTGCTGCTGTCGGAACTCCGGCCTGCCCCCATTATAGTCAATAGGGCCCGAGCGGTAGTCCGGGGGCACGCGTGCACTAGCGGCAGCACGGATCCGACAGGCTGTTCACCCACCGGAACAGCCTGCTGTAATTCCTTGCCGCTAGTGTGAAAGTACCCTCAGAATCATGGGGCTGATCAGCATGTGGACACCCACCACAGTTTCCACGTAAAGTAAAGGACATGTCTTTTCTTGACCTAATGTTAAAATCCATGGCAGTATGAAAGACAGTGAAGATTCCCGTTGAGCATCAATCATCAATGGGACTCAAAATTAGAGATGTCGCGAACATAAAATTTTCCGTTCGCGAACGTGAATTTCCGCAAATGTTCGCGAACGGGCGAACCGGGGGCGAACCGCCATAGACTTCAATAGACAGGCGAATTTTAAAACCCACAAGGACTCTTTCTGGCCACAATAGTGATGGAAAAGTTGTTTCAAGGGGACTAACACCTGGACTGTGGCATGCCGGAGGGGGATCCATGGCAAAACTCCCATGGAAAATGACGTAGTTGACGCAGAGTGTGGCAAGTTAAATTCGCAATGCGATTAATATAACCTGTATTAATCGCATTGCGATTACAACTTAGATCTGGGTTCCTAATGGTTGTATTGCTAGAATATAACGAAGATTGAGAATATAGTGCTATATTCGTCAATTCTAGCAATACAACCATTAGGAACTCAGATCTAAGTTGTAATCGCAATGCGATTAATATAACCTGTATTAATCGCATTGCGATTACAACTTAGATCCAGTGGCGTTGCGAGGGGGGTGCGGTGGGTACGAGCCGCACCGGGTGACACCAGTCTGATGGGGTGTCACCCGTGGCCCGCCGGCGCAGGAGTTCTCACTCACAAGTTCAACTTCTAAACTTCGCAAGCAAGCAAGCACGTCGCGCCGTCACGTGGTAAAAGGGGACGGGGGTGTGACTCACTGAAGCCTGGTGAGTGGTGGGGCGCCACGGCAGCTGCCCTGCAGGAGTCTCTGGTGCCGGGAGGAGGAGGTAGGTAGAGCGGCTCTGACTTTATAGACCAAATTATTTTAATAATACCCCAATAATAATAAGTTAATAACCTAACCCCATTCATAAATTACTGGTGGATTATTATAGAGACGGCCCCAGGCCAGGAGACATAATGGGTTGGGTTGAACTGTGGGCTGGGGCCACCCAGCCACATTTACTAATCTTTGCTCAGGGGGGCCCTCATAAATATAGACCCACATGGTGTGGACTGGTCATTTTTACTAAGGAATATAGTTTAACCGTTTATGTGCAAAAGAGAAAATAAGAAGTCAGCTCCAATCAGATATCTGCACATAAACCAAGACTCTGGGTCTATGCAGATATCTGATTGGAGCTGACTTAGTGACTTCTTTTTTTTTCTCTTTATCTCTTTATTATGGCTTATGGGGGGGGAGGGGTGACACCATTTTCTACCGCACTGGGTGACACCAACCATAGCAACGCCAACCATTAGGAACCCAGCTCTAAGTTAAATTCGCAATGCGATTAATATAACCTGTATTAATCACATTGCGATTACAACTTAGTCAAATTTGTGACACTGCAGCTTCCGAATGAATCTAAAATGGATGCTGTCCAGGAGGTGGGAGGGTCTGGGAGGGAGGGTATGATGCTGATTGGCTGGAATGTGTCTGCTGACTGTGAGGTACAGGGTCAAAGTTTACACAATGATGACGAATAGGGGGCGGACCGAACATTGCATATGTTCGCCCGCCGTGGCGAACGAGAACAAGCGATGTTCGCTGGGAACTATTCGCCGGCGAATAGTCCGGGACATCTCTACTCGGAATACACATGGTTCTTACACCCTGAAATCCGCCATGTGAACATACCCGTAGAAATCCAAGATCTGACTGCGATGTGCTGCACTAGCTTTCGTCTATAAGGCCGGGCCTTGGTTCACGTGTAGTGGAGTGTATGGCATAATCTCATGTGGCCCACTTATTTCCACTCATTGCCCTCTACAATCATTTGACGCTCGCAGGAAAATGACATCTATTTGCACTTTGTAGAATTTTTCTAATTAGAATGATGAGTAATGCTGAGATACTTCTTTTTCATCTAAAATTAAATGTGTCTGCAGCCATGGCCTGTCATGAGTTTTTAATAAGTGAATCACATTTCTCTTTCCCTTATTTTAATGCATGGGGAGGAACTGAAATGTTATCACACCGTGCACATTCTAAAGTCAAGTTTTCTTCTTTTTCATTTATCTATGGATTGTAAGACTGCCAATTTGCATTTTTAGATTATTAGACCTACGGTACATATCTATATGAACATGACAATAAGATGCAGTCCCATTACCGTGTGGTATGGTATTGTAATATTATACTGATAAGTAGGTGATATTAATGGACACCTCACTAACCAAGGGCAGTCTACAATATTTGGCTGTCCAGTTTAGGCATAGTGCCAGCTACATTTTTACACCAAGTTTTATAGCACAGTATGCCTTCAATTTAAAAAGAATCTGTCATAGCGAACAAAATGAGTCACGCGCCTAGTAGAGGTGTGAAACACATTTGCAAATATAGCTATATTGATGAGGAGTGAAATCTAATTAGAGAGAAAATGAAGTATTATCTAATGTGCAAATAAAACTGCAAGTGCCCAATCTCTCCTCTGTAGTACCTGCCTTATGCTTCCCCTTTTGTTTTGATTGACAGTCCTTTGCTGTCCAGCATCATTCTCTCTCCAGCTGTGAAATCTTGTGTGTGTGTAGTACATGTGTAGTGAAATGCATGTTTAGTACCCCTGAGCGGGCGCTACCATTCCTACAACCTGCTACTGTCTATAATGCCTTGCCAATGCGTGACACCAGTATGCCTTTTGTTTCCAGGTCTGTTCAGAAAGTGCTTTGTAACTGTTATTTATTGTACTTCATGCACTGTGCCTGGTTTATCAGCAGGTGGCAGTGTGTCTGGCAGTGAGCTATAGGTAGAATGTGCAACGTGCCAGTGCGCAGGGGTAGAACGCGTGAGGTTCACAGTGGGCCAAAGTGTACAAACTGTTCATCGGGTACTCACGGTTTAGCAGACGCCTCCCTGGGCCAGCAGTGCAGTGAAGGGGAGAACAGCACTGAATTTTCCAGGGCACACTCTATTACAGGGGACACCGGCCAGGTGGTGATTGAGGTGCCTTGATGGTGATTGGGTTTCTGAGTGCTTGTGCGGCTGGGCCCCTGACTTAGGTAGTGTTGTGATGCCAGCAACTTGGTGGTGCAAAATTTTGAGAGTGGTAGTAGTATGAAGTTAGAAGAAGGAAGCAGGTTTAAATCCAACTGTCAGGACTCGAACCTGTGGCCAGTCATGTCCCAGGCGGTAGCTCTACCCACTAGGCTACCGTCTCTCCCTGGACTGTTCTCTAGCTAACTTCTAGCTAACTTCTAACTACCTCTCTTGTCCTTGCCTTGACCTGCTGATTATTCCAATCTCTTGCACCTGCTACTTCCCTATAAAACCCAGCCCTTGAACACAGCCCTTTGCTGGTTATTGTGCCTCCAAGCCTGTAGCAAGCTTCCTCTCTGCTCCTCCACCGCTATTGCTGAGTTACCATCGTTGCCAACCCGGACCGTTTTTGACCTCGCTGAATTGCCGCCTGCATTGACTTACTGCTTACCACCGACCACGCCTCCGTCTACTCCTGCTGTTACCTCGCTGCCATCTCTGCTGCCGACCCGGACTGATCGACCGCGCTACCTGCCTCCTGCTTCTGTGGGCCTCTGCCACTGGACTCCATACTTCCAGCTCGGGTGTCCTCAGACTCAGGTGAGCCTCGATTGACACTACTCCCTAACAGAATAACCAGCCAAAAAAAAATGGAGTCCGCAGTCGCCACCCTGCGCAAGCAGGTGTCTGAGCTGCAAGAGTTCGGCACCACCTACCAGGAGAAATTTTCGCAAATCCAAGGCCTGGTACAGAGTCAACAGGGAGAGATCATTGAGCTCCAACGGCAACTCCTGGACATACGTGGCGCGGCTGCAGACACCTGCATGCCACTACCCTCGAAATTCAATGGAGATCGTCGCCAGTACCGGGGCTTTCTCAATCAGTGCCGTATCTACTTCCGGATGCATCCGGCCCCCTTTTCCACTGACGAGAAGAAAGTATTGTTCATTGTTAACCTCCTGACGGATGAGGCCCTGGCATGGGCGTCTCCATACGTGGAAACCAATAGCCGTCTGCTGCACGATCTGGATGTTTTCATCACAGCTATGAGCTAGGTCTTTGATGACCCCAATCGCTGTGCGACAGCTGAGGCAAGACTACACAGTCTTCAACAGGGAAGACGCTCTGTCGCCGAGTACGCCGCCGAGTTCCGCCGCTGGGTCTCAGACACCAACTGGAACCCAGCTGCTCAAAGGAGCCAATTTCGGCGAGGTCTATCGGAGGCGATCAAAGATGAACTTGCCAGACTTGAAGCCCCGGATGATTTGGACGACTTCATTCAGGTGTGTGTCCGTATTGATCAGAGGCTCACCGAGAGAAGGAAAGAAAGGCTCTGGTTCCAAGGCGACAGACCCACTTACTCTACTACCCAGCAGGTCGCCCAACCTCCCATCGAGCCGATGATGGTTGACGCAGTGCGCAAAACTCTGTCCGTAGCAGAAAAAGAACGACGACTGGCCGAAGGCCTCTGCCTCTACTGTGGGGAGCCAGGGCACATTGCCATCAAATGCCCCAACAAATCCCGCAGAACCATTGCCGTCACTAAACTGCGAGAGCAGCGGCAGGCCGCAATCCCACCGGTGACGGCAGAGACAACTGAGTTAGCAGCCACCGGGTCCCACTTCACCATTCCAATTGTCATTACCATCGGGGATCGACAACTTCTCTGTTCTGCAATGCTCGACTCCGGGGCTGGCGACAATTTTATGGATCAAACTTTTGCTCACGAGAACAACATTCCGCTTGTAACCAAGACAGCCCCCATCGATCTGGAAACAGTGGATGGGTCCCCACTCTCCTCGGGACCCGTTACACATCAGACCACAGATTTACAGCTCCACATTAAAACCGACCACCACGAGACGATCCACTTCTCTTTGATTTCCTCCCCCAAGTTTCCGGTGATCTTGGGCATCCCGTGGTTAGCCACTCACAACCCTGCGGTGGACTGGGAAACCCGCTGTCTACGGTTCACATCCGAGTTCTGCTCTTCGAACTGTCTGCATGAACCTGCTTCCCCAACACCCAAAGTATCTATCATCTCGGAACCAACGGTCAAGGAGCTGTTGCCTCCACAATATAGTGAGTTTCAGGATGTCTGTGAAAAAAAAAACGCAGACAAGCTGCCCCCGCATCGACCATACGACTGCCCAATTGAATTATTACCTGGGGCTGAAATACCCTTCGGCAGCATCTACTCCCTCTCGGAGCCTGAACTCAAGGCCCTGAAGGACTACTTGGACGAGGACCTAAAGAAGGGCTTCATTCGACCCTCCACCTCCCCCGCGGGAGCACCCTTCTTCTTCGTGGAGAAAAAAGACTCCTCTCTACGCCCTTGCATTGACTATCGCAAGCTGAATGATGTTACGGTAAAAAACCGTTACCCTCTCCCCTTGATTTCGGAACTTCTCGAGAGACTCCGGGCGGCGAAAGTCTTTACGAAACTCGATCTTCGAGGGGCCTATAATCTGGTTCGCATTCGACCCGGGGATGAATGGAAGACCGCCTTTCGCACACGATATGGACATTTTGAATACTTAGTTATGCCCTTCGGACTTTGCAATGCCCCAGCCACTTTCCAACATTTCATTAATGACGTCCTTAGGGACATGCTGGATCTGTTCGTAGTGGTATACCTGGACGATATTTTAATTTTCTCGGAAAATCTCGATCAACATCGCGAACATGTCCGCAGGGTGTTACAAAGACTTCGCGAGCAGTCCCTTTACATAAAGCTCGAGAAATGCGAGTTCGAACAGACCACCACCCAGTTTCTCGGTTACATCATCTCCCCGGAAGGGCTTAGTATGGATCCTCGGAAAATTCAGGCTGTAATAGATTGGCCTCCCCCTAAGAACGAAAAAGAAATACAGAGGTTTGTCGGCTTCGCCAACTTTTACCGAAAATTCATTCGGAACTTCTCAAAAATCATTTCTCCAATTACCCACTTAACCAAAAAGACTGTGCCCTTTTCCTGGACACCCGAAGCACAGGAAGCCTTCACCAAGCTTAAATCCCTCTTCACGTCTGCTCCAATTCTGATCCATCCTAATCCCGAACTGCCATTCACAATCGAAGTGGACGCTTCCGACACCGCAGTAGGCGCTGTCCTATCACAACGTACGGGAGAAAAGATGCTTTTACACCCTTGCGCCTTCTTCTCTCGCCAAATGTCCTCCGCAGAGAGGAACTATGACATCGGGAATAAGGAGTTACTGGCAATCAAAGATGCCTTCTCGGAGTGGAGACATCTATTGGAGGGGGCCATCAATCCCATAACTGTGTTCACTGACCACCGAAACCTCGAATTCATCTGTTCTGCCAAGAGGCTTTCCGCCAGACAAGCCAGATGGAGTTTTTTTTTTTCTCGATTCAATTTCATTATCACATATCGCCCTGGGTCGAAGAATGGCAAAGCAGATGCCCTTTCCAGGATGTTCTCTGAACCTTCACAGGACAACAAGGGCCAAGCCAGCATTCTACCCGAGAAAAATGTCTTAGGAGCTACTTACCCAAAGGAACTCCTGGGGTCAATCAAGACGGCTTATGAAAAGGACCCCTTCCTCACCCACCCAGCAGAAGACGTCAACCTCACCCTCAAGGGTGGCTTCTGGGTATACCTGGGTCGACAACTGTACGTACCAGAAATGGCACGGCTCGATGTACTAAAATATAACCACGATACCAAGTTGGCTGGCCATCCAGGTACAAGAAAGACCCAGGAACTCCTGTCCCGCTCCTTCTGGTGGCCGACGTATAAGAAAGATACTAAAAGGTTTGTCTCCTCATGCACGGTCTGTGCCCGCAACAAGACTCCCCGCTCTTCACCCGTGGGGCTGCTGCGACCACTCCCCATCCCCTCCCGCCCTTGGGGTTCAATTTCTATGGACTTTGTGGTTGACCTACCCCCTTCAAAAGGGATGAACACCATCCTGGTCGTCGTGGACCGCCTTACCAAGATGGCCCATTTCATCCCCTGCAAGGGCCTACCCACCGCCAAACAGACGGCTGACCTAGTATTCCGTGAAATCTTTAGGTTACACGGGGTTCCAGATGATGTGGTCTCTGACCGAGGAGTGCAATTCACCTCTAAATTCTGGAAAGACTTCTGCCTGGCCCTTGGGATCACGGTAAACCTGTCCTCTGCTTTCCATCCTTAGTCTAATGGGCAGACAGAGAGAACAAACCAGACCCTCGAGCAGTACCTACGTTGTTTCATCACTCATTTGCAGGATGACTGGTTGGACCACCTTCCTACGGCCGAGTTTTCCTACAATAATGCGGAACACAGTTCCACCCATTACAGTCCTTTCTACGCCAACACTGGCCTGCATCCAGCTTTCATCCCACGCCTGCCCATCACCTCCACGCTTCCAGCTGTGGCCGAACGCCTGGCAAATTTACAAGAGGCACAAGAGAACATTTCCAATAATCTCCTTGAGGCTCAGAGACGCTTTAAGCGGGCGACAGACAAACGTCGTAGACCCGCTCCGGACTTTCAGATAGGAGATCAAGTGTGGCTCTCCACAAGAAACCTAAGACTGAAGGTACCTGCTCAGAAATTGGGCCAAAAATACTTGGGGCCTTTCCGGATCTCTGGCCGGATTAATGAAGTCACCTTCCGGCTAGACCTCCCACATTCCATCAGGGTGCACCCAGTCTTCCATTGCTCCCTTCTCAAGCCGTTTGTAGAGAACACCTTCCCTGGCCGCCATCCTCCCCCCCCACCACCAGTAAGGGTACAAGGCGAAGAGGAGTACATTGTCTCAAAGATCCTTGACTCCAGACTCCACCGGGGCAAAATCCAATACTTGATTTCCTGGAAAGGTTATCCTCCAGAAGATAACTCCTGGGAACCGGAGGAGAACATTCATGCCCCCAGACTTGTCAGGGAGTTCCATCTGAGTCACCCAGATAAGCCTTCCCCTGCGGTGCCCAGAGGTCACCTTGGAAGTGGGGGAGTACTGTCAGGACTCGAACCTGTGGCCAGTCATGTCCCAGGCGGTAGCTCTACCCACTAGGCTACCGTCTCTCCCTGGACTGTTCTCTAGCTAACTTCTAACTACCTCTCTTGTCCTTGCCTTGACCTGCTGATTATTCCAATCTCTTGCACCTGCTACTTCCCTATAAAACCCAGCCCTTGAACACAGCCCTTTGCTGGTTATTGTGCCTCCAAGCCTGTAGCAAGCTTCCTCTCTGCTCCTCCACCGCTATTGCTGATTTACCATCGTTGCCAACCCGGACCGTTTTTGACCTCGCTGAATTGCCGCCTGCATTGACTTACTGCTTACCACCGACCACGCCTCCGTCTACTCCTGCTGTTACCTCGCTGCCATCTCTGCTGCCGACCCGGACTGATCGACTGCGCTACCTGCCTCCTGCTTCTGTGGGCCTCTGCCACTGGACTCCATACTTCCAGCTCGGGTGTCCTCAGACTCAGGTGAGCCTCGATTGACACTACTCCCTAACACCAACTGAGAACTTTACTATAACAAGGTTCTTGATAAGAGTTTACATCCAGTAATAAAGCAGTCTCTGATACACATGCAAGTTGGATGTGATAAATCCCATTAACAGGCTGTACTTGTAGTAATGTGTTAGGCTAGGGTAGTTATTTATGTACTCACTGATATTCAGCTCTTTGCCTGGTTCTGTTTCTCCAGATCTTTAATGGTGAGGCTGCCAGAAGCTAATAAGTCCTTCACCTTGAATCCAAAGGTCCTTAAAGCCGGGTAATATGGCTTTTTCCTTTGAACTGACTTCCATAAAACACAGCTAGCAGCTGCACTCTCATTCCTTCAACTCCTACTCCTTCTCTCAACTGACTAACTAAGCCTGAACTGAGGTATATATACTGTGGTGCTACCCCCATCTAGTGGTGGAATGTATGTAGTGCACCTGACAGCCTGGTAACAGGGATTTCACATAAGGATGAAACACAGCATGATATTACAGATGACAAAACAAGCTTTGCCCACGTACGCTAGTGGGACGCTGCATAACCCCTTTGTTTAATATGTGTCACCCTCGACACATTCTTGACGAAGTCTCCTGAAAATATATAAAAGGGGAAAGCCTGCAGTCAAGCATACAGATATAAATAACAAACAGCATAAAAATTTACATTATAGAAATACTTCAAAGTATAATCTGGGTGACAAAGGGCCGTCGTTCTCCTCCAAGACTGGTGATCTGGGGCGCTGACCTGGCACAGCGAACAGTCAAAACCAGGATAGTCCATAATAAAATCCAACAATAATCTTACAGGAGGCTCACAGGGCATGAGTCCGTTCCCTGAGCAAAATGTCAATAGAGGAATATCACGGAGGCTCAGGTACGTTAAAGTCTTTGAAGCAGGTTTGTAGAGAGTCCTTAGGGTAAGGCAAAACAATCAAAGTAATAAGTCTCTCACCCAGCTCTGTGGCTTCAAATTGTAGGAAAGGGAATTACTGTTGAACAGGCAGGGCTGGAAGTCTTTTTCTCGGCCGCGGTTGCAGAAAGTCTCTGTAACAGGAAGGCGGTTGTCCCTTAGTAGTCCGGTCGGATCTCCGAAGTGGTAGTGACTCCATAGACGTTAGTTCAAGAGATCTGGGTACATCAGGGATTTCCGAGGATCCTCCATGAGGTAATTCTTCTGGCTGAAGTGGAACTGTATTTACCTTTGCGGGTACAGGAATGTTGAGCCACAGCATAAGGAACCACTGTAGAGGATCTGACTCCAGTAACAGTTTATCAATTGTCTGCATTGGTCCTTCTGGATCAGCAGATTTTTCAGGCACTTGTACTGTGGAAGGAATTTCCTCTTGAACAGCTCTTTTTAAACACAACTTAAGACGGTTGCGATGAACTATTTGTGGTGCTCTGTTTTCTTTAATGATTTCATAGACATCATTCTCACCATTAGGAATAGCTGTGACGAGGTAGGGTTCTCTTTCCCATTTGCTATCCAGCTTGCTAGTGCGATGATTGTCAGCCACACATGGTTACCAATTTCTAAAGGTTCTGCTTTAGCAGACTGGTTATAGTTGTTCTGTTGTTTGTTGCGTGCATTTGCCATACGGACTTGGACAATTTCTTGGGCATCAGCTAGGCATTTTTGATGTTCACTCACCCAATCAGTTTGTGGTAGAGGATTAATTGAATCTGGAACTTGCACATCCAGGGTGTGATCTGCAGGCAACTTTCCTTTGCGGCCAAAAATAAGATAATATGGAGTATATCTAGTAGCACAATGGATGGTATTGTTGTAAGTATACATCAATTGAGGTAGTAAAGTTGGCCACTCAGTTCTGTTAGCAGGTGGAACAGCCCTCAACATTTCAATTAAGGTTTGATTCATTTTTTCACAAAGTCCGTTACCTTGGGGATGGTAAGCTGTTGTTCTGATCTTCTGACAATTGTGAAGTGAACACAGTTCATGGAACAGTTGGGACTCGAAGGCAGATCCTTGATCTGTAAGAATCTTTTCAGGGCATCCATAGGGCAACAGTAAGTTTTTCCAGAAAACATTTGCGGTGGTTTTGGCTGTCTTTAACAGGTACAGCTACTACAAATTTGGTGTAGTCAATTATTGTCATGGTGTAGGTATACCCTGAGTGACTTGGCTCTAACTTTACATGATCAATGGCCACTATTTCTAGAGGTGTTTTACTTACAATGGGATGCAATAGTGCTCTCTGGTCATGTCTTTCATTTCTCCCAATGGCACAAGTGGAACATTCTCGACACCTATTTTTAATATCTCCTCTCATTCCAATGCAATAAAATCTTCTGCGGATAGTAGCCTCCGTTTTTTGTACCCCAAAGTGTCCGGATCTATCATGGTACATTTCGAGGGCGATTCTGGCATCTCAGTGTGGTATTAGGATCTGATACAGCCGATCATTGGTTATTGGCTCTAGGGTTCTCCTTAACAGTAGACCCTTTTGCATGAAGAGTTGCTTTCGGTGTCTCCATAGCTTGAGTAACTCTGGGTCTGCATTTCTCCTGCAAATTCTTTCTGGGGTTCTTCCGCTGGTGAAGAAGTCTTGAAGTTCACCTAAGACTCTGCTTTCTGATTGTAACTTGATCCAACTTTCTTTTTCAACTGGGGATTTTGGATCCGTCTGCTGTTGGAATTGGAAAACTTCTTTACCTTTTGAAGGTGATGACATCTTGTTAGGCAAAATGCCGGGAAAAAGCAGGCATCTCTACTTCTTCCCAGACGTCTATCTGTTCAGTAGGATCTTCTTTGGTAGGCAGGCGAGATAAGGCATCCGCATTTTCATTTGACTTGCCTGTCCGGTACTTGACTTTCAGTGACAGCCCAGACAAGTGCTAGGAACTCTAACTTGAAGGAACTGTAGTTCTGGTCATTTTTCTCAGCACCTCTAAGAGATCTGCTAGCATAAGCAATTACTCTCTCTTTACTTTCTTGCAATTGAGACAGGACAGCTTCCAGGCCTTTCTGGCTGGCATCAGTGTAGAGATGGAATGGCTGTTGATAATCTGGATAGCCCAAGATAGGTGGTTCTGTCAACTTCTTCTTCAGGAGTTAGAAAGCGATTTCCCTTTCTTCATTCCATTCAACTGATATCTGAGATTTCTGATACTTTTTAGGATGTCCTCTCAGGAGCTCTTGTATCAGTTCAGCAATCTGAGCGAAGTGAGGGATGAAACGTCTGTAGTATCCTGCAAAACTAAGAAAACTTTTCACCTCTTTTACTGTGGTAGAAGTAGGCCAATTCCGGACTCCAGCAATCTTTTCTGGGTCTGGCTTGACACCTTCAGAACCGACAATATTTCCTTGGTACTTGACTTCTGACTTTAGTAGATAGCACTTAGATGGTTTGATTTTGAGTCCATGCTTGATAAGGACTTGGAAAACTTCTGCAAGATGGGAGGGGATCCTCATAGTATTTTGAATAGATGATTACATCTTCCAGGTATAGCAGGACAGTTTCAAAGTTTTTGTGGCCTAAGCATCTCTCCATTAGTCTTTGGAAAGTTGTTTTTTCACGGTCTTCAGGGGCCATAGGTACCTGCCAGTACCCACTTGTTAGATCCAGGGTAGAGAAGTAAGCTGAGGATCCTAATGCTGTCACTGACTCATTGATTCTTCATAAAGGATAGGCATTCTTGTGGGTGATTTGGTTAATCTTCCTATAGTCCACGCAGAATCAAATGTTACCATCTTTCTTTCGGACAAGGACTAGAGGTGCATCCCATGGCTGTCTTGGATGATGTTTAGATCTTTCATTTGTTGGATCATCTGTTTCACAGATTGGTACATTGTCGGGGGTATAGGCCGGTACCTTTCCTTGATTGGAGGATGTGATCCGGTAGAGATGGTGTGCTTGATTACACTGACTTCACCATAATCTGTAGGGTGTTTACTGAAGGCATGATGATGCTCTTGCACCACTTTTAAGACTCCTTCAATTTGTTCCTCAGGGGTAGAGGTATCCCCCACGTTGAGTTCTTTCCACCATAATGTATCTGAAGGATGTTTTTGTGGATTTAGCTTCTGAGCAGATTGTTCAGTGGTAGCTGCAGGTATGCTGATCACATCTTGGAAAGTGACTTGTAGCAGTTGAGCCACAGGGCAGTGCTTGTTCAAAGTTATACTATGATCACTTAAATTCAGAAGACGAATAGGCATTTTACCTTGAGATACAGTCACTAGGCTTCTTGCAGCTTGTACTAAAGGATGGTCTAGTGTGATAGGTTCTACCAGGGCCTGGTAGTCTTGGCCCTTGGATCCCAAGAGCAGCTCGGCACCACAGTGTGTTTCGGTATTTGGTTTAAGGATTACTGGTTGGTTACCTCGAATGCGGGCACAGCAAATCTCTCCTTTTTTATTGGCAAATTTCTGTTGTGCACTTAACACACGGATAGTCTGTTGTATTGCCTTTTTTGAGGCAGGTGCGGCGGTAGGCATAGATTTGTGCAAAGCTTCAAGCATTTCAGCATAACAGTTTCTAAGGACGTTCATCCCTAGGACTACCGGAGAGTTGTTATCTTCCCTGATTTACACTACAATGATACCTTGCTGGGGTAGTGTAGTTCCTCCTACTAGGAGTGTTGGCTCCCAGTAACCATGCACTGACACTGGTTTGGCGATGCTGGCTATAAGACTCAGCCAGGATTCTGGTGGTTGTGTTAACTGGCTCTGATCCCAGTATTTCTCAAATGCTGACTGCTGAATAGTTGTGACTTGAGACCCGGTGTCTAATAAAGCAACAAAGGGAACCCCATTTATTTGAAGAACCACTTCTGGATGGGGTCCTACATATCTGGGCATCCAGTGGGGATCTTCTGGACCTACTGATTCACCTCCCGATAACTGCCAGCACATCATTTCTGTATGGCCTGGTTTGTGACAGTATGTGCAAGTGGGTCGCCTCCGAGCATTGAAGCAGTCAGGAGGGCGTTCACCCAAATTTCTTGGAAATGTCTCTTTCTAATCCGGAGGGAAAAGCCTCCTTGCTAATGGTGTCCCATCCTCTACCACCAAGGGTTTTACCCTCTGTCTGGAGTTGCTCGATGGACCATGGAATAACATTTTGTAGATGCAACTGGCAACTGGTGTATCCATATATATTTCGGCAGGCCTAGTAAGCTCTGATGATGGATTTGTCCCCATAATACTGATGGCTAACTCTTTAAAGTCTAGAAAAGTGGAACTTGGATGCTGAGCCGCTAACATCCTTAACTGACTTTTTAAGGCTTCTGTACTAACACCTTCAATGAGTTGCCCCTTAAGCGTCTTATCCTCATTTTCCGCTTCATGGGGGTCTACCTGTACCACAGCTCTAAGGGCTTCCTGTAATGACAATGCAAAGTCTCTGAGTGACTCACCAGATTGCTGTTTCTTGCTGAAGAGCCTCATCTTGACCTCCGACACAGTCTTGGGCTCAAAGGTGGTGCAGAGCCGTTCAAATATCTGCTCCAGCGTTTTCCTCTCGGAGCTTGGCCAGGACTTCACTTCTCTGAAGGCAGCTCCTTCCAAAAGCGCAAGCAGAATTTCCATTTGTTGCTCTACTGTAAGGGTACTTTCACACTAGCGTTTTTCTTTTCCGGCGCTGAGTTCCGTCCTAGGGGCTCAAATCCGGAAAAGAACTGATTAGTTTTATCCCCATGCATTCTGAATGGAGAGTCCGTCCTTCAGGATGCATCAGGATGTCTTCAGTTCAGTCTTTTTGACTGATCAGGCTTTTCAGAAAAACGTAGCATGCTGTATTTTTACCTCCGGCCCAAAAATCCTGAACACTTTGACTGAACGCCGGATCCGGTCTTTTTCCCATTGACTTGCATTAACGTCGGATCTGGCGCTGTGTGTTCAGTCAAACCGGATCCGGCTTTTGCATGGTAAACCCGAAAAATGTGAAAAAAAAGTTAAAGTCCATAAATGGCGGATCCGTTTTTTCCAATGCATTTTTTCATTGTGATCAAAATCCTGATCAGGATTCAAGTGTCGGAATTGATTAAACAACGGATTAAAACAACGCTAGTGTAAAAGTAGCCTTACAGGGTACAACCTGAATATAGCAAGAATCTTTTCTTTAAAGTTTCTTAAAGTGTGAGCTTCCCCAGAATATTTTGGGAACCAGGGTGCCCCAAAGTAGTAAGGCATTGTTAGAGGCATCATACTTGGTGCTGCAGCGGCTGGTGATGCATTAGGACCGGCTGCGGCTACTGCGGGGGACCTGTTGAGGTCAGGCTGCACATTATCTTCCTGCACCGACATGGTAACAGCAGATGCTTAATAAAACGTAGATTACACACGGCTTTACACACTTGCTAGGTTGCATTGCGATGGGACACCTTTATTTGTGGGTGTATGGCCCTTTAAGAATTGCGTTGACAGCCAAATAAGGTACTTAGTAGGGCAGCTTGTGTATAAAACAGTCCCGGCAATAGTCTCTCTCTAGCACAGTTATATACAGATTCCGTGCAGGATGGTTGGTATTCGCCTTCTCTCTGACATATGCACGTCACGCTCCCCTCTTGCGTGCGGATCCTCCTTCCAGTGTGTCTGACAGAAAGAAGAGGCAGCATGATGTTTTGCATGCAAGGCCGGCCTTCCCGGATCACTATAATGAAGGTCAAAGGGGCCGTCCAAGTTATTTTGCATATAGGGGTGGCACTCAATTTTCCCGCCAAGCAGGGCGTTTTGCAGAGCGATGGCGTAGCAGTAATTTAGATATATACTTCAGGCGGCCATTTTGGGTGCAAGAGAAAGTCAATTCAGTCACGGCAAGCTATTTTAGCGACACAAAAATCTGCGCTTTTCTCCGTTTTAACAGTGCGATTTCAAAGTAGACAATTGGCACAGTATATTCATGCAGTTTTTAAGTAGTTTAAACAGTTCTTTAGCCCAATAAAACAGTCAAACAAATGGGGCTCATTCACATAAGGCACAAAGGATATAGATCCTGTTTGTGACGCCAATTTATGCAACGTGCCAGTCCGCAGGGGTAGAACGCTTGAGGTTCACAGTGGGCCAAAGTGTACAAACAGTTCATCGGTTACTCACGGTTTAGCAGACGCCTCCCTGGGCCAGCAGTGCAGTGAAGGGGAGAACAGCACACGCTATTACAGGGGACACCGGCCAGGTGGTGATTGAGGTGCCCTTGATGGTGATTGGGTTTCTGAGTGCTTGTCCGGCTGGGCCCCTGACTTAGGTAGTGTTGTGACGCCAGCACCTTGGCGATGCAAAATGTTGAGAGTGGTAGTAGTATAAAGTTGTAAGAAGAAGGCAGGTCTAAATCCAACTGAGAACTTTACTATAACCAGGTTCTTGATAACAGTTTATATCCAGTAATAAAGCAGTCTCTGATACACATTCAAGTTGGATGTGATGAATCCCAGGAACATGCTGTACTTGTAGTAATGTGTTAGGCTAGGGTAGTTATTTATGTACTCACTGATATTCAGTTCTTTGATCTGGTTCCTTTTCTTCAGCTCTTTAATGGTGAGGCTGCCAGAAGCTAATAAGTCCTTCACCTTGAATCCAAAGGTCCTTAAAGCCGGGTAAAATAGCTGTTGTCCTTTGTGTCTTTATCCACTCTTTTTCCTTTGAACTGACTTCCATAAAACACAGCTAGCAGCTGCACTCTCACTCGTTCAACTCCTACTCCTTCTCTCAACTGACTAACTAGGCCTGAACTGAGGTATATATACTGTGGTGCTACCCCATCTAGTGGTGAAATGTATGTAGTGCACCTGAAAGCCTGGTAACAGGGATTTCACATAAGGATGAAACACAGCATGATGTTACAGATGACAAAACAAGCTTTTGCAGTGCCCACATACGCTAGTGGGACGCTGCAAATGGAACTAACCATTTCTTTCTCCCCCCAAGTGGGTTAGTTCTACTTCCTACCAAGGGAAGGGTTACAGGAAGCTATAGTTGAGTTGAGAATTGGAGAGAGAGGAGACATGGCGCAGTGAGGGGAGCTTCCCCCTCCTGCAGTAGGAGTATTTCAGGGGCAGCTGTTCATAGAGCACCCCAACCAGTTTATAGACTAGGTTTTATGAGTGGGTCAATGGGCAAAG
This sequence comes from Bufo bufo, assembly GCF_905171765.1. NCBI lineage: Eukaryota > Metazoa > Chordata > Amphibia > Anura > Bufonidae > Bufo > Bufo bufo. Next base: position 556,687,472 of record NC_053392.1, read on the forward strand.
GCACCCCACTCAAAGGTACCATAAACTCTAGAAAGTCCAGATACCAGACCGAAGCCAGAGTTTAGCACAGCAGACAAAGGCAAAGCAAAGTGTTCAAGTTCACCTGCCAGTACACCCCAAAACCTACTGCAGTCAGAGAAGGATATAGGAAATATTATCTGGATTCAAATTGATTCAAGTAAAACTGTTGAACTTTTTCATGGCTGGACTCGGCTTATTCCTCCAGCTAAAGCTCCTTTGAATGCTATCGAGTGCCTAACCCTTGGGAGCGACGGTATCCAGGTAGGAGCAACCATGACACACAAAGTATTGAGGCCGCACCACAACTCGGCATTCCCTAAAAACCTGTGACACGATTGGCTCTGGGGGGATGGCATGTTGCACATGTGCCAATGCGATTTTGGCATGGCACACATACAGTAGATGTGCTTTACATCACTTAAGAGGATGCTGGAGACTACTGTGCATGCGCTGTCCTGTGATCACATAGAACTGGATTTCAGTGTCATGGATAGTGATATTAGATAGCAAAGGGGCCTTCATTCAACGTCATTCAAGACAGGGCATGGATTACACAAGAGAACCGGTTATTTGCCATGATTAGGGGCACCTTTTGAGGGTTGGAAACAGCTTTGCCCCTCTTAAGAAGGTATCCATACTCTGTTGCAGTTGTCACCTCATCTAAGTTGAACTTTTACATGATTAGAACAGTCCAAATTACTGGAGCTCCCCAGTAATGTATATATTTCATTATCGTTTATGAAATGCTATTATATTTTCCCACACTTTTAAGTGGTCCATGTGCAGCAACCCAGAGGGAACATGAATAGGAGTGGTCATGGTCACGATGCTCAGTGGTTGGGTCCTCCTCCCTCATTTCCAGAGCTAGCACAGGAAGGGAAGGGACTGCAGGATAGGAGTAGTAGTAGTTTCCCCCATGGTACAACCTGTGTAGAGTCTCCTGGCCAGTAGAAAGTTTTGGTTAATGAGCAGAAAGATGCACACATGATGGAGACACAAAGTCTTGGTAAAATAGTTCCAACAAAAAGTTTTGGCTTGACTGTGGCAAGGATTTCCAATGTTCACTGAGATGTAATTCCTTAAATAGTGATTTCTTTCAATTCCAGATGAGGGGAACACAACAAAGGCCATATAGTACATGGCAAGCTCTTTCTGACAAAGCTAGACCCAGCACTGTACCTCACATGGATCCAGAGATCTCCAATTTCATTGCTCTGCTAGATTTATATCAAGCTGACAGCTCAAGGGGAGTGTCTTTTCTACTGCAGATCAGGGGGCGTGTCTCAGCTCTGCCTATCATAGCTCAGGGGGCGTGCCCATGCTCTGCCTATCACCGCTCAGGAGGCAGTTGAAGGATAAAACAGCCGGACAAAGAAATAAGAAAAAAACAAACACCAGGTGGCGCTATACAGATGCATTGTATTGAATAACTCAGTGGCTATACAACATTTTTAATGCCCCCATTGTATGTGATGGGAATACCCCTTTAACTTACACAGTGTAAGTTACACAGCTAATACTTAGATATTTTACAGAAATTAACACAAAATGGAGGAAAAATTTAAGATTTTCCATTTTAGTCTGTTTTGTTCTGTAACCACATCAAAGAAAAATTAAACCTATGTGTTGCTCACCCACATCAGATCCTGCCGTACCTAGTCAGTTCACACAGTGCTCAGAAGGAAACCGAACACTCCTGTGTCAGGCAGCTCAGTTCCATCAGCAAAACGTTAAATCCCGGAATAATCCCTCGGTACTCATGTCTTTATTTATAGCACTTTAAAACCATCAAATAATACAAAAAAAGACATAAAATGCTACGCATTTCAAATGTAACAAAACATTCTTCGTCATGGCATCAGGGCATAGATGGCTCATAAGTTTAGCAGCAATACCACTCAGTATTCAAAATATAATTTAGGAAGTTTTTTAACAATTAATTTTATTGATATACAAAGCAATATAATGAAAAAGCAAGTTACATAGTATATATATATGACTCTTATGATCCACGCATGGACCCTCAATATAAAAACAAAAAAAAGTATGTCATTAGAACCAAGGCTTGAAATTGCTATTGTATTGCTTCATAAACAGTGATATAACAACATGTTAGAGGTAAAAATAAGAGTATAAATAAAAGTATAGGCAAAGGTAGGCACTCCAGTATAGGGCTTATTGCGCAAACCACAATCCTGTATTAACATAAATTCATGGTCATAGGTAAAGTATATTGTCTCATTTGAGGAAAACCTGCGAACTTGAGAATTTAACCCACAGTTTCCATTTTGGGGCTAATTTCTCCCATGAGTGTGTTCTAATAGCAAATAGTTTCTCTAGACTACTTGGACAGTAGAGATCAATTCCCGAATCGTCAAAGGCCCACTTGATTTCCAAGATTTAGCAATCATTGTTCTGGCTGCTAATATAACTTGACCACACACTAGGGTTCCTAGGGAGTTTGAATTATGTATTTTGGGGGTAATGGACAAGATATTTAACTCTAAACATCGAGTCATAGCCTCTAAACTTCTATTTCATGCTAGGAGATGCATTATTGGACATTGGGGAGATGGTGTGGTGCCTGCGGCCGGGGAATGGGAACACCTGACTAGGGTTTCGCTTGTCAGAGAAGAATTTCACCTGGTATCTACCCCAATTTTTTTTTTAGATTTGCTGAATTATGGCAGAAATGGTTAAAAAATTAGATGTGGGGATGCTTGCTGTAGGGGATGGGATTGGTGGTTGGGGGGGCTGGGGAAGTAGAAGGAGGGGTGATTTTTAAATGTTTTTTTTTTTCTTGGGAAAGGGCAGCTGGGGAATGAGGGTGGGCAATATGTATAATTGCATATATGTTTGTTTGTAATATATTTGAGTGATATGCTGATTTATAATATAACAAAATTAAGTGATTGTTGAAGATGTATGGAACTTGAAATAATAATAAAGATTCATTTATAAAAAAAAAACTTGACCACACACTAACCTTATGCGCGGTGGCAGGTCAGCCAAACCTACAAAGCATAAAGCCAAGGACAGTGACATCAGGATTTAATTCCCTGTGATAGAGCGAAGGAGAAGAAAAACAGCTTTCCAGAAGATGGAGACCAAAGGGCAGTCCCACCACACATGTTTATATGTATCAACCAGCTCGCAATTTCTCCAACATTGAGGTGAGTATGTAGGGCTAATTTTGTTTATATCTGCTGCCGTAAGGTACCATCTGAGGAGGATCTTAAAGTCTAGTAGCTCCCCTTGACACTTGCTTTACAATAGGGAAAGCCGTGTACCAGCCATCTACAGAATGAGTTAACCCCAATTGCCGTTCCCATTTAAGCGCAAATGCAGGTTTCTCCGTTATATCTGGGGAAGATTGGATACTATAATAGAAAGAGATGCCTTGAACGGATGTATTTGAAGATGAGAGAAAGTTCTGAATTTGAGCCAGGAAATTGAAACTGGAAATGTCTGGCTGAGATAAGGCATGTCTGATCCTTAAATATTTGTAAAAATATCTTTGGGGAATAGAAAAGCTTTGAGATATATTTTCGAAGGTATGCAAGAGTGCCCCATCATATAGTTGATTGATATGACATAGACCCGCTGCTATCCAATTATCTAGGTGAAGCTCAGGAATCCAGACATTTAGGAAATGTAAAGGGAGTTTCTCTAAAGTCGTTTTAGGCAATTTGGTCAAATAGGGAAGCATGTTTTTCCACGCTATCAATGAGGCTTTCACGCTCAACAGAAGTAACGGGGTTCTTGCTGTATTCTTGGGATTCATATCAAATCCCGCTATCAGGGGGCATCCAAAAGCAGTTGATTCTAGGTGTACCCATCTTTTATCTTTGGTGTTTAACCACCAATACTTAATTTGTGTAAGTATAGTCGCCCAGTAGTATTTCTTAACATCTAGGATGCTCATTCCTCCCTTAGCCCAGGGTCTGGACATTGTGGGGAAGCGAATTCTGGGTTTTCTCCCCGCCCAGACAGCCTCTGTAAAGACTGAAAGTATGATACTGGATAGCCGGTACTGGAATTAATACTGTACGAAAGACATATAAGACAATTGGGAGCATTATCATTTTAATAATAGCTACTCTACAAGCCCATGAAATTAGCGGTTGCGAGAACTGTCCTATCATGGAGGAAATCTTTGCTAATAAGGGTTGGTAATTTGCTGAATAGAGATCTTTTCTGGAGTTAGTTAGGGTCATCCCCAGATATGTGAAGCCTTTCTTATGCCAGCTAAATGGGTATTGGGGAACCAATTTTGCCCTAAGCGTTGGATTCATACCCACGGTAAAGGCCTGCGTTTTGGACACATTTAGTTTATAATAAGAGACATTTTGGAACACATCAATTACCTTTTGACAAAAAGAAATCATATAAATCACTAAAACAGGAGGGTAGCACGGAAGCACTGAAAAACTATAAGGAAAAAATAGAACATGTAAAAAACTAATAAAAGCGACCAAACTAGAGACCGAGAGATTAATTGCCAAAGAGAGTAAAACTAACCCTAAAATGTTCTTCAATTATATAAATGTTAAAAAGTATAAATCTGAAGGTGTCGGCCCTTTAAAGAGTAATGAGGGGGGAGTCGCAGAGAGCGAAGAGGAGAAAGCAAAGCTGTTACATATTTTTTTCTCCAATGTATTCACTGAGGAAAATAAACTGTCAGATGACATGCAGAATGTAAAAATAAATTCCCCATTAAAAGTGTCCTATCTGACCCAGGAAGAAGTACATCAGCGATTGAAATAGACAAATCGCCAGGACCGGATGGCATACACCCCCGTATTCTAAGGGAATTAAGTAATGTCATAGCCAGACCCTTATTTCTGATATTTGCGGACTCTATACTGACAGGGAATGTCCCACAGGATTGGCGCATGGCAAATGTGGTGCCAATATTCAAAAAGGGTCCAAAAACAGAGCCTGGAAACTATAGGCCGGTAAGTTTAACATCTGTTGTGGGTAAACTGTTTGAAGGTTTTCTAAGAGATGCTATCTTAGAGCATCTCAACAGAAATAAGCAAATAACGCAATATATCAGCATGGCTTCATGAGGGATCGGTCATGCCAAACTAAGGCTACTTTCACACTAGCGTTCGGGTGTCCGCTCGTGCGCTCCATTTGAAGGGGCTCACGAGCGGTCCCGAACGCATCCGTCTGGCCCCAATGCATTCTCAGTGGAGGCGGATCCACTGAGAATGCATCCGCCTGCCAGCGTTCAGCCTCCGCTCCGCTCAGTGAGCGGACACCTGAACGCTGCTTGCAGCGTTCGGGTGTCCGCCTGGCCGTGCGGAGGCGAGCGGATCCGTCCAGACTTACAATGTAAGTCAATGGGGGCGGATCCGCTTGAAGATGACACCATATGGCTCAATCTTCAAGCGGATCCGTTCCCCATTGACTTACAATGTAAAGTCTGAACGGATCCGCTCAGACAACTTTCACACTTAGAAAATTTTCTAAGTTTTAATGCAGACGCATCCGTTCTGAACGGATGCGAACGTCTGCATTATCGGAGCGGATCCGTCTGATGAAACATCAGACGGATCCGCTCCGAACGCAAGTGTGAAAGTAGCCTAATTTAATCAGTTTCTATGAGGAGGTAAGTTCTAGACTTGACAGCGGCGAATCAATGCTTGACAGCATTTGACACTGTACCACATAAAAGGTTAGTATATAAAATGAGAATGCTCGTACTGCGAGAAAACGTCTGTATGTGGGTAAGTAACTGGCTGAGTGATAGAAAACAGAGGGTGGTTATTAACGGTACACACTCAGATTGGGTCACTGTCACTAGTGGAGTACCTCAGAGGTCAGTATTGGGCCCTATTTTTTTCAATATATTTATTAATAATCTTGTAGAAGGCTTGCATAGTAAAGTATCAATTTTCGCAGATGACACTAAACTGTGTAAAGTAATTAACACTGAAGAGGACAGTATACTACTGCAGAGGGATCTGGATAGATTGGAGGCTTGGGCAGATAAGTGGCAGATGAGGTTTAACACTGACAAATGTAAAGTTATGCACATGGGAAGGAATAATGCAAGTCACCCGTACATACTGAATGGTAAAACACTCGGTAACACTGACATGGAAAAGGATCTAGGAATTTTAATAAACAGCAAACTAAGCTGCAAAAACCAGTGTCAGGCAGTTGCTGCCAAGGCCAATAAGATAATGGGTTACATCAAAAGGGGCACAGATGCCCGTGATAAGAACATAGTCCTACCACTTTACAAATCGCTAGTCAGACCACACATGGAGTACTGTGTACAGTTCTGGGCTCATGTAAACAAGGCAGACATAGCAGAGCTGGAGAGGGTCAAGAGGAGGGCAACTAAAGAAATAACTGGAATGGGGCAACTACAGTACCCTGAAAGATTATCAAAATTAGGATTATTTACTTTAGAAAAAAGACGAATGAGGGGAGATCTAATTAATATGTATAAATATATCAGGGGTCAGTACAGAGATCTATCCCATCATCTATTTATCCCCAGGACTGTGACTGTGACGAGGGGACATCCTCTGCGTCTGGAGGAAAGAAGGTTTGTACACAAACATACAGTTGCAAGAAAAAGTATGTGAACCCTTTGGAATGATATGGATTTCTGCACAAATTGGTCATAAAATGTGATCTGATCTTCATCTAGGTCGCAACAATAGACAATCACAGTCTGCTTAAACTAATAACACACAAATAATTAAATGTTACCATGTTTTTATTGAACACACCATGTAAACATTCACAGTGAATGACATCTCCAAGAGCTAATTGGAGTGAGGTGTCAGCCAACTGGAGTCCGATCAATGAGATGAGATTGGAGGTGTTGGTTACAGCTGCCCTGCCCTATAAAAAACACACACCAGTTCTGGGTTTGCTTTTCACAAAAAGCATTGTCTGATAGAAACATAGAATGCGTCGGCAGATAAGAACCATTTCGCCCATCTAGTCTGCCCAATATGAATGATGTGAATAATGCCTCGCATAAAAGAGTTCTCAGATGACCTATGATTAAGAATTGTTGACTTGCATAAAGCTGGAAAGGGTTATAAAAGATCCTCAAAAGCCTTGCTGTTCATCAGTCCACGGTAAGACAAATTGTCTATAAATGGAGAAAGTTCAGCACTGCTGCTACTCTCCCTAGGAGTGGCCATCCTGTAAAGATGACTACAAGAGCACAGCGCAGACTGCTCAATGAGGTGAAGAAGAATCCTAGAGTGTCAGCTACAGACTTACAAAAGTCTCTGGCATATGCTAACATCCCTTTTAGCGAATCTACAATACGTAAAACACTAAACAAGAATGGATTTCATGGGAGGATACCACAGAGGAAGCCACTGCTGTCCAAAAAAAAATTGCTGCACGTTTACAGTTTGCACAAGAGCACCTGGATGTTCCACAGCAGTACTGGCAAAATATTCTGTGGACAGATGAAACCAAAGTTGAGTTGTTTGGAAGAAACACACAACACTATGTGTGGAGAAAAAGAGGCACAGCACACCAACATCAAAACCTCCTCCCAACTGTGAAGTATGGTGATGGGGGCATCATGGTTTGGGGCTGCTTTGCTGCATCAGGGCCTGGACGGATTGCTATAATCGAAGGAAAAATGAATTCCCAAGTTTATCAGGACATTTTGCTGGAGAACTTAAGGCCATCTGTCCACCAGCTGAAGCTCAACAGAAGATGGGTGTTGCAACAGGACAACGACCCAAAGCATAAAAGTAAATGAACAACAGAATGGCTTAAACAGAAGAAAATACGCCTTCTGGAGTGGCCCAGTCAGAGTCCTGACCTCAACCCGATTGAGATGCTGTGGCATGGCCTCAAGAAAGCGATTCACACCAGACATCTCAAGAATATTGCTGAACTGAAACAGTTCTGTAAAGAGGAATGGTCAAGAATTACTCCTGACCGTTGTGCACGTCTGATCTGCAACTACAGGAAACGTTTGGTTAAAGTTATTGCTACCAAAGGAGGTTCAACCAGTTATTAAATCCAAGGGGTCACATACTTTTTCCACCTGCACTGTGAATGTTTACATGGTGTGTTCAATAAAAACATGGTAACATTAAATTCTTTGTGTGTTATTAGTTTAAGCAGACTGTGATTGTCTATTGTTGTGACTTAGATGAAGATCAGATCACATTTTATGACCAATTTGTGCAGAAATCCATATCATTCCAAAGGCTTCACATACTTTTTCTTGCAACTGTAGAAGAGGATTCTTTATGGTAAGAGCAGTGAGACTATGGAACTCTCTGCCTGAGGAGGTGGTGATGGTGAGTACAATAAAGGAATTCAAGAGGTGCCTGGATGTATTTCTGGAGTGTAATAGTATTACAGGCTATAGCTACTAGAGAGGGGTCGTTGATCCAGGGAGTTATTCTGATTCCCTGATTGGAGTCGGGAAGGAATTTTTTATTCCCCTAAAGTGGGGAAAATTGGCTTCTACCTCACAGTTTTTCTTTTTTTACCTTTCTCTGGATCAACTTGCAGGATGACAGACCGTACTGGATGGACAATTGTCTTTTTTCGGCCTTATGTACTATGTTACTATGTACTATGCTACTATGTTACCCCTGGGAGAGAGGTCTCTGGACTAGAAAGCGACATTATGACATCATCAGCATATAAACCCAGAGTATGAGAAGTCCCGTCCACTGTGATGCCTGAGATATTAGGTGAACGATGTATGGTTTCTGCAAAAGGCTCCATCACCATGGCAAAAATAATGGGGGAGAGGGGACATCCTTGTCTGGTTCCGTTGGATATGGAAAACCTATCCGAAAGGAAACCAGATGTATATACACAGGTTGATGGGAATGAGTAAAGGGCAAGAATGGCCGATTTAATAAAACCTTTAAAGACGAATTATTCTAGGGTGGCTGTCAGGTAACCCCAATATACTTGATCGAACGCCTTCTCTGCATCCAAAGCTAAAAACAGAGAAGGTGTCCGAGATTTTTCAACTATTTGGATTAAGTAATAAACCTTCTCATGCCATCCGATGTCTGCTTGCCTGCGACAAAGCCCACTTGATCAGGATGGATTAGTAGTGGGATAAAATTCAACAAACGCGTTGATAATATCTTTGCATAAATTTTTACATCAGAGTTCAAGAGTTACAACATGAGCCATAAGCATTTCTGATGGGAATTTACCTTCTATTGCTGTCTTATTAAAAACTTTGTCTAGTGTCGGTACTAGAATGGGAGAAAAGTGTTTATAGTATATATTAGTGTATCCATCCGGGCCTGGTGCTTTGTTCATTGGGAGCGATTTAATTGCTGATATAACTTCAGCATCCGTGATTGGTGATGATAAAATCTCTATTTGTTCTTGTGATAATTTAGGCAAATGGATAGAGTTAAAGAAGGAGTCTCTAGACTCTTTAGTGGGTTGTGGGGTCTGAGCATCATCCTTTAAGTTGTAAAGAGATTCATAATATATTCTGAATTGGTTCGCAATCTGTCTGGGGTCTATTATTTTATTGCCATGTTTGTCTAATAGATACCCTATAGATACCCTATAGTTTTTTTAAGTTTTTTGGCTAAAAAGGTGCCCGCTTTATTATTTTGCATGTAACATTGTAACTTGAATCTTTAAAAAAAAAAATTGTGTTGGGTTGCTAGTAGTGTTTATAGGCGACGTCTGAGTTCCCCCAAAACTGTGGAATATGAGGGCGTGACAGTACTTTTATTTTGAGATTCTAAGCTCTGAATAGATGAAATTAAGTCTGTAACCTCTTTATTCCGTTTTTTTTTTTTTTTTACTTTAGTGCATCATTGGATGAAGATACCTCTCATAACCGCCTTGTGTGCATTCCACAGAATTTGTGGATTTATATCCGGGGGTGTCATTGAGGTCAAAATATGAGGACAGATCATTCCTCAGTTTATCTTTGTAGTCAGGGTGATTCAGTATCGAGTCGTTCAAACGCCATTGTGATGGTAGTGGGGATAAGAACTGCTCTGATAAGGTAAGAGTAATCGGGGCATGGTCGGACCAGGTGATAGTTTTAATACTAGTGGAACCAGCTTGAAGAAGTGACATTTTATTGACTAAAAAAAAGTCAATCCTCGAGTAAGATTGACAGGGTGAGGAAAAGAACGTGTAGTCTCTCTCACCTCCATGCTGACAACGCCACACATCATAGTAACCCTCCTCGGCCAGAGAAGCTTCTTGCGGTGGTAACCCTCTCCCAGGGGCAGTGGTATCTAAATGTGCATCTAGAATGGTATTGAAATCTCCTCCCATTATTAAAAGACCCTTGCTCGACGACTTTATCTTGGGCAGGAGAGACCTCCAGAATCGCATATGATGCCTGTTGGGAAAATAAACGTTAAAAAGAGTATATGCAACATTATTAATATCACATATTAGTCCTAAGTAGCGTCCCTGAGAATCTATAATGGTGTCATGCAGGGTGAAAGCTACTGAGTTTTAATGGCTATGGCCTGTCATGCCCCACTCTGACGATGTGCGGAGGTCAGCCAGGATTGCAGCACAAGTCTAGTATTTGTTTTGATGCTGTGCTGGATCCGCCTCGCATCAGGTGCACTGGGTGGAGTCATTAGTTTAAATAGTCTCCAGCTAAGGTGCTCTGAGCGGATTATACTCTTCATTGTGGTCTTGGAAGCTAGAAAGGAAGGTTGGCTGTTTGTTCCTGCTCTCAGCAGATAAGTGTCTTTGGTTGTTTATGTCATCTATCCCATCCAGGTTCTGTGCGAGCTGGCAGCTCCTTTCTCCCCACTTCACCATCTCAGGGAGTTCAGGGTTCTGTCAACATAGGCTGGTGGACACAGCAAATCTACCATCAAGATTTGATCTGTGGGCTGAGCATTGTAGGGAAAGAGGTCAGGGATTAATTAGGAGGTGACCCTTCCCCCGTCTCTCGTCCAGAGCCTGGTTGGTGTGTTATCTGTTTAACTGTGCACATCCGCCGTGACATTATAATCCGCCATACTGTGACCGCCATTTCTCAGTGTTTATGGGATGGTGTCAATTGAAGCACTGGTTGACCGCATGCAGGGTTTGTCCCTGGAGGTTGCGGATCTACGTAGTACGGTCACACAGTGTCAGAGGGTGTTGGCTTCAGGTACAGGTCAAATTGTTGGAGAGCCTAAAGTCGCTCTTCCGGAGAAATTTGCAGGGGGTACTGATGATTTTTTCCGTTTCAAGGAATCATGTAAATTGTACTTTCGTTTGTGCCCATTTTCATCAGGTGATGAGGATCAGAGGGTGGGTATCGTCATGTCTTTGCTGAAAGGGGACGCGCAATCCTGGGCTTTTTCCCTGCCGCCCGGTTCTCTGGCTCTCTGGTCGCTGGAGGAATTTTTTAAAGCCCTGGGATTGATTTACGATGACCCAGATCGAGTTTTAATGGCATAGTCAAAATTACGTAACTTACTACAGGGTAAACATACTGCTGAGGTTTACTGCACAGAGTTTAGGAGGTGGGCTACTGAGTCGAGTGGAACGACCCCGCGTTACGTAGCCAGTTTTGTCAGGGGTTATCTGAAAGGTTGAAGGATACTCTGGCTTTTCATAAATACCCAGATACTTTGGAAAATGCAATGTCTTTGGCGATACGTTTGGATAGACGTATCAGAGAGAGGGGTAAGGGTCCCTCTGTGCAGGGGATTCCTCCCGCGTGTAGTTTTGTTCCACCAGCTGCCCAGGGAGATATTGCTTGTTATTCTGGCCTAGGAGAGGAACCCATGCAGTTAGGTCAGATATCTTTCCATTCGGATAGTAGAGACTTTCGTAAAGCGCACAATTTATGTTTCTTTTGTGGAAAGAGGGGTCATTTTGTTTTTTCTTGTCCGTATGTTGAACCACAGGGGAGAGTGATAAAGAAAAAAGAAAAAGAAAAAAAAACCTCCCTCACACTTGGTGGTATGAATGGTGTGGTGGAGCAGACTGGTGTGCAAGTTCCCTGCAGTTCCCGTTTTCTCCTTTCAGCTATGGTGGCGCTAGAGTCTCGAAATGTGTTTGTTGATGTTTTTCTTGATTGTGGTGCTGGGGTAAATTTAATTGACTTTCTGTTTCTTCAGGGTTTGGGACTAAGTATTTGCACGTTAGAGAACGAGATTCGTGTTTTTGCCATTGATTCTTCCCCTCTTTCTCAAGGGAGCCTTACTCACGTTGTTCATGATATTCATTTAAGGGTGGGTGATTCACATACTGAGATTATTTCCTGTTTCGTCATGAAGGATTTGCCATCTCCAATAGTTTTGGGGTTGCCATGGTTGTCTAAACATAACCCAACTATAGACTGGCAGGCGAGACAAATCATTGGTTGGAGCAAGTTTTGTTCGGATAATTGTCTTGTCACATCTATTTCTGAAGTGTCCGTTACGGCCTTGCCTCATTATCTCTCTGATTTTTCGGACGTGTTTGCGGAGGGTGGGGCTCAGGAATTGCCCCCTCATCGTGACTATGATTGTCCTGTGAATCTCATTCCGGGGGCTAAGTTGCCTAAGTCTCGGCTCTACAACCTCTCTCAACCCGAGAGAGAGGTCATGCGAAAGTATGTCGCCGAGAATTTGGCAAAGGGTCATATTAGACCATCTAAGTCTCCAGTGGCTGTAGGTTTGTTCTTCGTGAAGAAGAAAGATGGATCACTGAGACCGTGTTTGGATTTCCGGGAGCTGAATCGTATTACAGTCCGGGATCCATATCCCCTGCCTTTGATCTCTGATCTTTTTGATCAGATTGTTGGAGCCAAGGTGTTCTCCAAGTTGGATTTGAGAGGAGCATACAATCTGATCAGGATCAAGGAGGGGGATGAGTGGAAAACGGCCTTCAATACGCACGAGGGTCATTTTGAGAACCTGGTTATGCCTTTTGGGTTGACTAATGCGCCAGCGGTATTTCAGCGATTCGTCAATGATATTTTTCATCATTTGGTGGGGAGGTTCGTAGTAGTCTACCTTGATGACATTTTAATTTATTCTCCTGATCTGAAGACCCATCAGGATCATGTGAGACAGGTTTTGACGATCCTGCGGGAGAATAAGTTATACGCCAAATTGGAGAAATGTTTGTTTGCGGTGCAAGAGCTTCCATTTTTGGGATACATGCTTTCTGATTGTGGTTTTCGTATGGACCCCGAAAAGGTCCGGGCGGTTCTGGAGTGGGACCGACCGGAGAATCAGAAAGCTTTGATGCGATTTTTGGGGTTTACGAATTATTATAGAAAATTTATTTTGAATTATTCCACGCTAGTCAAACCTCTTACTGATATGACCAAGAAGGGCGCTGATGTCTCTGTCTGGTCGGATGAGGCATTGCAGGCCTTTTCGGCTACTAAGGAGCGTTTTGCGTCTGCTCCCATTCTGGTGCAGCCGCATGTTTCTCAGCCATTCGTGGTCGAGGTTGATGCATCAGAGGTGGGCGTTGGGGCGGTGCTTTCGCAGGGTCCTTCTCCTGGCAAGTGGGTCCCATGTGCCTTCTTCTCCAGGAAGCTCTCGGTCGCTGAGAGGAATTATGATGTTGGAGATAGGGAGTTGTTGGCGATCAAGTTGGCCTTTGAGGAGTGGCGTCACTGGTTAGAGGGGGCTTCTCACCCCGTTACTGTGTATACAGACCATAAGAATTTGGCTTACCTGCAATCTGCCAAGCGTCTGAACCCTAGACAGGCCAGATGGTCATTGTTTTTTACCAGGTTCAATTTTGTGGTTACCTTTCGCTCAGGGGTCAAGAACGTCACGGCAGATGCCTTGTCTCGCAGCTTCCCTGGGGGAGGTGATTCAGAAGATCCAGCGCCGATTTTGGCAGATGGAGTGGTGGTCTCCGCTCTGTACCCTGAATTGGAGATGGAGGTGTTGGGAGCTCAGGAGGGGGCTCCTGGTTCGTGTCCCCCAGGGAGGTTGTTTGTTCCTGAGGGCCTACGATACAAGGTGTTCAAGGAACATCACAATACTGTTCTCGCTGGACATCCTGGTGGTAAGTCCACCTGTGATCTGGTGTCCTGGATGTTCTGGTGGCCAGGTTTGCGTAAGAGTATTGAGAATTACGTGGCAGCTTGTAAAACCTGCGCTCGGTCTAAGGTTGCTCATACTCGACCGCCTGGTTCACTTCTTCCATTGTCTATTCCATCTTGTCCTTGGACACATTTGTCCATGGACTTTATTACGGACCTACCGAGTTCCTCCGGGAGAACAGTGATTTTGGTGGTAGTCGATCGTTTCAGTAAAATGGCTCACTTTATACCACTAACAAGTCTGCCTAACGCTAAGACTCTTGCGCAGATTTTTGTGGATAATATCGTTAAATTGCACGGTATTCCTTCGGATATTGTCTCTGATAGGGGCACGCAGTTTGTCTCCAGGTTTTGGAGGGCGTTCTGCTCTCGACTTGGCATTCAACTTTCTTTCTCGTCGGCTTTTCATCCACAGTCGAATGGTCAGACGGAGCGTACTAATCAAAACCTGGAGACCTACTTGAGGTGCTTTGTGGCTGAGAATCAGGAGGACTGGTCCTCATTCTTGCCCTTAGCAGAATTTGCATTGAATAACCGTAGGCAGGAGTCCACGGGTAAGTCGCCATTTTTTGGCGCATACGGTTTCCATCCTCAGTTTGGTACCTTTTCTGGGTCTGGTTCCTCCGGGATGCCAGAGGAGGAGAGATTCTCTTCTGCCTTATCCTCTATCTGGCGGGGGATTCAAGGGAATTTGGAGAGGATGGGTGAGAGGTATAAACGAATGGCTGACAGGAGACGTGTGACTGGTCCGGACCTGTGTGTGGGTGATTTGGTGTGGTTGTCCACTAGGAATATCAAGTTGAGAATGCCATCTTGGAAACTGGGTCCAAGATTTGTTGGTCCATATAAGATTTCTGCTGTGATCAATCCTGTGGCATTTCGACTTGATCTGCCGCAGACTTGGAGGATCCACGATGTCTTCCACAAGTCTTTACTAAAAAAATATGTTAAACCGGTGGTACCATCGCCATTGCCTCCTCCTCCTGTTCTGGTCGAGGGAAACTTGGAGTTCGAGATCTCCAGGATTCTCGACTCAAGAGTTCTGCGGGGTTCCCTCCAGTACCTGGTTCACTGGAGGGGGTACGGTCCTGAGGAGAGGATGTGGGTTCCGGCGTCAGATGTCAACGCCAGCCGTCTGGTGAGGGCCTTTCATAGGTCCCATCCGGATAAGGTTGGTCCAGGGTGTCCGGAGGTCACCCGTAGAAGGGGGGGTACTGTCATGCCCCACTCTGATGATGTGCGGAGGTCAGCCAGGATTGCAGCACAAGTCTAGTATTTGTTTTGATGCTGTGCTGGATCCGCCTCGCATCAGGTGCACTGGGTGGAGTCATTAGTTTAAATAGTCTCCAGCTAAGGTGCTCTGAGCGGATTATACTCTTCATTGTGGTCTTGGAAGCTAGAAAGGAAGGTTGGCTGTTTGTTCCTGCTCTCAGCAGATAAGTGTCTTTGGTTGTTTATGTCATCTATCCCATCCAGGTTCTGTGCGAGCTGGCAGCTCCTTTCTCCCCACTTCACCATCTCAGGGAGTTCAGGGTTCTGTCAGCATAGGCTGGTGGACACAGCAAATCTACCATCAAGATTTGATCTGTGGGCTGAGCATTGTAGGGAAAGAGGTCAGGGATTAATTAGGAGGTGACCCTTCCCCCGTCTCTCGTCCAGAGCCTGGTTGGTGTGTTATCTGTTTAACTGTGCACGTCCGCCGTGACATGGCCACTCCCTTATGTTTCGCGGGGCATGATGATAAAAAGATGCGTGGAAACAGTTTATTAGTGAATTTATGTGTTTTGAGAGCCTGGAAATTAGTCTCTTGTAAAAAGAGTATCTCGCATCCAAGCAATTTGACTTCCCTCCAGACCATGCTACGTTTATAAGGGCTGTTAAGGCCCTTAACATTAAGAAAGGCTATAGACAATACCATTATGAATTATGTAATCTGCCATGCCTAATTT
This sequence comes from Bufo bufo, assembly GCF_905171765.1. Taxonomy (NCBI): domain Eukaryota; kingdom Metazoa; phylum Chordata; class Amphibia; order Anura; family Bufonidae; genus Bufo; species Bufo bufo. The sequence goes on from NC_053392.1 coordinate 556,703,453, forward strand.
AGGAAGTTTGTTAAGACATGTTTACAGGAATTAACACAAAATGGAGAAAAAAAATAATAATAATCTGATTTTCCATTTTATAGCAAAACAAACTCAATATTTTGTACCATGAGTCTTCCATTCGTAAAAATACCCAATATCTGGCTTGAGTGTGCTAAGTGACTCAAGCACACAGCTCAGAAATGAAGTAACACCTTAGAGATTTTGGCGCCCCATCTATTAAGATATTTTTCAGGTACCCACCAAAAAACTCCTTTTTGGAAACTATGCCCTTTAAGGAATTCATCTAGGGGTGTGGTGATCATTTTAACCCCACCGGTGTTCCATAGAATTTATCAGAATTGTGCAGTGAAAATGAAAAATTGTTTTTCTAGTGCTATTTGGGCTCAAGGCAGAGATAAGAAGGGAAGGAGTGCTAATTGATATTTGCAGAGCTGATTTTTCTGGAATCGTTTTCAGGTGCCATGTTGTGTTTGCGGAGCCTCTGAGACACCAGTACAGTTGAAAATTAAAATTTCTTCTCAAATTTGCCATTTCAGTGCCAAATATATTTGACACAGCTTGTGAGGCATCCACCCCATAATTATTTAAGCTGGTTCTCATGGGTACAGCAAGACCCCCACATGTGGCTGTTATTTGTTGCCCTAGCAGAATGCAGGGCTCAGATGGGAAAGAGGCTAAGAGGTGTTAAAATGTTAAAACCCCCCAAGAATTGACCCATTTGAAAACTACACCCCATAATATATTCATATATTCATAATATATTCAAGGGGTACAGTGAGCACATTTACCCCACAGGTGTCATCCCAAAGTTAATGTACAAAAGAAGGTGCAGACTGAAATTTGCAATAATTTTTTTTCCACTTTTTAGTGCCAAATATGTTGTCCAGCTTGTAGCAATTAGAGATACACACTTCATAAATTGTTATGCGGGATCTCTTGGCTACGACAATACCTCATATTTGTTGCCTGGCCACATGGCAGGGCTCAGAAGGGAAGGAGAGGAATGCTGCAGTTAGGGAGGTATAAACTGTGTGGAGCACATCAGGGTGCATAAAAGGGGATTCAAGTAAATTATAAATCAAGAAATGTGTGATAAATTCTAAAACTTTCTTTCATAGACAGTCCCATTGATAAATGGTGTCCTTTCTTAACCCACTCTTGAATATACTCCACACCTTTTTTGGCTCTTCCCCTTCTTTTCAGTTTGGGGAACTTCACTGTGAATATGCATCCTTACTTCCAGAAGTACTACTTTTCTTGCTGGTCCCCAAATTTTAGGGCCTTGATGACTATGCAGCTAGCCCCTAACGAGTCAGTACAGAGGGTAGGAGTGGTAGTGGCCCTGATGAGATGTTGTGTCACAGTGTATTCCCTCAAGCTGTTGCTCCCTGGGAATAGGTGCAGTGAAGATGTAGTTTGAAGAATCTGGCCAGAAGTAAATAAATAAAAGTCACTCTTTACCTATTGCAGAATTTACATTATGGCACATCTGCCGTGGCAGTATTAAGTGCAGATTATGGCACCAGATGAGGAGGTATGGTGGCAGGTTGAATAACAATTGATTGGTACTAGCAGGCATTTGTGGATATAGTTGTCCATTGTAATACACGTTTGTCTGGCCTCGTGGTTGTTCTAGGTGATTGTGTCTGAGCCATAGTCCCTCACTTTGCAGCAGTGTCTGTATCTTCACTGATCACTCTGCTATCTTGACACACTGATCCTTTCTGGAAGCAGTGTTCTGAGTTCTGATGGTCTCTCTGGAGCTTTGGTTTCTCACAGGAGAATTGGATCTCGTCATGTCCCTTGTGTTCATGGTTCATTATCATTAATGTCATTTCTGTATTGCATTATATTGCTGCATAAGTTTGTCCATCTTGTCTCCCTTAATGTTGCCCTGTTCTTGCTGTCCCCTCCTTCCTTATTGCCGGTAGTAGACATTTTATGTTATATCTGCACTGGTGTTTTCATGTGCTGCTCAACTCTGCCAAATTATCATATACTGTTTTGGTGCATAACTACAAGATTTCAGCTTGGAATCTGGATTCTTCACACATGCCTGAGCAGTTGAGTTGATCGCTGTCTGATGAGGGTCTGAAGTAAGTACACAATTCAATACAGTCTGTCATTGTTACATGGAGCCATTGAGCACAACACTTATTGTCAGGATATTGAGTCAGAACAGATCTGGTTCCTAGGAGCTCTGACATATGTTTCCTCTCCCTTCTTTCTCTGCACTGGAATTCCCTCTTCTGGCAAGAAACAGGATCAGCTCACTCCTACCAAAAGGGGAGGAACAGGGTGGTTAGCCCTGTTCCTTGTGGATATGGAAACTTCAGCACTTCAATGAATATGGTAATATAAACGTGTCTTGATTTTTTATTTTTCTTATGCAAGGCAACTCAAAGGTGACAGTGTGACGTTTCGGTCAACTTAGGCCTTTTTCAAACACAAGTTGCCAGAGAGAGATTAGGGAAAAAGGATGGAAGATGTATTGAGCTGGTAGACATGTGTATCCACACCATGAGTAACGCTGCGTTAGCAAAGTAATAGTATGGTGTCAAATGTTTCCAGCAAAGTAATAGTATGGTGCACAGCAGGAAAGGTTTAAGACAACATAAGGATAGAGGTACTATTGAAAATGCTTCAGTTTTTTGGTGCAATCTGCTCTAAAAAAACTAGTGTACAGGCTTTGCACCACATTGGTCTAACAATTGGCCATGGCTTTGTTCCAAAATTTTGTGCACATTTTTGGAGTAAAACTAGGTCAAGTTAAAGGTAGACTAGACAGTCTAAAGATGCACGAGATTTGTCAGCCAGCATCAGCCACTATGAGAAATCTGGGGCAATATAAGGCTGTCTGTCTAAGTTTACACTGTCTTACTGTATCGTATAGTATTAGCAATCTGCTGTCTTCTCAGTTACTGACAAAATACCTCAGTTCTGGAACTCAGACAAAATTTTGCGCACACACAATAAAATTTTTTTGGGCGCATAGACAAGTGTTTTGGCACACGGGTGATTTTTTGGCTCATGGAGACATTTTTTTGGTGCACAGGCAGAATTCTGGCATAAATCTTGCACAGGTTTTAACATACTCCAAATTTAGGTTCAAGTTCCAGAATAGTAAATTTCTCTAACATTACTACTGTGATTCAAATAATTCTTAGACAGTGCAAAGTGCGACACTATTAGGAAATCTGCCCCATAATGTTAAGAAGTGGACTAGGGATGTCCCGATACCGATACCAGTATCGGTATCGGACCGATACCGGACATTTGCACGAGTACATGTACTCGTGCAAATGTCCCCGATACCACTGCCGATACCTGTGCGCCGCTTCTATGTGTCTGTGTCCGTCCGCGGCCCCTGCATCTCGCACAGCTAACAGCTTCAGAGGGCAGCAGCAGGCACTGTGTAATAGGAGCCTACAGTGGAAGCTAGCCCAGCCCCTCCCTCCAACCAATCAGAGGCAGCCAGCACTGACTCACAGCACAGGGAGCGTAGTGCAGGGACTCAGAGAATCGTCTGACAGTTTATTAGTTAAAAGAATCTAATGAGTCACAGACCATGTCATCGAGTCCCTGCCAGGCTTCCTGCTCTGCGGCTCCCTGTAAGTCCGTCCGGGGGGAAGGGGGGGCATTATTAGCATAGCATGTAGTGGAGCTGTGTGTGTACAGGGTGCATGTAGCAGAGCAGGAAGTCTGGCAGGGATTCGGTGACACAGTTTCTGACTCATTAGATTCTTTTAACTAATAAACTCTCAGACGATTCTCTGAGTCCCTGCAATAACTATACATTGTAATTACATCAGTCTGCTCCACTGCATTCACTGCAGCAGAGCTGTGTTTGCCAGGAGCGAGTCCCTCTAAAGGTGTTGTGTCTGTCTTCTATGGCCCTGGTCCTTCCCTTCCTGCCTGCAAGCTGCACATTGATCTCTAAAAGCAGGCATTAGGGCAAGAAGAAATACACATTACTGTATGATGGCCACAAGACTATTATACTGAGGAGGGGGGCTTCAAAAATTGTTGTCCTGACTCCTTACAGTAGCGTCTCCTTGTGGCCCCCATACAGTGTAACGTCTCCTTGTGGCCGCCCCATACAGTATAACGTCTCCTTGTGGCCGCCCCATACAGTATAACGTCTCCTTGTGGCCGCCCCCATACAGTATAACGTCTCCTTGTGGCTGCCCCCCATACAGTATAACGTCTCCTTGTGGCTGCCCCCATACAGTGTAACGTCTCCTTGTGGCTGCCCCCATACAGTGTAACGTCTCCTTGTGGCTGCCCCCATACAGTGTAACGTCTCCTTGTGGCCGCCCCATGCAGTATAACGTCTCCTTGTGGCCGCCCCCATACAGTGTAACGTCTCCTTGTGGCCGCCCCCATACAGTATAATGTCTCCTTGTGGCTGCCCCCATACAGTATAACGTCTCCTTGTGGCTGCCCCCATACAGTATAACGTCTCCTTGTGGCTGCCCCCATACAGTATAACGTCTCCTTGTGGCTGCCCCCATACAGTATAACGTCTCCTTGTGGCTGCCCCCATACAGTATAACGTCTCCTTGTGGCTGCCCCCATACAGTATAACGTCTCCTTGTGGCTGCCCCCATACAGTATAACGTCTCCTTGTGGCTGCCCCCATACAGTATAACGTCTCCTTGTGGCTGCCCCCATACAGTATAACGTCTCCTTGTGGCTGCCCCCATACAGTATAACGTCTCCTTGTGGCTGCCCCCATACAGTATAACGTCTCCTTGTGGCTGCCCCCATACAGTATAACGTCTCCTTGTGGCTGCCCCCATACAGTATAACGTCTCCTTGTGGCTGCCCTCATACAGTATAACGTCTCCTTGTGGCTGCCCCCATACAGTATAACGTCTCCTTGTGGCTGCCCCCATACAGTGTAACGTCTCCTTGTGGCTGCCCCCATACAGTGTAACGTCTCCTTGTGGCTGCCCCCATACAGTGTAACGTCTCCTTGTGGCTGCCCCCATACAGTGTAACGTCTCCTTGTGGCTGCCCCCATACAGTGTAACGTCTCTTTGTGGCTGCCCCCATACAGTATAACGTCTCCTTGGAATGTTATAGTTCTGTTTTTGGGCCTTTTGATTGGTCAGTGGTCAGAAAATACATGTGTGTGTGTGTGTGTGTGTATTTTATTGTTAAAATTAGTATCAGTAATTGGTATCGGTGAGTACTTAAATAAAAGTATCGGTACTCGTACTCAGTCTTAAAAAAAATGGTATCGGGACATCCCTAAAGTGGACATTTGTTTTTTCAGTGGAACTTCAGTAGAAACAAATCTTTTGCTCAGATTTCACTGTAGTCCCTGTAGCCTTCTACATTGATATTCCAAGAGGTAAATCACACAATTGTCTGTCATATGAATGATTTATTAAACACATGGACAAAATCCCATACACGTCATCCAATGTTTGGCCTGATAAAAAAAGGGTGTCCACATTGAAACACATTTCCTCTGTTTTAACCCATTAACCAGACCTTCATTTTATTGTATATATTGGCAGCCCTTGCTTTTTTGTTTTCATTCTTACTAGCAGTGATTTTTGCCCTGATTATCCGCATAATTGTTGAGCTGAAGCCTCCATGATGTTTCATTCATGCCTCTCCCAGTTAGTGTTGATCGGGAATATTCCGAATTTTTATCGCGAATATTGGCACTTCGAGAATTTGCGAAGATGTAGAATATAGTGCTATATATTCGTAATCGCGAATATTCTAGATTTTTTTTTCATCAGTAACCTCCCTTCTTGCTTGTGGGCCAATGAGAAGGCTGCAATATCTTTGTCAGAGCTTAGCAACATCCCTAGCAACCAATAGGAAAGTTGCCTACCCCTTACTATATGAGAACCTCCCCAGCAGCCATTTTCTGCATTTTTTTTTCTGAGTTCTGAGAGAGACAGCAGAGACATCGCTGTGCTCTGTGCTTTACAGACTGATCTGGATCCTTATTTAATTACATTAGATAGTTAGCTCATATATATAATACAGATAGTTAGTGAGAGATAATCAGTGTAGGTTAGATAGTGATATAGTGTAGATGATAGGTTCAAGTGCAGGGTGTTAGGTAGTGTGATAGGAATTACTGTTTCTCTGCTGTCCATACATACATGCTACAGACATAGTGCTGTGATGTCACAACAATACTTAGTGCACCAATCAGTAATATCTACTCAGACTTGATAAAATGTGAAGTTACATGTATTGCACAAAAAATACGTGCATCATTAGTGTCAATTTGCGCAATCGCTAAAATAAAGACTGGAGATCACGAATTCTAACATTCGTGAATTTATTGCGAATATTATGAGAAAAATTCACGAAATATCACGAAAACGAATATGGCCTATGCCGCTCATCACTACTCCCAGTGTCATGCTTGAGTCTGCACAGCTCTGTTGGGTAAGCAACCATCCTCTGGTCCCCCAGAAGATCTCTGGAATTGGTTGATCAGATGTGGCGGTTTTCTTATAATTGCATATACTTCATCCGGTGATGCCTAATAAGTTAAAATATACAGTGCCTTGCAAACGCATTCACCCCCCCTGACTTTTTCCGTATTTTGTTACATTACAGCCTTAAATTCAATGTTTTGTTAATCTGAATTTTATGTGATGGATCAGAACACAATAGTCTAAGTTGGTAAAGTGAAATGAGAAAAATATATAAATAAAACTATTGTTTAGAAATAGAAAACAGAAAATTGGCATGTGCGTATGTATTCACCCCCTTTGTTAGGAAGCCCATAAAAACCTCTGGTGCAACTAATTACATTCAGAAGTCACATAATTAGTGAAATGATGTCCACCTGTGTGCAATCTAAGTGTCACATGATCTGTCATTACATATACACACCTTTTTTTAAAGGCCCCAGAGGCTGCAACACCTAAGCAAGAGGCATCACTAACCAAACACTGCCATGAAGACCAAGGAACTCTCCAAACCAGTAAGGGACAATGTTGTTGAGAAGTACAAGTCAGGGTTAGGTTATAAAAAAATATCCAAATCTTTGATGATCCCCAGGAGCACCATAAAATCTATCATAACCAAATGGATAGAACATGACACAACAGCAAACCTGCCAAGAGACGGCCGGCCACCAAAACTCACAGACCGGGCAAGGAGGGCAGTAATCAGAGAGGGAGCATAGAGACCTAAGATAACCCTGGAGGAGCTGCAGAGTTCCACAGCAGAGACTGGAGTATCTGTACATACAACGACAATAATCCGTATGGTCCATAGAGTTGGGCTTTATGGCAGAGTGGCCAGAAGAAAGCCATTACTTTCAGCAAAAAACAAAAAGGCACGTTGGGAGTTTGCGAAAAGGCATGTGGGAGACTCCCGAAATGTATGGAGGAAGGTGCTCTGGTCTGATAAGACAAAAATTGAACTTTTCGGCCATCAAAGAAAACGCTATGTCTGGCACAAACCAAACACATCACATCACCCAAAGAACACCATCCCCACAGTGAAACATGGTGGTGGCAGCATCATGCTGTGGGGATGGGACTGAGAAACTGGTCAGAGTTGGGGGAAAGATGGATGGTTCTAAATACAGGGATATTCTTGAGCAAAACCTGTACCACTCTGTGCGTGATTTGAGGCTAGGACGGAGGTTCACCTTCCAGCAGGACAATGACTCCAAACATACTGCTAAAGCAACACTTGAGTGGTTTAAGGGGAAACATGTAAATGTGTTGGAATGGCCTAGTCAAAGCCCAGATCTCAATCCAATAGAAAATCTGTGGTCAGACTTAAAGATTGCTGTTCACAAGCGCAAACAATTCATCTTGAAGGAGCTGGAGCAGTTTTGCAAGGAGGAATGGGCAAAAATCCCAGTGGTAAGATGTGGCGAGCTCATAGAGACTTATCCAAAGCGACTTGGAGCTGTGATTGCCGCAAAAGGTGGGGTAAATAGGGGGGTAAATAGTTATGCACATTGACTTTTTCTGTTATTTTGTCCTATTTGTTGTTTACTTCACAATAAAAAAAAAAATCTTCAAAGTTGTGGACATGTTCTGTAAATTAAATGATGCAAATCCTTAAACAATCCATGTTAATTCCAGGTTGTGATGCACCAAAATACGAAAAAAGTCAAGGGGGTTGAATACTTTTGCAAGGCACTGTATTGCTCAAATGGATGCAGAATTTAAATGAGACAACTTTTTGGTCCACCCTAGACCTTTTTCGAGTCATTTGTGGAAGAGATAAGTGCGGTGTGTGGCAGAAGATCACCTCAATGGACAGGATTAAGTTACACCTTATGAGTATATTAATAAATATATGAATGTATATTAGTAAGTTTAGAACGTTATACTATGGGTCCAAAAGATCATGGAAAACCCCTTTAAGCAGCTTTACATTGTGGACAGTGCAAAGTTCATTTAGACCAGTAAGTGGTAAGTGTTACTGTACATACTGTACATGTATCTCACTGTTAAAAAAGCTAAATCGTTAACATCATGAAAGCCAGTGATCAGTTTCTGAGTATTGAGCTTGATCATTGGTAGACCTTAGTCACTGACTTTCTCACATTAAATCCCGAAGCATCATTGTGGCGCGCAAATCAATAATGGTAATCACTGTGTACAAATTTAATGAGTGTTTAAAGGAGATGAACTGTTACATTACTTAGTGATTAGTCAAAAAAAGTAGAATTGCAGCTCATCACCTCTGCATCTCAGCAGATATCTGTGTCTCCTTCATTTCAACGGATGCCCTTGGAGTTCCAGAGATAGCTGAACACTTGGCTATTTCTGGAACATCCATAGAGAGGAATGAAGCAGCAGTACACATGCTCGACCTGCCGATATGTTTATAGGGGTCCCCATGGGGGACAAGATCCCCGTTCTCATGTTTAGTGGGGGTCCCATTGTTAGGACCCTCACGAATCTCAAAGTTATCCCCTATCTTGTGTGTATAGGGGATAAATTGTTGGAATAAATAGTTTCAAGAATAGGTGCACTACTCTGGTGGATACAAACAGTAACATCTGACTAAACCCTCACACTGATGTTAAAAATGAGACTTTAGCCAGTATATCCTTATATTAAGGACATACCTGAGCCAGCGCACCACGCCCAGGTTTCTCAAGTGGCACGGGACCTAATGCTAAATCTACCTGTACCGTATGGGTAGTACCAGGAGCCGGTGGACAAATGACAGCAGCGTAAGTGTGACGTTTTAGTCAGATGTTACTGTTTGCATCCACCACAGTAGTGCACCTATTCTTGTAACTATTTATTCTATATATCATTCCACATCCACACATTTTACCATCTGGTGTAGGATGTCTCTGTGGCACTTGTGGTCTGCTGCGGGCATCCTCCACTGTATGCATTTTTTGCTGGGGATCGCCCTTAGCAACAGACCACAAGCGCAGTATCTGCTCCTCCGAGCATAAATGCACAACTGCATTTGGAGTTGAGCATTTCCTGCCTTTTGAGACCATGTATTTGTGTCATATAACTGGGATAAATTGTTACAACCAGAATAGTTTGTATTTCGGCTACCCAAGCTTTCTACACCATCAACAACCGTTCTCTAGCTATACACCAGTAATTGTTGTACTGGAGATGTCAGTACAATTACCACTATTTTCTTCTATCTCTGTTGAATAAAGACCACCAACTCCCTCTGCATGATATCTGGCTCTAAGGACCAGGGATTCTTTCCTGCAGGGCCATCCATAGGCAGTCAACTCAAACCTTGAGAATTTGATTAAGAATCTATTAAATACTAGCAGAAGGACCCGGCTTTGCACGGGTATATTTAGTCTATTTCATTTAATGTTTGTGTGTGTCGTTAAAAGATATCGACAGGATCCACTATAACAGTGACATCTACAGTACCCCGCCCCTTTAACAGTGGCCTCCACAGCAGCCTGCCCCCTTATAAGTAACATCCACAGCGCCCTCCCCTTTAACAGTGACCTCCACAACGGCTACTCCTTTATTAGTGACCTCCACAGTACCCCGTCTCGTTAACAGTGATTTCCACAATAACCTGCACCCTTTTCAGTGACCTCTTCAGAGCTCTGTTCCCTTAAAATGTGACCTCCACAGCACCTCGCCCCCTTAACAGTGACCTCTACAGCACCCTGCTACTTAACACTGACCTCCATAGCGGACTGTCCTCTTAACTGTGACCTCCACAGTTCCCTGTCCCCTAAGGGTCTATTCACACCTCCGTGTGTGTTTTGCGGATCCACGGATCTGTGGATCCGCAAAACACAGACATCGGCGATGTTCGTTCCACATTTTGCGGACCGCACATCGCCGGCACTTAATAGAAAATGCCTATTCTTGTCCGCAATTGCGGACAAGAATAGGACATGTTCTATTTTTTTTCAGGATCGGAAATTGCGGATCCAGAAGTGCAGATCCGCAATTCCGGATCCGGGCAGCACATCGTGCTTCCTCATAGAAATGAATGGACAGAGACCTCCACAGCAGCCCACCCCTTTTAATTGTAATGGAGGAACCTAAAACCAATTGATTGCAGTGCTACCTCAGGGCAAATAAAGCATTACATGGTGCCAGTAAAATCAACAGCCTGTTTATGCAAAGCATATTCAGGCTGGGTTCTTTAAAGTGAGAGTTACTTTTTTTGTCCACTCTCCTCTTTGGCTAATCGTTGTAGTGTCAAATGAGGAATATCTCTATTAACTCCATAAAACAATTTGAAAATGGGTTTTCTACACCAATTCCACTGTAAGGCTTCGTTCACATCACCGTTCAGCCTTTCCGTCCTCCTGCTGCGTTTAGGAGTAGGAGAACGGAAAGGACGGAGAAGGCACATAACTGAGCCAAACAGAGCCTAAGGACCCCATAGAGTATAATGGGGTCCGTTATCTTTCCACTCAGAAGATGATTTTGGAGCGGAGACAAAAGTCGTGCATGCAGGACTTTTGTCTCCGCTTCAAAATCATCTTCTGAGCGGAAACATAACGGACCCCATTATAGTCTATGGGGTCCTAAGGTCTCCGTTTGGCTCAGTTATGTGCCTTCTCCGTCCTTTCCGTTCTCCAACTCCTAAACGGAGCAGGAGAACGGAAAGGCTGAACGGTGATGTGAACGAAGCCTAAGGCCTCCTGCACACGAACGTATTTTTTTGCGGTCCGCAAAAACGGGTCCCGTTTTTCCGTGATCCGTGACCGTTTTTTCGTCCGTGGGTCTTCCTTGATTTTTGGAGGATCCACGGACATGAAAAAAAAGTCGTTTTGGTGTCCGCCTGGCCGTGCGGAGCCAAACGGATCCGTCCTGAATTACAATGCAAGTCAATGGGGACGGATCCGTTTGACGTTGACACAATATGGTGCCATTTCAAACGGATCCGTCCCCCATTGACTTTCAATGTAAAGTCAGGAGTCCCTTTTATACCATCGGATCAGAGTTTTCTCCAATCCGATGGTATATTTTAACTTGAAGCGTCCCCATCACCATGGGAACGCCCCTATGTTAGAATATACTGTCGGATATGAGTTAGATCGTGAAACCTCATTTCCGACAGTATATTCTAACACAGAGGCGTTCCCATGGTGATGGGGACGCTTCTAGTTAGAATATACTACAAACTGTGTACATGACTGCCCCCTGCTGCCTAGCAGCATCCGATCTCTTACAGGGGGCCGTGATCAGCACAATTAACCCCTCAAGTGCCGCACCTGAAGGGGTTAATTGTACTATCATATCCCCCTGTAAGAGATCAGGGCTGCCAGGCAGCAGGGGGCAGACCCCCCCCCCCCCCTCCCCAGTTTGAATATCTATTGTAATAAATCGTTGGTGGCACAGTGTGCGCCCCCCATCGGCCCCCCCCTCCCTCTATAGCATTAACAACATTGGTGGCCAGTGTGCGGCCTCCCATCTCCCCCCCCCCGATCATTGGTGGCAGCGGGTCACTAGCAAAGATTCATACTTACCTGGGATCTGCGATGTTCGTGTCCGGCCGGGAGCTCCTCCTACTGGTAAGTGACAGTTCATTTAGCAATGCGCCGCACAGACCTGAGGCTGTCACTTACCAGTAGGTGGAGCTCCCGGCCGGACACGAACATCGCAGCAGCCGGTAAGTATGAATCTTCTACTACTGTACTATTGCCCCCCGATGGGGGGCGCACACTGTGCCACCAACAGATTATTACAATAGAGGGAGGGAGGGGGGGCGCACACTGTGCCACCAACGAATAATTACAATAGAGGGGGGGGGGCCGCACTGGCCATCAATGATATTCAAACTGGGGAGGGGGGGGGGGGGGGTCTGCCCCCTGCTGCCTGGCAGCCCTGATCTCTTACAGGGGGATATGATAGTACAATTAACCTTTTCAGGTGCCGCACCTGAAGGGGTTAATTGTGCTGATCACGGCCCCCTGTAAGAGATCGGGTGCTGCCAGGCAGCAGGGGGCAGTCTTGTACACAGTTTGTAGTGTATTCTAACTAGAAGCGTCCCCATCACCATGGGAACGCTTCTGTGTTAGAATATACTGTCGGTTCTGAGTTTTCACGAAGTGAAAACTCAGCTTTGAAAAAGCTTTATGCAGACGGATCTTCGGATCCGTCTGTATAAAAAGTAACCTACGGCCACGGATCACGGACACGGATGCCAATCTTGTGTGCATCCGTGTTCTTTCACGGACCCATTGACTTGAATGGGTCCGTGAACCGTTGGCCGTGAAAAAAATAGGACAGGTCTTATTTTTTTCACGGCCATGAAACACGGATCACGGATGCGGCTGCAAAACGGTGCATTTTCCGTTTTTTCCACGGACCCATTGAAAGTCAATGGGTCCGCGAAAAAAAACGGAAAACGGCACAACGGCCACGGGTGCACACAACGGTCGTGTGCAGGAGGCCTTAGGCAGTGAAATGACCACCTCCAGTTACCAGTATGTTTTGAACTGCTGCAGCTTATAGGCACCACTGCTATGCTGCTTTCTAGTGGCCAAAAAGCATTATTATTTGATATTTTATTGTTACTGTATATGACACAGGACCTGATGAACCTGATGTTTATTTATTGTACTTTATGTTTATGTTATTGTAAATAGTGGCTGTCCCTCAGGAGGCATTGTACTTTGTACTGTTGTTGCTGTAGCACAGCATGGCAGCAGGAAGGTATGGCCCAGGTGTCATGTTATGGGAGGCCGTCCTTCTAGGCCTTTTTTATGGGAGTCCTGGGAGGAAGTACAGAGCCTGGAAGTGTAGCTAGGCTCCAGCGTTCTGGGGGCAAGATTAATTATTGGAGTGCTTTTGGTGCGAGATGTAGTAGAGCAAGTGGCCTTGTTCTACTTCCCACTTTTGCAGGTGAGCTTTTTTGATGTGTTTCAATGGCATGAGGCTGAGAACTGTGTTGAGGAAAGTCTGCAGCAGAGGAAGATCATGAAGGAGCTGAGGGCTGAGAGTCATTGCAATGTCTGAGCAATAAGTTGGGGAAGAGCCCCCCTATGTAGAGCTGCATGTGAAACCTTTGGCAGAAGTACAAGGTTCATCTGTGTAGAGGCCGAGGCAGAATAGCTATGAAATACATGTCATTACAACAATGGTCTTTCGCACAGACCATTGTTGTAACGACATGCTGAAAAATTACTTTCTTTCTGTGAGTATAATAAAACGGAGGATTTTAACTGTGCTGGTGGTACTCTCACTATTGTATGGTTTATGACATATTGCAGATAGCCCATGGCGGCTCAGCATAGAGGTGTAGGTGGTTCTGAACCATACAGAGATGACATGCTGAGCTTTCCAACCTGCGTGGAAGTATACTGCGATTTAATCTAGAGGTGTCTGTCTTGAGCCGGATTAAGTGAATACCTGCATTCGAGGAAAAAAGCTCTGTGTGAATGAGGAGCAGCGCGGTCCCACCAGATGGATATGCTATAAATGTCTAACATGGGAATATCCCTATAATGCAGTGCTTCTCAATTATTTTCTGTCATGCCCCCCCTAGGAAGAAGAAAACATTTTGCGCCCCCCGCGCGACTGTAAATAGTATCATTTGTCTATAAAATTGTTAGAAGTACACCTCTGCATAACACTATCCTTATTAACGTATAAGAGAATAAAAAAAGAAAGAAATGTGGATCGGACACACACTTATGGGGGGATCTGTGGATGACGGACACTTATGGGGGGATCTGTGGATGACGGACACTTATGGGGGGATCTGTGGATGACGGACACTTATGGTGGGATCTGTGGATGACGGACACTTATGGGGGGGATCTGTGGCTGGCACTGTTACAGGGGGATCTGTGGCTGGCACTGTTATATATGTGCCATCCACAGACCCCCACCCCATAACAGTGCCATCCACAGTGCCCCCCCCAGCCCATAACAGTGCCATCCACAGACCCCCACCTCTTAACTGTGCCATCCACAGATTCCGTGTGCCCGCCGCCGCCGTTTAAAGTTATTAAACATGCCCCCCTCACTCCTAATGCCTGCCGGCATTATACAGAAGAAATTCGGATATACGGTACTATTAGGAGTGAAGGGGGCATGTTTAATAACTTTTAATTCAATAATACATTTTATATTAGTATACCGGAGGGAGCGGTGGGGCGGGGCTATAGTACAGTGACCGCACCGCCCCACCGCTATTGCCGGCCCCCAGCTCCTCCTCCCAGTCCCTCCCCCGGCCCCTGCTCCGTACATCGCGTCCAGCGCCTGCGCCGGCCTCTGATCAGACGGGAGAGGAGCGCTTCCACAATGGAAGCGCTCATCTCCCTGCCGCATATTACACTGCGAGCTGTCGGCCGCCCGGCACCCCTGTTGCTATGGCGCCCTGTGCGGCCGCACAGCCCGCACACCCCAAAGGCCGGCCCTGAACGAGCCCCCCTCTACGGAGTCTGGCACCCCCCCCGGGGGGCGCGCCCCACTATTTGATTTGATTTTTATACTATAGGAAACAGATGCCCTGATAATGACCGTATATACATTTCAGCAATGCTATTATTATACATTTTGTGATGGATCTAAGATCTTTTTATGGAATGTTCTACTTTATAAATGTTAGAAAGATAATTTGAAAAAGACTGGAACCCATTTATCATGGAAGGAAAAAACTGCTTTTTTATCTCAATCTTTTCACTTATTCTTTTAACCTAACTTGAACCAGTTGAACATCATAAATTATACATCTAAGATAAAGACTAAACAATTCTGACCTGCGGCGATTTCAGAAATAACAGGTAAACAAACTTGATGACAATAAGCCACAAAAAGGCAGTTACGGAAATTGTAAGGTTATAAACGTTACTGTGAGAATTTGTTTACTCCAATGTAAAAAAAAATAAAGAAATAAAAAAACAAAAAAAATAAAAACTAAAAAAATCAACTCATCTAAACCAATATCCAGAGACCTTTATCTCCATAAAGGATTAACTTTTTTGCATGAATCACTTCTTTCAATGTTCATTTTTTTTTCTATAATTATTATTTCAACTGTAATCGGGGTTCACATTCCAATATCATAGAACAAACCTTCTGTCCCAAAAGGTTATTTCAGAAAAGGCAAATAAGTTCATAATCTAATGATGGCTATGCATGTAATTGTTAACCAAACCCAACAATTTTTTGTGGGATTGGCTGACCATCTACAGTACATTTGGAAAGTCTTTAGACCCTAAGAGATTCCACACTCGGATATTCTGAGGAGCTCTTTTCATCGTCATTCCTAGATTTGGCCCTCTCGCCAAGCCCGCTTGAAGAGGGACATGAGGAGATCTTGTGCACTGATTCCCAAACTCTTGAGCATCCACAGTCAGAAAAAGATGACGGTGGTGAACGTCAATTAGTGTTTCACGAGGTGGATGATGAGACGCGGTTGCCAATAAGTCAACAGCAATTAGTGTCTCAAGAGGTGTTATGGGACGCAGGTGGCGGGCTTCTGTTCCCCTGCACTTCCGGCTTTCCCCGATCTCACTGCTCACTGGTTCCCGGCGTCTCCGTTGTCATGGTGACGATGCGCACCCGGCTGCACTCCTCCTGTAGGAGCGGTCAGCGTTCCCCATCACCATGGGAACCAAGAGGGGCTGAGCGCTGAGCTGGGCACTTGGCGCTCGGCTACAGGCAGAGAGGATGGGTCATGTGACGCTGGCCACGTCACATGATCCCTTTCCTCCACTATTTAAACAGGCAACCTGCTGGCCACAGGTTGCCTGTAATTGCGTCGCTTAGGCTGTGTATATTCCTGCGTTACTGCATTGTTTAAACCTCTTGGATTTGACCTTTCTCTGTTTTCTGACCTGCCTACCGCCTGCTCCCTTAGTATTGTCGCTACCTCCTGGATTTGACCTCGGCTCGTTCTCTGATTTGTCTCCTGCCTATCCCCTTGTACTTACGCTACCTCACGGACTGACCTCGGCTAGTTGACCCGCCATTGCCTTCTATATCAGGGGGTTCCTCCGCCTTAGTTTACTTCCCTGTCCTACTGTCCGGATTCGGCACGCGTGTGCCGTTCTCTGCCTCAGCTCGGACAACATCGTTCCCAGCAGTGTCCTGGGAGTCCAAGATGCATCCAGACATCCTCCCCATGCTGTTCCCGAACCATTTAAGTGGTGTTTCCATAAATTTCTGACCTTTTTCTATGAACCAGACACCCTCCCCTCTTCAGAGCAGGGGGTGCCTGGTTTAATGCTTGGGTTCTCCCATTGACTTCCATTGTGCTCAGGTGCTCTGTAGAGCACCCGAGCATCCCAAAGTGTTCTACTCGAGCACCCGAGTACTTTGGTGATCGACCAACACTAGTACACGGGTATTCAGACAAGAGATCACCTTTGCTAGTAACTAGCAACTAGAAAACCTCAAAGCTCAGGCGAGGAGGTGGATCCACAGCCCAGCTAACTATGGAGACTCATTAGCAACTTAACCAGCACCTGGATAGGGGCAGGAAGAAAGGATTAACTCTCGCAATGCTGAAGAAAAGTTCACTGAGGATTACTCCAAATTCATACAGGGAGAGTAGAACAATGTCCACGCCTGAAACAGCAAGACAGCAGCAGTCAGGGACCGTCGGTATGACACCATCATGCTTCACTGTAACAATGGTATTGGGCAAGTGATGAGCAGGGTCTTATTTCCTCCATATATAATGCTTAGAATTGTGACCAAAAAGTTCAATCTTGGTTTCATCAGACCAGAAAACCAAGTTCTCCTAATCTGAGAGTCCTTTAGGTGCTTTTTTTTTTTACAAACTCCAGATGTGCATTCAATGTCCATTTTACTGGTGAGAGGCTTCTTTGTGCCATAAAGCCCAGATTGGTGGAGTGCTGCAGTGATGATTGACCTTCTGCAAGTTTCTTGTATCTGTACATAGGATCTTTGGAGCTCAGCCAGAGTGATCATTGGGTTTTTGGTCACCTATCTTAACTAGGCCTTTCTACCCTGATTTTTTTTTAAAAGGCTTTATTTTTCAATTTTCATAGAAATAAAAAATAAACTTTAAATAGGGGAACAACCCCCTCAACAAGGTACAACCTTGAACATCACATTCAATTGACAGGCAAAATAATAGGATTACATATCAACAAACATGTCTACAAATGCAAAAATTATAATGTACTTCACATCAGTCATAGAGCAGCATCATTGTCATGAAGTCGAATTGTTCCATTAAGACCTGTCACCATCCACACACACATTCATACTGGCAGTGACCTGGACATCTCAAAAAACCCTCTCCAGCCCCATTACACAGTGACCGAGTTTGCACTCAGCCAAATATCCCAGATTTTCCCACATTTTTCCGGTACGCCCCTAGCTTCGTATGTTAACTTGTATACTGATAATGTGGCATTGATAAGCTGGATCCAATGAGACAATGTTGGTTTCTTGGGGGACTTCCAGTTTAGCAGAATTGACTTTCTCGTATAAAACATCAGCAACCTATAAAGGATTTTGGTATGTTTAGTTGGAATAATATCATTAACAAGACCTAGCAGACTAACTTCAGGTGCCACAACTGCTGGGAGTCCAAGACGAGCATCCAGATAGTCATGTACCTGCGTCCAGAATTCAGCAATAACCAGACACTCCCATACCATGTGCATTAGAGTCCCTCTGCCATTATCACACCTTGTACACGTATGTGAAGCAAGTTTATGCATGCGTACCAGTCTCACTGGGGTATAGTAGACTCTGTGTAACCATTTCGTCTGAATCAGCTGATCCCGTGCACAAATCACCGTCCCCCTCTAAGAGGCCGACAGCTCCTTCTCATGACAATCTTCCAATGCGGGAATATCAGCCCTCCACTTAAGAAAAGCCCTTGTCATCGGTGAAGGCCGGGAGGATAGAAGGAAAGCATAAAAGGACGACACCATTTTAGTATGGTTTGCCCGTCTGGCAATTTTCTCAACTGCATTATATTCCAGCCTCAAAGGACCAGCCCCAAACTGGGATTCGCAAGCATGTCTCAGTTGGAAAAAATCTAAAAAGAGATGCTTGTGTCAGGTTATATTCAGTTTGCAAGGTTGAAAAGGTCTTAAAAAACCGGTCTTCATACACTTGAGTCAGGTATTTGACGCCCTTCCGCGGCCATAATTCAAAATCAAGCAGAGAAGTTAGTTCCACCAGCTTGGGATTTCCCCACAAGGGCATCACTGGGGACAATATATTGCTTTCCTCTCCATCCCCCCTCACCTCCGCAAAAGTATTCCACGCATTAATCACCCCCGCCATCAATGTAGTAAAATGTTTAACCGGGTACTTCCCTGCTCTATACACTAAGTTCGTCATAGCTTAATACGACCCCATGATAGCCGCCTCCAATACCACTGCCGGGTTATAAGGTTCTGCCTTTATCCACCAAGCAGCATAATTTTGTTGCGTCGCAATGTAGTATAGATACATGTCCGGAAGTGCCAGTCCACCTCTCTCAGTAGTAGCTTTCAAAGTGTCCCTAGCTATGCAGGGAACTGAGTTATTCCACAAAAAGGGCGTTAGCAGGTGATCTAAAGTCTGAAAATTAGATTTCTGTAAAGTTAAAGGGGCTGCTCTATATATGTACAGTAGCTTGGGGAGAAGGATCATTTTAAAAATATTTATGCGTCCTATCAATGATCAAGCTTTCAGTTTTTGCGAAACATATTTCACTACCAGGTTTATGTTTAAGTCTATGAACTGGGTAACATCTTTATGTATGACTATCCCCAGGTAGGTGAAGTTACTCACCACCTGAAGTGACGACAAGGGTGATACACTCTGAGAGGAAAGCTCATCAACTAAATATAACGCTGATTTGGCCCAATTGACCCGTAGCCCTGAAAAAGTTCCATATAAATCCACTATTTCTAGTAGAGCTTCCAAAGAATGCCCAACATCTCCTAAGTATATCAGCATATCGTCTGCATAAAGCGAGATCTTTTCGGATATACCTGCAATGTCCCATCCTTGTATTCTACTGCTACCTGCTATATACACCGACAGCGGTTCCATTACTAAAGCAAACAGAAGAGGTGACAAAGGACACCCCTGTCTGGTGCCCCTTTTCAGCGCAAATGACTTGGACAAATATCCATTGACTCTTAACCTAGCCGTCGGTTGCAAATATAGCAAGTACAACCACTGGAGGAAATTCTTAGGAACCCCCATTTTCTTTAGGACTTCCCACATAAATCCCCACTCCACCGAATCGAACGCCTTCTCGTTATCCAATGAAGCAATCGCTCTGCTGCCAGAATTATCATGTGTGATTTGTAAGTGTGTGAAGAGGCGCCTCAGGTTTATGTCCGTCGTTTTCCTGGGCATGAACCCAGATTGATCCATGCCTACTATCGATAAAATGACTGACGCCAAACTACTAGCCAACACCTTAGCCAACAGCTTAGCGTCTGAATTTATCAATGATATGGGCCTATATGAGCCACACTGATTCGGGGGCTTCCCTGCTTTGTGTATGACCACTATAGTAGCTTCATGGAACGATGTTGGCAGGGCCCCACCCTCCAGAGCATACATAAATAATTTGCTGAGCCTCTGACTCACTTCCTCAATCTGGAAATTGTACCACTCCACAGGGAAGCCATCCGGACCAGGAGTCTTTCCTTTTGCCATAGATAATATGGCATGTTGGATTTCCTGCGGGACTATGGGGCCATCTAATAACTGCTTTTCTGAATGCGCTAGCTCCGTTACTGGGATAGTGTCCAGAAAAAGTACTACCTCCTCTGTGGTTTTAGTAGTTTTAGAGGAATATAATTAGGCGTAGTAACTAGCAAATTGGTCACATATTTCCTCTGGTGCAGTAAAAAGTACACCCTGCCCATCCCTAATAGCTGGTACTACTATTAGTGGGACTTCTGTTTTGGCCAGGTACGCCAAAGCTCTCCCACTCTTATCCCCTTCAGAAAAAAATTTCTGTTTCTGAACCATGAGGCGCTTCTTGGTAAATTCAGTTAAGTATAAATTGTATTGTCTTTGAGCTAATAACCAAAGTGAATGAAGCTCTGGCGTGGGGTCATCTACATATGCTTTTTCTGCAACATCTAATTTCCCCTCTAATTTCACCCGCAAAGAAAGTAGTTCCGTCCTGTGTGTTGCTATCGCCGCTATTAATACCCCTCTCAAAACAGCCTTGCTTGCGTCCCATACCACCAGTGGATTGGAGGAGCCCTCGTTAACTTCCCAATATGATGAAATAGCTTCCCGGCACGCCACTCCCACAGGAAGGATGTCTAGCCACTTTGGATTTAACCGCCAAATAGAACGCGGCCTACTGCTTGGCAATGTAAGGATTATTTGCAAGGGGGCATGATCTGAGATACCCCTCGGCAGATACTCTGCAGCCTTCACCCATAAAAGCCCCTCCTTATTTGTGAAAGCCAGATCTATACGGGACAATGCATTGACAGAGGTCGAGTGACAGGAGTATTGCTTTGTATCAGGATATAAGTTCCTCCATATTTCCGTCAAGTAATGTGCTTGCGCCCAATATAGTAAAGCGGGGTTGTGACTGGGA
This sequence comes from Bufo bufo, assembly GCF_905171765.1. Classification (NCBI taxonomy): domain Eukaryota; kingdom Metazoa; phylum Chordata; class Amphibia; order Anura; family Bufonidae; genus Bufo; species Bufo bufo. The sequence continues at coordinate 556,724,429 of NC_053392.1, forward strand.
GAAGGCCTAAGTCTATCCAGATTGCTATCTAGTGTGGGATTAAAATCACCCAATATGAACAAGGGAGCTGCAGGCAAAACAACTTCTCTGGCCATGATTTGGTCAACCACTTCATTCTCAAAAGGTGGGGGTATATAAATACCTACTATTAAGACGTCACAACCTCTAATGTTAGCCTGCAACAATACATATTTTCCTGCCGGATCAATGTGCACGGACATCAGCTGAAACGGAAGAGTCTTACTGACCAGTATGGAAACTCCTCTAGCGTAATAAGAATAGGTCGCATGAGAAACAGATCCCACCCATGGTCTTTTAACCGCCAACACTTTCTGACCCCGGATGTGAGTTTCCTGAAAAATAAGAACATCGGGGTTATACTTCTTAATGTAATTAAACACTAGCGCTCTTTTAACTTTGTCATTGAGTCCCCGGACATTCCAGGAAATTAGCTTACATAAGGCCATTGTTGCTTAAGAGATATATCCCCTTCTCCTCCAGATCCTTCAGCGTCACTGCCCCTTTCACACACACACACATTCCAACTTGTCTCTAAAGTAGAACATCCCAATCTGCCCAGACATCCCCAACTCGTCTAAGCTTCTATATCCCTAACCTATCCCTCCTTTTAGTGTAAACTAAGGAAGACCCAGTCTGACTAAAAAACCCTAAAACATAGTATGAGACCCAAGTCCCTCAAAACTTGTTTAAAATAGAGTGATAACTCTGAACTGAGATTAACCCCTGTCAGTATCAAAACTTCCTGGCAGTACTATACTATCCTGCTACCTGCATGTAAGATCATATCTGTCTCGCAACAGCTAAGGTGTGACACCTAGAGACAAACAGAGCTCCAATAGTGGAGCAGAACATTAGCAGCGGTTCACTGCAATATCATAGTCCACCGATTCATCTCGGACACTGTCGATCAATCCAGTCAGCCACTTCCTCTGGAGTCTGGAAGAATCTGGCTCTGTCTCCCTCTTGGATCCTCAGCTTGGCCGGGTATATCATTGCGTATTTAATTCCCAGCTCCCGCAGATGAGTCCTGGCATTTGAAAACTGTCGCCTTTGCTTCTGCACCTCTGCTGTAAAATCAGGATAGAAGGATAACTTCGCATTTTCAATTTGAATGTCCTTCCTTTGTCTGGCGGCCGCCAGAATAGCATCCCGATCCCTATAGTTTAATATCTTCATTATGAAGGGCCTAGGAGCAGCCCCTGATAGTAAAGGTCTTGTAGGGATCCTATGGGCCCTCTCCACCACAAAACTGGGCAACTCAATCGGGCACAGTATAGTGCGAATCAATTGCTCAGCATATGCCTCTGGAGCGGAACCTTCCACCCTTTCGGGTAATTCCAGGATTCTGACATTATTCCTTCTATTGCGGTTCTCCGCATCCTCCACTCTGGCAAGCAAGATCTTCACCTGTTGTTGCAGGTTTCTGGTCGTCTCAGACGTGGTATTTGCAGAGTCCTCCACATCACCCAGGCGGCGTTCCACCTATTTAGTGCGGTCTCTCATTTTATCCATATCATGTCTAAGACAATTAATGTCGCTCCGTAAGTGATCAATCTTTGTTGTCATAGCCGCCTGACATGCAGCAATGGCAGTCATTATCTTGTCAGTTTGGAGCTCAGGACTCGCAGCGCCACTCTGGTTCAAATCCATCTCAGTCTAGCTCATATTATCTACCACTTCCTTGGCTGGTGTAGAGCTCGCAGATGTCCCTGTTTTCGGCCCATAGGTGAGATTGATGAATGGCTTCTACTATTTGCAGGTACAGAGGAGGTGGTGTAATAGGCGACTCTGTAGGCTTTAGATAGAATATTGTAGCCGTCACCAATGATAGTTGCACCTAAGGAGGGGTATGGACAACAGTACAGTCCTTTATCTACTAGTGGCAGGGCAGTTTCAGGAGACAGCGTTCTCCTTTATGAAAATCACCCTCACAGGCAGACTACTGTTCTGGCTTCTTAACTTATGTCACTGTGGGGGTGCCTAGCCCGTTATTTGGGCTCCGGGCCCCTTGCTTCACCACCCTCCAGAGGCACTTGCAGGAACCCCTTCTCCTCTCTACCTCCTCAGGGGTTAACTTCCTTCCCCCTTACTTGCTTGTCGCCGGCGACTCCTCAGCTGCACAGCAGAGACGTTTGTAGCCTACCACTACCGAAGCGCCTCAGGAATCTGGACAGTTCTCACCGATAGGACCTCTGATGCTGCCCGTATCCGCTCCAGCAGCAGCGCTCAGCCGTCTCTCTCTCTCCTCCCAAGATGACCGCCCTCCGTGCCGAGCAAGCAGCAGTCTCACTCCACACCAGTCACAGGAGTCACAGGAACGCCGCCCAGCGCCCGAAATACCGCACCGGGTGCTTCTGTAAGTGTCCACAGTCGCCTCAACACCCTTCAAGGTGGTTAAACATGCAGGTAGCACAGGATTAGATCAGGATGGCAGGGGAGCTCATACAACGTGCGTCCTCACTCCATGCCCGGCAGACCACGCCCTCCCTTCTACCCTGATTACTTATTTTGGTGGGGCCGCCAGCTGTAGAAAGAGTCCTGGTTATTTTAAATTTCCTCCATTTAAGAATTATGGAGGCCACTGTGCTTTTCCAGTGCAGCGGAAATGTTTTTGTACCCTTCATCAGATTTGTGTCCCCACACAATCCTGCCTCTGAGCTCTACAAGTAATTGTTTCCTCCTCATGGTTTGGTTTTTGTTCTGATATGCATTGTCAGCTGTGAGACCTTATGCAGACAGTGGTGCGTCTTTCTAAATCATGTCCAATCAACTGAATTTACCACATATGTACTCCAATTAAGGTGTAGAAACATCTCAAAGATTTTTCACTTTCTCATTATGGGTTATTGAGTGAAGATTGATGAGCAAAACTTTATTATTTTTTTATTTTAGCACAAGACTGCAACATAACAAAATGTGAAAAAGTGAAAAGGTCAGAAAACTTTCTGAATGCAGTGTATTGTGTATTTACTTATTGTGTATGGAACTGTCAAGCCTCTGCCCTAGATTGGGCAGATGAATTTCGGGCATATAAGCCACAGAGGCAGTGGCTTTCTTCCCTCTCTCCATTATGGACAAATGCATGCTCAGCTGATGATATAGGAGTCAGAAGAGACAGTTGTTTGGCCAACAGCTATCTAATGTGTATGGACAGCCTAATAGACCCTTTTAGGCTTTTTAAAAAGGGGGTTTCAAGGGTTTTAATGTTCATGGTGAAGACAATAAATTGACCATCAGTTATAATTTGTACAAAGATACTTTATACAAGACAACCTTCTATACACATTACATAAGATATTTACCTATAACAAGGGATCATCGTCAAGCAAATGAGGATAAGATGGTGGAACAAATCATTTTCAGGTATATGAATCACTGAATCACTAGACTTAGGCAAAATTTAAGCAACTAAGGAATTATTATTTTTTGGACTGGCCAGTATAGCATCCCTAGGCCCGGTGGCGTATTATAATAGGGACGTTCAGGTCGGCAGCGGGGCACGGGAGCACATAGTTCCTTTCCCCGCCTCCTATGACCGCCATAGGCTTCAAGCCTAGTAGGCCTGAGGCCTATGTGGTAGTAAAAGCCCAGCGCAGGCGTGGGTGATGACGTCATCACATGCGATGACATCATCACGCCCCTGTGACGGGGCGCAGAGCTTTGATGTACGTGCGCCAGCCTCACCATCAGAGACACAGGCAAGTATTAGCCTTTACCTTTTTTTTTGTATGTGCCAACTTTGGGAGACAGAATAAAGAGCGTCAAACAGAGCTGTTCTTGCTTCAGTGGACCCAGCCTGTTCACATATTACATTGGCTACCATTCATTTAAATTTGTAAGATGTGCTGTAATGTGACCCCTTGCCTCTGTGAAATATAAAGCTCTCCATAGCTGGTTCTGTGTACCCTAGGCATTCTGAAGCTGGGCCCCCAGAGATCAACAAATTACCAGTTCAGCTTCAATAAAAAAGTCACTGTCATGGAGAGACAGATCCTTTAGAGGGGTTATGCCATGATTGATGTAAAAAAATGAAACCACACATCATATAGCACATAACAATAGCTTTCTAACAAAACTAGAACCAGCCCTTTACTGCACATGGGTCAAGAGATCTCCCCATTTATTGCTCCAATTGTTCTGCTAGATTATCTTCAGCCTGATTGTCACAGGGCGCCAAAGGCGCACTCGGTCTCCCATCAGCTGCAGACCTGCTGCTTATCTTCGGGAGCGAGGATCTGTGTTTGGCCACGTTCCCAGGGCGGCTTTGCTAGCTGGGAGGCTCCCTGCTCCTAGGTCTGCCTTGAGCGCTGAGCTGATCACTCGGTGCTCGACTTGTCTGTCTGTCGGTCATGTGATGCTGGCCACGTCACATGACCCTCAGACCCCACTATAAATACAGGCAGCCTGCTGGCCACAGGTTGCCTGTTAATTCTAGGTTCCTGGCTATTTGTTGGACTACTGAATACTCACCTGATCCTGTTCCCTGATGATCCTTTGCCTGCTCCTCCTGAACTGCGCATCCCTCCTGGTATTGTGACCTCGGCTCCCACCTGACTACTCTTTGCGGACTCCTCTGGTACTTCTCTACTCTCCTGGTATTTGACCCCGGCTTCTCCTGACCATTCTTTGCTTAACCCTTTGTACTGCGTAGCTCTCTTGGTTCTGACCCGGTCCGTTCACGTTCTGTATTTTGTATTGTCTGTCTTCCCTGCACATATCCTAAGTAAGGGACTGTCGTCCAGTTGTCCCCTGTCATCAGGACTCGTGAGGCAAGTAGGCCGGGCCAGGGGTGAGGGTGGAGCGCAGTGGTCACTATCCTTCCCCCTGTGTGTGGACGTGACCGTTACACTGATAGTTCAATGGATGTGTCCTTTCTGCTGCAGCTCTCTCCTTGTAACTGCCACAACTCCTAACAGAACATATGTCTGGTGGCAGTTGAAGATTTAAACTGAGCACGTTTGACCAGCTCAGTGAGATGGACAAAAAGTAAGGAAAAGAACAAACAGCAGGTGGCGCTATGCATTTTACTGAATAGCTCGCTGGCTATACTACATTTTTTATTACATGCAATTACGCAAGTATTCAGATCCAGGTGCCGGTTTGAAAAATGCAGAATATGTGACACAACCCCTTTAAGTTGAAGCTGTTTCGTATAATGTGAATCAATATTTATGAAGAAGTTAAATTAACAGTACAGAGCCATATAAAATGTGAGGTCTATTCAAATAGAGGCTAAGAATTGACGTTTACATTGAAATCAGCACAACGGTTCCCAGGCGACATTATAAAATATTAATTTATTCAGAATTAGAGTATGATTGTTGGCTGCCTTGAATCAATTTACTTCGCTTTAGGTTTCCTCTATGTACAAATATGTTTCTTTATAAGGTATATAACAAAGCCATGCTTCATTGCTTTACTGGAAGACGTCAGCTGCATTTGTGGTAATAATACAAAAATACCAATGACCTTGCCATGGCAGATTGCCCTGGCTGTTGTCACCTTTTATAAATGATAGTTTATTTGATTTACTGATTGTAATTTAAGCATAAGTTGATATATTATTTTACAGATTATTTCAGTTGAGAAAGTAATAATGGGGAAGATTTGTCAAGACTGGCGCTTTCTGCTCCTGTCTTGATATCCCCTGCTCTGCCGGAGGATGTACTTAATTTATGACTAGGCGCATGTCTCCTCATAAATGAGGTGCATCCTCCTGCAGTCTGTGCGCCTAACCAGAAATCTACCACAGCCCAGAGCTGCTGTAGATTTCTGGCTTCATTTGCACCAGAAAACTGGCGTCAATGAAGATAAATTTGTAAGGAGGCAATTGGCCATGCCACCTTCCCAGCCCTTGCCGCAGTCCCTTTTAGAAAATTGGTGAGAACAGTGGAAAAAAGTGAGATGCGACAATAACAAAAAAAAAATATTGCAGTTAAAAAATAGTCACACCTACGACTTTTCAGGCGCACAGGGAATGATAAATCTTCTCCTATATGCTTTCTTTGATATTTTTGATTTTTTTAAAGATATTTAGAGTGCAAGTCTTCAGGCATTTAATTTTTTTTTACATTTTATTTTGCGGCATTGTGCTAAAATAAAAATAAATAAATAAACTTTACCCCCATCAGTCTGTACTCAATTCCCCATAATGACAAAGTCAACACAGAACTTTAGAAATCTTTGCTAAGGGAAAAACAAAAATTTTCATATTCTGTAGACAGCATAAGCACAAACGGGTTAGGCTACTTTCACATCTGCATCGTGCTGTCCGGTTTTGAGATCCAACACAGGGTCTCAAAATCACAGCACAATGCTTCAGTTTTGTCCCCATTCATTGTCAATGTAGACAAAACTGAACAAATCAGAACAGAGTGCACCAGAATGCATTCCGTTCCAGTTTGTTGCGTTCCCATGCTGGAGACAAAATCGCTGTAAGCAGCGTTACTATGTGTTGCATGGCAAACAGAAGAAGCCAGATCTAGGACCAAAAACCATATAAGTCAGTGGTGTTGGATCTGTTTTTTACAGACCTGAAAAAAACGGATCCGGCATCCATTGACTTACAATGGTTTAGTGCCAGATGCAGTTTCTTTATTTTTGATATAATACAACCTAATCCGTTCTGAACAGATGCAGCCGGTTGTATTATTATAACGGAAGCGTTTTGCTGTAGTTTTGAGATCCCATGCCAGATCTCAAAACTGGACAGCAAAAGTAGCAGCAATGCTCAATCAAGCAATTAACCATTGACCCTATAAAGCTGAGCAGATGGAAGGAGCACTAATTTTATAGAGCAATATTAAATTTTTTAGGAAGGAGAAGTTGTGCTGCCTACGGACTACAGGAAATAAAAATTTCGGCAAGTACATTTTTGTGTTCCTGGATGACTTATGGCAGCACAAGTAGGATTTGTAATGTACTGTGGGTGGGATAAAAGACACCATTTCAACCACTGTTGCCAAAATTAGAGCTTTGGGGTAAGAATGTTCAGCCTGTAGTTCTTTATTAAAGGTGAGGATGTTGACCACAGGGCAGAGTTATAAGTTTGTTCCAGTAGAATATGCTCCTGTTTGGTCCATGAGGTGGCAGTGGAATCGGTACAATGCACTCTTACAGGAAGGGGAGACTGAAGAGACCCATATCAATAGTACCCCTGATTAATTGAGATAGTAGCATTACTTTTTCTCTGGCTCTTATTTAGCCCTTGATGTTGAAGAAATGGGTCCTCAGATTTTCTGAAGGTATCTGTTTTTTAGGTACCAGTACATACTAAGACAGACCTTCTAACATCGAGGGAGTGCCATTCCTCCTGTGAGAGGATAACGACTACCATCACAAACAAACAGGGATACTGCAGCCCTAAACTGCCTGGACCCAGTATCCCTTCCTCTTTGCACAGTCACCCTGGGCAGTGACCCCACAACTGAATAGCAGTCCTTATACTGCAATATGTGAATGAGAGACACACAAACAGGGAAAAGAAAGAGAGTCATTGTACAGGAAAAGAGTCAAATGACAGTCAGACAATGTAGTAGAAGATACTCCAGAGGCAAACGAGAAAACCAAGCATGCCAAAAAGTCAGAACCAGGAGATCAATACAATACCAAAACGGCAGAAGCCCAAAACGTAGTCACAATACCAAATCCAGAAATCCAAGCCAAAGGAGTCTTCAATAAATGCAAGGGACCAGTAGGGGAGCCAGAGGACAAGAAATTCACAGGCACCTGCACATGCAGGTGCCGCCTTTTATACTGCATGCTGGGTGACTCTTCCAGCCATGCGCACTGATGTTTGGGAGCCCCTGGCATACCTCCTTATTGGCCCAGGACTTCGATGTCAGCAGAGGACACCCCACAGCCCTGGTTCCCCCGGCAACCGGACGCTGCTGCCACACTGGGGGCAGAAGTGGCTGGGGGAACCGTGACATCCTGTTCATGACCTTATAAATCTGGAAACAAAGACAGGACAATCTCCAGGGTAACATACTTTGTTTGTGGAACTTTAGACAGGAAACCAGGCATGGTTCATAATATAATCAGATAATCCTTAGATCTCTGTGATAAGGTACCTTGCATTACAACAATATGATTTAGAAAATTATGGTTTTGAGAGATGAGTACTCTAATGTCTTAAATTGATGTTTAGTCAGTGCAGCTAGCACTATAGAACCACAAGAAGGTGCATGAAGGGATATATGTAACTCCATTTTATCTGCTTTAACAATGTGTATTGTAATAGCAACTTGTTTTATGCACTGTTTTAAGTTCCCCCTCTGTGGAATTTGGGAGACTTCCTCTGTCTTTGGACAGTTTCTTGAGACCCTTGACATTCCTGAGTGAAAACAGTCACACCTTATAAGGTCATCCCGGCTTAATGCATACTAAGCATATATGTGTCTACACATGATTGGTTAATGATGTTTCTATGTAAATGATACTCTCTGGCCTTTAAAAGGCTGGACTGAGGGGCAATAAAATTAGAGTGAATTTGTACAGACCCGTGTTTTGTTGTATCTGATAAATTCATTCTCCTGGCGCCAGATAGATTTAATCCAAGCTGACCACCAAAAATCTGGTATCACGGATACCATAAGCAGAGGGTCCAAATTTCCTTACAGCTTTGGGGGCTCGTCCGGGATCGAGAGGGTCATCCTCGGGTCCGGTGAGAAAGACATTGATTTTGTCCTCCGTCTGATCCGAGGGCACTGGCCACGTCTCGACCCAAGTAAGTTGAACCATCTATTTAAGATTTCGGTAGGTCGCTGTGTCAGGGACACAGACAAAGGCTCAGGGAGCCTAAGGTGATTATAAAGGGACTCCGGGAGTCCACATCACCGTAGATATAAAGTGCACTAAAGAAATACTGTTCAGGGAACAGAAGGTTACAAGATTGGATTAACTCTTGTATATATATAGTATAAGTATTTTAGAAGTGATAAGATTATCTGTTTGTGTGAGATACTTACCGGGTGGTAAGTGTACGGTCACATCCCACTGTTATTGTCAAATTGATGTATTTTGGGTTAACCACTGTTAATGTGTAAAATTGTTTGTGTTGTGGAGGACCGCAAGATGCCCCACTCCTTCGGCTAGGATTAAAATCCGCTGACCCGGAGACAGTGAGCGCAAGTGGCGGTCCAAAACAGCAATAGTCGATAGGGGTCCAAAGAGTATAGAGAGACATTAAGATACTGTTACGCTGAGCGCTCCGGGTCCCCTGCTGGCCTCGGAGCGCTCACAGCGTATGCCCCCAGGCAGCACTCCAGCGTCTCGGCGTGTGCGTCCTCGCTCTCTAGGGCGTGCGCGCGCCGGGACTCTTAGATTCAAAGGACCAGTGCACCAGTGATTGGTGCCTGGTCCAAAGGGGTTATTAAGGGTTAAGGTTGTGAGAGGCAGTGCTGACTTAATTAGGATGCACCTGTGCACTGCCCATTTATACCTTCTCCTCCCACAGCCTTCTGCCGGATCTTTGTGCCTTGTGCCTCAGAGAAAGCGTTCCCTACGATGTTAGTTTGCCTTACCTGTTGCCGTACCCGTTGCTACCGTCCACTCGCCTTTGAACCTTTGCCGCCTGCCCTGACCGCTGCTACGTCCGACTACGCTCTTACCTTCTCCCTGTGTACCACGCCTTATCAGCTGCCAGAGAGGTCGAGTTGTTACTAGGGGACACGACCTGGTAATTACCGCCGCAGCAAATCCATCACGCCTTGCGGCGGGCTTTGGTAAAGACCAGTAACTGCTTAGAACCGGTCCTCTAGTACAACCCGCGCCATCGCCTCTCTGGTCCAGAGGATTCACTTTCTGTCCTGCCGGTTCGTGACAGATACGAATCCGCTGATCAGTTGACAGGATGTTTGTCGGAGCCTTTACGGTTCAGTACAGCCAGTCCTGACAGTGATTGTCTCGCTTATTCTTTGAACTAAGAATATCAACATGGGAGGACAAGGGTCAAAAACAGATTACCCCAAACCTGAGACGGGAGAAACAGGTAAAGTTTATGTTGCACGGTGTAGTCCCACAAATTACTTCCTAGTTAACCCATGGGTAGACAAGTTTGCAGGATGTGATATTAATGGAGAATTGAAAGTTAAAATGTGAAAAAGAATATTACTGAGAAGGTGTGGCCCCGGACAGTAGGTCACCTGGCTGGCAACAGGGATGAAAATCTGTAAGAATCTGTGAAGTTAGAGCTTACAGACTGTAGGACGTCAGAACTGTGATGTTGAGTGGGGGTTCTAATGAGTGAGAAAACAGAGCAGTGTCAGGAAGTTAATTGATGGCACTAGCAAAGAAAGAAAGTGCCCCAGTGTCTGCAATCAGAAAGGCGCTTGTGTTAAATGTTCAGAAATGAACTGGTTAAGTTTTGTTACCCTAATGATATGTGTGTGTTTAAATAGGGAAATAGGGAAGACCCATAGCCTGGTCAGTTAATGGATAAGTATTGTAACTAGTGTGAGAAAACATAGTATTGTCTGGTGCAGTATCTGTAAAAGTTTGAGGAATATTTAAGACGGTTGAACGTCCTGTGAATGGACTGACTTACTTCCCCTGCCTTAACACAGAAACATTCCTAAGATAAGAGAAGAGCAGGCAAACAAAAAGGGGGGAGGGAATCATGCAGAGTAAGTAATGTTATATGTGTAATAATCCAGCTTTTAACAAAAATTATTATATATGTGCAAACACTAACTAAGACCACCTGGCATATAAGATGATTTGGGTTTAACAAAATTACTGTATGATTATAACCTGTATATTGTCTTCTTATAAGAGTTGATTAATCACAGAGTGAAGACCAGAAGACATTGGAAAACACAGTACAACAGCGACATAGACCATCAGCAATTCTGGGTGTGGTGTGGCTATCTGTTTCCAGGAAAGCTGTGTTTATCTGTGCTGCAAGTTTTGGAATGAAACAAAGAAAGCTGTGTGACTGGGTTGGAAGACAAATGATTCAGTGGAATGTGAATGGGTGTGGCTTTGAGTTGTAGTGGAGTTGAAAATGTGTGAAGACTGATGGATGTTTTTAGCAGAGCTGTGAATGCAATTCAGTTTTTATGTATATGGGCGTGGTTATGAGCTGTTTGTGAAAATGAGTACATGAAAATGTGAATGCATATGGAGTACGATATTTGTTTTCATATAATATGCGCATTGAGAATTTTATTTTATTTTTCTTGGAAGTTTTTTTGGGTTTTTATTGGTGCCAACAGTGTTGATCAAGCTGTACATTTTTAAAATTGAAGTCAATGAAAAGTTTTTTTTATGGGCCCTTTGTGTGTTCATGTCTGTATTGTCAGATCTGTTTGTTTCAATGTTTGAAGTTACGTGTTACATGTTAAGTGTTGAGCTTAACATCAGAGCTCTGTTCTTATGGACAGCTGGGACACTATTGATTGACAGAAGGAGGACCACAGCGTCCGACTAAAAGGGGTGGACTTAGATGACTGAGAGTGGGAGGTAAGAGAGTCTGAGCCTTCTATGTGAATTAATGGGGTTTTGACAAAACCTTTCAAAACTGACTCACTACCACTCGAGACCATGGACAAGGAATACATCACAGATCATGTATTTAGCATTATACTAGATTGCTCAGTCAGCCTGTTAGGGAGAGATTTGTTCATTAAGCTTGACTTGCAGGTTTTAGCAAAGAATCAGGGCATAAGAGTACACTCAGATCTCATTCCAATCTCTACACCAGTGCCACTGATTCTTGCAAACAAACAGAACCACCCTGAACCTAACAACATTAATCCTGCATTATGGTCTTCAAATGAATATTACACAGGACTCATAGATTGCACACCTTACAAAGCTACTGTAAAATCAGGTGTCATCTCAGTGTTCCAGAAACAATACCCGTTGTCAAGAGAGAAACTTGATGGACTTAGGCCAATGATAGAAGAATTCCTACAAAAGGGAATCCTGGAAGAGGTGATTTCACCCTACAGCACGCCCATGAATCCAGTGACAAAGGCAGATGGTACTACCCGCTTTGTACAGGATTTAAGGGCAATAAATAATATCATTGTGCCCATTGCTCCTATTGTCCCAGTTGTCACCTCACTTCTTTCTGCAATTCCTGCAGACGCTGTCTATTTCAGTGTGATAGATCTGAAGAATGCTTTCTTCTCTATCCCAGTTGATAAGGCAATCAGACTACTTTTTGCTTTTTCCTTTGACGGACGTCAACTGACCTGGTGCAGTATGCCCCAGGGATATGCTGATTCACCTGTAGTGTACAGCATAGTCCTCCAAGCCACGTTAGAACCATGGTACCCCCCACAAGGTTCTGTGCTGTTGCAATATGTCGATGTTTTGTTACTGTGTAGCTTGTCAGCAGAGGCCAGCATTCAGGATGGTTTATCACTGTTACAATGGTTGTCAGGATGTGGTCACAAAGTGGCACTTAAGAAAATGCAATGGTGTAAAATGTAGGTTGAATACTTGGGCTTTGTCCTCACAAAAGGTGAAAGGAGAATCAGCACAGAAAGAGTCCAGTCTATTGTGGGCCTGGTCACCCCGCACACCAAGAAAGAAATGTTATCTTTCCTTGGTATGATAAATTACTGTAGACAATGGATTCCTGATTGCTCATATTATGACAATGTTTTGAGGCAAGCCACTCTGGAAGAAAATCCAGATCTGATTAAATGGTCTTCTGAAATGTACAATGCATTTGATTATCTGAAATGTTCACTCATGTCGAGTCTAGGGCTGGGCCTCCCTGACTATAATATGCCCTTCCACATGTTTGCACGCCAAAATTGTAAAACCATGGCGGGGGTACTGACACAAGAACATGGAGGCAAGTTGTGTCCTTGTGCGTTTTTCTCAAAGGTTATGCCCACCTCTGTTCAGGGGATGCCGGCATGTCTCCGTTCCCTTGCAGCCTGTGCAATGATGGTAGAATTAGCAACTACTTACACCCTGGGACATTTAACCTTTTTGCACACTACACATGATGTTGTAGACCTACTCAAGGGCATCCACACTCAACACAGCAGGCAGCTGAGCTCATTGCACTCACTAGAGCATGTATTCTACATGCTGGCAGACCTGTCACCATCTATACTGATAGTAGGTATGCACATGGAGTAGTGTGGGACAATGGTATGATTTGGCAAAGAAGATGATTCACGGCAGCAGATGGTAAGGATCATGTCTCACAGGGCAATGCCAAATGCAACCTCACTGGTCCCTGTAACCATTGGGAGATGCCATGTCTGGCACCTCCAAACCCTGAGATGTTGCAAATGCTTACTGATCTTAAATGGTATGCCACTGAACAGGAACAGCAAGACTGGTGCTATCCAGTATTGCAGAAAAATCCTAAGTCAGGATTAGTCTGCAAAGGGGGAGCCATGCATTCCCCAACACAGTGCTTCCATCTTAATAGCACATTTCCACGGAGTAGGACATAACAGCATTGAGATACTCATTGGAAGGCCTTTCCCCACCCCCTGGGCCCTATCATAGTGCAGGGAGGTGACCTTGATTTAATAAGGGAAGAATATGTCACCAAATTGATACAGGTACTTAAAGAGGACCTTTCACCGATTATTACACTATGAACTAAGTATACAGACATGTAGAGCGGCACCCGGGGATCTCACTGCACTTACTATTATCCCCGGGCGCCGCTCCGTTCTCCCGTTATGCCCTCCGGTATCTCCGCTCACTAAGTTATAGTAGGCAGAGATTTCAGTCACTAAGTTATGGTAGGTGGAGTCAGCCCTTGTTCTGCTGTAGCGCTGGCCAATCGCAGCGCAGAGCTCACAGCCTGGGGGGTTATTTTCTCCCAGGCTGTGAGCTCTGCAATGCGATTGGCCAGCACTACAGCAGAACAAGGGCAGGCTCCGCAGGAGAACGGAGCGGCGCCCGGGAATAATAGTAAGTGCAGTGAGATCCCCGGGCGCCGCTCTACATGTCTGTATACTTAGTTCATAGTGTAATAATCGGTGAAAGGTCCTCTTTAACAAAACTGAGGAAAAAGTTGCTTGTAAGTCTCCCTCTCTTCCACAGGAACCCACCCACCCATACAGGGTGGGGGATGAGAGGGTGGTCGAAACACTGAAGAAAGGAAGAACTCAAGGTGATTTCGTATATATGGCCCACCTACTACCATGGTTGCAGTAACCAGAACAGCTGTGCTGACTGAACAATATCCAATTTGGATCCACGACACCCGAGTGAAGCTTGTGAGAGCAAGAGAGGAGGCAGGAATGGAGGCAGACAGCCTTGGCCTTGAAGAAGGACAGGAGGTACTAACGGGGGCAGACAGCCCTGACCTCCGAGGCCCAGAGGTACTAACGGGGGCAGACAGCCGTGACCTCCAACATGATGAGCTCCTCACTCTTTTCTGGGAAATGATTGAATGTACTGACTAAGATTTCTTCAATAATCTTGTTGATTTTACCAATTAGTAGAGAATGATACTCCTTGAAGGAGGGACCTGTTACATGGACACCTCTTCATTCTCTGGTATAGGTCATTGTCCGCAAAGATCATCGCACATGAAAATAATGTTAACAATAGAAAATCCTGGTAAACAGGATGAAGGAGATTATGTACTAGGATGGTACTTCCATAAAATGAGGGGATCTGCAACACAAATGTTCAGACTTAGAGATATGTATAATCTCTACCAACAGGATGGGTTTTGGCCTGTGGAAATACTAGTTACACGTACAGTACATACCAGCCAATATTACAGAGGGACCCTGTACAAAAGCTAGGTTAACATTAACAATGATACCACTAGTCCCAGCAATGCAGATGCGACACACGAGAGACACTTCCCTACAGCTACTAGAAAATTGTGACTATAATGTGAATCTCCTCTCTAGAGCAAAATACATGAGTTTAAGGATATCTATGATAGGGGTACCAGGGTTGGCCATATATAACCACAGGACAATATCAAAACTTGCCTGTTTTATGGTAAAACAGATAAATGTCACTAGTGCAATTCTGCAAGATACTGCTGGATATACAATCATATAAAAAGGCTATCTTGCAGAATAGGGCAACTATTGACTATTTATTACTTCAACATGGTATAGGATGCTCAGCGTTTGCAGGGATGTGTTGTTTCAATCTATCAGATCACTCCCGTGAAATAAAAGATAAAATAGGCCAACTAGAAGAAATGATTAAACATATAAAACAAGATGTTGACCAAGGATGGTGGGACCGGCTTTTTGGCTGGATACCTGACTTTGGTCAAATAAGGTATGTCTTAGGAGTGGCACTCGCCGTGGTCGCTGCAATAGTGTGTCTCTGCTGTTGTCTACAGTGTGTGCCCTCCCTTCTTGCCATATGTCAAAAAGTGGCCGAAAGAGGGGTACACTCAACATTCCTCTATACTCCGGTAGAGATGGAAGAGGCAAACGCAACCTCAACAAAGCCTGAGGATTATACTCCTGAAGGGTATATGGAATATCTAAAGGCTTACAAGCAAACTAAGGGAGAAAAGAGAAAGAACCATATAGTATAAAATATATAAGGTTCTAAGAGGGGATTGAAGGGATATATGTAACTCCATTTTGTCTGCTTTAACAATGTGTATTGTAATAGCATCTTGTTTTATGCACTGTTTTAAGTTCCCCCTCTGTGGAATTTGGGAGACTTCCTCTGTCTTTGGACAGTTTCTTGAGACCCTTGACATTCCTGAGTGAAAACAGTCACACCTTATAAGGTCATCCCGGCTTAATGCATACTAAGCATATATGTGTCTACACATGATTGGTTAATGATGTTACTATGTAAATTATACTCTCTGGCCTTTAAAAGGCTGGACTGAGGGGCAATAAAATTAGAGTGAATTTGTACAGACCCGTGTTTTGTTGTATCTGATAAATTCATTCTCCTGGTGCCAGATAGATTTAATCCAAGCTGACCACCGAAAATCTGGTATCACGGATACCATAAGCAGAGGGTCCAAATTTCCTTACAGTGCAGGGCAATGAAATGCTGAACTGAGAATCTTTAAAGGATAACTGCCATATTTTTTTTGTTATTTGCTAGTTTATTAGAGCTAGGCATGTATACCTGAGTTAGTCTGTCAATGATTGCTAAAAGATCTGTAATTACCTTATAATAACAGCTTTCATTAATGTCCTCTGTCCCTTTCCACTGCTCCCTTAAAGGGAACCTGTCACCGGGATTTGATGTATAGAGCTGAGGACATGGGTTGCTAGATGGCCGCTAGCACATCCGCAATATCCAGTCCCCATAGCTCTGTGTGCTTTTATCGTGTAAAAAAAACAATTTGATCCATATGCAAATTACCCTGAGATGTGTCCTGTACGTGAGATGAGTCCAGCGTGAAGTAGCGCATCACCGCCCCTCATCCGCAGAATCTCCTCCTTGCTCCCCGACGTCAGACAGCCAGAGCGCCGTAATCTCGCAATGCATGAGCTAGCGCATGCACAGTGTCCTCATAGTTTTCCTTCCCTGTGCTGGCATCAGCCTCAGGGAAGGAACAGCGCATGTGCTAGCCCGCGGATCGTGAGATTACGGCGCTCTGGCTGTAATCAGGTGAACGGTGTAGGAATTACAACAGTTTGCATATGTGTCTCCCACTTGTTAAGGAACCAAAAGTAATTGGACAATTGGCTTCTCAGGTGTTCCATGGCCAGGTGTGTGTTATTCCCTCATTATCCCAATTACAATGAGCAGATAAAAGGTCCATAGTTCATTTCAAGTGTGCTATTTGCATTTGGAATCTGTTGCTCTCAACTCTCAAGATGAGAGCCAAAGAGCTGTCACTATCAGTGAAGCAAGCCATCATTAGGCTGAAAAAACAAAACAAACCCATCAGAGAGATAGCAAAAACATTAGATGTGGCCAAGACAACTGTTTGGAACATTCTTAAAAAGAAGGAACACACCACTGCTGAGCTCAGCAACACCAAAAGACCCGTAGACCATGAAAAACAACTGTGGTGGAGGACCGAAGAATTCTTTCCCTGGTAAGGAAAACACCCTTCACAACAGTTGGCCAGATCAAGAACACTCTCCAGGAGGTAGGTGTATATGTTTCAAAGTCAACAATCAAGAGAAGACTTCACCAGAGTGAATACAGAGGGTTCACCACAAGATGTAAACCATTGGTGAGCCTCAAAAACAGGAAGGCCAGATTAGAGTTTGCCAAACGACATAAAAAAAAGCCTTCACAGTTCTGGAACAACATCCTATGGACAGATGAGACCAAGATCAACTTGTACCAGGGTGATGGGAAGAGAAGAGTATGGAGAAGGAAAGGAGCTGCTCATGATCGTAAGCATACCACCTCATCAGTGAAGCATGGTGGTGGTAGTGTCATGGCGTGGGCATGTATGGGTGCCAATGGAACTGGTTCTCTTGTATTTATTGATGATGTGACTGCTGATAAAAGCAGCAGGATGAATTCTGAAGTGTTTCGGGCAATATTATCTGCTCATATTCAGCCAAATGCTTTAGAAATCATTGGACGGCGCTTCACAATGCAGATGGAAAATGACCCAAAGCATACTGCAAAAGCAAACAAACAGTTTTTTACGGGAAAGAAGTGGAATGTTATGCAATGGCCAAGTCAATCACCTGACCTGAATCTGATTGAGCATGCATTTCACTTGATGAAGACAAAACTGAAGGGAAAATGCCCCAAGAACAAACAGGAACTTAAGACAGTTGCAGTGGAGGCCTGGCAGTGCATCACCAGGGATGAAACCCAGCGTCTGGTGATGTCTATGCGTTCCAGACTTCAGGCTGTAATTGACTGCGAAGGATTTGCAACCAAGTATTAAAAAGTGAAAGTTTGATTTACGATTATTATTCCGTCCCATTACTTTTGGGAGTCACATATGCAAACAGCTGTAATTCCTATACCGTTCACCTGATTTGGATGTAAATACCCTCAAATTAAAGCTGACAGTCTGCAGCTAAAGCACATCTTGTTCGTTTCATTTCAAATCTATTTTGATAGTGTATAGAGCCAAAAATGTTATAATTGTGTCGATGTCCCAATATTTATGGACCTGACTGTATCTGTTTCACGGTAGGGTTGGGGGAGGAGATTGAGAATATGGTCCACCCTGCTGCATCCTGGCCCTAGACTTCAGGTCACACTGTGCGTGTTCTGAATTCTGGGAGCTCACACCCATCTACTACATTATCTGTACTCAGAGAGTTATCACTGTGTTATCTGTATTGTTACATAGGACTGCAGGGAACATCTATTACATTATCTGTACTCAGAGTTATCCCTGTGTTATCTGTGGTGTTATATAGGACTGCTAGTGATCCACTACAGTATCTGTTAAAAGGGGCGTGCCCGGGGTAGGGAGATGCACAATTTTTGACTTGCCCCGGGTGCTGGCGACCCATGCTACGCCACTGCCTGGCAGTCACCCATACCTGCACTGTGAAAGGACAATGAAAGAATGGCTGAGCACTCATGGCATTAATGAAAGTGCTGGGAATACATACACCATCTTCTCCCAGACAATCGTCAGACCACCTATTGCTAGAACATGGTGAGAGTAATACAGAGAGCAAAGCTGGATACCCTAGTATTATTCCCTGTCACCATGGTATCCGTAGTTGGTCTTCCTCAGTTTTTTATTATCTGAAAGAAAATTGTAGCGTTGAGGCTCCACTCCTTTGGATGAAACTCCTTGCAGCCTGTTTGTTGATATAAACCTTTTGGTTAGTACTGTAGATTGACTGAACAAGCATTTAGTGGTTGTGTGGGTAAGATTGGTGTTGGGCTAAGGCCAATCTGACAGCTTTGAAATCTTTCAGGTTGGAGGAGAAACCCACTTCTTGTGACACTTGTTGTCTCCAATGCACAATCTGTCTACATTCACACCGGAGCCCCAAGCAGAGACATCTATAGTAAGGACTTTGAGGCTGGTGAATAGTGATGGATTAACATCTGCCGGGACTGTTCGTGAATGCGATCAAATGTTTGCGAACCACAAGTTCGCGGCGGGTCCCATTCATTATAATGGCAGGCGAACCTGAAAAACCTTCAGCTCATATTTGCAGCCAAGAAATAATTACTAGAAGTCTACAAATAGTCCCACAACAAGGACAGTGACATACCAGATGTATTATTCGAATTTGCGATCTCCATTCATCATTTTGTTCAATGCGAAATATCGGCAATATAATTTTCGCGTACGCGCACACCAGTTATAATTATTTTTTCCAGTACTGTTTGTCACTGTGTGTAGCAGCAGCAAAACAGCAAACAAATGCTGCTGTACCCAATTACACTATAAAGAAAGTATATTGGTATATAACACCCCACTTCAATCAGTCGTTTTGGGGGGCGACTGGTATATCACACCTGTTATAATAATTTTTTGTAATTGCGTTTGTCACTTGCGTTTGTAGTTGTAGTATCGCTGCAGAACCGCTCACCAGTCACCACCACTGCTGCACAATACAAATCCACTATAATATGCTTTCTATGTTAGAAAGTATATTATAAGTATATCACACCCCTCAGTATGTCACACCTATAGATAGCACACCTATACCAGTCCAAGGACTTTTGTGGCCCTATTAGCTAGCGTTTGGTGTCCCTAACAGCCTGTCCCTGCTCCACACAGCAACCTCTTCCTACACTGGCAAAAGACTGAATGTAAAATGGCGGCCAGATCAGGTATATTTATAAGGTAGGGGTTATGTCCATGTGCTGAAATGTCTCAATTGGCTGTTCTGTACCACCTGATGGATGTGTCATGGGTCAAAGTTCTTCACAATGTAAAAGAATATAGAGGGCGCTAATTTCGCCATATGTTCGCATGTTCGGCGAATCGCGAGCAAGCGAAGTTTGCCGCGATCCGACCGCCCGGTGAACCGCAAGGCCATCTCTACTGGTGAATCAGATATTTGCCATATCGGAGATGCTAAGGTTTTAGCCACCACTTCAGCTCTTGGTAAGTTGATGAATACACCAAAAAGTTATAAATTTAGGATCTTGTGACTAGAGATGGCCTTGCGGTTCACCCGGCGGTCATTTCGCGGCAAACTTTGCGTGTTCACGATTCGCCGAACATATGGAGAAATTCGCGCCCGCCATATTCTTTTACATTGTGAAGAACTTTGACCCATGACACATCCATCAGGTGGTACAGGACAGCCAATTGAGACATTTCAGCACATGGACATACCCCCTACCTTATAAATAAACCTGATCTGGCCGCCATTTTACATTCAGTGTTTTGCCAGTGTAGGGAGAGGTTGCTGTGTGGAGCAGGGACAGGCTGTTAGGGACACCAAACGCTAGCTAATAGGTATAGGTTTGCTATCGATATGTGTGATACACAGAGGGGTGAGATATACTTATAATATACTTTTATAATGAGTCAAAAACACATAGATCTATATAGTGATCACCTGGAAGTCAGGGGCCTAGGGGCTAGGGGCTTACTAGGGCCATTTTTATATAGGGTAAGGTTCCGGACAGGGTCGCTCTTATCAGGGCGGGTGGTCTGTGGTTAGGCTATCAGGGTCAGAATAGCACCCCCCTGTAGGGCAATATCAGGGACAGTTCTTTGCCCACCCTGTCCTTCAATACCACATCATTATCTAGCCCAGGGATGAATGTTTTTTTGCTTTCCCTCCTGGATTCATCTATGTGCACTGGAACCCCCCGGATTGTGGTAGGACATATGGTTTCTGATTTGGTGTCGCCGAGCACTTGTTATTGCCTACCACATCTATGCTTTTTGGTTAACTTTAATAATTTCATTTATTTTCCTTTTGAGGGATATCTTTTCCATTCACACGTCCGCAAAATGGGTCCGCATCCGTTCAGCAATTTTGCGGAACGGGTGCAGACCCATTCATTTTCAATGGGGCCGGAAGGTGCTGTCCGCATCCGCGGATCCGCACTTCCGCATCTGTGCTTCCGTTTCCGCAAAAAAATAGAACATGTCATATTCTTGTCCGCAATTGCAGACAAGATTAGGCATTTTCTATTATAGTGCCAGCGATGTGCGGTCCACAAATTGCGGAATGCACATTGCCGGTGTCCGTGTTTTGCAGATCCGCAAAACACTTACGGACGTGTGAATGGACCCTCATAGTAAAATTATTAAAGGTTACATTTTATCTTCATATATATTCTAATGGATTGCCTTCCTTGTACAATGTTATAATATACTTTCTATGTTAGACAGTATATTATAGTGCATTTGTATTGTGCGGCAGTTGTGTGCGGTTCTGCTGCGATACTGCAGGTATATAGAGGGACAAGCGTTCTTGGAACAAATAATTTCTACTGGTGTGATATACCAGTCGTCCCCCAAAAAAACAGATTGAAGCGGGGTGTTATATACCAATATACTTTCTTTATAGTGCATTTGGGTACTGTATAGTGCATTTGCGCATGCGCGTCCGCGAAAATTATATTGCTGATATTTCGCATTGAAAACAAAAATGAATGGAGATCGCAAATTAGAATAATACATCTGGTATGTCACTGTCCATGTTGTGGGACTATTTGTGCACTTCTAGTAATTATTTCTTGGCTGCAAATATGAGCTGAAGGTTTTTCAGGTTCCCCTACCATTAAAATGAATGGGACCCGCCGCGAACTTGCGGTTTGTGAAAATTTGATCGTGATCGCGTTCGCGAACCGCCCTGGCAGATGTTCGTCCATCACTACTTGTGACATCTGTTCCGAGAAATGTTTATATTGTCTTGGAGGAAGCTTGCATGGGCTATGGCCCATGGAATTACATCTGCATGTTTGTCTGCAGAGACATCAGAAGCTTTGGAGGACTTTAGCTTCAAGTCCTTAAAGTATGGGATGACAGTAACACTTTGCATCCTTAGGTACACTGTATGAATTACTGTGATTCTGGTAAAACTTTGGGAGCAGATGAAATGCTGACAGGCAGGCAAGTCAATTACAGCAAAACAATGTCCAAGTTTGTATATACTGTGATTCTGAGAAATTCCCTGTGGCTGGGTAACATGGGGATGTGCAGGTCGATATCTGACAGATCTATTGTGGTCAGGATATTGTCCTTCTCCAATAATACCCTGACTGATCGAGTAAGCTATCCGGAAGGAATACTGTGAACTCAAGTGCATACATTTTTCTTAGGGCTCAATTTTGCAGAACGGGTGCGAACCCATTTATTTCAATGGGACCGCAAAATATGCGGACAGCACACGTTGCTCTGTTCCATGGCCCTGGAATAAAAGATAGAACATATTTCAAAGGAAGGGCTGGGCACTCTCTATATCTGGAGTCAATGGTACTTTATTCAATAAATAAAATATTATACAATATATAATAATCACAATGTTAAAAAGTTAATTAAATGCACAGGTCTGGCCAGACTAAAATAGTACCTATAAACAATTATAAAACCACAAAATAGCTGAAACACAATGGTTAACTTATGGTCCAATATTCAAAATTTTGTATACATTTTCGGATAAATTTTCGAATAAATTTACGAATAAATAATCACAAGGAAAAGAGTACTAATAAATTCCAGATATTTGATCCAAATATTCGATCCAATGTCCAAAACCTTTTACATATAATCGTAACTTATCCAATCGCTATAAGTTTGATTAGTTTCTTTAGTCAGCACGATGCAACATCAATATCTATCTTCAAATAGGACTAAATGTCGATTAAATTTTTAATCGCAAGTGCTTATTCCATCTGTGGTTATTTTGTCTACTCACGTAACAGGTGTACGTAGGCGGCTCCGATCAACAGTCCGCGGCGTCCCGCGTGGTAATCGGAATATAATCTTCCGCTATTGCTTGCAAATGTGAGTATTGACTTTAGCATGGAACAATAATATGCGATATATCCGAAGATTTCAAGGGAATTTCGAACAGATTGTCCTTTAGTTGAACAATATGAGTTTTTCACTTACTGGCGCCAGTAGTTCCTTTATAGTCCACAGCTCTGCAGATACAAATGGTGTACCCTCAATGGATTTCCTCCAAACAGGTTCAAAGCTGCAAAGGTTGATGGTCCTTGTGTTGAATCGGGGGGTCCAGTACCAGACGCGTTTCGGGGCTCTTAGTGGCCCCTTCCTCAGTGGAATCTGCAGTCCTCAGATAGAACATGCCTTATTCTTGTCCGTTTTGTGGACAAGAATAGACATTTCTATAACGGGACGCTCATTCCGCAAATTGTGGAACGCACACTGGTGGCATTCGTGTTCGGCGGATCTGCGAACTGCATAACACGGCGCTGTTGTGTGAATGAGCCTGAGGGCACCCAAGTGTCTGATGGTGTCCTGGACCATACTGAAGTGTCCTTCCTCAGGCCAGTACACTTCTGCACATAATTAAGTGCTTTCCAGGCTTATATAGGCAGAGAACTCAGCTTGCATAGGGCTCCTGTGCTCTGTATTCTGATACAAGCCGTCCTGTGTACAGTAATTAGGACGGATTCCATGCTTAGTAATCTAACAGCAGCCATTTTAAATTATTCACTGATTGCTCCTAGATAAAATGAGCCATTATAAATAATTAAAGACAATCAAGTACCCACAACTTGGGATATATATATATATATATATATATTTGTATAATAAAGTAAGGAATCTAGGTCCTAATGAACTTGTCTAATAAATCGAACATAGCAATATCCTGAGGCATCACCGGAAGCCATACCTCTCAACTTTTGAAAATGGCAAAGAGGGACACTATATAGAGTGTGCATCGCAGAATTTTTTTCATACTAGGCCACACCTCTAAAGCCACCCATTGAATAATTAGCGACGCAGTGATGCAGTAGCTGGGGATCAGTTAGGTGAGTATAAGTTCCATTATTTTTTTACAGCATGTGGAGCCCCTGGGACAAATTCTTTTCTTGCACTTCAACATTCATTAAAAAATTAGCACATAAATCATTGGATTATAGATATTTGAAGGTCAAACCAAACAGATAGTTTACTAAGGAGCAATTTAGTAAATTTATGCATTAATTCCCCTGGTCAAAAAGAGGAACATTTAAGGGTCAAAGAGGGACAGAGGGACTTGGGTCAAAAAGAAGGACTGTCCCTCCAAAAGAGGGACACTTGGGAGGTATGCTGGAAGCTGCCAGAATGCCTGGTGGCCCCATTGACTATAATGGACCAGAGGAGATCTGGCAGCAACCCGGCAAATATGCCGAAAATCGGCCTGACAAATACCGCAGTGGTTTTAGTCTGGCTGATTCTCTGTATATTTGCTGGGTTGCGGCCAGATCTCCGCTGGTCCCCATTATTGTCAATGGGGTTGGCAGGCATAAGGTAGCGTCCAGCAATGCCGGATCCAGAGAGGTCCAACAGGCTGTTCCCTGCTGGAAAAGCCTGCTGAAGCTCTTAAACTCTAGTGTGAAATTAGCCTTAGACCTCGTCGACATTTCTGTGTCAGTGACATGTCTGTAAAAAAAGCGTACATGTTTCATCTGTGAAGAAGTCCGTGAAGGATCCGTGGTTGGTCCGTGTGTCTGTTTTTACCATCCACATGTCATTCGTAATTCACTGATGTTGCTCCGCTGAAAATTAATTAGTTTTCAGTGAAAAACGGACACACCACGGATGCCATCCGTGGTGTGTCCATGATCTTCTCTGACCCATAGACTTCTATAGGCGTGCTTGGTCCGCATCACGGATCAAAGTAGTACATGTCTCCGTGATTTTTTTTTACTGACCCACGGTTAGTAAAAAAAATACTGAAATGTGAACATACACATTTAAATCAATGGGTACATGTGCTGTCCGTGAAAAATGCGGACAGCAGACGTCAGTGGAAAATGGAAATGTTGGCGAGGCCTTAGGCTACATTCACATCACCATATGTGTTTTGCGGTCCGCAAAACAGAAGACGCCCGTATGGCATCAGTTTTTTTTGCGGATCCATTGTAACAATGCCTATCCTTGTCTGCAAAACGGACAAGAATAGGACATATTCTACTTTTTTTGTGGGGCTACGGAACGGACATATGGATGCGGAAAGCACATGATGTGCTGTCTGCATTTTTTGTGGACCCATTGAAATGAATGGGTCTGCATCCTATCCGCAAAAAAATGGAACAGACACGGAAACAAAATACATTTGTGGGAATGTAGGCTTATTCTGCTCTTACAGTATAGAATCTATCCATGTTCTCTATCTATCTGTGCAATTGTTGCCACCATAAAAACTAACATGGCAAAAGTACAGCTAAACAGGCTCCGAACACAAGTGTGCACAGAGCCTTACTTAGGTTTGTCTTCTTTGTATCGCACTTTCTTGGTTAGTCTGCTGTACATCCCTTACAGGTATAAGCCGCCACCACCAATGTGAATGGAAGATGCTGTAAGTAACCGACTTATGGAATGGAATGATAATAATGTACCACCCAAACCATCATTCTCTATGTGACATTTCAACAGCGGTTAAATATCCTTTTCCTAATGATTGATGATCTACTCATGGGAACGCATCCATACTGCAACTACAAAACAGCATTTCAGAAATGTGACAGGATAGGCCCGGAGGAAATTGCCTGCTGAAACGGCAGGGTTATACAGTCCGTTAAATGTGTAAGACAATACGGTAGCTTACTAAGTTTATACATGTGCATGCAAATTACTCTACTATAATAACAGTGATAGGTACTGTAGTGCCCAGAAGCTGATACTATACTGTTGGTTGTTTTTCACAAAATTATGTAGAGTCATTTTTTATATCTTTGTCATGTAACGAAAAGAAAATTTCTATACACTAATGCTATACATTTATATATCAGAATAGTATTGATGTACATACTTACTTCGTCCAACACCAGGGCTGTCTCATCTTCCCTTCAGCCACTTACCTTATAGGGAATCAGTCACTAGGAAACTCAATGTCTTGTAGGGCTAGCTCCACTGAATTTAATGATACCTTTCACTTAGTGATCTGTTGCTTTATTTTGATAAAAAAGTACTATACTTTGTATCTATATGCAAATGAGCAGTTAAGAGCACCAAGGGCGGGCCCAATGAACTCTGTGCACTCTTGCTCCTCCTGCTTCCTTTGCCAGCCCCTCTCTTGGCTTGAATGGCAGGACCAGGTTCCTGCCTAGTTATCTCACCTGAAGAAGGAAGGGCTGGTAGAGGAAGCAGGAGGAGCAAGGGTGCACACATTGGCTTGCGTCCGCCCTCAGTGCACTTAATTGCTCATTTGTATATAGATTAAAAGTGCTTTTTTTTCTGGAAAGAACCAACAGTGGAAGGTATTATTCTAGCCAGCTGAGCTAGCCCTACAAGGCATTGTACCTAGTATAACAGTAGTGATAGATTCCCTGTAATAGTCTGACAGTGCAAAGAGTGCATATTTGAAGTACAGGTACACTGACTATTCTTAGGACTCTCTACTGTGCCACATCCTCATCCTGTTTGACCACCTATGACTTGACTCTAGGCTCTTCTGACTATCCTCATGCCTATACGTTTCTAGTTCCGTTCCCTGTTGTCGATGTCCGGGAAAACAGCATCTTCATCTACTGTATACCAATTTTGTCTGTTCCACTTCTACTAGAAAAGGAATCTACCACAGCACGCTTGGGACCTTGAGCCAAACTGAAGTTGTGGACAAACGTGGTGTTATAGATGGTGCCATCTGGTAGATTGTTTTCCTGGGTATCACAGAACTCACACCATTACAAATATAAAATCCACAATAAATACTTTCTTACTGCCATGGGCGTATTGGTAATATACGTAGCAGGGTGAAATTGCATAGATCTGCTGGGTATGACATCAACTTTTCTTTTTATTTAATTGCGTTTACTTAAAATATTACTTATACATCATGGAAGCTATCTCGTGACTTGTTTTTTTTTTGTAGCAAGTTGTCTGATACTCATGCTAAGAATGTTCATTAATTTGTTATGCTCCCTTTTATGTCTGAAGCTGCATATTTAATATCTTGGCAGATGGTGTTCAGACGCTTATGAATGTTACACCCCAAGATCCCTTGATGCCAGGGGGGTATGTCTTTTATGTAGCACATTTTTTGCTGTCTTATTATACCATATTGCATTTTTAACATCAAGCTAATTTTGTATCCTGCTCTTTCTTTTAATTAAAATTTTAGAATCATATCATTGCAAAAGTGCTTTCTGCCTGCAACATGTCTTTGCTGAATAGAAAACCATATGTATATGTACAAACATTGCATTGTCAAGATAGCGTGATGATCTGTAGGGAAAATCAGCTTCTGAAACACATTGGTTTACTAAAAGTTTAAACATATTCATGAAACCAGTAAGGGTGGGTTCACACTAGCGTTAGGGATTCCGTTATGGCTTACCGTTATAACGGAAAATAACGGAATGTCCAGACAGAATGCAAAATGGAAGCCTTTAAAAGGCATTCCGTTTGCTCTCCGTCCTAATAGAAGCATATGGGAAAGCATACTCCGTCTGGGTCCCGTTATGCAAGAAGGAAAACAAAGTCCTGTCGACAGGACTTTGTTTTCCGTCTTGCATAACGGGACCCAGAAGGATCCGTTTTGATTCCCATAGACTTCTATTAGGACGGAAATCAAATGGAATGCCTTTTAAAGGCTTCCGTTTTGCATTCCGTCATAATACAAGTCTATGGGCAGAAGAACGGATCCGTCCTTCCGTTTTATGGATTCCGTTATGACCATGTTATAACGGAAAGCTGTAACGGAATCCCTAATGCTAGTGTGAACCCACCCTAACATAAATTTATTATAAAATGTTATGCTAGAAAATTATATTTGAATTATCTAAAACTAAAGGTACTGAAAAAAGAGATCTGAGCTGCAATACCACATTTAACCCATTTAACCCATGGACAAGAGTGGCACTGTTTGGGAATAAAAGTAGACTTTTTTTTCTAATTGTGTGCAACCCTACCTGTTGGAGGCAAAAACTATATACAAATGAAAGAAATGATGAGGTTCCAGGACATTCAATAAAGCATCTTCCATACCTCATCATAAGGACAATAATAGCTTGCAGATAATAGCCGATCGATGTGAGTCCTATGTTAATACTCAGCTGGATGACGAAAATGGACACAAGAGAGCAAGGCAAACAGCACTGGACACCAGGGCCTATGACATCAAACCATAAAACACCAGAGTTTAGGGAACATGTCCACTATACATCTAATACTACAGTGTATGGAGCACCAAAGCAATAGCCACCAGGGAATAGGACCACATGACTCGTCAATGACAATCATGGTTACAACCAGAATACTAGACAATGCTCCAAACCTTGGAGCATCAATAAATACAGGAAGTGCAGAATTATTAGGCAAATGAGTATTTTATACCACATCATCCTCTTTATGCATGTTGTCTTACTCCAAGCTGTATAGGCTCGAAAGCCTACTACCAATTAAGCATATTCGGTGATGTGCATCTCTGTAATGAGTAGGGGTGTGGTCTAATGACATCAACACCCTATATTAGGTGTGCATAATTATTTGGCAAAATGGGTCAAAAGAAGGACTTGACAGGCTCAGAAAAGTCAAAAATAGTGAGATATCTTGCAGAGGGATGCAGCACTCTTAAAATTGCAAAGCTTCTGAAGCGTGATCATCGAACAATCAAGCGTTTAATTCAAAATAGTCAACAGGGTCGCAAGAAGCGTGTGGAAAAACCAAGGCGCAAAATAACTGCCCATGAACTGAGAAAAGTCAAGCGTGCAGCTGCCAAGATGCCACTTGCCACCAGTTTGGCCATATTTCAGAGCTGCAACATCACTGGAGTGCCCAAAAGCACAAGGTGTGCAATACTCAGAGACATGGCCAAGGTAAGAAAGGCTGAAAGACGACCACCACTGAACAAGACACACAAGCTGAAACGTCAAGACTGGGCCAAGAAATATCTCAAGACTGATTTTTCTAAGGTTTTATGGACTGATGAAATGAGAGTGAGTCTTGATGGGCCAGATGAATGGGCCCGTGGCTGGATTGGTAAAGGGCAGAGAGCTCCAGTCCGACTCAGACGCCAGCAAGGTGGAGGTGGAGTACTAGTTTGGGCTGGTATCATCAAAGATGAGCTTGTGGGGCCTTTTCGGGTTGAGGATGGAGTCAAGCTCAACTCCCAGTCCTACTGCCAGTTTCTGGAAGACACCTTCTTCAAGCAGTGGTACATGAAGAAGTCTGCATCCTTCAAGAAAAACATGATTTTCATGCAGGACAATGCTCCATCACACACGTCCAAGTACTCCATGGCGTGGATGGCAAGAAAGGGTATAAAAGAAGAAAATCTAATGACATGGCCTCTCTGAACAGTGTCTGGGAGGCTGTGGTTGCTGCTGCACGCAATGTTGATGGTGAACAGATCAAAACACTGACAGAATCCATGGATGGCAGGCTTTTGAGTGTCCTTGCAAAGAAAGGTGGCTATATTGGTCACTGATTTGTTTTTGTTTTGTTTTTTGAATGTCAGAAATGTATATTTGTGAATGTTGAGATGTTATATTGGTTTCACTGGTAAAAATAAATAATTGAAATGGGTATATATTTGTTTTTTGTTAAGTTACCTAATAATTATGCACAGTAATAGTCACCTGCACACACAGATATCCCCCTAAAATAGCTAAAACTAAAAACAAACTAAAAACTACTTCCAAAAATATTCAGCTTTGATATTAATGAGTTTTTTGGGTTCATTGAGAACATGGTTGTTGTTCAGTCCCCTTACATTAACATCGACCGACTGTACATGATACTGCCTCTACCTCTATCAACAATAATAACAACAATAAAATTTCTTTCAGTGACAAAGTTATGAATATTTATCAACTTTTATGTATTTTTATTTACCCCTATAGGACTGTTTAAACATATTGATATATATTTCAAGATATTTTCAATATTTTTGGTCAATATTTTTGGTTAATATTTAATATATAAATTAATAGGATATCTAATGTTTTTGGAATTTTAGAGAAAATTCATCATAGAGTAATATGCTAATATATATTTTTATTTTTATTTTTAATATATCAATATTTATTTATTTTTTTATTTTTATCCTTATTTTTATTTTCACCAATATATTGATATACACTCTATTAGATATATTACTGGGTACGTTCTTTTATTGAAATGTATATATAACATAACTTTTTATGCTATTTAACTACTTGTTTGACCATTAAATCCCCTTATGTTCTATTCTATTTTATTTTTCATAACTTTTGATAAAGTTTGTATAGCAAAACTTTTTTAAAACTTTTTTTTTTTTTTAAATAATTCCCTATAATAACGTTTTTAATTCATTCATAAGTATATGTACTGGTAAATATTTATGGAATGTTCTCTATATACGGTGTAGATATGCAGACATTTAACTGTTTAGACGTTTTAGCAGCCACGACATACACCAAAAAAAAAAAAAAAAAAACGCTAAGGAATCGCAAGGAGATTTATCTTATTCTTATCTTAGTAATTATATGATACCATCGACCTAAAGATGTAGATACATATCATCGACGGCTGAAAGAATGGAATTTTATAACAAAGACAACTATGCAGCTTTTTTATACAAGTAATGAAAACATTTCTCCGATAGGATAATTATCCCCATAGGACTTCCGGAACCAAGTACGAACCAGGTTTTGCAAAAGTCCTTTTGTGGAGTATAAAAGAAAGGTCTTTTGGGGTGGTCAGATAGCCACTGAGGAAGGGGATACTCTAGCCCCGAAACGCGTCTGGTCTGACCCCCCAAGTTCAACTTCATGTGAGTGCACCACATCGACCCCAAATTAGGAACAAGTTTGTACCGTTTTTATAAAGACAAGTCGGTCTGAAACTTTCGCCCGGAAGGCTGTGATACTGCAACCGCACCCAAACAAGCGGAACCACGTGCAGCAAGTCGAACAGGGTAACAGGTGACCCAGATTACTTATTTACTGTGGGATTCACCTAACCGTAACGAAAAATCTGGGAACAAAGTTTCGAGAGACGGCCGAAGTTTCTTCTACACGAGAGAAACCTTCTAATATCGGTAAGACTGTTCCTAAATACATTTTTATCCTATTGTCGGATCCCTTCCTGACTGTAAGCGGGACGCCGCTAAGTCAGCTTCGGAGTAAGTCAATACTTACAATCTCTGCACTTTTGGCTACATCAAGGCCAGTAATCTATTCCTAACTAACATATAGTTCACTTGGACTCCCATGACCACTCCGGGGCAGTGAATTCTTATGTCGGGTTGATTATAACATCACCATCTAATCGCGGCTTAAGTTTTATATCTACGAACTATTGTCTGCACTGAATTTAAACTGATACTAGATTGCTGCTTTGTTATTAGTCTTATCTTGTATTCCATTTGTGTTTGAGGCGTGGATATCAGTCACGGGCGGTACCCTTACCATCCAGTGACTGGTCTATTGTCACGGAACCATGAACCAGACGTACAACAAGAGATAAGTGAAAATAAGAAGGCTTTATTGAAAATAAAGCTGTAAAGCAAAAGTCCAAACGGATGGTGAAACCGAGCAGAGTCTTTGCGAAGCCAGAGGTCAGGAACCAGAAGGGTAGTCAGACGAAGCCAGGATCAGGAACCAGCAGGGTAGTCAGACGAAGCCAGGATCAGGAACCAGCAGGGTAGTCAGACGAAACCAGGATCAGGAACCAGCAGGGTAGTCAGACGAAGCCAGGATCAGGAACCAGAAGGGTAGTCAGACGAAGCCAGGATCAGGAACCAGAAGCAGCAGCAGTCTTAGAAGCATGTGAACACAAGAGGACCAAGCAAGGAACTGAAGCCACAGACCTCCTATATATATGAGCTAGGCATCCAGCTCCTCCCAGGGGAAGGAGGAGCCGCAGGGTGGAAGGCTACAAGAAACCCAGAAACCAAGATGGCCGCCAGCACATGTCAAACGAAGGAGAGCAGCAAGCAGGTAAGACCATGACAGTACCTCCCCCTCAAGGGCCCCTCCTCCGCGGAGCACAAAACGGTTTCTGAGGGAAGCGTGCGTGGAAGGCTCGGAGCAAGGCAGGAGCATGGACATCTGCGGAGGGAACCCAGGAACGCTCCTCTGGACCATAACCACGCCAATGGACCAAAAACTGCAACCGACCGCGGACCAGGCGTGAGTCCAGGATATTGCTCACCTCATATTCCTCACGATTGCCCACTTGGACCGGACGAGGCCGAGGAACCGAGGAAGTGAAACGATTACACACCAGTGGCTTCAACAGGGAGACATGAAACACGTTGGAGATCCGCATGCCAGGAGGAAGCGCAAGGGCATAGGCTACCGGGTTTACCCTGCGAAGCACTCGGAAGGGACCAACAAAGCGAGGCGCCAGCTTGGGAGTGGGCACTCGAAGGTTGAGGTTGCGGGTGGACAACCATACACGGTCTCCGACCTGGTAGGAAGGAGCAGGCGCTCGTCTGCGATCAGCCTGGAGTCTCTGGCGCTGCGCAGAGACCTCAAGGGACTTCTGGATCTGTACCCAAGAAGCACGTAGGACGGAAAGGTGATCCTCCACAGCCGGAATATCCTTGGAGAGAATACCTCCGGTAACACGGCAGGTTGGAACCCATAATTGGCCATGAAGGGAGACGTCCCAGAGGAAGAGTTCACCGCCGTGTTCCTGGCAAACTCAGCCCAAGGCAGGAGGTCAACCCAATTGTCTTGGTGATCGGAGACATAGCAACGAAGGAATTGCTCCAAGGCCTGATTGGATCGTTCTGCGGCCCCATTGGACTGAGGGTGGTAGGCCGAGGAGAAGGAGAGATGAATCCCCAACTGGGAGCAAAAGGCGCGCCAGAACCTGGACACAAACTGACTCCCCCGATCCGACACAATCTCCTTAGGCAAACCGTGCAACCGGAAGACCTCCCTGGCAAAAATCGTGGCCAACTCTTGTGCAGAGGGTAACTTCTTGAGAGGAACACAGTGGCACATTTTGGAAAACCGATCCACAATCATGAGAATGACCGTATGGCCTCGGGATGCAGGGAGGTCCACAATGAAATCCATCCCCAGGTGTGACCATGGACGCTCCCCGGTGGCTATGGGTTGCAGAAGGCCCAACGGAAGGTGCCGAGTGGACTTACTCTGGGCACAAACGGAGCATGCCGCTACATATGCGGCGATGTCGGAACGTAGGGAAGGCCACCAGAACAGACGTGAAACAGCCCAGGACAGCTGATTCTTTCCAGGATGCCCCGCGGTCTTGGAGTTATGGTAGGTTCGCAACAACCGAGTGCGCAACTCCTCAGGCACAAAACATCTGCCGTTGGGTCTCCCAGAGGGAGCACCAGATTGAGCCGCCAAAATCTGCTCACCCAGGGGAGAGGTCAGGCTGGTGCGAATGGCGGCCAGGATCTGATTCGGAGGTATGACCGAAGTCGGAATCGACTCCTCCCTGGACAGCTCGGAGTACTGCCGTGATAAGGCATCCGCCCTGATGTTCTTGGAACCGGGTAGGTAGGAGACCACGTAATTAAAACGTGACAAGAACAGAGCCCATCTGGCCTGACGTGGTGTCAATCTCTTGGCCTCAGAAAGGTAGGTCAGATTCTTGTGGTCCGTCAGGATGAGAACCGGAACCACCGAACCCTCGAGCAAGTGCCTCCATTCTTTAAGGGCCTGCACGATGGCCAATAACTCCCTGTCACCAATCTGATAGTTGCACTCCGCGGAAGACAGTTTCCGGGAGTAAAACCCACAAGGAAGCAGAGGACCCTCTGGTGTTCTACGCTGAGACAGAAGGGCGCCTACTCCCGTCTCAGACGCGTCCACCTCGAGGACAAAGGGCAACCCAGGGTTGGGATGCGACAGAATCGGAGCCGACACAAAGGCGGACTTTAGGGCCTCAAAAGCTCGGATGGCCTCGAGCGGCCAGACCTGGGAATTACTGCCCTTCCTGGTCAGATCCGTGAGAGGCTTGGCCAGCATGGAAAAGTCCCTGATGAACTTCCGATAATAATTGGCGAAGCCCAAAAAGCGCTGCAGGGAACGAAGACCACTGGGCTGGGACCACTGTAAGACAGCCGAAACCTTCTCAGGATCCATGGAGAACCCCTCAGCGGAAATGATGTAACCTAAGAAGGTTACCTGGGATCGGTGAAATTCGCATTTCTCAAGCTTACCGAACAGCTTGTTCTCTCGTAACCGTTGCAACACTCGTCTGACATCCAGAATGTGGGCCTCCATGGATTCAGAATATACCAAGATGTCATCCAAATAGACTACCACACACTGCTGCAACAGGTCACGGAAAACATCGTTGATGAATTCTTGAAAGACTGCGGGCGCATTGCACAACCCAAAGGGCATAACCAAGGATTCGTAATGACTGGTCCTGGTGTTAAACGCGGTCTTCCACTCATCGCCCGCCTTGATCCTTACCAGGTTATATGCCGCCCTCAGGTCGAGTTTGGTAAAGACCGTGGCCCCTTTAAGGCGATCGAACAGCTCGGAAATCAAGGGTATCGGGTAAGCGTTCTTGATCGTGATGCGATTGAGACCCCTGTAATCGATGCAAGGCCTCAACTCACCGCCCTTCTTTTTCACAAAGAAAAATCCAGCCCCTGCCGGGGACGAAGATTTGCGAATGTGTCCGCGTGAAAGCGCCTCCCTCACGTACTCCTCCATGGCCTCATTCTCCGCTACCGACAGTGGATAGACTTTGCCACGAGGAGGAACGGCACCAGATTGTAACTCTATGGCACAATCATATAGGCGGTGCGGAGGTAGGGCAACCGCGCGCACCTTATCGAATACATCCCGGTACTCCTCATATTCAGGAGGCAACAGAGAGTCTGAGGAAGTACACAGCAACTTGACAGACCCATGGATGCAACTAGCCCCACACTGCGGTGACCACGAGAGGATATCGACCGATCTCCAATCGAAAGTCGGATTATGCTTCTGGAGCCAGGGGTACCCCAAGACCACCGAGTAGTGTGGAGACGAAATAACCTGGAGGCAGACCGACTCTCTGTGAACGGCACCAATGGCTATCCCCACTGGAAGGGTCTCATGAGTCACGTGTGGCGGCAGAAGGGGTCTGCCGTCTATCGCCTCAAGAGCCAGTGGGGAACCTCGAGCCTGCAGAGGAATGGAATTGGCGGCAGCGAACACACTATCAATGAACAAACCACCAGCACCAGAGTCCACCAACGCCTGGGTCGTCACCGAGCCCCCGACCCAGGAGAGGACAACAGTGATCAGTGGTTTGTCAACACGGGAAACCGGGGACGAGGAGACTCCACCCAAGATCTGCCCCCGACAGGATCTCAGGGTACGAGCGTTTCCCGGACGGTTCGGACATGCCAACCGAAAATGCCCACCGAGACCACAGTACATGCATCGGCCCTCACGTCTCCGGAGTGCCCTCTCCCCCTCGGACAGGCGAGCAAACCCCAGCTGCATGGGTTCACCCCCAGACAAGTCATCCCCAGGAGGCGTGGGAGGAGAGGGAGGCACGGGTGGGACAGCAAACGTAGGCACCAATCTGTTAGAAGACCTCCGCAGGTTCTCCTTAAAGGAAGGTCTCTCCCTGAGTCTGGTGTCAATCAAAATCAGGAAAGAAATAAGAGACTCGAGCTCAACTGGTAGGTCCTTAGCTGCAACCTCATCCTTCAAGGCATCCGAGAGACCATGAGAGAAAGCAGCGACCAGAGCCTCATTATTCCAGCCCACCTCTGCTGCCAGGGTACGAAACTCAATGGCGTATTCAGCTACGGATCGTGAACCCTGTCTGATGGACATAAGGAGCTTCGCAGCAGAGGCAGCACGAGCCGGCACATCGAATACCTTCCGAAGAGAAGCAACAAAACCGGAAAACTCGGCAACCACCGGATTGTTGTTCTCCCATAAAGGGCTGGCCCAGGCCAAGGCCTTGTCCGAGAGCAGCGAGATCAAGAAGCCCACCTTTGATCTCTCAGTAGGAAAGGCATGTGGCAGCAACTCGAAATAAATGCCCACCTGGTTAAGGAAACCTCGGCACTGAGTTGGCTCTCCCCCAAAGTGCTGTGGAAGAGGGGCAGAACCGGTCATACCCCGAAACACCGCAGGCGCAACAACAGGTGTCGGGGTAGACTCTGGCGCAACAACCGGAGCGGCAGTAGGAGCGAGCCCAGGAGCGACAACCGACCCATCGGCAACGGGAGCGAAATGAGCCGTGCGTTCAAGCAGGGTTTGCAACGCCACAGCGAACCGACCCAACAGGTGATCCTGCTGATCAAGTCTGGCAACCAGCGTGGGTAGCGAGGATGGCCCTGTACCGTCAGAATTCATGGCTTGGTCCTAATGTCACGGAACCATGAACCAGACGTACAACAAGAGATAAGTGAAAATAAGAAGGCTTTATTGAAAATAAAGCTGTAAAGCAAAAGTCCAAACGGATGGTGAAACCGAGCAGAGTCTTTGCGAAGCCAGAGGTCAGGAACCAGAAGGGTAGTCAGACGAAGCCAGGATCAGGAACCAGCAGGGTAGTCAGACGAAGCCAGGATCAGGAACCAGCAGGGTAGTCAGACGAAACCAGGATCAGGAACCAGCAGGGTAGTCAGACGAAGCCAGGATCAGGAACCAGAAGGGTAGTCAGACGAAGCCAGGATCAGGAACCAGAAGCAGCAGCAGTCTTAGAAGCATGTGAACACAAGAGGACCAAGCAAGGAACTGAAGCCACAGACCTCCTATATATATGAGCTAGGCATCCAGCTCCTCCCAGGGGAAGGAGGAGCCGCAGGGTGGAAGGCTACAAGAAACCCAGAAACCAAGATGGCCGCCAGCACATGTCAAACGAAGGAGAGCAGCAAGCAGGTAAGACCATGACATCTATACATTAACCACAAATATATAGTGTTTTTTACATGGATTTTTATATGGACCTTTTATGAATTATTGATGAAGTGTGCAAACCTTATATTACTCAACGGTTTTGCATTCATATATCTGATACTGTAAATACCGCAATCCCACTTGTCCTTTTACTTAATAAATTTTTGGTCACTACATATCCTTAGGTGTGCCCAGTCATTTCCTTATCAAACTCTTTCTTTGCAAACAGCGGGGTGACGCTGTTAGACTGAGAGCACCCTTCTTTGATGTATCAACCTCCCTGTGCGTCCGACTAACACTATTTTATCTGATACTTATTTTTGTCACCCTAGTGGATAGCACGGTTGGCTGATCCATCATGGATATCTGGGATCATATGGAGATTAAAAAGCAAAAGGTAGATAATTTCCTTTTCGACAACACTAATCCAGATACTAATTCTGATATATGTATCAATAATACCTTTAGAGAACTGGAAATATTATTAATCCGCCAGTTAAAACAACGGTGGGAAATTAAAACATTAAGAAGATGCATAAAAATTGATAAAATTCCCAAAGGATTACTGATCTATAAAAATCCTGCACAAGATTTGTGCAATGATGCATTCAATAAAGAATGGGAGGATCTCCTTCATGGACAGTCGGTTGCATGTACAAAATTGATCATTAAAAGACGTACAGAAATACTGGAGGAAACTACCAAACGTATCTCTGATTTAAAACTAATAATAGATAAATTCACTAGGAGCGAAGAAATCAACTTAATCCAGACAGATATATGCAAAAACCTAGACAGAATAAAACAAGAAATAATAGAGAAAAAAGTGAAAAAATTGAACTTTAAAAGAAGAGGGAGAACTGATAGGGAAATTAACAATAGGGAAGGACATGATGAACATGTTCCAACAATAAGAGCTACTAGTAACACGATAAATGAAAGAAACACGATTGAACAAGAACCAACAACAAGTGAACACTTTAACATACCCACATACAATAGATTCGAAATGTTAGAAGAAACGAATCATTTTTTAGACCGCACTCCCCCACACCACCGTTCACGTATAAGACCAAGATCACCTCCACTGAAAACACAAACTACACAGAAAAATACACATATAGATCACCAATACAACTTGAGAAACAAAAACCAAAATGCGCCACAGACACACAAGACCCCAAACACGAGGAGACACAACTCACAGAACGAGTACCACAATCACAATTACACACACAGGGTGAGACACTACGACACAGAAAGGGGAAGACACGAAGAGGAACAAGGAGAAAAAGGACACCATCACTACAGATATCACCCATAATCACAAATGACGCAATTATTAACTTAAGCTCAGTAACCCTATCAGACACACAGAAACAACTTCTCAATAAGGGTTTAAAATTCGCACCCACAAAACCACTCAATAAATTTGAAACTTTTATTGGAATGGAAAAATTCATAAGGAAATTATGTTTAAAAAAGTATTTCCTAAAAAATCCAGTGAACCGAGTATCTACTCCTCAAATAAACAACGATCCAATCATACACACTTCTTTGAAAAACAAATCAAAAAAATATCCGAGAAATGAACTGATTACATTCAAAGAATGTGTAATGAAG
The DNA here is from genome assembly GCF_905171765.1 of Bufo bufo. Taxonomy (NCBI): domain Eukaryota; kingdom Metazoa; phylum Chordata; class Amphibia; order Anura; family Bufonidae; genus Bufo; species Bufo bufo. Next base: position 556,762,862 of record NC_053392.1, read on the forward strand.
GATATAAAAAAGATAAAAAGCAATTCGAAATACAAGCGCAATAACCTTACACAAAAAGAAATTACAGCACTCAAACATTTACAAAAGGAGAATAATATAATAATCCGTCCAGCGGACAAAGGTGGTTCCATAGTGATTCAAGACATTGAAAAATACAATGCGGAATGCCTGCGGCAACTGACGGATACCAGTACCTATCAACTTTTAAAAAAAGACCCAACAGATCAATTTTATATGAATTTAGGGAATCTATGCAAGAAAGGAATGGATAGTGGAATTTTAAATAGTGAAGAACACGATTTTATCTTAAATAAATACCCCCGAATACCGGCTTTTTACTGCCTTCCAAAAATCCATAAGGATAAATTAAATCCACCCGGACGTCCCATTATCTCAGGGATTGAATCATTAACCGCAAATCTCTCAATGTACATTGACATTTTACTTCAAACTAAAGTCAAAAATACACCTTCTTATGTCAAAGATACTACGCAAATAATAAAGAAAATAGAAAATATGAAATTTGAGAAACACTGGATAATGGGATCTTTGGATGTGCAATCCTTGTATACGGTCATCAACCGTATACAAAGCATACAAGCAATAAAAAAACAATTAACAATGGAAGGGAGACTAACAGATAAACAGATAAACTTTTTAGTTGAGGGTATTGATTTTATTTTAAATCACAACTATTTTTATTTTAATGGATCCTTTTATCTGCAGATTCGGGGCACTGCCATGGGCACCAGGTTCGCCCCTAGTTACGCAAACTTGTTCATGGCTGACTGGGAGGAGCAGTTTGTGGCCCCCAGACTGGGGACGGACCTGGTGCTCTGGCAAAGATACATAGATGATGTATTTTTTATCTGGAAATCAGGACCCGATTCACTAAACCAGTTTTTAGAAGATATTAACAATAATGATCTTAATTTGAAATTCTCAGGAACAAATAGTAAAGAAATTTGAAAATTTTTAGATTTAAAAATTTACGTAGAGGATAATGTACTTAAAACATGTACATTCATCAAGCCCTCAACACGGAACAGTTATATCCTTTTTAACAGCTGCCACCTGCCAAGTTGGCTAACTAATATTCCGCAGGGTCAGTTCCAAAGGTTGAGACGCAATTGCACAATGATGGACCAATTCGAAATAGAGGCCGAAAAAATGAAAACAGAATTTTTAAAAAAGGAATACCCAGAAGAAATTTTTAATTCGGCATTGGACAAAGTCACTAAAATGGACAGAGAGGAGTTTTTTAAAGATAAAATTAAAAATCATAAAGACAAAATAGATAACCAAGTTAAAATAATATTGCCTTACAGCAGCGAACATGGTAAAATAAAAAACATTATCAATAAACATTGGGACATTATTAAAAAAGAAAAAACTATAGGTACAATAATTCCATTAAAACCCTTGATTGTTTTTACCAAAGCACCAACATTAGGAAATAAAATAGCTCCTACAGTCAAGGAGGACGAACAAAGAAAAAACATCCCGTCAATACAAAAATGGATAGACCTTAAGGGTTTCTTTAGATGCGGCCAATGTGGCATCTGCAAATTAACATCTTTTACAAAACAAACAAAGGAAATAATTGCCACTACAAATGGACACAAACATATTATAAAAGAATTCCTAACGTGTAGCACAGAGAATGTGATTTACATAATAGAATGTCCTTGCAAGCGCCAATATATAGGCAGGACTAAAAGAACCCTTAAGAAACGCCTTTCTGAACATATATCAAACATTAAAAAAGGCGTAGACACTCACTCACTCTCTAAACATTTTAAAATTGCGCACAATAGCGACCCATCTAATTTAAAATTTGCTGCCATAGATAAAGTTCCATATAGCTGGAGAAAAGGTAATCACATTAGTAAAATGTCAAGATTAGAAACCCAGAGAATTTCTGAAATGGAGACCATGATTCCCGATGGCTTAAATGCTGAATACGAACTTTTTGGCTTTTTGTAAATAATTGTTGGGGGCCTGCCTTTGTGGGTGGGCTTTGCCGAATAGCTTTATGCCCCGGCTGGCTCCCCCTCGACGGCAGTCCCCTTACATTAACATCGACTGACTGTACATGATACTGCCTCTACCTCTATCAACAATAATAACAACAATAAAATTTCTTTCAGTGACAAAGTTATAAATATTTATCAACTTTTATGTATTTTTATTTACCCCTATAGGACTGTTTAAACATATTGATATATATTTCAAGATATTTTCAATATTTTTGGTCAATATTTTTGGTTAATATTTAATATATAAATTAATAGGATATCTAATGTTTTTGGAATTTTAGAGAAAATTCATCATAGAGTAATATGCTAATATATATTTTTATTTTTATTTTTAATATATCAATATTTATTTATTTTTTTATTTTTATCCTTATTTTTATTTTCACCAATATATTGATATACACTCTATTAGATATATTACTGGGTACGTTCTTTTATTGAAATGTATATATAACATAACTTTTTATGCTATTTAACTACTTGTTTGACCATTAAATCCCCTTATGTTCTATTCTATTTTATTTTTCATAACTTTTGATAAAGTTTGTATAGCAAAACTTTTTTAAAACTTTTTTTTTTTTTTAAATAATTCCCTATAATAACGTTTTTAATTCATTCATAAGTATATGTACTGGTAAATATTTATGGAATGTTCTCTATATACGGTGTAGATATGCAGACATTTAACTGTTTAGACGTTTTAGCAGCCACGACATACACCAAAAAAAAAAAAAAAAAACGCTAAGGAATCGCAAGGAGATTTATTTTATTCTTATCTTAGTAATTATATGATACCATCGACCTAAAGATGTAGATACATATCATCGACGGCTGAAAGAATGGAATTTTATAACAAAGACAACTATGCAGCTTTTTTATACAAGTAATGAAAACATTTCTCCGATAGGATAATTATCCCCATAGGACTTCCGGAACCAAGTACGAACCAGGTTTTGCAAAAGTCCTTTTGTGGAGTATAAAAGAAAGGTCTTTTGGGGTGGTCAGATAGCCACTGAGGAAGGGGATACTCTAGCCCCGAAACGCGTCTGGTCTGACCCCCCAAGTTCAACTTCATGTGAGTGCACCACATCGACCCCAAATTAGGAACAAGTTTGTACCGTTTTTATAAAGACAAGTCGGTCTGAAACTTTCGCCCGGAAGGCTGTGATACTGCAACCGCACCCAAACAAGCGGAACCACGTGCAGCAAGTCGAACAGGGTAACAGGTGACCCAGATTACTTATTTACTGTGGGATTCACCTAACCGTAACGAAAAATCTGGGAACAAAGTTTCGAGAGACGGCCGAAGTTTCTTCTACACGAGAGAAACCTTCTAATATCGGTAAGACTGTTCCTAAATACATTTTTATCCTATTGTCGGATCCCTTCCTGACTGTAAGCGGGACGCCGCTAAGTCAGCTACGGAGTAAGTCAATACTTACAATCTCTGCACTTTTGGCTACATCAAGGCCAGTAATCTATTCCTAACTAACATATAGTTCACTTGGACTCCCATGACCACTCCGGGGCAGTGAATTCTTATGTCGGGTTGATTATAACATCACCATCTAATCGCGGCTTAAGTTTTATATCTACGAACTATTGTCTGCACTGAATTTAAACTGATACTAGATTGCTGCTTTGTTATTAGTCTTATCTTGTATTCCATTTGTGTTTGAGGCGTGGATATCAGTCACGGGCGGTACCCTTACCATCCAGTGACTGGTCTATACATTAACCACAAATATATAGTGTTTTTTACATGGATTTTTATATGGACCATTTATGAATTATTGATGAAGTGTGCAAACCTTATATTACTCAACGGTTTTGCATTCATATATCTGATACTGTAAATACCGCAATCCCACTTGTCCTTTTACTTAATAAATTTTTGGTCACTACATATCCTTAGGTGTGCCCAGTCATTTCCTTATCAAACTGATTTGTTTTTGTTTTGTTTTTGAATGTCAGAAATGTATATTTGTGAATGTTGAGATGTTATATTGGTTTCACTGGTAAAAATAAATAATTGAAATGGGTATATATTTGTTTTTTGTTAAGTTACCTAATAATTATGCACAGTAATAGTCACCTGCACACACAGATATCCCCCTAAAATAGCTAAAACTAAAAACAAACTAAAAACTACTTCCAAAAATATTCAGCTTTGATATTAATGAGTTTTTTGGGTTCATTGAGAACATGGTTGTTGTTCAATAATAAAATTAATCCTCAAAAATACAACTTGCCTAATAATTCTGCACTCCCTGTATAGTTGACTACTAACCATTAAATACCAAGAATTAAAGGGCTTGTTTACTCTTTTACTACTGATGGCCTATCCTCAGTATACGACATCATTATCTGATCGCCAGCAGTCAGGCATACCCTTGACCCACACCAATGACAGCTGTTTCAGAGTAGCTTTGGGCCGTAATTCGGCATCTGAACTACACAGCTTAATCCATTGGGTAGTGCCAGTGGACAAAGCTGGTTACATAGTTACATAGTTAATACGGTTGAAAAGAGACATAAGTCCATCTAGTTCAACCAAAGAATTGGTGGGGAAATGAATGCCAGAAGGAAGTGAGACTCAGATTTCCACACGTTTTCATAAGCATTAATTTCATTTACTTTTAAGAATTCATCTAAACCCTTTGGTTACTTCAGCGCTGCTCCTTGTGAAGTGAATGGGGGCAGTGCTGCAGTTACAATCTCCTTCCACTGCCCAATGGAAGGAGTTGTGTAGTTCTGGCACTGGAGCTAATCTGAAATAACTGATTGGAGGACACGTGGGGTGTCATATCCCCACCAATTAGGTATTGATGGCCTATACCAGGGCTGGCCAACCTGAGGCTCTCCAGCTGTTGTAAAACTACAATTCCCACCATGCCCTGCTGTAGGCTGATAGCTGTAGGCAGTCTTTGCATGCTGGGAGTTGTAGTTTTGCAACAGCTGGAGAGCCGCATGTTGGCCATCCCTGGCCTATACTAACCTTTATGAGACTGCTGGAGATAGTTAAGTATAACACTCTGCTATTTCAGGAACTCCCAAAGAGATGAAGAATGTCAGTGTGCATGCTTGACCTGCCGCTCCATATTGTGGGGCCCTGAAGGTTACAGAGCCACCATTCTTGTAATTGGTGGAGTCCTAGCGGTATGACCCCCAAACAATTCAATAGTTATGTCCTATCATGAGGAGCACTTTCTTCTCTGCTTTACTATGTTGCCATAATGTCTGTCAAACTGCATGTATCACCAAGCAGTGTCCAGCATTCCTTCCTGAAGTCACTGAGGAGGAGCCTCTATTAGGGTCTTGTGGGCTGGTGACAGTAACCTCCTGGGCCAAATGTAATAGTTGGTTACAGTATCAGCACTGCCTATTACTTGGCAGACTGCAGGGTCCAATTCTTGTCTGCATGGCCCATAACTAAAACAGTTTGTCCCATAGCTCCTGCAAAACATCTGTCATTACTTTGGCAAAATCTTTTAATACAGTTATGGTCTCATAAGCAGATTTAAGAATTACCGTAGTGGTTGTTCTCCAAGTGCAGCCACAGTAGTGGTCTCTTTATCCTCCAGATGATGGTCAATGGCCTCCTAGATAATCTCAGCAAGAGTGATGGGTCTGTCTACCCCGATGTAATATTTCAAGACCTGTTGAAGGGAATGGCTTTTTAGTCCTGCTACGAACTGGTCCCAAATCATCTGAGTCTGGAGTGGTGGCAGAATTATCTGGATCCTTATAGAAAAGTTTTTCCACAGACTTGGGCTTACTGAAAACTGTTGTATTGTCTCTGCATCCAGCCTCCATGTTCTACACCACTCAACCACAGATCATTAGACTACTGAAGAAGGTCCGCATGGACCGAAATGTCCGGTCAATCATTGATAGAGAGAGTGGCTGTCCGTTTTTCAATTCATTAATTCTGTAACTGGATCATGAATTCAGTACATTCTGAGTGCCGCAATTTTATAATTCTGCATAGCACTGGTCCAGAGTTCTGTGGCTGGATTACAGAACCTCTAGTCTTAGTAAGATATCATGTATACTCTGGTGCTGTTCATTGGCTAGCATCATTACTGCCTTACGAGCATTTCCTTCCACTGTGTTCAGAACCAGGCCTGTTTGATGGGCCACTAGTACTTGGCACAATCTGGCTGTGATATGAACCCTCTCTGATCTATTGAATCAGACATAGGCAAGTTCTTGCCATTAAATTTGGGCACATTGGCTAGAGAAACATCAACTGGGATGAGAACAGGAATGGTGGAACCTACTGACATGTTGGCACCACTGTTTGGAGCATCCCTGTTAGAGTGTGACATGGTCGATCCTGTTCATGATGCTAAAAGTGAATATAGATGAATATATATAATAGCCGAAAGTTTTTAAGTCCATTAAAATGTGGCAAACCTTTTTGGCATTAGAAACTATTATCCAGTCACTGTATTGTTTTCCGCAGATCTTCCGCAGATGTTCCAATTTGTCCAAATTCACAAAGAAATTCAACTCTACCTGATTCAAAAGAAGAAGAAACTGAGACCCCTTATAGAGAGAACTTAGTAGGCGAGCAGCAGCATCTGATAGGTCAGGCAGGTAGACCTGTGGGCCTTTACATGTGGTGGAAAAATCCACCAGGCGCAGTGAGTGAAGGACACTCTCCTGCTGCCGGCTTCACTCACTGCGCCTGCGCCAAATACTAAACGGGACGGCGCAGGCACGGGATTTTACGGGCACAGAGGAGAACTAGGATGTCAATCAACTGGACATGGGCGTGCCAATGGGTGAGAAGACGGAGCCTCTAGGTACTGCAGCAACACCCCCACTAGCACCTAGAGGCTCATTAGCATATTATAAAAGTCTTTATTTTGAGGGAACGGCGGCAGGCAGGGAGTTAAAAATCATACAGCTACATAATGATTTTTCTGATGACAGGAACCCTTTAAAGCTACATACATTATGGTGCCCAAATAACATGTACAATAAGCTGTACACTGGCCACATTCTGGTCTTACAGGTGAAACTCGAAAAATTTGAATATCGTGCAAAAGTCCATTTATTTCAGTAATATAAATTAAAAGGAATTGCAATAATGCATCTTAAAATTTGAATTTTGTGAAAAGGTTCAATATTCTAGGCTCAAAGTGTCACACTCTAGTCAGCTAATTAATCCGTACCCCCTGAGCAAAGGGGACCTCAAAATTGTGACTTTGGGGTTTCATAAGCGGGAAGCCATAATCATCCAAATTATAACAAATAAAGGCTTGAAATATCTCGCTTTGCATGTAATGAGTCTATCTCATATGTTAGTTTCACCTTTTAAGTTGCATCACTAAAATAAATGAACTTTGCACGATATTCTAATTTTTCGAGTTTCACCTGTAGATGGGCAAAACTAATAATCTAATAATAGTAACCCTTATTTACTGGCTTTGCATGATACTTCTTTGTATTTAGATGATTCTGATTATTCCAAGTGAAAGAAAAAGACAAAGAAGAGGCGAATGCTAATGACAGGCAGTTACCAGTTTACTGCACCTTACGTTCCCATTGAATCAATATATGCTTTATTTTATAGAATAATATCTGTTTGCAATAAAACGCATCGTATTTCTCACATCTTTGCATAGTTCTTTCCTCATCTGAAATTAATGACCTGACTCCTTGTGATGACATATAACCCATAAATGTGGATTGTATATTGTATACCAGAATATTTATTGTGTTAATTATTTATATGTTGACTCTTAATTTATATTAAAATATTTATAGGCACTTTCCTGGCAGCAAATTTTATAATAAAGATAGGGCTGATGTTAAGCACATGGATCAAGGTTGTATTCTCCGAGATAGTAATAACAAACCTGAGCGGAATAAAAAATTGCATCACTGCAGAAAAATATGAATATTACATTCATGAAAATATGAGAAATGTGAAATATAGAAACACTGCCCCTGGTATACAGAGCACTGGTTGTGCCTTGCCCTGACTGTCAGCTAGTGCTGCCTTTTGCCAACTTTCATAGCTATATACAATGTTAGGGTTTATGGTGCAACCCCTCTCCCACCCAAATAGATGCCCTAGGTCTGTTCCTCAGACTATATACTCCAAACCATGAATGCACAATAGTCCGGTGAATCACTGTTTCCTTCTATAACATTTTTGACTCAGTATAGGCAAACAGCAATGACCCCTATTGCTTGAAACTCTCTGCAGGTACTGCATGTAGTGCGGCTTCTTGGCTTCCTGACGTTATTAAGAGAGCACTGACCAGGCATGTTTGCATGCATCAGTGTGTGCTTTCTTTTGTGTGTGTGTATATGCATGCACATCTATCTGTGCCCCTCCTGACAAAACCTGCCTACCCAATGTCAACATTAGTGTTGATCCCGAATATTCTAATTGCGAAATTTTATTGCGAATATCGGCACTTCAAGAAGATGTAGAATAAAGTGCTATATATTCGTAATTGCGAATATTCTAGATTTTCTTTTCATCAGTACCCTCCCTTCTTGCTTGTGGGGCAATGAGAAGGCTGCAATGTCTTTGTCTGAGCTTAGCACCATCCCTATTACCCAATAGTAAAGTTGCCTACCCCTTACTATATAAGAACCTCCCCAGCAGCCATTTTCTGCTGTTTTTTGCAGTGACATTGCTGTGCTCTGTGCTTTCATCTGGATCCCATTCCCTATCCAATTACATTAGATAGTTAGTTAGCTCATAAATATAGTACAGATAGTTAGTGGGAGATCATCAGTGTAGGTTAGATAGTGATATAGTGTAGATGATAGGTTCCAGTGCAGGGTGTTAGGTAGTGTGATAGGAATTACTGTTTCTATGCTGTCCATACATACATACTACAGACATAATGCTGTGATGTCACAACAATACTTAGTGCACCAATCAGTAAAACCTACTGTGACACAGTGAGAGGTTTGGTCTGGGAAAACAGGTATTTTCCTCCCGGCATGTTCTGCTGGGCTGATTTACAGCCAGGTGAGGTCAAATAACGGACCGGATTTTAAGTGCCGGTCTGGGTTTTGGCAGCACCTGGCTGTCCTTAAATAGGCAGCTTGGCTTAGAAGCCATGTCTCTGTGTTGGGAGCCTTGTATTTGGATGAAGGCTTGCTACCTGTTTGGAGTGAAAACAGGTTGGTGCTGCTATGCTCAAGGACTCTTTGAGGCAGAATTTCTGCATAGTGTGAAATACCACAAACACCGCAAGGTGACTTTTTGCTTGATTATGACTGCTTGTTTTGTCACAGTTTTATCCAAAGAACTTGTTGTTGCCTCTGTACTACGTCCGCTAATCCTGTCTACCAGAGCAAAACCCCACACTACTTAGATCTGATAAAATGTGAAGTTGCATGTATTGCGCAAAAAAACATGCGCATCATTAGTCCCGATTTGCGCAATCGCAAAAATAACGATGAGATCGCAAATTCACGAATTCGCGAATTTATTGCGAATATTATGCGAAAAATTTGCGAATAACGAATATTGCCTATACAGCTCATCACTAGTCAACATTTCTTCCTGGTGTGGTGAGCAATTGTTGAACATTGTTCTTAGGGGTAACTTGTAACTCCTGGGCACCAATGATAAGTCCATGAAAGACTTATAACAAGCCCCACATAACAAGCCTTTAGGCCCCCTCAGACTTCAGAGCTTGCATGTGCCTGCTATCTCTGAACCCCCTATAGCAACGCCCTAAATGTTCTCCTGCGTAAGAATGTTACAGCATGTATGAAATGAAAAACTAGCCACTGCAGATAAGAGCTGTGCCATGGGTCTCTGATGCTTGACCCATGGCAATCAGCTGATTGAAAAGGGATTGCCATCAATGTAAGACTTGGGTTGTTCAGGCCCACAATAGGAAATGATTCTCAAGGCCCAACTCCTATATCATTAATAAAGTTTAATGGGGTTTGAATCAAAGAAATAGACCCTAGTGACAAGTGATTGGCTCCAAAGGCAGCCAGATTGATTTTTTTGCTTTTGGAGCTTTGGGGCCCGTTATGGTATCAGAGCCTGGGCCCACCAGAGGATCCTCTGGTACTCTGGTGGGCCAATCTGACCATGTTTGCCATGTCAACCACTTTAGTGTGAGACCAAGGCTAATATATTTTCCCTTTGCTTTTGTAATAATTGAAAATGCCAGCTAATACTTTATAATTTTGTACAAATTAGTTAAGCAGAACCTCCAGGCTTTCAAACACTTTAGTAATGATTAGTGTTGAGCACGAATATTCGAATATCAAATTTTTTTATCGAATGTCGGCACTTCGCTAATTCGCAAATATTTCGAATATAGCACTATAAATTCGCTATTTCGAATATTCGTATTTTTTTTTTATTGTTATATTTTTTTATTTCCCACTTCCCAAAAGTAGTTCTTACATGTCCTGAGGATTCCTGGCTGCTCCAGTCAGTGCCCGTTGACGCTTCTGCCGACTTCCGTGCTCATGGAGCATCCAAATCACCATGGGAATGCCTGCATACTAGAATGTACTGTCGGATGTGAGAATTAAGTTAAAACTTGAAGTAATCGCATTGCGATTTTAACTTAGACCTGGTTTATTATGGTTGGCTTGGTAGAATTAGCGAAGATGACGAATATGACGAATGTATTCGTCATATTCCTCAAAACGAAGATAACAAAGTATTCTCCATCTTCGTTTTAGCTCCATATTCGTCAACTTCGCTAATTCTAGCAATCAAATAGGAATGTTGACTAGAGACAGCTACGTTTTTAATTCGCTATGCGATTAGATTACTTTGCTTTTTTTTTTATAAATAAAATGATTATAATACTTGATAATTATTATAATTATTCTATTTATTTTTAAAAAAGCAAAGTAATATATTTGCATAGCGAATTAAGCACAGCTGTCTCTATAGTCAACTTTCCTATTTGATTGCTAGAATTAGCGAGGTTGACGAATAGGTAGCTAAAACGAAGATGGAGAATACTTCGTTATCTTCGTTTTGAGGAATATAACGAATACATTCGTCATATTCGTCATCTTCGCTAATTCTAGATTTCAAACCAATAGGAAAGTTACCTTAAGTTAAAATCGCAATACGCGATTATTTAAATCGCATATTAATCGCGATAACTAGAATAATGACGAATATTCGACTTCGACGAATATGAGACGAATATTCAAGCGAATATTCGCGAATTTCTTCGAAATCGAATATGGCACCTCCCGCTCATCACTAGTAATGATTTGAAAAATCACAGGCTTGTTAGTTTTTACATTTATTTGCTGGGAAAGGTGTATTTCTTTGTGTTTAACTAAGTAATTTATGGTGTTGTTTGGCCAGAGAGAGCTCTGGTCAAACACAGTTTGTAGAAATCTATGATCTGCAAATGGTTTTTGTTCAAGGGAACGAACAGCCACCTAACAACAGCTAATGGGTACTGGTGGCAGTCTACAACTGCCTTTGAGAAAGAGTGAGATCTCACAAGCATTCAAGTGCTCGAGTGAGATTTGTCTGCGAAACTCTTGTGAGAGCGGGACTATTCTCAGAATTATTTTCCCTATATGTGTGACTATCTTCTCCATGTCAACCTGAGATCATAGCTAGTATTAAGAAAAACACCATTAGATTTAAACTGTTTCAAGAGTTTAATACTGTCATTCTTAGTGGAGTTTTCTGGTCCTTAATCAATTAGTGGATCATCGGGTATTAAGGCTTGGAAGGTCATAATGGGAACGCTATCACCATATGTGGGACTTTGTCCGCTTGAATTTTCACAATAATTTGAGAGAAAAGAGATGGGGAGGAAAAGCATATTGGTTCCTCAGTTTGGACAAAGGAAAGGAGAACGCATCCACTCTCTATGCTCCTTGAGATCATGTTCTCGCCACAAATTTTGTTTCCTGAGCTAAGGTTGCTATTGCAAACAGGTCTATTTCCCTTGTTCCAAATATTTGATTTATTTTTGTAAATAGGTGGTCAACAGGGAATTGGCTACTTTGTTAGATTGTCCAGGGACATATTGTGCTCTTTGGTCTAGATTTTGTATCTCCATATCTGTAGGACTTCTATACAAAGGTTTCTTGATTTTATTACTCCGATCTTGTTTACATATGGTGTATGATACCGCCATTTTGTTGTCCATCTGTAACAGGACTGAACAGTGGTGGGGTGACAGGGAAATTATTCTCGTCAAACCCAGATTCGCATTTCTGAAACCTTCCATTTCCCTTTCACTGCTGTCTGTTGTGAGAATGATCCCATTCTGTTAACAAGACATCTGAAGTTATGGTAATATGTGCCTTTTCTTGTCTTATAGAACAAGAAGTTGAAAAAGAACGTTGTATTAAATTGCTCAAATTCCTGGGATTATGTGTACTACAGACATCCACGTCTCAGCAATTTTCCTAACCAAATCTGAGTCTTGTGACACAGTAGTGGTCCGGTTTTGAATGGCTACTAAATTCCCTATTATGCTGGCTATTGATTTTAGGGACACTGTTTTTTTTTTGTTGCTAATATGTGTTTCACTGGTGCTATTACTTTCAACCTTTTTTGTTGTTGGGACATCTATGGTGAAAGCTTTGGTATCTATTGAATAACCTAGAAAGGTTAAGCACTTTGTTGGGGCCAGTATAGACTTTTCCATATTTAGACAGTATCCTGCTTTTACAAACAGCTGTAGGATTTAGTCTTTTGGACAAATAAACAGTTAATATCCACATTTACAAGATTGTCTAGATGGATTATGCAAGTTATTCCTGTCGTTCTTAGATGAGAGATTAGAACCGTCATTTCATGGGTGAAGGTGTAAGGGAAATTGGAGATGCCAAACACCATTGAATTGGAGAAGACGTCTATGCTTTTGACCTATGTATATGGCATGGTAGGAATATTTTACGTCTATTTTATTACATACATGTCTTTTTGGAGGAAGTAACATAAGTCAGTCATACTATCCATATGGAATTTATTTGGCTTCAAAAATTTGTCTAACACCTTTTAAATTTAGGACTGGTCTGAGGGACCCATCTGTAAAAATATGACTTATCCAGCCCTTTTTTGTCCATATTCATCTTTGGATAGAGTGAGGGCAGTCTCTAAAACACTGTCCAAAAAACGAATTGTCTGAAAAGGAGGAAATCTTTTTTTAAAATAGAACGATTTTAGTGGCAGTGTGAGACCATTTTTTTCAATCACATTAATGACCCAACAGTCTGTAGAAATCATTTCCCATTTTACATATGAAGAGGAAGGAATGGATAAAATGGATACCTCCATGTTTATCTGGATAGGGCTTGTTGTAAGGACTAGGTTTTGTTGAAGCTCCTTTTCTTGCACTGTGCAGGTCTGAGAAGTTTTTTGGGGACCGTTACCTGATACATATTTGGCTTCCTTGAATCATTTGGGGATATCCCCACAGACATAAACGCTGCTACTGAACAAGCATCTTGCTTTTGCATTTCCGCCGGAAAAAAATTCTGAGGAAAATCTCACTCTCGCGAGATTTTCCCAGCAAGATGCAGGTTGAACGCTTTAATGATCACGAGATATCACTCTTTTTTATGGCAGATGGAGGTGGCCCCCACCTCCCATTTGCTAGTGCTAGGTGGCTGTCTTTCCACCGAGCAAAAAAAATTCTTCACATGAAAAGTTCTTGCAAGTATAAAGAGTATTTCCTAGCAGGAATCAAATGTGCTTTATGAACATTGCCACTTTGTGTGACTCGTTCTGTTCTATATTTCAAAGCTGATCTATTTTCTAGTCTATCACGTAAAACATTGGCATCTACAAAAGCATTTTCATGACAGTATTTGTAGATGTGGCTGTGCTGCTAGTTTTCACTGGATTTTGATTTTCTATTTTACAGCCACAGAATATGCTGAAGTCTAACATAAAGCAGTAGATCTGTGTAAATGAGATGTATAGGAAACAAGGGGAGATTTAAATCTTAGCCAAAAGATCATTGCACCCTCATTTATTGACTTGAGTACATTTCAAAATATATTTTTCACAAAATTAAGGTCAATCTTGATTTTTATAGCTTAACCCTTTCACTAACAAAAAGAAAAATCACACAGCTCACCACTACATTAGATAGCAGATTGATATTTTATGTGTCTCTCAAATGTTGAAGTACTGTAGATCTTATAAAGGAAGAACACACCAAGGATAAGCAAACACATGCAATATTTATTATACTCACAGGGTAAAAGATATAAAAATGCTTGTAAAAAAATTATCTCAATTGGGACCAAGCCCCAGATGCTTCGACAGGGGCACATAGTACCATAGTATACCACTGCTCACCTACTTCCTGGTGGACGTGATTAATTCACATCTTACTAAAACAAACACTTCTTGTTCAGAAATAAATAATCATACATAATCCCAACATACATACATCATTAAAATTTACGCAAAACATATATAAAATACTATAGGACTGCTCACACTATTCATTGCCAGTCACATGATCAGAATCCAGCAATCATAGGTAGGACTCCCGTTCTCCAGCTATACCACAATTTCCAAACTAGGGCAGAATGGCCAACAGGACATCATGTGGTAACATATTCAGGATCAACCACTAATATCTGCGATTCCTATTAATTGAAAAAGGTTACCTCACCAAACACGGTTTTTAGATCCAAGTCTGTGTTCAGACCTTGGGGATGAAGTGTTTATAATGAATGTATCCAAAAAATCTCCCTGCGGATGATAAAATCTACGTGGCTACCTCCTCGCCACTTGTTTTTGACTAGTTCCAGCCCACAAAAGTTAAAGGAGTTATCCCACAAAAAATATTCAACATTTTTCAAACCATCACCTGAATGTGAATACTTTTGGGGCATATAATTAAAATTGTATTATAGCCACTGAGTTACTCACTGAAATCTATTTGTATAGCACCACCTGCTGTTTGCCCTTTTTCAAAATTCTCTGTCCCTCTCATTGTGGTTGACATACATGTTTATTCCCACCAGCTGCAGCAAAAAGGGCATACCACCTGAGTTGTCAGCTTGAAATGAATCTAGCAGAGTAATAAATGGGGAGATCTCTAGATCCATGTGAGGTACAGGGCTGGTTCTGGCTTTGTTAGAAAAAGACTCTCATGTACTATATGATGTCTGATTTTCATATTTAAAATTCCTCAGTGGATTTCCCCTTTAAAACTTTTTTTTTTTAATAGTGTTTATTTATAGAAAGCATTTTCATTTTACAATCTTCTCAAATCCCAAGGGGATACAGAAAACAAAGACAGCCGGACAACAAGTCCATAATTCAGTACTCATACAAGGATCCCTAAACGGGAGATACATCAGAATAAAACAGAGACAATATGTTTCTAAACACCTAGGCAGTCTTGTGTTATATCATGGTATATTTACAAGTACAGGACCAGACAACCATTCACACACACTCATTCAACCTGGATTCCCAGAACCCTGCACATAAAATCAAATTGTGCCCTGCGCACATAACCATAAGCCCCAAATCTGATCTAACCTATCGGGAGTCCCCCTTGCTGCATAGGTGAGCTTGTACATCTGAAGGTCAACGTTTATCAGTTGGATCCAGGAATCAAGAGTGGGGTTTTTGGGTGGTTTCCAATTCAAAAGGATTGTTTTCCTACCATAGAACATAAGTAAATGGAGCAGCTTCCTTCCATATTTGGTAGGATCTATTTCAGTCACCAATCCCAACAGACAGACAATAGGAGAGAGTATCCCCGGAAGCCCCAGCTTTGTGGAGATAAAAACACAAATCTCACTCCAGTACTGCTGCATAACAGGACAAGTCCATATCATGTGATATAAAGATCCTCTCGGCTCTCCACACCTGGAACAAGACGCACTGGAGTGAGATAGACCCTATGTACCCACTTGAGTTGAATGAGCTGGTCACGAGCGCTTATTACCGTGGTCTTCCAGACAGAACTCAGTTGCTCTAGGTGAGATGCTTCTAGATCCGGGATATCAACACTCCAACGCTCGAAGGAGCGACAGAGTGGCGAATCCTGCATTTTCATAATTTCAACATAGAATGATGAAATAGGTTTGTATGGTTGTTTCAACCGAGCCACAGATTCAATGGGGCCACATTTCAAACACAAAGATAAGGATTTGAATTGGGCCTCACAGGCGTGTCTCAGCTGGAGGTACCGATAGAAACATGTATGGGGCAAATTGTAATCCCTGAGAAGGGTCTCAAATGAACAGAAGACCCCATCCACATACAATTGGGTAAGATACTTCACACCTCTCTGAGGCCAGAATTCATAATCGGATAGATGAAATAGTTTTTGCAGCTGCCTGTTGCGCCACAGGGGTATATACGGGGACCAAGTATCCACCCCCTCACTCTCAGTGTGTGTCACCACAAACTGCTTCCAAGCCATCACCACTGCAGCCATCGCTTCAGTGTAATGCAAGGCTGAGGTCACTCCCCCCCGATAGGCCAAGTTGGCCAAAGCCTCATAAGAGCCCACCAGAGCCGCCTGTAATACCACTGCAGGATTATTGGATCTGCCCTAATCCACCAAGAGGCATACACTAATTGGGCAGCGATGTAATACAAGTACATATCTGGTAGTCTCAAACCCCCTTGATTATATAAGGTTTTCAAAGATTTCCTAGCAATGCGAGGGGATTGGTGTTTCCACAGGAAAGGGGAAAAAATCTTATCCAGGGAATCAAAGTGGATATGGGGAATCTTTGTAGGAGCTGCTCTGTAAAGATATAGAAGTTTCGGTAACAATGCCATTTTTATCATATTTGCTCTACCTATCAATGTCAGTGGCAGATTTTCCCAAGCTTCCAGTTTACGCGTAATATACTCCATAGTGGGGGCTACATTAAGCCGATAAAACTGCCTGGGATCTCTGTGTATCCTAATCCCCAAATAGACAAAACATTCAACTACCTTCAAACGTGACAGGAGCGTTATATCTGCAGGGTCCATCTCATCTATTAAGCAGAGACTAGATTTACTCCAATTAACCCTGAGTCCTGAGTATTTCCCAAAGCCATCTATAGTGTCCAATAGTGCTTCCAAGGAGGGACCAGTATCAGCTAGATAGACCAGTAGGTCATCAGCGTAAAGCAAAATCTTTTCCTGTAAATAATATAGGTGATAAGGGACACTCCTGCCTAGTACCTCTATGGAGACCAAAGGGGCGCGACAGATACCCATTCACCCTAACCCTTGCCATAGGGGCCTGGTATATCAATTGTACCCACCTTATAAAGGATAGGGGGAAGCCCAGACAGCGCAATACTTCCCACATAAAATTCCACTCAACCGACTTGAATGCCTTCTCATTATCAAGAGAAGCAATTGCTCGGGATCCCGCGTTATCATGAGACCTGTAAATTGGTAAACAATCTTCTAAGATTAATATCAGTGGTCTTACCCGGCATGAAACCAGATTGATCAGGATCAATTACAGACAAAATTACATCCCTGAGACGTCTAGCAAGAAGTTTAGCTAAGATTTTCGCATCTACATCAAAAGGGAGATTGGTCTATAGGAGCTGCACTGATGCGGAGGCTTTCCAGGTTTGTGAATTACCACAATGGTCGCCTCCATAAATGATGGGGGCAATCTGTTGCACTCAAAGGCGTAGTTAAGGAGTTTTAACAACCGCACACTTTGTTTGTCTACATCTGCCTTGTACCATTTTAACAGGAAACCATCCGGACCAAGAGACTTCCCTACCATCATGCTTTCTATCGCAGTCCTGACTTTCCCCACCTCAATGGGAGCATCCAGAAGAGATATATCCGAGCAAGAAAGTGGCGTAAGCTTGACATTCTTCAGAAACCCCTGAATATCACTAGCTGTGTAAAGCGTTTTAGAGGTATATAAGTCAGAATAATAACAGGCAAATTGAGTACAAATATCACCGGGTTTAGAAAACTGAATTCCCTCCGCATTAGTAATAAGGGAGACCACTGTCTGAGGATTTTCTGTTTTCGCTAAATAAGCCAGAGCCCTCCCATTTTTTTCCCCTTCGGAGAACACCACTTGTTTCTGATACAGTAGCTTGCTCTGAGTGTAGTCTAATAGATGAAGGTGATATCTCCTCTGGTCCACTTCCCACTCTCCTCTGGTCTCTGGGCTAGGACTCTGAGTATACTCATGTTCTTTGTTAGCGATCTCCTCTTCTAGTTTGGTTCTAGTACTCACTAATTCTTTCCTATGCGAGGCAATTGCATGTATAAATGTGCCGCGCTGCACCGCTTTAAAGGCCTCCCATTCAACCGTAGGATTAGCTGACCCCTCATTGGATGCCCAATAATCGGTTGCTCCCTCAAGAGCTGCACAGGCCACCGGTAACACTTCCAACCATCTAGCATTCAGACGCCACTGTCTATCCGGGGGAGCCAGCGGCATAGCCAAGATCACTAGTAACGGGGCATGGTCAGAAATACCCCGCGGGAGGTATTCCACCTTAGAGAGCCATGGCAAAAGCTCCCTGCTAACAAACACCAGATCTATATGGGACAGGGTATCAAAAGTAGCCGAGTGACAGGAATATTGACGGTCATTCGGGTGAAGAAATCTCCATCCTTCTGTCAGATCATGGGCATCAGCCCAATTGACAAGTGATCTATTATGCGAGGCCTGGGGGCGGAGTCTATCTGCAATCGGATCCAAAACCGCATTGTAGTCACCCATCATGACTTCTTATATTTTTTTTATTAAATATTTTATTTTCTTCAGTGATAATTACAAAACTTTTAAACAGAGCGGGAGAGAGAAAGACAAAAAAACTTACAAACATATAAAAAGAATATTAATATAATTCTTAAATCAATAACATTAAATCCAGCTCTGTAGACTCAAGCAAAATACATTTAATCCCACCTATTCCCCCCCCCTTGGCTGCTGTCGCTGATAGCCCAAACCCCATACCCCCCCCATACCAGTCCACATACTCCACCCGTCAAACCGGCATAGTCAATCCACCCCGCTTCTACGGGACAGAGGCATATCACATGCCTCCCCTTCTCCGCATCCCAAGCTCCTAGCGGCATGACGTAGGACGTAGGACGTGCTGCGCCCTGCCTCGTTACCTCGCCCCTTTGCTCTCTAGCTCCACCGCGAGCCCTCTGTGGAAAGGCCGGATGACCGGGTGAAGTTGGTGCGGTCCTCTCTCCGGCGTGCTTGTCGGGTCCATCGCCGCCTCATCTTACGCTCCAGCTCCGGATGACCAGGTACGCCTTGCTGCTCCACCGCCCGCGAGACCTCCGAGGAATGGCCGGATGACCAGGTGAAGTTTGGCCTGCGGCTGTGTGGCCCTTTTTCCGGCGTGTTCAGCATCGCCTTATCTTCTGCGGCCGTAAGCAGTTTCATGAGTTTGTGCTTCAGCATCGGTGGTGTCTAAGGTCCCTGATGAGAGGAGCCTTCCTGGAGGCGTGTGGGGCCGGCTTATTGGGTCAGCGCGTTGGTGTGGCCTGAGTATCTGTGGTGGTCCGGATACAGATGCGGGCATATAGCTGGATATAGACCCAGCTCTCCTATGATTGGGCTCCCAGGTGGCGTTAATCGGCGGTGATTTGAGGACGTAGACACCGGGCAGACATGGTCCTGTTTCTATCGGTGCAGGTGTAGGGTGCAGGTGTGTGGAGTAGGGGCGCTGAGGCTGTTGGTGTCCTGGGCTGATGGGCGCACTTGGTGAGAGTGAGAGTGCTCCCAGCCCGGACATTGTCTCATATTTGCCCCCGATACCGGCCCGGCCGTGTAATTAATACGCCAACATATTTTCTGCACTACTCCAGATGGGGATCAGGATTGGATCCCTGTGAGAGAGGGAGAGACCTTCATGCTTATTTGCCTTTGCCTCTGTCTTCTTGCACTGCACTGAACTGCACTGAATTATATTGTTGGAACTTTGCAGGCACTTTTGGCAGTCTCCTTGCTGTCCCTTCGCTGAAAACCGAGAGAAAAGGGCTGAAGATTGGTGAGATCTGCAGGGGTCACCCTGCTTTAGTGTTGGATTTATGACTCCTACTTTTCAGCTAATTAACCTTAAATACAACATACGCACTAACAGAGATTAATCTTGATTAACTTGGACTGAGTGGTGTGCTTGCATATCTATTATAATAACATTTCATTTCTAACCCAGTTCTTCCTCCATCTCTTTGTACCATGCGGTTTTCCATTATGTTCTGAAAATATGGCTTTATTTGTACGCTTTTGACCTATGTTATCTGAATCGAACCTTTTTTTTTGTAGGTTTTGTGTCTGTAACATTAATCCTTGTCGTGTTTTTTGACATTGTGTTGTAACATATTCTGCTACAATGCCCCCTATGTTTCGGAAATCGGGGGGGGGGGGGGGGGGGTGTAAGTCCCCCGAAAGGAGGCCTTGGGGGTAGACCCCAAGCACGATTGGATAAATTTTTGAGGTCGCCAACGCCCAAAACTAGGGGCGGATACCAAAAAGCGGGAGGTCACCTTGAATTGGGAGGAAATAAGTCCACCGCTACAGTGTCGGTTTCTACGGAAGCTAAGGAAATTGATAGGGAAGGCCTGGATACTGTTAACAATAAATTAGCTGAAATTTTGGGGGCAGTGAATATGACTAATAGCACCGAATCTCAATTAACAGCCACACTGGCGGCGTTACAGGGGGATGTTAGTATAATCAGGGATGAAATTACAAAATTAAGAGTAAAAGTGAAAGATTTGGAGTCGGAGACGTTGGCTGTGAAAAAGGAGTTGGGTTTAACAAAAAAACGGGGGTGGATCAAGAGTGTCTTGGGTTGAAAAACAAATTGATAGATCTGGAGGATAGATCTCGGAGGAACAATATAAGACTGGTGGGGTTCCCTGAGGGGGCGGAACAAGAGAACCCAGCGGACTTTGTGCAAAAGTGGCTGGTGCAAACACTGGGATCGGATTATGATTTTTCTACCTTCTGTGTAGAGCGAGCTCCCAGAATCCCTTTGAGGAAGCCCCCCCAGGTTCACCCCCCAGAGCTTTATTAGCTAGTTTGGTTTGCTCCAAGGACCGTGATTGGGTATTTAGACGTAAAAGAGACCTTTTAAAAACAGGTTTTGATGGTAACGACATTCAAATATACCCTGATTTTTGCCGTGAGACACAAAATAAATGGCGTTCTTTTTATGACGTTAAAAAAAGATTAATTTCTGCACACATAAAGTATGCTATGTTGTATCTGGCTAAACTCAGGGTTGTTTATAATGATTCTGTGCATTTTTTTTCCACACCTACAGAGGCTGCACAGTGGCTTGTTTCGGCCGGTGTGTAGCCTCTGTTGGGGTCTCTTATTTTCGATGGTGCCTATATTTCTATGTGTTGGCTATATGGTGGGGTGAAGTGAGGAGTGGGGTTTGAGTGGGAGTCGGGGTTGGCGAAGTGGAAGAGGTTGATGGGGATAATATTCTCTGTGAGCCAAGTGGTGGGTTGGGGTAGTGGCTATGGGTGGGTGGGGGGTATCAGGGAAGGGGTGGGGGGGGGGGGGTTGGCTGCTGTCGCTGGGCCTAGGGGACCTCTCTTCCCCGTCCTACCGGTCTGCAGAATGTTTTGGTTCTTGATAGCCTATAATGACGCATAGGGTTCTGTGCTGGAATGTGCGAGGGCTGGGGGATAGAATTAAAAGGACAGTGTTTGTTGATGTCACGGCACGGCATCTCCCGGCAATAGTGGCTTTATTGAGGACGCATGCAACGGTTGATAAACTCCCAATTAAAGAGGCGATGGGCCAAACTGGAATATCACTCGTACCTCTCTTCATACTCGAGAGGTGTGAGTGTTTTATATTCATCATGGGGTTGATTTTCAACCGTTGGATGTTAGGGTGGATAGGGAGGGTCGATTTGTTTTTCTCCATGGTCTGTGGAGTGGACAGGAGACTATTTTAGCTTTTGTCTATGTGCCTCCCCCTTTTGCGTCCACTGTTCTATCTTTGATGACTACGTTTATTTGTAGTAAACCCCTGTGTCCGTTGTTACTGGTAGGTGATTTTAATTCGGTCTTAGACCCGAGACTGGACAGGGTATCTATCTCCTCTGAGCAGAGGCAGACTTGGTCTCCCCTGTGCAGTATTAGTCGGGAGCTTGCATGGGTCGATATTTGGCACCATTTGTATGTAGAAAAAAGAGCGTATTCATGCTTTGGTCAGACTTATAAGTCAATGTCAAGAATCGATTTGCCGTTTGCAAATGGGGTTATGTCTGATCAAGTTGTGAAGATGAAATATGAACTGCACGGAATCTCTGACTATTCTCCGGTTCTGCTTCTGCTCAGGGGAGTGGTGTTAAATGCAGGTCCTAATAGAGCCTTTAGACTGAACCCATATTGGTTGGAGGTTATTGGTGAGCGGTATCTAATTAATGAGGAGATTCTTAAATTCTGACATCGGAATGAGGGTTCCACCCATATTCATTTTGTATGGGACGCTTTGAAGACCTATATCAGAGGCCTCTATTGTGGCAAAATAAAAAGACAACGAGTGGAGTTCCATAAGCAGGAAAATGCAATGAAGGAGACAGTTAGGAGGTTGCAGGGTGCTCTGACTAAATATGGTACGAATTCACTTCGCACACAACTGAAAGAAGCTAATCAACAATATAGGACCTTTCTGGTAAATAACGCTCAACATAAACTTTTCTTTCAAGCACAGAGACGTTTCAGTGAGCAGGGGAAAACAGGAAAATTGTTAGCTGCACTGGTTGCTAATCAAAGAGGTGGGACTAAAATTAGGTCTATTAGGAATACTCAGGGCCAGATAGTTAAGGATCCAGATCAGATCAGACAGGAATTCGCCAAGTATTACTCTACTATATACAGATCCGAAATGGTATGTAGTCCTTCTACAATCGATGACTATTTGGACCAATTAGAAATGCCTTTTCTCCCGGCTCAGGAAACCGGAATGCTTCATCACCCTATACGACTTGCAGAATTGGAGGCCGCTCTTTTGTCGGTTAAATATAACTCTTCCCCCGGGGCGGATGGTTTGCCATTTGAACTCTATAGATATCATGCCAAGGTACTCCTCCCTATTTTGCTGCAGGTTCTAAATGAATCTTATAGTTATGGTTCCCTTCCCCCTTCTTTTAGGGAGGCAATTATCACTTTAATAAAAAAAAAAAAAGATAAGGACGGTAGTGAGGTTGGGTCATACAGGCCCATATCACTCCTTAATACAGACTATAAGATCTTTGCAAAAATCTTAGCAAACCGCCTTAAGGGGGTAATTGCATCCCTGGTTCATCCTAATTAAAACAGGGTTCATACCCGGGAGACAGATTCAGGCGAATCTGTATGGGGTGTATCTGAACCTGCTGGTAGGGGGGGGGGGGGGTCTGGACAACTCCATCCTGTCTTTGGATGCTGCTAAAGCATTTGACAGGGTGGAGTGGTCCTTCCTGTGGCGGTCCATGGCCCATTTTCGACTGGGGACTACTTTTATTGCAATGACCCAATTGTTATATACTCAACCAATAGCCTGAGTTAATATTGATGGGGTTAATTCCTCTATTATCGAGCTACAACGCGGTACGAGACAGGGGTGTCCCCTCTCTCCCCTTTTATTTGCGCTATTTATGGAGCCGTTGGCCTGTAGGATTCATTTGAATGGTCAGATTCGGGGGTCCGGGGTAGCGGGAGAGAGCGATAAAATTAGGCTTTATGCAGATGATGTCATACTTTTTTTGGACGAGGGCTGGAAAGCTGTCCCGTATGTTATGCAGGTGATAGAGGAGTTTAGTCAACTGTCGGGTTATTTAATCAACTGGGCTAAGTCCTCGCTCCTCCCGCTAAACCGAAATGCGCCCGAGGGTAGCTCCCGGGTCTGGATATTGTCTCTCAGAAGGGGGACTATCACTTCCCTTTTTCCAAGGGTATTTTTTCTCTGCGCAGTTACAAAGATGTTGTAATTTTGGAGAGAATGCATTAGGGCAGTATATCTCCTGGGTAATAGGTAGGTCACTTGAGAATATTTTTATGCACTTGGAAACAGGACAGTTTGGAGCTTTGGACACTAGATGTTTAATCTCGAGGACTCTGCAGAGGGTTTGGGATAGTTTCAAAATGATTTTGCAGGTGTCACATGCTTTTTATTTTACCCTATTGTGGGAAAATCTGAATTTATTGGAATTTCTGAAAATAATAGATCACACTTATTGGAGTTGTAGGGGTATCACTAGAGTGGCACATTTGTTTGTTGCAGATCGGTTTAAAGGGGACTTTAATTACACAAACATCTCCTTCTTAGATCGATTTATGTACGCACGCTTAAAACACGCATATGAAACTACATCTGATAAAAAATACATGATTATTCAACAACATTCATTTTTTGATTATTGTTTTGTTCACTCAGGGAAAAGAATTAAAATGGCACAGATCTATTTGAAAATGCGAGATTCACTGTCCACAGTGATTTCTTTCAAAAGTATACATAAATGGGAGCAGGAATTGAGATCTCCCCCTCTTCCTTGGCCACAGATTTTAAAAAATATGAAAAAGGTAGTATCTGCAACCAGCTATAGATTGATTCAGTTTAAGATTTTGCATAGGTTATACTATGCACCGCAAATGCAGGCTAAGTTTGTTAAGAACAGAGGTCGTGAATTTTTCTGTCAGAAGTGCGGCAGTCCCAATGTTGGATATATTCATCTTTTATGGGAGTGTAGTGTGATAAAGCGGTTCTGGGAGCAGGTATTTACAGCGCTGCAGGGGGACCTTCCCGAATCTTGTGCTCCGGATATGATTTCTGCGATTTTGGGTCTGTATATACCAGAAAATTCTAACTCTCCCGGTCATTAATTAACCTGGCTGAAGGGTTGCTTGATAGCAAAGGTTTTGATAATCAGGAGATGGGGTTCCCCCATTTCTCCCGCATTTGCGGAGTGGAGACGGATTATGTCCCAAATAAAGTCACCCATCATGATTAGAGGATCAGTCGGCAAAGTCGATACCCTTCCCATAATATCATCTAGTACTCCTCTCTGAAAGG
Source organism: Bufo bufo (assembly GCF_905171765.1). Lineage (NCBI taxonomy): Eukaryota > Metazoa > Chordata > Amphibia > Anura > Bufonidae > Bufo > Bufo bufo. Next base: position 556,787,895 of record NC_053392.1, read on the forward strand.
GAAGGGGGGATGTATAGACCCACCACTATGTAGTCTCTTCCCCGCATAGCAGCATGTACAATAACATACCGCCCAGACAAATCAGTCTGCACCAAATTAAGTTTAAAAGGGATTGATTTAGATACCAGGACAGAGACTCACCTAGCGTAGTTACTATATACAGTGTGGAATGATGAACCAACCCATGGACATTTTAATGCTAGCAGCTTTTGGTCCCTCAAATGAGTCTCCTGCAGCAACACCATATCCGTGGAGAATTTCTTCAAGTAATTGAAAACAAGAGATCTTTTCACTTTGTCATTAAGTCCCCTGACGATCCAGGAGATAAAGTTACAGCACGCCATCATGTAATAGAGCCAACCACATAAGTCACAAAAATCCCAGGACATCCAGGCCATTCACTCCTCCACACACACCACAAGACAAAAGACAAACAGACATAACATTTAGTAACCCATAACAATAACAATGTTATGCATAACCCCCCACCCTGCCCAGACCATCCCAACCTATCCGAGCCTATCATCCCAAACTTAAGGCTAGCAATTTCTTGCTAAATAAAAGAGACCTAAGAAACGAATACTAAACAGTCCCCAAATTTAAGACCTGAGAACATATAGATCAGCAGTAAGCGAAGACTTGCAGACTATCTTTAGCTCCCGCAGATAATTTGGACATCCGTACGGAGCACAAAAACATTGCGGCAAAGGGGCCCTGGAAGCTCAGCCTCTCCCATCAAGCCAGTCCGAGGCCTCCTCAGGAGTAGTGAAAAATTTAAAAGAGTCACCATCTTGGATCCTTAAGCGAGCTGGATACAACATAGCATAGCGGAGGCCTTTTTCCCCTCAAGCGAGCCCTCACCGCAGAGAACTGGCGTCGCAGTTTTTGGACCTCAGAGGAAAAGTCCGGGTAGAACGAGATCCTGGAGTTTTCAAATCTAATATCCTGTATCTGGCGGGCCGCCGCCAGGATAGTATCTCGGTCCCGATAATTCAGAACTTTTAATATGAAGGGGCGCACCGGAGCACCCGGCGGCAAGGCTTTGGTAGGTATTCTGTGCGCGCTCTTAATGACAAATGTGGTGGAAAGATCGATGGGATCGAGACATTTTTTAATGAGTTGCTCAGCAAAGATCTAAGGCAACTGGCCCTCAGTCCTCTCAGGCAGACCCATAATACGTATGTTATTTCGCCTTATTACGGTTTTCGGCGTCATCCACTTTTGCTTGCAAGGCCTTCACCTGCTGCTGCAGGGCTCTGACGTGATTCTCTCCCAAGTGGGCCACGTCCTCAACCTCACCCAATATCCTCTCCACCTCAGTGGTTCTGTCGCGGATTTTATCAATGTCATGCCTAAGACAGGTGAGGTCAGACTGCAGGTGGTCTATTTTAACTGTGAGAGTGGACTGACACTGCGTGATAGCTGACATTATTTTACTCAGGTTAATCGCTTCTTGATCAAGCGGGTTATTAAGATCCTTGTCTTCGGTTTGACTCATGACGTCCACCATTGATTTAGGAGGAAGGGGCCCACCAGAAATGCCCGTCTTGCGGCCCATGTATATACGGCTTTAAATAGGGTGTCAGAAGAGGGCTGTCAACCCCCAGACACGAGTGGTGCAGGTAATCTCTAGGTCAGTGAGACCGAGCTCACACAGAGAGCAGTTTAAGAGGGACCCTGCCGATCCCAAGGGCCTCAGTAGTAAGAAATAGCACAGTCTATGAGGTGTAGGATCCCAACAATCTTCCCCAGTACCTGTTGAGGATATGCTGTCAGTCCAATCTTCATATATTGGAGTCACCAAAACAGCACAGGCAGAACTATGTATGTTCAGGTAGGGACCCAGAGTAGTAATAATAGGGCCACCGGTCAGCCCCACTGGTCCACAACCCCTTTCACAGCCCAGGGACGGGCTTCCTCCACTCACTGCAACCGCTCAGGCAGTTCCTGGCATGTACGCCCGATCTAAGCCATGTACTTTGGCGGCTGCGGTTTAAAGTCTCAGGGGCACCCTAAGGAGAGAGCTGGGGAAAATGACCTGCCCGCTCACCCACAATCACAGGTCCGCGGTCAGGACAGGAGACAGGCACTGACCGCTGGAGTTGCTAAAATCCAAGATGGCGCCGGGACAGGCAGATCGGAGGCAGGTAATAGGCCTTACAGGGCTAAAAAGACCCAGGAGAGCACGGATATGGCCCCAAGACAGCTCCGCTTCACTTGTGTAGTGGAACTCCAGTTCCCTAAAGCAGAAAATAGCACGGATGGCCAGGATATTCAGCGGATGTTAGAGGAGCCGGTGCCCGAAGCGTCCTCACTCCATGACAGTTAGGCCACGCCCCCACCCCTTTAAAACTTAAAGTAGGTCTACACACATTTCCAACATTACCTTGATGTTATACATATGCCTTTCAGCGATGTGGGTGCTGGCGAGTGAGGTAAGTACAACCTCTGTGAGGGGCCAGGGCATATGGGGAGGCATTATAGAACTTGGATAACCCATTTACTGCTAAAATTAGTTATGTCACTAATAAGTTTAAATTACTTTAAAGAGGACCTTTCACCGATTATTACACTATGAACTAACTATACAGACGTGTAGAGCGGCGCCTGGGGATCTCACTGCACTTACTATTATCCCCGGGCGCCGCTCCGTTCTCCTGCTATGTCCTCCGGTATCTCCGTTCACTAAGTTATGGTAGGCGGAGATTCCAGTCACTAAGTTATGGTAGGCGGAGTCTGCCCTTGTTCTGCTCTAGCGCTGGCCAATCGCAGCGCAGAGCTCACAGCCTGGGAGGTTATTTTCTCCCAGGCTGTGAGCTCTGCAATGCGATTGGCCAGCGCTAGAGAAGAACAAGGGCAGACTCCGCCTACCATAACTTAGTGAACGGAGATACCGGAGGACATAGCAGGAGAACGGAGCGGCGCCCAGGGATAATAGTAAGTGCAGAGAAATCCCTGGGCGCCGCTCTACATGTCTGTATAGTTAGTTCATAGTGTAATAATCGGTGAAACGTCCTCTTTAAGTCACCTAAGTGTCTATATATATTTGAGAGATAAATACTAATTTTTGGAAGGATTTTTCCAATTTTAAAGGGGATATGCAGGATAGGTTATTAATATATGATTGGTGGGGGTCTGATTCCCGGGAACCACCACTGATCAGCTGTTTGAAAAGGCAGCACCATGAGCACTGTGGCCTCTTCCTGCCAGTCATGTCACGTTCATCAGTAATATGGGCTAGGCACAGCTCAGTTTCATTCAAGTGAATGGGGCTGAGCTGCAATATCATGCACAGTTGTTATCCAATAGACAGCTGTGCTTGGTGAGCTGCAAGGAGGATGCTGCTCTCACTAGAGGCTCGCTGCTCTCTTCAAACAGCTGATCAGTGGGGGTACCAGGTGTCAGACTTCCACTGATCAGATATTAATGAGCTTTCCTTAGGGTAGGTCATCAATATTAAAAACCCAGGAAAACTCCTTTAATGCGACTGTTAGGGGGGCTAATAAATTCATTTTTTGCATTCTATGAGCCTCTACAATTTTTTCACAAGTCTAATACTATACATATCTTTTATAAACAGCATTTTGTCATCTTCTTTCACATTATATCGGCGCGTCAAAAATGATTTAGCTTTGTTTACTCATTATTGATTGTTGTCTTTGTATATATTACTCAGCTGAACTGTTCTGCATTAATATTAATGGACGTTAAATATTTAGCTTTGCTCTGTATCAGACTTGTTGATTTATTAGCAATGCTATCCTTCCAAAGCTGACATAAATTCACATTAGTGCTTTCAAAATCACCAAACTGGGATTTATTGTGTAGTTAATAGTAGTCATTCATTCCTGAGTGAAATGGGTGAAGCTTCGCCAAACTTACAGAATATGGTTGTTCTAGATGGGGTGTGATCATATCTTAGTGATGACATAAAGTAACACGTGTCTTTGGGAAGTGGATTCCGTTTTGATTATGCTAAAGCGTTTTTTATTCACTATATAAGGGCTCATGCGACGACCGTGTGCCAACCATGTCACAATCCGGAAGATACGGAGCAGTGTGGGACTACTTTTTTGTGGTGCGGTCTGTCGGATGCTGATTGAGGACACCATTCACGAGCCCGTGCATTACAGACCGCAATTTGCGGTCCGCAGCATGGGCATGGCTGGTGCACAGTTGTGTGCATGAGCCCTAAGGCAGAGCAATCGTATTATGCCGTTTTAAGACAAGGAGAGTTGGACTTGAAGTCAGGTGAGTTGGACTTGAAGTTCATGTCCACTTCCACAACCAACATTACGTTATTGTTCCAATTCACCTGAGATTGGAAATAAATACATTTTGTAAGAAATCTTGATTACAAGTAGTTTACTGTTTTGTATTTTAATCTCTTATGCAGAACTACGTATGTGTCTCCATAGTTACAGGTCACAAAAAAACCTTGTGTAGACTGAATCTGCAAGCATACAGACTTTCATCTGTCCATTACTTCTTACTAACCAAATGTAAGCTAGCAACAAGTATGGGAGAAATTTCACTGCTGTTTGTTTTCTATGGATGTCTGTCTGTCTCCAATTTTCCTTTTTCTCCTACTTTGATCATTAAATCCAAGAAATATATTTCACGTGATGCCTTTTTAATTCCTTGTATATTATCATTCTGGAAAATTCTCCTTTTCCAAGCTCCTAGAAAGAGGTTTGCGTAGGACGGGGCACAGGTGGCCCCCATGGCCACTCCTTGCAATTGTAGATAATATTTATCTTTTAAAAATTCTGCAACTGCTCTCAGGCCATCCTCATGTCTTATACTTGTATAGAGGGATTCCACGTCCGCTGTGACAATCAACATTTCATCATCAATTGGTATATTTTGCAATCTATTTAACGCTGCCGTGGTATCCTGCAACTATAGGCCTTCCCGGTGGATCTGAGCTGTTTTTATAGATTTTTGGGAATTATTTAGAAGGTCGGAATCTTTTTATATATCACACAGTTAACATTTCCATCATCTTTTTAGAAATTACGTTTTCTTCTTGTGCCCAATCCAAGATGTCATTCAACTCCCTTTTTTTATCATCTTTTTCATTTGCCAGGTCTTCCAATATTTTTAAAGCCTCCCTTTCTTCCTCTGTATTAAAAAGATCCTCCCCATGATTTTTTCTGTGTAATTTGTTTAAAAGCTATTTCCTCGCGAATAAATGCACATTTTTTGTCACTGCAAGGTGTCTTCTTTTTTCTTTTCCGTTTTGTCTTCTATTTTTCGTTTACCTCCTTGGTTTCTAGTGGACCAGTGGGTTTTCGGCCTTACAGATTTCTGCTTGTTGTCATCCCCATTTCTAGAGCTTCTTTCTATGGATGAACTCACTGACGAAAATGATGAAGTTCTTGAAAGCAGACCTTCTCCCTCAGTCTTTTTTTTTTGCCATCTGAAGACCCTTTTATTATTGTAGTCTGTGACATCACTTTGACATTTTTTAACTTTCTGTGTTGTTATTATTAATTTCTTCCTCAGACTTATGTATAGCATCTTCTGTTAAATCCCCTTCCATTTGTTTTTGTAAAACTTCAATCTCATTTTCCAAGCTACCGTAGTTAGTTTCCTACTATTAGCTTTCATGATTAAATCTAGAAAATTCAAGGGAACATCTCACTGCTATTTCTTCCCATTTTTCTTTCAAATCTTCTAATCCAAAGCTAGGGAATTTTTGAATTCTCAATCCTCGTGGGATAATCCTTTTATTTTTATAATTCTCTAAGGATGCTTTATTCCACCAAACCTTAGTTTTTTTATGGCAAAGTTTTTTTTTTATAATTTCTCATTATTTCTTTACTCTTCAATGTGGTGTCGTTTAAAACCTGATTTGTTTCCTTACTAAAAATGTTATTGGCTTGTGTGAGCCATGTCTGGCTCCTCTATCCATATTTCAGATCTTAACCTGACTGACGGTGTCCCCTCAATGCGCATTTCTCATATTGCTTCTTCAGGAGGAGAGTATGGGGGAAATGTAAGGAGTTTAACTTCATGGTCAGACTACACAGGGTTGGTTTGTAGTCTGTAACCATGGAAACACATAAGCCAGTTATGTTAGAATATTTTTAATCAGGACTGCTTCATTTTCTATTTTAGAGCACTGGAACAATAGAAATCATGGTTGCAAAAGTGGACATAGCATTTAATAGTAGAAGCCCTGCTCTCAAGCATTGTAAGGCTACATTCAGATGGCCGTGCCGTGTTTTGCGGTCTGCAACTTGCAGATCTGCAAAACGCTGATGCAGCCTGTGTGCGTTCTGCAATTTGCGGAACAGGCCACCCATCATATAAATGCCTATTTTTGTCCACAAAATGAACAAGAATAGGACATGTTCTATTTTTTTGCTTTTTTAGTGCTGTCCGCATCTTTTGCGGTTCCTTTGAAATGAATGGGTCCGCACCCAAGGCACAAAAAATGCGTCTCGGATGCAGACCAAAACAACGGCCATGTGAATGTAGCCTAAAACGCAACAAGGACTTCTCACAACAGAAGGTATTAGTATAGCTCACCTTTATTACTAGTCCTGCTTGAATCAAAGTGAAACAAATTGACTTCGATTACATTTTCAGGAAAAATTCGATTTGCTATGAATTTCTCACTCTTCGTGGTAATGAATAATTTTTTTCCTAAAATGGCAGCAACGCATGCTACAAAGTGAAAGTAAGAAGCCTGGGAATGCGATATGACCCAATCAGCAGATAGCCACCACCTGTGATGTCACGGCCCTATAAAAGCCTATATTGGTTAGGGACAGTGCGGGGACACAGTATATTGGATAGGGACAGTGCAGGGACAGTGTAGAGAGATTGTAGGGAGAGTTTTTAGATACTGTAGGGAGAGCATAGGGAGACTGCAGGGACAGTGCAGGCTGAGTGTCTGCCCTGTGCATCTTGTTCACCTGCTGAGCCATTCATATTTAATCTGTTCTGTTATACATAGACTTACTGTGTATCAGACTCAGCGTCAACAGGCGGTCTAATATATAGGTGCATTTACCTAGTTCATTTGTTGTGCCATTAATACTTAATCTGTTCTGTTGCAGATAGACACATTGGGGGAGATTTAGCAAACTGGTGTAAAGTATAACTGGCTTATTTACCCATAGCAACCAATCATATTCCACCTTTTATTTTCCAAAAGAGCTCTGAAAAATGAAAGGTGAAATCTGATTAGTTGCTATGGGTAACTAAGCCAGTTCTACTTTACATCAGTTTGATAAATCTCCACCCATTGATTAATAGATAAGGAATTCTATTAGGCCCTGATTCACAAATTAGGGTGATACACCAGTCTCATTCTATTGTTTGTGGTGTGTCCACATTGATTAATAGATAAGCAATTCTATTAGGCCGTGATTCCCAGATTAGTGTGATACACCTGTCTCATTCTACCGTTTGTGGTGTGTCCACATTGACATTTAACTGCTTCTGTTAGCCATACAGTTACGGTGATTTAGTGTCACAGAGCAGTCTTATTTGACACCCTGTGGGCAGTGCAACTAAATCAGTGGAGCGCGTGTGCAGCCTCGGATAGTTAGTGCTGAACACCACTTGGCCCTCCACTAAGTTGGACGCGTAATGCCCTGGGTCAAATAACTCTTTGCATTAGGGTTAATGGGCTGAATTTGCTGGATGGATGAAATGGCAGCTGGATTATTGCCATACAGAAGGAGTCATTGTTATCGGAATGAACCACACAAAACATTCCACCAACCAGACCCAAATTCATCGAAGCTAATACATTCTTTTAGCAAAAATATTAGTCTGTGTCGTTATTACATGACAGCCATGACAAATTTTAAACAAATTCTACGTCACTGGGCAATGTAACAAAATTTTAACCCTTCTATGCTATGAACGTAATTTTATTTTGCTTTCAACAGTATTTGGGTTAAAACAAGATGCGCCGAACTTGCTGGATGGATCAAACCTGCGAGCTGGATTATTGCCATACGGGAGGAGTGTCGTTGGTTATTGGAATAAACCACACAACTCACTCCACCAACTTGACCCAAATTCATCGTAGCTAATATATTCTTTTAGTCAGTGTTTGGTCAATGTTTTGCATCAGTATTTGATCAGAATTTGTAAGCCAAAAGCAGGAGTGGGTCCAAAAGACAGATGAAATGCAAATAATTCTATTACATTTTATCTCTGTTTTGGACCCACTCCTGTTTTTGGCTTACAATTACTGATCAAATATGATGAAAAACACTGACAAGATACTGACTGTGTGAAAGAGGCTGTCACGTTCAGGTGTGGGAGGTGTAGCGGGATTAGCTCACGGGACCGCCGTCTCCTGGGATAGACGGGCGCTATAGGCACATAAAACACAGTCCAGTCCAAGCAAGTATGGTGCAACTGGCCTCAGCCAGTTTTATTGACTTTTGCAGAAAAAGAATTAAACAAAACAGTTCAAAACAAATGAAATACCTGGCCGTCTGGCCACTACTTCTAGACAGGTAGTAGTCCCTAACTACATGAAACTGAGCCTTGTGCCCAGCTCCATCAACAAAACACACTGTTGTTTTTACTCACACATAAGGGTTCTTCCCAGGAGCAGAGAGATCAGCTAGTGAGCTGTTTGCCCTTTTATAGCACACTCAGGTTCCAAGGTGATTAGCCACAGTTACACTGAATACCTGGAGTGGCTAATTGGAGCAGGGACCCACCCAACTCTCCCTGCTCCAAGCAGCCAGGCCCTTCTAACCAGGTTTTTAACAAAACCCTTGCAAAGAGAAAACCTAGTTTTCCTTGCTGTCAATTCCCTGGCTGCTTTTTAGAACGTATAGGACAGGAACCTAGGTGAAATGTAGACTCCTTCCACCACTTTCCCCCTGGTCCTGTCACATATCCTCCCCCCCTGTTTCGACCTTGGGGTAGGAACACTCTGTGCCCTTAAACAGTACATCCTGGACAGGGCATCTGCGTTTCCAAGCTGACGCCCGGGCCTATGTTCAACTGTAAAACTATAATCTTGAAGAGACATGAACCATCGGGTCACTCGCCTGTTTTTCTCACGGTTTTGGCACATCCATTTAAGGGGGGCATGGTCAGTTACCAGTTTGAATGTTCTCCCTACCAAATAATACCTGAGAGCTTCTATGGCCCACTTAACTGCCAAACACTCCTTTTCTACAATGGAGTATTTCTTTTCATGTTCATTTAACTTTTTACTCAGGTATACTACAGGATGCTCTTCCCCAGCCCTTACTTGCGACAACACAGCCCCTATACCAACATCCGAGGCATCTGTTTGCACAATGAACTCCTTTTTAAAATCTGGTGTGACTAACACTGGGTGGGCACATAGAGCCTGCTTCAGGTTCTGAAAGGCCTGTTCCGCTTCCGTGGTCCATTTGACCATGGTTGAATCCTTCCCTTTTGTAAGGTCTGTTAAAGGGCTCGCAATGCTGGCAAAATTTTCAATAAAACGCCTATAATAACCAGTTAAACCTAGGAATGCTCTGACTTGTTTTTTGTTCAAAGGCCTTGGCCAGCTCTGGATGGCTTCCACTTTGTTTATTTGAGGTTTTATAACTCCTCGCCCAATCATGTACCCCAAGTACTTTGCCTCTTCTTGCCCAATGGCACATTTTTTTGGATTCGCTGTTAACCCTGCTTCCCTAATAGAATTCAGGACGGCTTCTACCCTGGGTAGATGACTTTCCCAATCCGTGCTATGGATTATCACATCATCTAAATAGGCAGCTGCGTATCTACGATGTGGTCTTAAAATTTTGTCCATCATCCTCTGAAATGTGGCCGGGGCCCCATGCAAACCAAAGGGAAGGACTACATACTGAAAATGGCCATCAGGGACACTAAAAGCAGTTTTTTCTTTGGCCCCCTCAGTCAACGGTACTTGCCAGTAACCTTTTGTAAGATCTAATGTGGTAAAGAACCTAGCATTACCAAGCCTATCAATCAGCTCATCCACTCGAGGCATTGGGTAAGCATCAAACTTTGAGACAGTGTTCAGTTTCCTGAAGTCATTACAGAAACGTATGGTGCCATCAGGTTTGGGAACCAAGACTATAGGACTAGACCAGTCACTATGGGACTCCTCTATAACCCCTAACTGAAGCATTGTTTGGACTTCTTGGGAGACAGCTTTACGTCTAGCCTCAGGTATTCTATAAGGCTTTTGGTTGACTCTGACCCCTGGTTCGGTTACAATATCATGTTCAATTATATCTGTTCGACCAGGTAGCTCAGAAAATACATCTTTATTTTTTATTACAAACTCCTTTGCCTCTTGGGTTTGAGATCCTGACAAAGTGTCTGCAATTTTTACCTCTGGTATCTCAAAGCTACATTTCTTTTTCCCACTGCTGTAAGCTGCTAACACCTCTCGGTCCTTCCAGGGTTTGATTAGGTTCACATGATAAATTTGGTAGGGCTTACGTCTACCTGGTTGGTGAACCCGGTAATTCACCTCTCCGACCTTCTCAACTATTTCATAAGGTCCTTGCCATTTGGCCAAAAATTTACTTTCTACTGTGGGGACAAGGATTAATACCCTATCCCCAGGGTTGAAGTTTCTTACTTTAGCCGACCTGTTGTAAACCCAGGACTGACTCTCCTGGGCCTGCAGCAAGTGTTCTTTTACAATGGGCATTACTTTTCCAATCCTTTCCTGCATTTGGGACAAGTGTTCAATCACACTTTTGTAGGGTGTAGCCTCACTCTCCCAGGTCTCTTTGGCAATATCCAAAAGACCCCGAGGGTGCCGACCATACACTAGCTCGAACGGAGAAAATCCGGTAGATGCTTGAGGCACCTCCCGTACAGAAAACATAAGATATGGTAAAAGACAATCCCAGTCTTTCCCATCCTGTGCCACCACTTTTCTGAGCATCCCTTTTAAGGTTTTGTTGAACCTTTCAACTAATCCATCCGTTTGGGGATGATAAACTGAGGTACGCAAGTGAGTTATTTTCAACAGTTTACACAACTCTTTTGTAACCTTTGACATAAAGGGCGTCCCCTGGTCAGTGAGTACTTCTTTAGGTATGCCCACTCTAGTAAACATCTGGAACAACTCCTTGGCTATCACTTTTGCAGAGGTTTTCCTTAGAGGTATTGCTTCAGGATAGCGGGTAGCATAATCAAGGACAACCAAAATGTATTGGTGACCTCTGGCAGACTTAACAAGAGGTCCCACCAAATCCATTGCAATCCTCTCAAAGGGAGTTTCAATAATCGGGAGTTGTTCTAACGGACTCCTAAAGGTCGCTACCGGGTTGTGTAATTGACACTCTGGGCATGAATCACAGTATTCTTTTATCTCTTTATGTACCCCGGGCCAATAAAACCTCTGCAAAATCCGGTCTTTGGTTTTTTCATAGGCCAAGTGCCCTCCTAGCACATGTGAATGGGCTAGATCCATCACCTTTTGGCGATGCGATTTTGGGACCACAAGTTGCTCCACAACCTGCCCATTTTGCTCATCAACTCTATATAAGAGTTCATTCTCTATAGAAAAATGGGGAAATATTTTCTCTACCCCAGTATCTTGAGGTACCCCATTGACTACTTTCACACTTTGCCATGCGTGGGTTAATGTTGGGTCCCTGAGTTGAGCTGTCCCAAAGTTATCATTGGAGACTGGCAAGTCAGGGAGACCAATTTCCGGGACATCATCAGTATCACCTGCAAGCACTGCTAAGGGAAAATTCTCGGTTTCACTCTGGGTCACCCCTACTGTTTGCACATTTTCAGTCTCAGCCAGGGGAATGGGATCTACAGCAGACCCACTTAAACACTTATCAAGCATATTCCACATTTTCCAAAACAGAGGAAAATCACACCCCACAATGACAGTATGCAACAGACTGTTTACAACCCCCACTTCATGGGTTACTTTCCCGCACGGGGTTTCAAAAGAGACTATAGCAGTGGGGTACTCTTTTGTATCCCCATGTATGCAGATGACCCCCATCTGTCTCTTTTGCAGCTTCCTAGTGTCCACCAGGCTGCCATGCACAAGAGTCACTAGACTACCAGAGTCCAACAGAGCTTGAACTGAGTGTCCTTCAATCACCAAGCTGCAAGTTTGTCGCTCCATATCTGGGGTCGGCAAGGCAGAGTAGGCAGGTCCCGCAAACAATGACCTCCTCCGCCCACTGTCACACTCCATAGGCTCAGCCAAAGGACAGTTGGCAGCCACGTGGCCCAGTCCTTGACATCGCCAGCAAACAATGTTTTTGAACGCCCAAGGCTGTCTAGGGCTAACTGGCTTAAGAGGTCTGGCTAATAGGTCGGTCTCAGTTCCTACTTTACGGCCCTCCCTCGCCCCCTTTAGATTAGGAACAGTCTTACCGCGATCAGTAGACTTCTGGCTCCCTGGGGCCGGCCAAGTAGGAGAGAGGTCTTGGAGATACTCCTCGGTGTTCAGATACCGCTCCACTAGGGCGACGAGCTGATCCACATCCCTGGGGTCCGCTTGTCCCACACAGCGCTGTATCCGAACTGGTAGAGCACAAACAAACCGGTCCAGGACCACTCTTTCCACCACCTGAGTGGCTGTAGATACCTCTGGCTGTAGCCATTTTTTAGCCAGGTGAAAAAGATCATACATTTGCGACCTCGCTGGTTTATCCAATTGGAAAGTCCAGTTGTGCACTCGCTGGGCTCTGACCGCAGATGTTACACCCAAGCGAGCGAGAATTTCTGCTTTCAGTTTTGGGTACTGTCTGGCATCCTGCTCACTCAAATCATAGTAGGCTTTCTGTGGCTCCCCACTCAGGAAAGGAGCAAGGGTGTCTACCCACTGTTCGGCTGGGAGTTTCTCTCTTTCAGCGGCTCTTTCAAAAATGGTGAGGTAGGTCTCCACATCATCCCCTGCTACCATTTTTTGAAGGGAAGCTTGCACTCTCCTCCCCACAGAGATGGATTCCACCTGGACATGGGGCCTTTCAGCCAGCACCGCTATCTGCTCCACCAGACTTTTATTAAGCGATTGCTGTTCTCTGAAACCAGCTTGCATAGTCTCCATGAACAACCGATTGGTTTCCTGCTGGTTAGCATTCGCCTTTTGGAGCTGTATGTTAGCCTGGATCAGCTGTTTCAGCACTTCCTCCATATCTGCACTGTTTGTTTTTTTCAGAACAGCAGACTTAACCCAGGACATAAAACTTGCTGGATTTTTGTGCCAGCGCAGCCTCCACCATATGTAGCGGGATTAGCTCACGGGACCGCCGTCTCCTGGGATAGACGGGCGCTATAGGCACATAAAACACAGTCCAGTCCAAGCAAGTATGGTGCAACTGGCCTCAGCCAGTTTTATTGACTTTTGCAGAAAAAGAATTAAACAAAACAGTTCAAAACAAATGAAATACCTGGCCGTCTGGCCACTACTTCTAGACAGGTAGTAGTCCCTAACTACATGAAACTGAGCCTTGTGCCCAGCTCCATCAACAAAACACACTGTTGTTTTTACTCACACATAAGGGTTCTTCCCAGGAGCAGAGAGATCAGCTAGTGAGCTGTTTGCCCTTTTATAGCACACTCAGGTTCCAAGGTGATTAGCCACAGTTACACTGAATACCTGGAGTGGCTAATTGGAGCAGGGACCCACCCAACTCTCCCTGCTCCAAGCAGCCAGGCCCTTCTAACCAGGTTTTTAACAAAACCCTTGCAAAGAGAAAACCTAGTTTTCCTTGCTGTCAATTCCCTGGCTGCTTTTTAGAACGTATAGGACAGGAACCTAGGTGAAATGTAGACTCCTTCCACCACTTTCCCCCTGGTCCTGTCACAGAGGGAAACACCACACTGAACATAGGAGGGAAAGGGGTGAGGGAATAAGGCCTGGAAACTAGGAAAAGGAGATGGATACCTCCTAGTAAAACCCTAATCAAAGTTCTGACTAACTACCAGTATAAACAGACCCCAGAGGTAGGTGAGTTCATACACAGGAATGCCTAATGTCCTAACTCACCCTATAGGACCCTGGTACTAATTTCAGGATTGAGACAACCTGTTCCTCCAAAAGGAAGGACGAACAGAAGTCTCCCTCAGGCCTTAATACAAATGACAGGGAAATGCAACACACAAAATAACCCAAACAAAATACAAAAGGGAAAGAAAACACTTAACTTCAAGTGGCTATGGCAGCGCCAGGAACTCAGTCCGAGATCCACACACCAACTATCCACAACTCAAACTTAAGCTATAAACCGCATAGCAAAGTGGAGGAAACAACAATAAATATAGAAGGTTAAATGACCATAATAGCCACACCTGGGTAAAGAAGGTGTGGCAAGCACCAGAAGCAACACAGACGTCATTTGATCCAAGCGCAAAACATGTCAGATCAAACCACGTGTTGCCAGTCTCACCGATCTCCTGCCACCTGTATCAGGAACGTCCGTGACAGAAGCTTTATGGATACTCAAAATACAGGATTGCCGCCACTCTGTCATGGGGTCACTATTGTAACAGTTACTGCCACTGCTGCTGCTGCTGCCACAGTCTCCACTCTGTCATGGGTCCACTACTTGAATCTTGGGGCATTGCATGGTTAAAGGGATTGTCTCATCACAAACAATGGGGGCATATTGCTAGGATATGCCCCCATTGTCTTTCTATATTGGGAAAGGAGCCCCGCAAGGTGGTGGCTGGAGGACTCCGGTCAGGCCACCACCAAGCGCGCTCCCCATAGAAGTGAATGGGAGCACACCACTCATGGCCGTCCGCCGCTCCCATTCCCTTTTATGGGCTTGGGTATTTTCAGTGGCCCCATAGAAAATGAATGGAGGGCGGCTCCGCATGTGTAATGCTCCCTCCAACACTTTCGGGGCTCCGTTCTCAATATACAGTTACGGATGTAGTAGAGTTAACACTCATGATTTATGAGAAGTGTTATCTAAACTAAATGCTTTAAGCAAACACCTTCAATTGCTTTTCAATGGCTTTTTTCTCAAGATAACGCGAAGAGCTTGAGTGCTAACCCTGCTACATCTGCAGTAAAGGCCTGGCAGAGCATTAAAAAAGGAGGAAACACAGCGTCTGGTGATGTCCATGAGCTCAAGACTTCAGGCAGTCATTGCCAACAAAGGTTTTTCAACCAAGTATTAGAAATTAGCGTTTTATTTACAACTATTTAATTTGTCCAATTACTTTTAAGCCCCTAAAAATGAAGGGGTTGAGTTTAAAAATTGCTTTAGTTCCTCACATTTTTATGCAATCATTTTGTTCAACCCACTGAATTAAAGCTGAAAGTCTAAACTTCAACTGCATCTGAACTGTTTTGTTCAAAATCCATTGTCGTAATGTACCGAAGAAAAATGTTAAAAATGCTGTCCAAATATATATATGGAGCTAACTGCAGGGGCAGGTCCCAACGGTAGGGCCCTCACCTATAAGGCAGTAGGGGCATATCCTAGCGATATGCCCCCATTGTCTGTGATGAGACAACCCCTTTAAGTCCACGGCGATAAACTAGACCTGACACTTTTATTTACCCGTAATACTGACACACAGTAATTCCACAGCTAACAGAAGGGATTGGCTATGAATCTTGGTGCCCTGCACAGTGATATAGATGGCGATAAATTACAACTGCCTGTAATACTGATGGCGCAGTGCCTACAGAATGGATTAACTATGAATGTGGGTGCACTATAACGTAATTCACACGGCGATACATTCTCCCTGCACTGTTCCAGTTTAAGTTCCAAGCCTTCACACTGAGATTGGGCCACCAAGTGGGATACATATGATTAGGCAGAGTGGCCTGGGTATACGAGATTTATCGCGATTTGTGCCAAATTCATTTGAAACTATTTGAATTTCTTGAAGAACTTTGGCGAATAGTCCGAATCTAATTTTTTCCAAACTTCGCTCATCTCTATTTATTACATATCCAAAAGACAAGAGGTTAATAAACCACTTGGTTACTGCCGCATGACTTTATACATCGGGGCGGTAAGCTGTTAAAGGGAATGGGTCATCAGAAAATAATCTATTGTTTAAATCACTTTTTATGTTTAACATACAGTATTTTTAAGATTTTTTGATAATTTTCTATATCAATATCTATTATTAAACAAAAAAACATAAAATCCTGCAGTTTTCGCACTGGCCACTAAAAGTAATAGGCACCACTTCTTGGTCTGTACAGATCACTTTACTACGGTTATATATTATTCTAAACCTTTCTATAATGATATCACCTCTGTGTATAAATAAGACAGGATCCACAATCCACAATAGGTGATTGTCAAAGCAAATCTATCCTTTCCTTGTACAATGACCTCTGCACAGGTCACAGAGTATGCTTAGAAAACTCTCCCATAGAAGTCAATGAGGTCCTCTCCTGTCCATTATGTCTATGGCCCATGGGGCTGCCGTAAAGCAATTTTCTTAATGCTTTCTAATTGCTGTTAAGAGCAGATCAGGCAAGATGGCCGCCCCCATAATCATGTTTAGCAAATAAAATCAGATTAGAAAAAAAGGAGATGTCACTATCTGGTTTTAACTGCAACCTACCATGTAAAAGTGATCCTGTTGTCTATGAATTAACCCCTTCCTGTCTTAAAAAAAGTAAAAAAATGAAATATTTTTTTTTAAAGTGAAATAAAAAATAAAAAGTTATATTTATTAGTTTTAGCAATAGTGGAGCAGACAACATACACACATTCACACATGTTTTCCTTTTTTTCCTTCATAAAAAAAGAAAAAATATATTTATTACTTTTAGCAGTAGCATAGTGGAAGTTGTATGTGTAAAATTTTCAATCATAATTTTTTTTAAAGATACAGGTATTCGTTTAGCTATACTTAGTATAGCGTTTTTTGTGAGCGTAAAAAAATTTTTTTTTGGAAGAAGTTTGAAGGGTTTATGTGAATCACATCTGTTTCCAATATGTGTGGGTGTATGTGTATAAAAAGGCTGGATACTGAATTAAATCAGAACTGTTTTAGGGACATACCGTCTGTGTGTATCATTGAGATAGTTCTCCAGGTGCCTGTCTGTGGAGACGGAGGAGGAATCAGGGTGCATTCAGAAGCAGATTACTTTCAGAGTTTCTAATGTTTTGGCACTGTATAACATCTGTTCTGGCAGTACGCTGCCATAGAGTCAGCGATAGAAAAATAAGCCTCCAAAATATGCTCCATTCCTTTGAAGTCTGTAAGCCCAGCCAGTAGATACATTTTAACAAGTAGCATTCATTATACAATACAAACATACAGTAGTGGTTTTAGAAATGTTTTGTCTTGACGTCTTTTGCAACAGAAAAATATTGATAGAAAGGAAAAATATAAATTTTTTCTTAATTTTCAGTTTTTCCTTAAATTTTTTAATATATGTCAATTAATGGCATAAAAAAAGGTCTAATGTTTCCTGTGAAAAATAATATCAAATATATGTAGGTTGGCTCAGAAATTAAATAGATATTTTCAGTTAGATAGGCTCATTGTGAAAATTGAAAAATTGGCCTGGTAAGGAAAGCGGGTAAACACTCTAGTAATGAAGCCATTAAAGGGAGTCTGTCAACAGGAAATTCACTGATAAACCACCCCTTGTGGGGCTAGTTCTCATGGATGTAATGATACCTTTTACTTAGTTGTTTTATTATTGAGAAAAGTTACTTTTTGTTTCATAAGCAAATGAACAGTTAGGTGCACTGAGGGTGGCTCCAAGCTACTCTGTGCACCCTTGCGCCTTCTGCTTCGCGTCCACCTTTTCCTACTTGATTTTCAGGGTCAGGTTCCTGTCATCTTGCCTGGCTTAGTCAATTAAGGAGACACAGGGGCTGCAGAGGAAGTAGGTGGAGCAATGGTCTACAGAGTGGCGTATGCCTGCCTGCTGTATACTTAACTGCTCATTTGCATATGGATAAAAGGTAATTATTCTCAAGAATAAAGCAATGGATTACTAGTGAAATGTATCATTTCATTCAGCTGAACTAGCCCTATAAGGCATTGTGCAATTTTTGCTGCCTGGTGGCTATTGGGGCAGGAGTTCAAGTGTCTAGTTTCTTACAACAGAAATATTAGTGGGGGAGAGCTCCTGCTGAACTCAACTGCCTTACAGGTATGCGAGGAGCAGAGAAATGACTGACCTTCTTTTACATTTCTTTTATTCTGGGAACTGCTGGGATTTGTTGTGTACTTTCTACTTACTTCTTGCTAATCTTCCAAACTTGTTTAGGGGACAGTAGGTGACAAATGTAGGGGAATGTGGATTAGGATCAGACCATGCAGAGTTTCTTTATGGACAGTTACCATGGAGACACATATAAAAATTTTTTTTTTTAAAGACCTACTGCAAAATAGCTTTTTATTTTATTTTAGATACATTGGAACAGAAGATAAAATGCTTGTGAAGGTGGACATAGAACTTGTTTTCCAACTTTCATACAGCTATTTCAAAAAGCCCTGGGCAGTAAGGAGATATTTCAATTGAAATAGTGTTTGCACAGCGTCCAGTATTCATGTTAATTATATTGATGTGATGCAATTATCTTCTTTTGGCATATGGTAGCTCCCCGACCTTTAATATGTGTAATTATACTATATACAAGGCATGCAGAAAGTCTTTTTTAACATTTTACGTTACGGCATTGTGCTAAAATAAATGCAAGTTTTCCACATCAATCTGTACTCAGTACCCCATAATGAGAAAGTGAAAACAGAATTTTAGACATTTTTGCTAATTTATTAAAAATAATAAACTAAACTTTAGTTTATTATTTTTAATAAATTAGCAAAAATTTCTAAAATTCTGTTTTCACTTTCTCATTATGGGGTACTGAGTACAGATTAATGTGGAAAACTTGCATTTATTTTAGCACAATGCCGTAACGTAAAATGGTAAAAAAGATAAGTATTTAGACCCTTTGGTATGACACTTGAAATTTAGCCCTGGGAGCCTCCCACTTCTCTTGATTATCTTTGAGATGTCTCTACACTTTAAGTGGAGTCCGCTTGTGGTAAATTCAGTTGACTGGATATGATTTGGAAAGACACAACTCTGGCTATATGAGGTGTTACAGCTGATAATGCATATCAGAGCAAAAACAAAGTGATGAGGAGGAAAAAATATGTCGGTATAACCTAGAGACAGTCATAGGTCTGTAGAAGGGTACAAAAAATTCTGCTGCACTGAAAGAGCAGAGTGGCCTCCATAACTCTAAAATGGAAGGCGTTTGGAACAAGAAGGACTCAGATCTGGCCACTGCACCAGACAAAGTAATTGGGGAACAGGACTTTGTTAATAGAGGTTACCAAGAACCCAATGGTCACTCTGTCTGAGTTCCAAAGATTATGTGTTCAGATGGGAGAAATTTACAGAAGATCAACCAAATTTACAGAAGATCAACCATCACTGCAGCACTCCATTAATCTTGGCTTTATGGCAGAGTGGCCAGAAATAAAGACTTTTCTCAGTAAAATACACATGAAAGCCCACCTAGAGTTTGCAAAAATAACCTAAAAGATTCTCAGACTGCGAGAAATGAGATACTTTGATCTTTTGAAACCAAAACGGAACTTTATAGCCTCAATTCTAAGTGTTATGTTTGGAGAAAACCAGGCCCTGCTAATCACTTGCCCAATAGCATCCCTACAGTGAAGCAAGGTGGTTGGTTTTTAATATCATGTTGTGGGGGTGTTTTTTAGTGGCTGGGACAGGGAGACTGGAGAGAATTGAGAGAAAGTTGAATGGGGCAAAGTACAGAGGAATTTTAAAGAAAACCTGAGTAAGAGTGCTCTGGACCTCAGACTGGGCTGACGGTTTGCCTTCCAACAAAACACTGACCCTAAGCTCACAGCCAAGACAACACAGGAGTACCTTAGGTGCAACTCTGTTAATGTCTTTGAGTGACCCAGCCAGAGTGCTCACTTCAATCCAATCAAATATCTCTGGAGAGACCCGAAAATGGCTGTCCACCAATGGTCCCCATCCTACCTGACAGAGCTGAGGATCTGAAGAGAAGAATGGCAGAAAATCCCCAAATCCAGGTGTGCAAACCTTGTGGCATCATACCCAGGATGACTGGAAGCTGTATTCTCTGCCAAAGGTGCTTCAATTAAGTCCTGAGTAAAAGGTCTGAATATTTATATCACTGCAAGATTTAAGGTTTTCCCTCCTTTTTAATTAATTAGCAAATATATTGAACATTCTTTTTTCACATTCTCATTATACAGTATCGAGTACAGAATGAAGAGGAAAAATGTTTTTTATTTTTATTTCAGCACAAGGCCATGACATAAGAAAATGTGAAAAAAGTAATAGGCTCGGAATACTTCACAAATGCATTGTATCATACTCATTGACAAGAAGGAGTTGTTTGAATTGAATGAAACATTGTATGTGTAAATGTAATATGTAAGTAATTACAATATCAGAGAGAAAGGCTACGTTTATTGAGGACAACTGTACAATTAAAAGGAGACTCTAGGACCCTGTTGGGCCACCTCTAGTCTGGATGTAAGATGGGATGTGGTTTAATAGAGACATACAGTTTCTGTATGGTATCCTATAGCACTTTTGCCAAAGCTCGTGTCCCAGCTGGACCCATAAATACACGATTGGTGATAAATCCAGGCTAATAGGGGTGTGCAACCCTTGCGGTTTGAGGGGGAGCATTATCCTACTGAAAATGCCACTTGGAATCCTTGCCATGATGCTGACATTTCTATCTGGATGTGTTATTTTGTGTTATCCAGCTGAACCTTCACAAGCCTGTTATGGTAAGATGCCTGCTAAGCTATGCATGAGATACAGCTCAGCAGGTAGAATAGCAGAATCCTATACACCATAATAGAGTTCTATTATGATGAATGGGACAACGGATTAAAAGATCCCAGGTTCTAGCTCCCTGAGGAGGAAGGGGGTCTATGTTATTGTTAAAAAGCCAGGCTATGAGCTGAGCGCTGCGATTGGCCAGCGCTACAGCATAGGAGAAGAAGACGCCGGCAGGATCAAGTGGGTGGAGCCTAACTACTTACATACCGGAGGCTATACCGGGCGAATGGAGCAGCGCCCGGGGATAACAGTAAGTGCAGCGGGATCCCTGGGCGCCGCTCTACACTTCTGTATAGTCAGTTTAGAGGCTTTCCTCTGGTGAAAGGTCCTCTTTAAAGTGCTTGTTTTAGTAATTACTTGCATTACTTACATCTATTCTTATGGCTCTATCTTGTGCCATTCCTTTATTATCTCTGCTAGAAGTTTATAAATGAATTACTGGCAGCTTACAGTAAAGGTACAAATGGGTGTTGCCAGTCGGGGTGTGTGTCCAGGGGTGGGATTCAAATTTTTAACAACAGGTTCCCTACTCAACGGCAGACACGCGGCATTATGACACATGTTTACATATACATACACCATATTTAGGGTACTTTCACACTAGCGTTTTTGTTTTCCGGTATTGAGTTCCGTCACAGGAGCTTAATACCGGAAGTTTTATCCTAATGCATTCTGAATGGAGAGAATTCCGTTCAGGATGCATCAGTTCAGTCCCCCTTACGTTGTTTGGACGGGGAAAGTACCGCAGCATGCTGCAGTTTTCTCTCCGGCCAAAAATATTGAACACTTGCCGGCATTAATTTATATTGAAGTGTATTGGTGCTGGATCCGGCATCAAGTGTTCCAGCAAAACGGATCGGGCTTTTTGGTCTGCGCATGCGCAGACCTTTAAAAATGCAAAAAAATAATAATACTGGATCCGCTTTTCCAGATGACACCAGAGAAACGGATTTGGTATTTCAATGCATATGCGGATCCGTCTGACAAATGCCATCAGTTTGCATCCGGATTGCCGGAACTGCCTGCCGGAATCCTCTGCCGTAAGTGTGAAAGTACCCTTATGTAACACATATACATGGTACACATACATAAATACACCATATATACACTACGCACACATACCACACAACTTTTAAAAAGCCTATGGCGCAAACTCTGGAATGGAAGCGCTCATCTCCAGCTGCTGCTGTAATTTTAACAACCAGATCTGGAGAACCTGAGGGAACTGGCTAAATCCCATGCCTGAATCCCAGCACTGATTGGACACACCACCTATTGGTAACACCCAGCAGTACCTTTACAGCAGACTGCTGGCAATTTATTTGTAAACTTGTAGCAGGTATAATAAAGGAATGGCACAGCAGAGTCATAAGAATAGATGCTTCTGCTGGAACAGCTGGGCGTTACCAATAGGTAGTGTGTCTGTCTCTGTCCAATCAGTGCTGCTGGTGTCAGACTATACAGGGACACCCCCGACTGGTAGCATCCATCTGTACCTTCACTGCAAGCTGCTGACAATTCATTCATAAACTTCTAGTAGCACATCAAGTTCAATCCCACCACCTCAGCCCTGAGATGTCAAGTTAAGATCCACTACATCAGCTCTGCTGAATGATTGACAATCTACCATAAGGCCTCATGCACACGACCGTTGTTTTGGTCCGCGTCCGAGCAGCACATGGGCGCGGACCCATTCACTTCAATGGGGCCGCAAAAGATGCGGACAGCACTCCGTGTGCAGTCCGCATCCGTTGCTCCGTTCCGTGCTCCGCATAAAAAATTGAATATGTCCTATTCTTGGCTGCAAAATACGGTTTGCGGACCCATTGAAGTCAATGGTCCGCAGAAACCGCGGATGCACATCGAAAGGCATCCGTATGTCATCCGCTTCCGCTTTTTCTGCGGATCCGTTGGCCAGCAACCTGTGTCCAAGGAGTTTAAGTTTTGAAAAAAAAAAACAGGAAGTTGACAGATTTCCTGAGTCTCCAGGACACAGTTATTTTTGCTCAGAAGAAATTATCTTTAATAATGGCCCGTTGGGACGTCGATAAATTAATCAGCTTGGTCCAGGAACGCCCAGAGTTGTGGGACACCAGGACAAATCTATACCATGACCGGCTGAAAAAAGATGGGTCGTGGGAAGAAGTGGCCAGGCACATGAGGCCTTCGGAATGGGCACGTTCCAACAGCAGAGGTCGTGTGGATTTAGGTTAGTTCAAGTGAGGTCGTTTTGTGTCTTGTCCCTGTGTTGTCCCTAATGAATTTGGTAGTAGTTATATGAGGTCAGATTTGTGTCCCTTTTGTGGACACGCTTAATTGTGGTCTGGCCCGTGCCTGTGTGGTAACAGATTTGATATTACAATTTCCCCACCACCACCATGTTTCTAAAGGCATGTCACCTACCTTGCTCCCGCACACAGTACAGTATAATGTATACATAGCTTACGCCCTTTAGTTACCTTGCGGAGGAGCGTTCCTCCCGTAGGGACTCCGCATTGCAGCACCCGGCCTGACCTCCTTGCACTGTTGGGATTCAGATAGCATTATCAAATTATTGTTTTGCTTGCAAAGTTAACACTTACGTTTCTTGTATGTATTGGATAACATTGGGTGCATTATGGTACTGTTATCCACTACATTCCTGAACTGTATGGGTTTCCTCGCGTCATCAAAATCAATATAAAATGCTATGTGATTACCATCATTTGCTGTTAGGTCAGGTTGGGTGCTGCAAAGGTGATTTCTTGCAGGAGGATCGCTTGGCTACAAGGGGCCTTACAGTTTTGGTCACATGTGGGCCTACTGTAATGGATTTGTCCCCTTCCCTTACTAAATTTTTTTTTTTAAGAAAGGGCGAGTGCTAACCATTTTGCCAAATTAAAGCAATTCTCTTACATTAGTATCCATTAGTCCAACATTGGGCTGGTGGGTATTTAGTGGTGCGTTTGCTGATCATGTACTTTTACAAATGCTGCTGTTGCCCACACCTGCCATGGCATGTTGGACAGGACATGATATTTCTGTGGTGGAGTTTGGCCTGGTGAGGTGACAGTGTAAGGGACACCAAGAGTAATCCCTGCTAAATAATGTATAAACGCATTGTAGCTGAAAATACTGAGGTAACTCCCACTGGGCCATGCCTCTGCCGTTTACTTAATGTGGGCGGCCCATGGACCTATGTGACTGATCTGTTGGCTCAGGGCTGTTTTCAAGATCCATGTCCTACTGTGCAATGTGATGGCCATTTTCCCCTGTTAGGCATTTTTAATATACATTTTGTTATTGCCATCTTTTTCTGTTACTTGTACTGTATTATTGCAGTTAATTGATATGATATAGTTATATTGTACTATTTTCTGTTTTCCCAGTTAAAAAAACAAAAAACGAAATGGAACAGTTGTAGGGATCAGTTCAGTCGGGAAGTCACAGTGATGGTGCGGAGTGGTGACGGTGCTCCAAGGAAAAGACCGTATATATACACGGAGCAATTACGCTTTCTTCGGCCCGTGATGGATCTTAGGCCGTAAGTGATTATTTCAAAGAAATTCATGTTGACAAATCTATATATATATGTCATTGGCCAGTATGACAATATTGCAGACCTTTCCTTTGGGTTTGGCCTGCAATATATGATGGAGTTTCTCTATCCACAGGATTGTCCCATTATATAAAATGTGATTTGCCCTCTCCCTTTATATACATTGGCGTAATTTCAGAAGTTGGTTAGCTCCAGAATGTGTCGGCATGTGTTCATGTTGGACAGCTCCAAACATCCTGCAATGTGCAGAGTTTATGGTTGCAGTTTGAAGACTATACACAGCAACAGTCCGACAATTGTTTTCATTATATCATGTGGTTCCCAAGGTTTTAATCCAAAACATTCATATTGCAAGCCCTTGTGTGATCTGTGTAGGGTCCCCTTTATTTATTGGGGACAGACAGCACTATGTTTGCCATGATTGAATTTGTTATTTAAACTTAGTTTGGGTTAATGTTTTTTTTTTTTCTCTGTTCCCAAACAGTACTGTTGACAGTCTGGAGGACCCAGAACCACAGCCATCTCGACAGTCCGATCCAGGAGGTGCAGAGACCCCTGCCGTGTTTTCACCGGAATTGAGTCCCACAAATCAGGCTGAAGATGAGGCTGAAGGTGTGCAAAGGGGACTTTCTCGGCCTGGCGAAGTCAACCCGGATGAGACCCAAAGGCCACAGAGTAGGTGAAGGAGGTGTGCCCCTCAGGCTTCTTCTGGGCTACCTCCTAAAGAACTGATTGACTCCCAAGTCATTCAGTTCCTAGCCCAGAAGAGGACTGAAGGGCGTGAGGAGGTGTTAATGAGGGGGCTGGCACCTTTACTCCAACAAGTGCCGCAGGATAAACAAGCAACATGTGTGGCTTCACTCACTTTAGTCCTTGAAATGTATGGACACCCATATCAGGGGGACATACATTCCCTCATTGATCGCGTGAGGCGGCAAGTGGTCTTGTGCCAAATTCCACTCCGAGGCAGCTTACCACCTAGGGCACCAACCCATCATGCACCGTATTACACCCAGCCAAATATCCCTTCATCACAGGATTCAAACCCCCCTTTTGGTCAACAAAATTATCCTGCAACATATCCCACAGGGGCCCCGGATCCTGCCCAGGTTCGGCCCGGACCCTCATATGGTGCTGGATCCTTCTCAAAGGATCTGTAAGACTTATAAAAGTTTAGTTTATTTTATGTTAATTTATGACATGTCAGTTTTTTTAGAAATTGTTGGGCTAGGTTTCAAGTAAATTTTTTGCAGAAAAAACAGATGCCTTATGATCTTGCTTTTTCCATCCCAAAATTAACATTTCAACACATGTATTTGTAAAAACAAACACACACACAATTGTATCCTTTTTTAATTTTTATTAAATTTTGCAGTAGACATATGTCAATGAGGTTTAGAAGGTTTATGGGACCGTATAGCAAATAGCTATTTTTTTATTATAGTAATCATAAAACTTTTTAAATCCAACCATTTTTTTGGAGTATGGTCCTTAAACCTCAGCCCACAAGCCCACGTCAAGGGTCCTCATTCTCTTCCGAGTCCCTACACTCAACTATAACATAAAATGTATGTAGTCTATCTGAGAAAAATAACAAACAACTAAAAAGCCCAAAAGTAATCAAAACCTGACACGAATAGCGTCCATCTGCCATGGCACGGACCCCTCTGGGCTGGAAAAGAAGTCTGCATAGAGTTCCCGAACTGCAATACCTGCAGTCCCAGGTCGCCTATGCAGGGTCAGATCCAAACCCAAACCTGATGACGTAGAAAATTCTTCCAAGTCAACAGAAGAGGAAGCCTTGTGAATCCTGGTGAAGTTGTGTAGAACAACACAAGCTTGAGTCACCAGGGTAGCATTCTCCGGATCCATATGTATGGATGACAGAAACACTCTCCATTTACTAGAGAGTATTCCAAAGGCGCACTCAACATACCGACGGGCACGAGTCAAACGGTAGTTGAAAATGCGCCTCCTGTCATCCAAACCGCGTCTGGGGAAGGGCCGCATAACATGGGGAGTCAATGAAAACCCTTCATCAGCCACGATGACAAATGGAGCCGGCGGACCTGCATATACGGGCAGTCTTCTGGGCTCGGGCAGGGCAAGCTGGTTGGCACGAAGCCGCTCACCCATTCTGGAAGCACTAAAGATGCGAGCATCAGCAGTGCTTCCATAGGCCCCGATATCAACCATTATTAACCGGTAGTTACTGTCAGCAACAGCCAAAATAACTACCGAAAAATAATGTTTATAATTGAAAAATCGGGTCCCTGAGTTCACCGGCTTCTTCACACAGATGTGCTTGCCATCCATTGCCCCTATGCAGTTTGGAAACTGCGCAGAAATTTGGAAGCCCTCAGCGTTCCGAACCCAATCGGCCGCCTTGGGCTGTGGCATCACCGTCTCTCGGAGTCGATGCCAGATGACGTGGCAAGTGTGACGCACTATTCGAGATATCGTTGAGGTTCCTAAAAGAAACTCAAAATGCAGGGATGCAAATGAGTTCCCAGTTGCCAGGAATCTGTGGAAAGAAATATAAAAAAATTACAATCATAACTCCTTCAAAAATTAATACATTATGAACATACTTCCTATAATGGTTGTTCGAAAACATGTGTTACAAACATTATAATTCAATTTTTACAAACAATAATTTGAACATGAGACGTCTATAAGTACTTCAGACCCCCCCCCCCCAAAAAAAAGGGGGCCCTACTCCAACAAGCTCTGTTACACATACTGCATTCACGCCATTTCCATGCAGAAAGTCAGAGCAAAATGGAAAATGATTATCATTATAAAAAATAAAAAAAAAGGAAAGTTCTTCATACATTAGCACGTCTAACATCATCCATGTTACTCATGACAGAAGCACTAGGCATTACTGTTAAATAATTAACACATTGCTTACCTCAGCGTGATGATTAGCCTTTCCTCTGGAGAAATGCAGCGCCTCATGGTCGTGTCCTGAAAGGTGAGGACACTACGGAGAGAGGACAGCAGGATATCAAATGAGGACACTGACATCTGACAGTAGGCAATTCTGGATGCAGACGAAGATCATTGTACAGGGTATGAAAGTGTCCTTTCCAGCACCGTTGGGAAACAATGGGATGGACCCAAAATCTCTGACTTCTCCTCGGCTCCTCGTACAACGGAATGGACTGCTGTCCCCATCGCCGAGCAAGAAGCCAGTGCAGTAGAACCTCATCAGAGTCTTCTTCCATGGTGAAACCGCAAAATATGCTGTGAGCAAAGCCAATCAATCCAACCACAACCAATATACTGGAAAGACTGGAGAAAATGGCCACCAAACACACAGATGACCAGCATATATACCTGTATCCTGGGTGGAGATAGTAAAAATGACACAATTTCCTCCTTCCGTTTTTTTTTGCGGTCCGCAAAACAACGGAAGACACAAGGACACACAACGGACACGATTTGCGGCAAGATGGAGCGGATGCGGAAGCACTACGGAAACTAACTAGGAAACAACGGATCCGCGTTCTGCGGACCGCAAAAAACATACGCTTGTGTGCATGTAGCCTAAATTTGTCTTGGATACAAACATCCCCAAACTGTATCTCTATTAGTAGTTATTACTTGTAGCCCACCTGAAAATTCAGTCTCTATGTTAGCATTGCTCCTATACTGCCCCCTGAATGCCCACCATGTCCACCCTAGCCCTAATAGTATTCTTTCACATGTCATGCCTACAAATGATTTCCGTTGTTGCTTAGCACACAAATCAGAATTATCGCTGTACTGAGATTTTACTCAGACAATAAGTGCAGGCAGTCTCCGAATAGCCTCCTGAGATCAGGTGCTTAGGAAGATATGTGAAGAGTCTAATGGTGAAGGAGCAGCTGCTCTGTAAATACTCGCTGGAATATAAAACCCGCTGTAATGATATATTTCAAGTAAAATGATTGTGCTACGATTCAGCAGCATAACCTGTAATCCAAAAACCTACAGTAGAATCTAAACCTGCGGTGCATGCACACCAGGGGGGATGCACACCGTGTCTCTAGGGGGTACTTGCCCTGCGCTCATACTGTGCTTTTTAATGAGTGTAGCACAGTGAGCGATCATAGCATTGGCTGTGCTTCTATGTCATTTATTTGAGTAAGGGGTACTTGGCTTGGGCGTGTTCGGAAATGCATGATGTCAGTGTAGGTTTTTACCACTAAAAGTTCTCCACATAGCATAAAAAGCTCTTCTCGAGCAAAAATATATGCTGAGTATACTGTTTGCATGTATATGATAGTATCGTAGTCTGGAGCACCAAATACCTGAACTGTGACTGAAACCGTTGGACACCAGAGAAGTTAAAGGGGTTGTCTCATCATAGACAATGGGGGCATATTGCTAGGATATGCCCCCATTGTCTTATAGGTGCAGCTCCCACCGCTGGGACCCGCACCTACACTGCTCAAAAAAATAAAGGGAACACAAAAATAACACATCCTAGATCTGAATTAATAAAATATTCTTCTGAAATACTTTGTTCTTTACATAGTTGAATGTGCTGACAACAAAATCACACAAAAATAAAAAAATGGAAATCAAATTTTTTAACCCATGGAGGTCTGGATTTGGAGTCACACTCAAAATTAAAGTGGAAAAACACACTACAGGCGGATCCAACTTTGATGTAATGTCCTTAAAACAAGTCAAAATGAGGATCAGTAGTGTGTGTGGCCTCCACATGCCTGTATGACCTCCCTACAACGCCTGTGCATGCTCCTGATGAGGTGGCGGATGGTCTCCTGAGGGATCTCCTCCCAGACCTGGACTAAAGCATCTGCCAACTCCTGGACAGTCTGTGGTGCAACGTGACGTTGGTGGATAGAGCGAGACATGATGTCCCAGATGTGCTCAATTGGATTCAGGTCTGGGGAACGGGCGGGCCAGTCCATAGCATCAATGCCTTCGTCTTGCAGGAACTGCTGACACACTCCAGCCACATGAGGTCTAGCATTGTCTTGCATTAGGAGGAACCCAGGGCCAACCGCACCAGCATATGGTCTCACAAGGGGTCTGAGGATCTCATCTCGGTACCTAATGGCAGTCAGGATACCTCTGGCGAGCACATGGAGGGCTGTGCGGCCCTCCAAAGAAATGTCACCCCACACCATTACTGACCCAATGCTAAACCGGTTATGCTGGAGGATGTTGCAGGCAGCAGAACATTCTCCACGGTGTCTCCAGACTCTGTCACGTCTGTCACATGTGCTCAGTGTGAACCTGCTTTCATCTGTGAAGAGCACAGGGCGCCAGTGGCGAATTTGCCAATCTTAGTGTTCTCTGGCAAATGCCAAACGTCCTGCACTGTGTTGGGCTGTAAGCCCAACCCCCACCTGTGGACGTCAGGCCCTCATATCACCCTCATGGAGTCTGTTTCTGACCGTTTGAGCAGACACATGCACATTTGTGGCCTGCTGGAGGTCATTTTGCAGCACTCTGGCAGTGCTCCTCCTGTTCCTCCTTGCACAAAGGCGGAGGTAGCGGTCCTGCTGCTGGGTTGTTGCCCTCCTACGGCCTCCTCCACGTCTCCTGATGTACTGGCCTGTCTCCTGGTAGCGCCTCCATGCTCTGGACACTACGCTGACAGACACAGCAAACCTTCTTGCCATAGCTCGCATTGATGTGCCATCCTGGATAAGCTGCACTACCTGAGCCACTTGTGTGGGTTGTAGACTCCGTCTCATGCTACCACTAGAGTGAAAGCACCGCCAGCATTCAAAAGTGACCAAAACATTAGCCAGGAAGCATAGGAACTGAGAAGTGGTCTGTGCTCACCACCTGCAGAACCACTCCTTTATTGGGGGTGTCTTGCTAATTGCCTATAATTTTCACCTGTTGTCTATCCCATTTGCACAACAGCATATGAAATTGATTGTCACTCAGTGTTGCTTCCTAAGTGGACAGTTTGATTTCACAGAAGTGTGATTGACTTGGAGTTACATTGTGTTTTTTAAGTGTTCCCTTTATTTTTTTGAGCAGTGGTATATCGAGAACGGAGCCCTGTAAGGTGGTGGCTGGAGGACTCTGGTCCGCCCACCACCAAGCCGGCTCCCCATAAAAGTGAATGGGAGCGTACCGCGCATGTGCAGCCCCCACTCCCATTAATTTCTATGGGGCCGACTTTCTATGGGGCCGACCAGCGCTCGGCTATTTTCGCCGGCCCCATAGAAAATTAATGGAGGGTGGCTGCTCATGCACAGTGCGCGCTCCTTCACTTGCGGGACTCCATTCTCGATATAGGTGCAGATCCCAGCGGTGGGACCCGCACCTATAAGACAATTGGGGCATTGTTATCAGAATTATTTGATATCCATTTCAAAATGGATCCAGCAGACATTTCAGTAGCTGATGCAAGTTTGTTATAAATGGAAACCATAACACTTGTGTGAACACAAAGCTTTCTCATTCCTCTTTCCATCTCTGTAAATTTTGTTACTTCATATCCATTAGTTATGTATGTATGTATGACTTGTGACTCTCGCTTTTGTGACTCATGATTTCCAATATTTCTTTCAAAAGAAGATATATCCAAACTTCCCGATGACAGTCCACATGCACCATGTGGCCGACTCCTCATATGATATATATGCAATGAGCCCCTGAGGAGCCATAGCAGAGGATGGAAGTGGTAGTGCCCCTGATGATGTGTCACGGTGTACTACCTCAGGTCATTGCTCCCAGGGATCAGTGCAATGAAGGAGGGCCATCCTGTCTTCCCTCCGGGCACTCCCTGTAGCATTGGGCACCTGCCTGATGGTAGTGTCGAGTGCCATTGATGGTAAATGTCCATGTGGGTGCAAGGCAGGGCATGCAATTGTGCAATGGCCAGCATGTGGTTTTAGGAGAGTCAGTAACCAGGACAGATTGAACTTAAAGGGGTTATCCAATATCATAAGCTGCCCCCCTATATGCCAGGCCCCTCACAGTGAATATACTTACGCTGCTCCTGGTCCCCGCGCCGCCACTGCTGCTTCTCCCTGTACATGGATGAAAACATCCGGTGTCGGGGGGGAGCAGCCAGTGGCGTTGCGAGGGGGGTGCGGTGGGTGCGGGCCGCACCGGGTGACACCAGTCTGATGGGGTGTCACCCGCGGCCCGCCGGCGCAGGAGTTCTCACTCAAGTCACAAGTTCAACTTCTAAACTTCGCAAGCAAGCAAGCACGTCGCACCGTCACGTGGTAAAGGGGGACTGGGGTGTGACTCACTGCAGCCTGGTGAGTGGTGGGGCGCCGTGGCAGCTGCCCTGCAGGAGTCTCTGGTGCCGGGAGGAGGAGCTAGGTAGAGCGGCTCTGACTTTATAGACCAAATTATTATAATAATACACCTATAATAATAAGTTAATAACCTAACCCCATTCATAAATTACTGGTGGATTATTATAGGGACGGCCACAGGCCAGGAGACATAAGGGGTTGGGTTGAACTGTGGGCTGGGGCCACCCGGCCACATTTACTAATCTTTGCTCAGGGGGGCCCTCATAAATATAGACCCACATGGTGTGGACTGGTCATTTTTACTAAGGAATATAGTATAAACGTTTATGTGCAAAAGAGAAAGTAAGAAGTCAGCTCCAATCAGATATCTGCACATAGACCAAGACTCTGGTTTTATGCAGATATCTGATTGGAGCTGACTTAGTGACTTCTTTTTTTTTCTCTTTATCTCTTTATTATGGCTTCGGGGGGGGGGGGGGGGAAGCAGGGGTGATACCATTTTCTACCGCACCGGGTGACACCAGCCATAGCAACGCCACTGGGAGCAGCCAATGGGAGGCTGGGATGGGGACGAGCCTCCCTAGCGTCACCTGCAATGATAGGGAGGCTCATCTCTGTCACCACCTGCCATTGACTGGTTCCCCCCCGACACCGGATGTTTTCAACTGTGCACAGTGAGAAGCAGCAGCGGCGGTGGAGGGACCAGGAGCGGCGCAGGGATCGGGGTAAGTATATTCCCTGTGAGGGGCCCGGCACATGTGGGGGGCAGTTTATGATATTGGATAACCCCTTTAACATAAGTCTCTCTACTGTGTGCACAACAATAGTTGTAGTACATCGAGCAGTTATCTGTACAAAGTGCAAATTCCACCCAGATGTCCATGCATGAACTACGCAAGTATTTTGCAGCAATGGCCCTCAGGTTACTGTTTCTCTGTCTACAGTCTTTATTTTGGGATCTCTTGCCAACAACCGTAATCTGTCACAATGTCTGAAATTTGCACAACAGCATGCGGTTCCAATAAAACGACTGGCCAAAATGCTGTACACTGATCACCGTGCGAGCTAAAACATTGTAGCCTCAAAGGAACATTGTGTTCCTTTGTGTAGGGTGCATAGGGTATTGTAACTTGTTTCTCCTTTGCGGAATCAAACTCTGTAATGCTTTACCCTGGTTACCTTGCTTACTCTCCCACTGTAGCCATGAAGTGTCTTCAAAATCTTCTCTCTCCCTCTCTGATTGACACACATGATCTGTTAGTCTCCAGAAGTATTGAAGGTTTAGAAGAGGAGCACATAATGTCTGCTCCCTGTCCCCTTCAGGACTATCCTCATACTTTCTACTCATAGAAGAACTAGAATCTTCTGGGACTAAGGGGAGGGGCCAGTCCACACCCTCAGCTCCAGTGAGGGCTGGACCAGGTTTGTTAGACCTTATACCTGGGTTCTGCTGGAACATTGTGAGCAGACAGTGTATTATATTACATGAAGTACAGAACATTACCTTAAAATGGTTTTTCAAGACTTTACAACTGATAACCGATATCCGGGACACCCGTGGATCAGCTGTTTTAGAAGGCACTGGCACTCCTGTGAGTGCTGCAGCCTTTTCCCTGCTTAACAAGTACAGCGCCGCACATTGGACAGCGGCTGTGCTTGGGTCTGAGCTGAGTCTAGGCCACGTGACCGATGAACATGTTGTCACTGGCCTAGGAAAGGCTGAGAGAAGGCTGTGGCGCTACTGCGAGCACTGCTGCCTTCTCAAACAGCTAATCAGCGGGGGGTCCCAGGTGTCGGACCCCTACCGATCAGATACTGATGTCCTATTCAGATTAGGTTTTCAGAATTAAAGAAAGTTTCGGAAAAAACCCTTTAACATGACATTATCAAATAATTTCAGATACCCCTTTCCACGGGGGTACTGCACATATACCACTGGAAAATGAAGATTAAGCTGAAAGTATAATCTGATAGTGGTGCTTGGTCAATGATCACACAATCAAGCTGGTAAACGCTTTATTTTGGTTTCTGCAGCAGGGTATATGTTGAGGCAGGGTCACATTAATACTAGGTGGTATCTCTTCTTGCTGCAATAGTGGCTGTCACTCTGACATGGAAGTTGTCATGAAAATGGTGGATACTCTCCTTGAGCTAAGGTGGTTGTTGGCTGCTGTGCATGGGAGATCCTTTGGCCCATCCAATCCCAGACATGCTCAGTGGGGGAACAATCTGGCGATCAAGCTGGTTACTCTGAAGAGTATGATGTGTAGTGTGGGTAGTGTGCATGGGCAGGTTTATCTTGTTGTAACACTACATCTCCTAACTGGGACAAAAAAAGGAGAATGATTGGTTCCACAATGCCATAGACATACCCAAGGCTGGTCAGTCCCTCCATGAATACCAGATGGGAACGGGCATGGTAGCTAATGGTACACCGCACCATGACACCTGATATTGGTTCTTTGTGCCTCTGCAGTATGCGTGATGACAGTAGGCACACAGACAGCAGCTAAATGGGCTGGGTGTGACTCAATAAGGTCCTGGTAGGTTGTCACAGGTATCTGGAGTGATGCTAAGTGCAGTGCATCCCACAGCTGCTGTGTTCTTCCGGCAGTGGTTGCAGGGTGTTCGTTCTCTGAACGTTCATCCGTTTGTTGAAGCAGAAAGCGTGACTCACCGGGGAAGGCAACCCTTTGCCAATCAGCGGAGGTTCTATTCCGATACTGTCGTGAAAATGAAGGCAACTGTTAGCAGAGGTGCAGTGATCATCAGTCTGCTTCGGAGCCCCATATGTAGTAGGGTTTAGCAAACTGTCCGGTAGACTCCTGGTTCATTATGATGGTGAGCTTCTCCACTGCAGCATGTTGGTCCACCTCCCACAGCTTCGTAGCCAGTGTTCACTTCTCACATGAATGTGCAGCCCTTTGTACCTGATGAAGGGGAGTGATTCCCCGAAACGCATTGTATTGCTGCAATAAAATACTGTACTCCTGATCCTGGTGACCTATGGACGTTTTTTGCGCCGTGGGACGTTTTATTTCTGCTAATTTCTCACATGAATGGCATGTAGTGCTCCGCAGTTTCCATGCCACTTATTCACAATTGTGCCACTTGTCCAATCATGATACACTTTCACCACTGCAGAGTGCCAACAGTTTCAGAAATACTGCCAATATTTTTCCTTCTTTTGAAACTCTGATAAACCTGCCCTTTTACCCATGACAGCAATAAGGAATATGTGTGCAGACAGTACAGGGAGTGCAGAATTATTAGGCAAGTTGTATTTTTGAGGATTAATTTTATTATTGAACAACAACCATGTTCTCAATGAACCCAAATAACTCATTAATATCAAAGTTGAATATTTTTGGAAGTAGTTTTTAGTTTGTTTTTAGTTTTAGCTATTTTAGGGGGATATCTGTGTGTGCAGGTGACTATTACTGTGCATAATTATTAGGCAACTTAACAAAAAACAAATATATACCCATTTCAATTATTTATTTTTACCAGTGAAACCAATATAACATCTCAACATTCACAAATATACATTTCTGACATTCAAAAACAAAACAAAAACAAATCAGTGACCAATATAGCCACCTTTCTTTGCAAGGACACTCAAAAGCCTGCCATCCATGGATTCTGTCAGTGTTTTGATCTGTTCACCATCAACATTGCGTGCAGCAGCAACCACAGCCTCCCAGACACTGTTCAGAGAGGTGTACTGTTTTCCCTCCTTGTAAATCTCACATTTGATGATGGACCACAGGTTCTCAATGGGGTTCAGATCAGGTGAACAAGGAGGCCATGTCATTAGATTTTCTTCTTTTATACCCTTTCTTGCCAGCCACGCTGTGGAGTACTTGGACGCGTGTGATGGAGCATTGTCCTGCATGAAAATCATGTTTTTCTTGAAGGATGCAGACTTCTTCCTGTACCACTGCTTGAAGAAGGTGTCTTCCAGAAACTGGCAGTAGGACTGGGAGTTGAGCTTGACTCCATCCTCAAACCGAAAAGGCCCCACAAGCTCATCTTTGATGATACCAGCCCAAAACAGTACTCCACCTCCACCTTGCTGGCGTCTGAGTCGGACTGGAGCTCTCGGCCCTTTACCAATCCAGCCACGGGCCCATACATCTGGCCCATCAAGACTCACTCTCATTTCATCAGTCCATAAAACCTTAGAAAAATCAGTCTTGAGATATTTCTTGGCCCAGTCTTGACGTTTCAACTTGTGTGTCTTGTTCAGTGGTGGTCGTCTTTCAGCCTTTCTTACCTTGGCCATGTCTCTGAGTATTGCACACCTTGTGCTTTTGGGCACTCCAGTGATGTTGCAGCTCTGAAATATGGCCAAACTGGTGGCAAGTGGCATCTTGGCAGCTGCACGCTTGACTTTTCTCAGTTCATGGGCAGTTATTTTGCGCCTTGGTTTTTCCACACGCTTCTTGCGACCCTGTTGACTATTTTGAATGAAACGCTTGATTGTTCGATGATCACGCTTCAGAAGCTTTGCAATTTTAAGAGTGCTGCATCCCTCTGCAAGATATCTCACTATTTTTGACTTTTCTGAGCCTGTCAAGTCCTTCTTTTGACCCATTTTGCCAAAGGAAAGGAAGTTGCCTAATAATTATGCACACCTAATATAGGGTGTTGATGTCATTGGACCACACCCCTTCTCATTACAGAGATGCACATCACCAAATATGCTTAATTGGTAGTAGGCTTTCGAGCCTATACAGCTTGGAGTAAGACAACATGCATAAAGAGGATGATGTGGTCAAAATACTCATTTGCCTAATAATTCTGCACGCAGTGTATATGGCATATCTCATATACCCACCAAGCCAGCTCACGACACTGTGACTCAAATGTGTATTTGCAAACACACAACCGTATTTCTTTCTAAAAAAAAAAACAGGAATGTTTGTCCTTTGTAAAAAATTACAATATAAAATATTAATACCATGAAAACAGAAAACAAATAGAGATATAAAGCAAGACTTACAGTTCTATGATTTAATGGAAAATTCAATATAAATGGCACATTTTATAGTGGTAGAAGCAGGGGACTTCAGTAACAAATTTAAGTTGCAGTAAAGTGAATCCACACGTCAGTATCCAATAAAAGCCAGATTACACTAATAAATAAATATTACTCATAACACTTTATGCAGAGGCATAATGTGAAGCTCCTGGCCCTAATGCAAAATATATAACATCATTCCCACCTACCATGATCAATTTATACTACTTATTCTAAGGCAGAGGGGCCTTTAAGCCCCCTCAGGCACCAAGGTCTTGGTCAGTGAAGACTTCTACCTCTGTAGGCTCCATAGCTTTATATGCTTAAAGCAGTTGTCTCTTCAAGACAAACCTTTTTTCAAATGAAGCTAGGCCAGTGATCGTCTGATTGGTTTGGGTCCAGATTCTGGAACCTTAGTGAACGGCTGTTGTTTGGCCATTTTCCCTGATTTGGCTGACCGTGATAGTCCAGATTAGCCAGAGTGAGATAATTATTTTTTTTACATACTAATTAATAAAATAATGTGAAAAAAAAGTAAAGAAGCTGTTTCTTAACGAAGTCAGAACCCCTCCATTATCTGTTCACAGTGGTCTATTCCACAACCCAAACTGACTACATTAATGTGGAATAGACCACTGCACACGGGGGGGAAGGGACATTCTGAAAACACAGCCATGTTCTCTATTAATTTTTGCTAGGAAAAACAATAATACATTTGCAAACCGACACTATTGTAATAAATCACCAGACTAATAATTGCCATGAGTAGGGTTGAGCGAATCGAAGTAGTCAAAGTGGACTTTGATCTAAACGTCAGGAAAAAAGTGATTTGCCGCAAAGCCAAATTTCCTTGTGCTTTGTGGTAACGAATAAATTTTTCCTGAAATGGCGTTAAAAAACCTCCTCATCCATTTGAGCGCAAAGAAGCCGCAGTTATCTTGATTGAAGATCACACGCAAAATCTTGTGTGAGGCAATGCATGACGTCACCACGCTGGCCAGCGTGATGATGTCATCACACACCGCGCGAGATTTTGCGCAGTATCTTCAATCAAGATGGCCACTGCAGCCTCTTTACACTCAAGTGGAGAAGATGAGCATTATTATTTTTTTTTTTTTACCGGATTAACCCCTGAAAGCCCTCACTATTATTGTCAGATGCTGCGATCAGCAATGAACCTGGCATCTGAGGGGTTCAATGAAGGAGGGTGGTGCAATTGTCATTCCCTACCATTGCGCCCGCTATTTACAAAGAAATGCGTTTCATGACAAAGTAATTCGCCACAAATAGAATTTCTTTGTGAAATTCGGCGAAGCAGCCGAATATAATTTTTCTAAGCCTCGCTCAACACTAGTCACAAGACATGCACCAACGATTAGATGAATTATTATTTTTGATGTTTAGATCTTTTAAAGCATCTGAGTTAAGACAGCATCTCGGTCCGCGCTGATCACACCTGTTCTAAAAGCATCCACGTCATTCCTGATTATCATTTCTAAGAGCCAAATGTTGCCTCATATAAGACCCTGCTATGACTACTATGATCAATCATAAAAGCTGTAATTTACCTAATTTTAGATAATGGGTTTTGAAATGAGAAATATTCTTCGGTGTGTTTGAAATGCTAAGTATTGAACCCGGGGCACTGGAAGAGATTTGGAGCATGTACATGTGAATGGAAGAAGCTGTCATGCTGTGATCTGGAATGAAACTCGCAAGCAATAATGGATAATAAAGCACAACTAAATGCTTATCTGGAATCAAGAGCAAGACGAACAAATAAAAATTTAGGGTGCATGAAAAGGATTTCATGCAAACAGTTTTCTGTAGCTTTCGAGACATCTGGAGTTCAGGGATATCATAGCAGTGGATTCAGAAAAACAATCGCTTTCCTATAATTCTTATAAACAAACAACAGGCGTTAATACAAGAAATCTAAGCTCAAAGCTGTAAAAGAATAATAGCAATAAGCAGTCATGTATATAAAACAATAAGTACATCCATCTTCTATGAGATAAATAAGAAAACATATATCACATAATAAAAAAATACAGAAATACACACAATGATTGATACATGGAATTTGTACTGTGATCTTTTACAAATGAGTCATTGGGAAGACTAATGAAATGAACCCCAAGAACCTTCAACGTTTAACAGGAATTTCTTTATTGCCCCATTATTAGTGTATAGGGCAATTTAATGAATGGTAACCATGATTTTATTGTAAATTCAATGTTATACCTCATTCTCTATATGGATCCCTGAAAGGGTCACCATTTTCCTTTCTGTCTTTTAGATTAGGTTGCAGAAAGAAAGTCTCCCGGGAGCTACAGTATATCACCGCAAAACCATACAATATTCCCTGAGTGCCTTACCTCCTGTATCTCTGGCTAGGACTCCGCAGCTTAAAGGGGATATCCCATCTCTAAGCTAAAAAATGAAAGACATCATATAGTACATGACAATCTCTTTCTAACAAAGCTAGAACCAGCCCTGTACCTCACTAGTGTTGATCACGAATATTGCAAATTTTTATCTCGAATATAGGTACTTAATTCGTGAATATTTAGAATATAGTGATAGATTTTTATTTTTTATCAGTACACATGATCCCTCCCTGCTTCTAGCTTGTGGGCCAATCAGAAGGCTGCAGTATCTTTAGGAGTAGTGTTGATTGCGAATTTTCGTAATGCAAATTTTTATTGCAAATTTTTCAATTGCCAAGTAAAAACATGATTCCTCCCTGCTTCTTGCTTGTGGGCCAATGACTCATTGGCACACAAGCAAGAAGCAGGGAGGAATCATGACTTTAGGGCTCTTTCACACTTGCGTTGTCCGGATCCGGCATGTACTCCACTTGCCGGAATTACACTCCGGATCCGGAAAAACGCAAGTGTACTGAAAGCATTTGAAGACGGAACCGTCTTCCAAATGCTTTCAGTGTTACTATGGCACCCAGGACGCTATTAAAGTCCTGGTTGCCATAGTAGGAGCGGGGAGCGGGGGAGCGGTATACTTACAGTCCGTGCGGCTCCCGGGGCGCTCCAGAATGACGTCAGAGCGCCCCATGCGCATGGATGACGTGATCCATGCGATCACGTGATCCATGCGCTTGGGGCGCCCTGACGTCACTCTGGAGCGCCCGGGGAGCCGCACGGACGGTAAGTACACTGCTCCCCCGCTCCCCGCTACACTTACCATGGCTGTCAGGACTTTAGCGTCCCGGCAGCCATGGTAACCACTCTGAAAAAGCTAAATGTCGGCTCCGGCAATGCGCCGAAACGACGTTTAGCTTAAGGCCGGATCCGGATCAATGCCTTCCAATGGGCATTAATTCCGGATCCGGCCTTGCGGCAAGTGTTCACGATTTTTGGCCGGAGCAAAAAGCGCAGCATGCTGCGGTATTTTCTCCGGCCAACAAATGTTCCGTACCGGAACTGAAGACATCCTGATGCATCCTGAATGGATTACTCTCCATTCAGAATGCATTAGGATAATCCTGATCAGGATTCTTCCGGCATAGAGCCCCGACGACGGAACTCTATGCCGGAAGACAATAACGCAGGTGTGAAAGAGCCCTTAGATGGGAAAAATTATGAATATTTTAAAAAACGAATACATAGCACGCCACTATATCGAATATATTTGTTTTTTCAAATATTCGTAATATTCTATAACAAGAATATATAGCAATATGGCGAATATTCGAAAAAAACTAATATAGAGCAATTTAGCTAATATAGTGCTATAATCTTCTTTATCTAATAGCTGTAATTTTTTTCTCATCTGAAGTTCAGATTGGAAAAAAATTACAACTATTAAAAAAAAAGATTACAGCACTATATTAGCTAAATTGCTCTACATTAGTTTTTTTTTCCGAATATTCGCTATATTGCTATATATTCTTGTTTTAGAATATTAAGAATATTTGAAAAAATGAATATATTCGATATAGTGCTATGACTCAATGGCCCACAAGCAAGAAGCAGGGAGAAATCAGGTTTTTACTCAGCAATTGAAAAATTTGCGATAAAAATTTGCATTACGAAAATTAGCATTACGAAAATCTACATATTGCGCGATCATTACCTTGCCGATTTTTCGAGTAAACATTTTTTTAGAATATAATGAATATTCGACAAATAGTCTACAAAATATTTGCGAAATATCGAGAATTCGAATATGACCCCTGCCGCTCATCACTATACCTCACATGGATCCAGAGATCTCTCCATTCATTGCCCTGCTAGATATATATGCAGCTGACCGCTCAAGGGGAGTGTCTTTCCTGCTGAAAATAAGTGGGCGTGTCTCAGCTCTCCCTATCACAGCTCAGGAGGCAGTTGAAGGATGAAACTGGGCATGTGCGACCTTCTCAGTGAGCAGGACAAAGAAATAAGAAAAAGAACAAACAGCAGGTGGCACTATACAGATATATTTTATGAAACAACTCAGTGGCTATGCTGGTTTGAAAACTTTAGAATATTTTTTTGGGACAAACACTTTAAGGCTTTGGTCACATTTCCATGTCCATTGGACATCCGTGAAATAATCTGTCCGTGTTTTATCTGTGAAGATGTCTATGAAGAATCTGTGTTTTGTCCATGTGTTAGTTTTTTGGCATCTGTATGTCATCCTTAAGGTTACATTCACACAAATGTATTTTGTTTCCGTGTCCGTTCTGTTTTTTTTTGCGGATAGGAAGCAGACCCATTCATTTCAATGGGTTCGCAAAAAATGCAGACAGCACACCATGTTCTATCCGTATGTCCGTTCCGTATCCCCCCCAAAAAATAGAACATAGTCGTATACTTGTCCGTTTTGCAGACAAGGATAAGCATTGTTACAATGGATCCGCAAAAAAATAACAGATGCCATACAGACGTCATCCGTTTTTATGCACAATTTGTGGACCGCAAAACACATAAGGTCATGTGAATGCATTCTAATTAGAGTTGAGCGAACCCGAACTGTAAAGTTTGGGTTCATACCGAACTTTAGGGTTTTCGGCACCCGGACCTGAACCCGAACATTTACGTAAAAGTTCGGGTTCGGTGTTCGGCAATTTGTATGGCGCTTTTTGAAAGGCTGCAAAGCAGCCAATTAACAAGCGTCATATTACTTGCCCCAAAAGGCCATCACAGCCATGTCTAATATTGGCATGGCTGTGATTGGCCAACTGCAGCATGTGACCCAGCCTCTATTTAAGCTGGAGTCACGTAGTGCCACCCGTCACTCTGCTCGGATTAGTGTAGGGAGAGGCTGCAGCTGCTGTGAGGGAGAAATCTTATCAAGAACTGGTTTATGTACTCAGCGATCTACAGAAAAAGTGTTTTGTGGGTGCAGTGCACAATTTTTTTAAGCCTGCCCTGAGCCAACTACTGCTGAAAACGAACTTTTTTTTCTTCAGTTAGTCAATATCAATACATGATCGGCAGCCATTTTATTCAACGATAGTGCACCAGCATAGGCTATCTGCAAGTCCAGAAATACAGCTTTGGCATACTGGGGTGAAAAAACCCTCTAATATACTGCACATCTGGGATTACACGTGCATAAGTCACTGTCACATTTAGGACAGAAATACAGCTTTTTGGTTAAGGTGAAAAAACCCTCTAATATACTGCACATCTGGGATAAGATGTGCATAAGTTAGGCCACAAATACCGCTGTCATATAGAGTTAAAAAAAAAAAAATAGAGTGCAATACCCTACATCATGGTTTATATTGGCGGTTAATTATTTTTAACATACTTAACCACTTTTTACTTTGCTTTGTGAACGCTAACTATGAGGCAAACATCTAATAAGGGACACGGTCATGGTCGTGGTGGTGGTGTTGGTGGAGCCTCTGGTTCAGGGAGAGGACGTGGCCGTTCTGCCACAGCTACACGTCCTACTGAACCTACTACCTCAGGTCCCAGTAGCCGCCAGAATCTACAGCGATATTTGGTCGGGCCTAATGCCGTTCTAAGGATGGTAAGGTCTGAGCAAGTACAGGCGCTAGTCAATTGGGTGGCCGACAGTGGATCCAGCACGTTCACATTATCTCCCACCCAGTCTTCTGCAGAAAGCGCACAGGTGCCGCCTGAAACCCATGCCCATCAGTCTGTCACATCACCCCCGTGCATATCGGGGAACCTGAGCCTCAAGTCATGCAGC
The DNA here is from genome assembly GCF_905171765.1 of Bufo bufo. NCBI lineage: Eukaryota > Metazoa > Chordata > Amphibia > Anura > Bufonidae > Bufo > Bufo bufo. The sequence goes on from NC_053392.1 coordinate 556,830,653, forward strand.
AGTCTCTTATGCTGTTTGAAGACTCTGCTGGCAGGGTTTCCCAAGGGCATCCACCTAGCCCTTCCTCAGGGGTGGAAGACATAGAATGCACTGATGCACAACCACTTATATTTCCTGATGAGGACATGGGAATACCACCTCAGCACGTCTCTGATGATGACGAAACACAGGTGCCAACTGCTGCGTCTTTCTGCAGTGTGCAGACCTTAAAGGAGGTCAGGGAAGAAGACTGGGTGGAAGACGATGCAGGGGACGATGAGGTCCTAGACCCCACATGGAATGAAGCTCGTGCCACTGACTTTCACAGTTCGGAGGAAGAGGCAGTGGTGAGACCGAGCCAACAGCGTAGCAAAAGCTGGAGCAGGGTGCAAAAGCAGAGCAGCCGTCGCCAAAACAGTTGGCCTGCTACTGACCACCGTCACCAGGGACCGAGCACACCAAAGGCAGCTTCAAGGAGTTCCCTGGCATGGCACTTCTTCACACAATGTGCTGACGACAAGACCCGAGTGGTTCGCACGCTGTGCCATCAGAGCCTGAAGCGAGGCATTAACGTTCTGAACCTTAGCACAACCAGCATGACCAGGCATCTACATGCAAGACATGGCCTGCAGTGGAGTAAGCACCTTCAAAACCAAGAAAGGGCTCAGGCCCCTCCTGGTCCCTCTTCTGCTGCTGCCTCGGCCTCTTCCTCCGCCTCTGGAGGAATGTTGGCACCTGCCGCCCAGCAAACAGAGGATGTGCCACCAACAACACCACCTCCGTCACCAAGCATCTCCACCATGTCACATGGAAGCGTTCAGCTCTCCATCTCACAAACCTTTGATAGAAAGCGCAAATTCCCACCTAGCCACCCTCGATCCCTGGCCCTGAATGCCAGCATTTCTAAACTACTGGCCTTTGAACTTCTGTCATTCAGGCTGGTGGAGACGGACAGCTTCAAACAGCTCATGCCGCTTGCTGTCCCACAGTACATCGTTCCCAGCCGCCACTACTTCTCCAGGAGAGCCGTGCCCTCCCTGCACAACCAAGTATCGGATAAAATCAAGTGTGCAGGGCCAGGGGTAAACATCAAAAGGCCGTTCTGAAACTGATGTGTTTGGGGGACAGGCCCCACACTGCGCAGGAGTTGTGGCGGGGTATAGAACAACAGACCGACGAGTGGTTGCTGCCAGTGAGCCTCAAGCCCGGCCTGGTGGTGTGCGATAATGGGTGAAATCTCGTTGCAGCTCTAGGACTAGCCGGTTTGACGCACATCCCTTGCCTGGCGCATGTGCTGAATTTGGTGGTGCAGAAATTCATTCACAACTACCCCGACACTGACTGATGGTTCTGCCCCATTTAACTTCTGGGTCTCCAAATTGTCCACATGGCCAGAGCTTGCCCTGTATGCCTTGGAGTTGCTGGCCTGCCCTGCAGCCAGTGTACTCTCTGAATGTGTACTTAGCACTGCAGGAGGCTTCATTACAGACAGACGCAGCCACCTGTCCACAGCCAACGTGGACAAGCTCACGTTCATTAAAATGAACCAGGCTTGGATCCCACAAGACTTGTCTGTACCTTGTGCAGAATAGACATTTATACCACCATCAAACATACATTCTTGTACTCAAGTCAAGTGCAATGATTCTTTGTTTTCTTTTTTTTTTATTTGTCCCAATATTTTGGGGGCTACCTACCCCAATAAAAAAAAAAAAAACAAAAAAAAAAACAAAACATTGTTGGCTGCTTCCTCCTGCAGCGTACTCAAGTTGTGTGTAATAGAGTTTCTGGGTGTAGTAGTGCAATGACACTAACCTGAGACGGCTGACTCTCTGCATAGGCAGGTGATGGTAGGAAAATGTTCGTGACGCCAGTGCCAATTAAACGGTGGCACGCCGTTTGCGGATAGCAGGAATAAATGAGGAACACCGTGAGGTTAAAGCAGAACTCCAACTTTAGTAGGTTTCATAGAGACAATAATGGAATCGCAGTTCCTTGGCATACAGTCGATTTTGCAATACGGTTGATGCAGGCAATACAGATTGAGCAAGGTGATTACAGAGTGTTAAACACAGGACTTGCAGTACAGGAGCTTGCACTCTATCTCTGACTGATCCTGGAATATAGCAAATCTTCTCCAAGGCCCAATAACCTAGCTCTGGCTTTATATCCTTGGTTTTAGCTTTCTAGAGTACCTCCTCTGTTCTCTTGAGTACCTCTTGCTTCCTTTGATCTTTGCCTCTGTCTCGCTCTCAGCTTCCTCAGGCTCTTTAACTTCAGTATTCCTGTTTCTGCATAAGGGAATTCAGGAGGGGGACCTTCTCCTGAAGGCAGGCTTCAGGCCTGGACTGGTTTCTGACATTGTCTAATCTCCAACTGTAGACTACAGACACTAGACTCCGTCTCCCCTTTACTTCCCTGACTGGGCCTTATATAAACTAGGGCTCCCTAGCTCCCTCTAGTGACTAGAAGCTGGAATGACACCCCTAGCAGGCCTGTACATGCAAGTTTCACAGTAACAGGGAAATACATAGCATTACATTACATGACAATTTATAAAGATGACATATACCAACTTCCCCATAAATAAGGGGGGACGACAGCACACCAAGTGACACTTTTGTAGTGACGGGTATTACAGTCCCCGTACACTACACTCCTTCTCTATTGCTGCCTCCACCTACAACACCACATTCACCGCCTCCTCAACCTCCGACTCCATATCCACCTCCTTCTCTGAGTTGCAGGTTAATAATTTGTAATTTTTAGTTATTTTATTTCATTTTAAGTTATTTCCCTATCCACATTTGTTTGCAGAGCAGTTGCCATGCTCTTAAGCACATTTTACTGCCTTTTACATCCCTCTAGCCTTTTCAAGGACTATTTTAGAGCCATTTTAATAAAATAAAAAAGTGCCAATTTTAGTGCCCTAAATTGAAAAAATTCTTATTTTCAATTGTCGGGTGACATTTTACCATTTTTGGCGTATACAAACCCCTGCTGTGCCTGGGTGACAGGGGCCTAAATCTCTCAAAATCCTCTGTTGTATTGCTGGTGACATGAACCCCCTTTTGCCGTGAATGAACCCCTGCTGTGCCTGGGTGACAGGGGCCTAAATCTCTCAAAATCCTCTGTTGTATTGCTGGGTGACATGAACCCCCTTTTACCGTGAATGAACCCCCGCTCTGCATTGCTGACAGGGGCCTAAATCTCTCAAAATCCTCTGTTCTATTGCTGGGTGACATGAACCCCCCTTTTGCCGTGAATGAACCCCTGCTCTGCATTGCTGACAGGGGCCTAAATATCTCAAAATCCTCTGTTCTATTGCTGGGTGACATAAACCCCCTTTTGCCGTGAATGAACCCCTGCTCTGCATTACTGACAGGGGCCAAAATCTCTCAAAATCCTCTGTTGTATTGCTGGGTGACATGAACCCCCTTTTACTGTGAATGAACCCCTGCTCTGCATTGCTGACAGGGGCCTAAATCTCTCAAAATCCTCTGTTGTATTGCTGGGTGACATGAACCCCCTTTTACCGTGAATGAACCCCTGCTCTGCATTGCTGACAGGGGCCTAAATCTCTCAAAATCCTCTTGTATTGCTGGGTGACATGATCCCCCTTTTGCCATGAATGAACCCCTGCTGGGCCTGGTTGACTGGGCCTAAATATCTCAAAATCCTCTGTTGTTTTGCTGGGTGACATGATCCTCCTTTTGCCGTGAATGAACCCCTGCTGTGCCTGGGTGACAGGGGCCTAAATCTCTCAAAATCCTCTGTTGTATTGCTGGGTGACATGAACCCCCTTTTGCCGTGAATGAACCCCTGCTCTGCATTGCTGACAGGGGCCTAAATCTCTCAAAATCCTCTGTTCTATTGGTGGGTGACATGAACCCCCTTTTGCCGTGAATGAACCCCTGCTCTGCATTGCTGACAATGAACTAAATTTAGTGAAAACATCTGTTACTGATCGGAAGATGCGCGACTACAAGCTCACGCTGATGATAGCATTCCCACCTGATAGCGGGGGCACAGTGGAAGCACAAGGCGAAGGCAGTGGAGGAGGAAGAGGTCGCCAACGCAGCTGGGGCACCACCAGCACCTGAGAAGGCAGGGTTAGCATGACCAAAATGTGGAAAATCTTTGTTAGCCTTGGAGGTGCTGACCTGCCCTGCAGCTAGTGTATAGTGTGAACGTGTGTTTAGCACGGCAGAGAGCATTATCACAGGCCGCAGCCAATGTGGACAAGCTTACGTTTATTAAAATGAACCAGGCATGGATCCCACAGGACTTGTCCGTACCTTGTGCAGAATAGACATTTATACCAGCCTCAACCATCCATTCTTGTACTCAAATGCACTTATTCTTAGTTTTATTTTGTTATACGTCCCAATTAAAAAAAAACAAAAAACCTTTTGCCGTGAATGAACCCTTGCTCTGCATTACTGACAGGGGCCAAAATCTCTCAAAATCCTCTGTTGTATTGCTGGGTGACATGAACCCCCTTTTACTGTGAATGAACCCCTGCTCTGCATTGCTGACAGGGGCCTAAATCTCTCAAAATCCTCTGATGTATTGCTGGGTGACATGAACCCCCTTTTACCGTGAATGAACCCCTGCTCTGCATTGCTGACAGGGGCCTAAATCTCTCAAAATCCTCTGTTGTATTGCTGGGTGACATGATCCCCCTTTTGCCATGAATGAACCCCTGCTGGGCCTGGTTGACTGGGCCTAAATCTCTCAAAATCCTCTGTTGTTTTGCTGGGTGACATGATCCCCCTTTTGCCGTGAATGAACCCCTGCTGTGCCTGGGTGACAGGGGCCTAAATCTCTCAAAATCCTCTGTTGTATTGCTGGGTGACATGAACCCCCTTTTGCCGTGAATGAACCCCTGCTCTGCATTGCTGACAGTGGCCTAAATCTCTCAAAATCCTCTGTTCTATTGGTGGGTGACATGAACCCCCTTTTGCCGTGAATGAACCCCTGCTCTGCATTGCTGACAAGGAACTAAATTTAGTGAAAACATCTGTTACTGATCGGAAGATGCGCGACTACAAGCTCACGCTGATGATAGCATTCCCACCTGATAGCGGGGGCACAGTGGAAGCACAAGGCGAAGGCAGAGGAGGAGGAAGAGGTCGCCAACGCAGCTGGGGCACCACCAGCACCTGAGAAGGCAGGGTTAGCATGGCCAAAATGTGGAAAATCTTTGTCAGCCTTGGAGGTGCTGACCTGCCCTGCAGCTAGTGTATAGTGTGAACGTGTGTTTAGCACGGCAGAGAGCATTATCACAGGCCACAGCCAATGTGGACAAGCTTACGTTTATTAAAATGAACCAGGCATGGATTCCACAGGACTTGTCCGTACCTTGTGCAGAATAGACATTTATACCAGCCTCAACCATCCATTCTTGTACTCAAATGCACTTATTCTTAGTTTTATTTTGTTATATGTCCCAATTAAAAAAAAAAATAAATAACACAAATCAGTGTTGGCTACCTATTCCTCCTTCACCGCCGCTTCCACCTACACCGCCACGTCAGCCTACACCGCCACATACACCCATCCACCGCCTCCTCAACCTCCTACTCCTAGATCCAGATTGTTATTTTTAATTTTTCTGTATTTTATGTTATTTTAAGTCATTTCCCTATCCACATTTGTTTGCAGAACAGTTGCCATGCTCTTAGGCTGGGTTCACACCTGAGCGTATTGGGTATGCGCATTTTACAGGCGTTTTTGAGGCGTATTTTGGGGCGTTTTTGTATTTAGGAAACGCTCGTAATACAGGTGTTTGTGTGATTGACAACAGAGGCATCCAATGAAAAACTGCCTTGAGGTGTCCAATGAAAAGAGACTTTTTCAAAAGATCTGTGGATGACGCTGTTATGTGGGGGATCTGTGGATGACGCTGTTATGTGTGGGATCTGTGGATGACGCTGTTATGTGGGGGATCTGTGGATGACGCTGTTATGTGGGGGATCTGTGGATGACGCTGTTATGTGGGGGATCTGTGGATGACTCTGTTATGTGGGGGATCTGTGGATGACTCTGTTATGTGGGGGATCTGTGGATGATGCTGTTATGGGGGATCTGTGAAGGACACTGTTATGGGGGATCTGTGGAGGACACTGTTATGGGGGATCTGTGGAGGACACTGTTATGGGGGATCTGTGGAGGACACTGTTATGGGGGATCTGTGGAGGACACTGTTATGGGGGATCTGTGGAGGACACTGTTATGGGGGATCTGTGGAGGACACTGTTATGGGGGATCTGTGGAGAACACTTATGGGGGACCTGTGGATGAATCTGTTATGGGGTGGATCTGTAGATGGCACTGTTATAGGGGATGTGTGCTATGACACATAGGTGTCACAACCAGACAGCTGAGAAGCTCTGACAGGAGCCATCCAGATCCTCCTCCTTGAGTTTCTTTGTTTTGCTTTCTGTTCCTCACCTCGTTAGTCTATCTCAGCTGTCATGCAGTCGGACTGATTACTTCCCTTTAAATTCCTACCCATAAGGCAGTAGTGTGCGGCTGATACAACTTCCTGGAGTGTGTGTGCATGCTGTCCCAGTTCCCTGTCCACAGTCGTCTGCAAGATAAGTTCTGTTTATGTATTTATGATTTTCTGTTTTCTGGATCCAGGTGACTCCCTCCGTGTCTGTGTAGGGAGCCGGTGGTCGTGTCCCCTCACTATTGTAGGGCCTTCAGGTCTAAGATAGTCGAGGTACGTGGATATTAGTTGTGGGTCCAGTGAGTCATTGTTTGTATTGTATTATCTTGTTTCCTGTACACCATCCGTGACATTATCAGCCGCCAAAACCGTCTCAAGCATGGATCCGGTTACACTTTTGGCTGAACGCTTTCAGGGTCTTGCTTTGGAGGTAGCTGATCTCCGTAAGACTTTTTCTCAGTTTCAAGTGACCGGTTCAGCTTGCGTTCATGGAGTTTGTGCTGAGCCTAAGATTTCGCTCCCGGATACGTTTTCCGGGGGTAGTGAGAATTTTGTACGTTTTAGAGAGGCTTGCAAACTCCATTTTCGCCTTCTTCCCCATTCTTCTGGTGATGAAGAACGAAGAGTGGGTATCATTATATCGCTGCTCAGGGGTAACGCTCAGTCCTGGGCCTTTTCGCTGCCGGAGGGGGCACGGCCCCTCCGTTCAATGGATGAATTCTTTTTAACCCTGGGTCAGATATATGATGATCCGGATCGTATTGCTCTGGCTGAGTCTAAACTACGTCTGTTATGCCAGGGTAAACAATCCGCAGAGATTTACTGCTCAGAATTTCGGAGATGGGCAGCAGATACGGGTTGGAATGATGCTGCACTCCAAAGTCAATTTTGCTATGGTCTTTCAGAGGGATTGAGAGATGCATTTGCCTTTCATGAAAGACCTACCTCCTTGAATTCTGCTATGTCTCAGGCTGTTCGTATTGACAGGCGTCTTAGAGAGACAGTGCAGCGGTCTCATTCTGTGCACAGGGGTCTCAGTCGCTGTCAGCCCCTTCTGAGCAGGAGCCCATGCAGCTGGGGTTGATTGCCTCTGACAATAGAAGATTCAGCCCGCAGGGGAGGGTTTGCTTTTGTTGTGGAGGTATAAATCATCTGGCAAATGTTTGTCCCTCTAGGAGATTCAGGCAGTTTTCTGGGAGTAATAAAGAGACAAAAAGGAAGAAATCTTTTAAGAATGTTCCGTCTTTTACTATTGGCAGGGTTGAGGCGGAAATTGAAGGTTTTCCTTTTGCTTGTAGTTCCCGTTTTGTCCTGCCTGCTAGGGTGGCGCTAGAGAGCAAGAGCATTTTTTGTGAGATTTTTGTGGATAGTGGAGCAGCTGTCAACCTCATTGATAATCAATTTGCAATAACTCATGGTTTCCAGGTATGCACTTTGGGAAGAGATATTCCTGTTTTTGCTATTGATTCAGCTCCACTTTCTCAGAAATCATTAAAGGGCATAGTTCACAATATCCGTTTAATTGTGAATGATGCTCATGTTGAGGATGTGTCATGTTTCGTCCTTAGCGGTTTGCCTACTCCTCTAGTGTTGGGGCTACCCTGGCTCACTAAACATAACCCCACCATTGATTGGCAAGCGAGGCAAATAAATGGTTGGAGTAACTTTTGCAGAGAGAATTGCCTCATAACATCTATTTCTGAGGTTTCTACTAAAACTGTACCACCTTTCCTCTCTGAATTTTTGGATGTCTTCTCTGAGAGTGGAGTTCAGGGTTTACCTCCGCACAGGGAGTATGATTGCCCTATTGATCTCATCCCAGGCGCCAAGCTGCCTAAATCTCGTTTATACAATCTTTCCCAACCTGAGAGGGTCGCTATGCGTGCTTATATCTCTGAGAGTCTGAGAAAAGGACACATACGACCCTCGAAGTCACCTGTTGCCGCTGGTTTTTTCTTTGTTAAGAAAAAAGATGGTTCTTTAAGACCTTGTCTGGATTTCAGGGAGCTGAACAGTATCACTATTCGTGATCCTTATCCGCTTCCTCTGATCCCGGACTTGTTTAACCAGGTTGTTGGGGCGAAAGTCTTTTCCAAATTAGACCTAAGAGGGGCATACAACCTGGTTAGGGTCAGAGAAGGAGACGAATGGAAGACGGCTTTCAATACCCCTGAGGGCCATTTTGAGAATTTAGTTATGCCTTTTGGTTTGATGAATGCCCCAGCCGTTTTTCAGCATTTCGTCAACAGCATTTTTTATCATTTAATGGGAAAATTTGTATTAGTGTATTTGGATGACATTTTGATTTTTTCTCCTGATTTCAAGACTCATAAGGAACACTTATGTCAGGTCTTACTCATCCTGCGGGAGAATAAATTATACGCGAAACTGGAAAAATGTGTGTTTGCGGTTCCAGAGATCCAATTTCTGGGGTTTCTTGTCTCCGCTTCTGGTTTTCGCATGGACCCCGAGAAGGTTCGCGCTGTGCTTGAGTGGGAGCTTCCTGAGAATCAGAAGGCGCTGATGCGTTTTTTGGGCTTTGCTAATTATTACAGGAAATTTATTTTGAATTATTCCTCTGTTGTTAAACCACTCACTGATATGACCAGAAAGGGGGTAGATTTTTCTTCCTGGTCGGTAGAGGCGCGTAAGGCCTTTTCTAATATCAAGGAGAGTTTTGCTTCCGCTCCCATCCTAGTACAACCTGATGTTTCGTTACCCTTCATAGTTGAGGTTGATGCTTCTGAGGTAGGGGTGGGTGCGGTCTTGTCTCAGGGTTCCTCTCCTGCCAAATGGCAACCGTGTGCCTTTTTCTCAAAGAAGCTCTCCTCCGCAGAGAGAAATTATGATGTGGGAGATAGGGAATTGTTGGCCATCAAGTTGGCTTTTGAGGAATGGCGCCATTGGCTAGAGGGAGCCAGACACCCTATTACCGTGTTTACTGACCATAAAAATCTGGCCTACTTGGAGTCAGCCAAGCGTCTGAACCCGAGACAGGCCAGATGGTCTTTGTTCTTTTCAAGGTTTAATTTTGTTGTAACGTTCCGCCCTGGGGTTAAGAATGTGAAGGCAGATGCCCTATCACGTTGTTTCCCGGGAGGTGGGAATTTTGAAGACCCGGGTCCCATTTTGGCTGAAGGTGTGGTGGTCTCTGCTCTTTTTCCTGAATTGGAGGCAGAGGTGCAGGCAGCTCAGTCAGAAGTTCCTGATCTTTGTCCTCCTAGGAGGTTGTTTGTGCCTCTCGCTTTGAGACACAAGATTTTTAAAGAACACCACGATACGGTCCTTGCTGGGCACCCGGGGACAAGAGCCACACTGGATCTCATTGCCCGGAGATTCTGGTGGCCTGCGCTTCGTAAGTCGGTTGAGGGTTTTGTGGCAGCTTGCGAGACTTGCGCTCGTGCCAAGGTCCCTCATTCACGGCCATCAGGTCCTCTCCTTCCTTTGCCCATTCCTTCCCGTCCTTGGACACATCTGTCCATGGACTTCATAACGGACTTGCCTCGTTCCTCGGGGAAGTCTGTGATTCTGGTGGTGGTGGACCGTTTTAGCAAAATGGTGCATTTTATTCCTTTTCCTGGTTTGCCCAATGCTAAGACGCTGGCGCAGGCATTTGTTGACCACATTGTCAAATTGCATGGGATTCCTTCAGACATAGTCTCTGATAGGGGCACGCAGTTTGTTTCCAGATTCTGGAAGGCCTTCTGTTCTCGCTTGGGGGTTCGCTTGTCATTCTCTTCTGCTTTCCATCCGCAGTCGAATGGCCAGACAGAGCGTGTCAATCAGAATCTGGAGACATATCTGCGCTGTTTTGTGGCGGAGAATCAGGAGGATTGGTGTTCTTTTTTGTCCCTTGCTGAGTTTGCTTTAAATAACCGTCGTCAGGAGTCCTCTGATAAGTCACCATTTTTTGGTGCATATGGGTTTCATCCGCAGTTTGGGACTTTCTCTGGAGAGGGCTCTTCTGGTTTACCTGATGAGGACAGATTCTCCTCGTCTTTGTCATCTATTTGGCAAAAGATTCAGGATAATCTAAAGAACATGAGTGAGAGATATAAGCGTGTGGCGGATAGTAGACGTGTGCCTGGTCCGGACCTGAATGTTGGTGATTTGGTGTGGCTGTCTACCAAGAATATCAAATTGAAGGTTCCCTCCTGGAAGTTGGGTCCTAGGTTTATTGGGCCTTACAAGATCCTGTCTGTCATCAATCCTGTTGCCTACCGTCTTGAACTTCCTCAGACTTGGAAGATCCATAATGTTTTCCATAAGTCCTTATTGAAACCTTATGTTCAACCTATTGTACCCTCGCCTTTGCCTCCTCCTCCGATTATTGTTGATGGAAATCTTGAATTTCAGGTCTCTAGGATTGTGGATTCTCGTCTTGTCCGCGGTTCCCTCCAGTACCTCGTTCATTGGGAGGGTTATGGTCCTGAGGAGAGGATGTGGGTCCCAGTGACGGACATTAAGGCCTCTCGTCTCATCAGGGCTTTCCATAGGTCCCATCCTGAGAAGGTGGGCCCTGGGTGTCCGGAGTCCACTCCTAGAGGGAGGGGTACTGTCACAACCAGACAGCTGAGAAGCTCTGACAGGAGCCGTCCAGATCCTCCTCCTTGAGTTTCTTTGTTTTGCTTTCTGTTCCTCACCTCGTTAGTCTATCTCAGCTGTCATGCAGTCGGACTGATTACTTCCCTTTAAATTCCTACCCATAAGGCAGTAGTGTGCGGCTGATACAACTTCCTGGAGTGTGTGTGCATGCTGTCCCAGTTCCCTGTCCACAGTCGTCTGCAAGATAAGTTCTGTTTATGTATTTATGATTTTCTGTTTTCTGGATCCAGGTGACCCTGACTCCCTCCGTGTCTGTGTAGGGAGCCGGTGGTCGTGTCCCCTCACTATTGTAGGGCCTTCAGGTCTAAGATAGTCGAGGTACGTGGATATACGCCCATCCACCTTTGGGGTGGTCGCATAGGCTGAGCAATAAGGGAGAGCGGCAGGTCGATTGCAGGGGTCTCCCTTTTGTTCCTTAGTTGTGGGTCCAGTGAGTCATTGTTTGTATTGTATTATCTTGTTTCCTGTACACCATCCGTGACAATAGGGCCATGAGGGGGGGCCAGCATAAGACACACATATAGCATCTTATGCTGGTCCCCCTCATGGCCCTATGTGTCCCCTCATGTGTCCTAAACTGCGCACATAACTGGCTTTGTGTGTAAAGTATTTTACTACTGTCTGAAACAAGCTCTCTCCTATTTGTAACGGGGTTTTGGTGGCGCCCCCTAGTGTCTATGGGGTCCCTAACCCTAGTTAACTCACTATGCCTGACAGGCGGATCCTGAGCCTCCGCTATCTGGGAGTTGGGGTACATGTCTGCGGCAGTGCCTCCACCCAGTGGAACATCCGGGGTAGGGATGTGGGGCTCCACTGGGAACATACTTGGTGCAAATGAGACTGACACAGCCTAACTGGAATTAACTTTATATAGTGCGTAACAAAATGAACCAACATACATAGGAAAATACAATAGCGTAACACAAATAACAGGGTAATGTGGATTCTTCCTCACCCACCCACTAGCACACCTGCCTCCCACCCCCTATCTTCGCCCTAATGGCCGTTGGTGCACATAGGAGAGTTGGGGCCCTTATAAGCTCTTGCTCCGCAGGGTCACTGAAGCAGCCTGAGCTGTGTAATGTCTGTCACTGGACCTCAGAGTCTTTATTGTGGTGAGGAGACAGGTGCCCTGTGGTGATACAGGGAGAGGTTTGACTTACCCTCACAACACCATTTACCAGGCCAGTCCGCAGCAGTCTCCTTTCACTGGATTCACCAGACGTCTGGACTCAGTGCTTGTCTTTGCCAGCGGTCCCTCTCTCAGCAGGTGTGATCTTGGGTGAAGTAAGTTCTCTTGTTCAAGTTCTATCTCTGTGCTGCAGTCTCTCAATGCCAGACCCATGTCCTCTCTCTGGCTGAGCAAATCGTAGCTTCTAGAAGCTTTTCCAGGACCTTCCTCTTTAGAGCTGTGCAGCCCACGTCGTTTTAGGACCTGCGATGATGTCACTAACCATGTGACTCCTTTCAGCCAGTCATGTGATAAATGCTCAATGTCTTATTAACAGCATACTGAGTCCATCTACTGGGCATTTCAGATAACGCAGCCGGTGTAACTTTACAGGGTTACATGCTCCCCCTTGAAAAATACTTGCCTTCCACTGGCAAGTCCGAACCAGGGGGCTTAACAAAAATTCAACAGAAAAATGTTTAGCATACATACAGTACAGTTGGCACAGTAATATCCTAGCTAGCTATTTATTTAGGGTAAAGAGTCACTAACATTTACCACTTCAGCTAGTGCATGTAGGAAAGTGGCCATTTTAGATGCTGCTTGTGTCAGCGGGGCATAACTGGGCTCTCCTATATTATCATAAACTAAGGCCCTAGGGGGTTGCCGCACTCTGGTACTGTGTCTCAGTTCTCGCTGTGGGAGAGGATCTTGGGACATCAACTGTGGGACTTCGACTCCTGCCTTCGAAGTAGAGTCTCTAAGGGAAGTTCCAGGCACAAAACATGGACTTTCTGGATTCAACCTTGGAGAACTTTGTGACCCAGAAGAGGTTCCGGGACTTTGTGGAACCACCGGAGTTAAAGGAGGCAATTGCTGTGTTTCTTCTGCGGGTGATGACCACCACTGATCCTCTGCAGTGGGAGTTCCCGGGGTCTCCTCTGCCCCATTTCCAGGACTCTCTGCTGGGTTTTCCTCCAGTTCTTCACTACTCTCTTCCTCTTCATCAGCATACACAACTGGAAGCAGATGGTTTCTATGCCAAGCCTTTATTCGGCCCTCCGGGCCCCTAATGTTGTACACTGGCAGTCCTTCCAGTTTGGACACAACCTCAAACAGGGTATCTTTCCATCTGTCAGCCAGTTTGTGTTTTCCAGGCACACCTAGATTCCGGAGAAGAACTTTATCCCCTGCTTGAATCTCCCGATATCTCACCTTAGAATCATACCTTCTTTTGTTCCGTTCTTCCATTTTTGCTGCAGCTTGGGTGGCCAACTCATAGGCCCGATGAAGGTTTTGTTTGAGGTTCCTCACATATTGAAAATGTGAAGTTGAATCTGTTCCATCAGGAGACACTCCCAAACGGACATCTATCGGTAATCGAGCTTCTCTTCCGAACATTAGGAAATAGGGTGAGAACCCTGTAGATTCATGCCTTGTACAGTTGTATGCGTGGACCATGGCTTCCACATGTTTACTCCAAGACCGCTTCTCGACTTGCTTGAGAGTCCCTAGCATATCTAGGAGGGTCCTATTGAACCGTTCTGGCTGTGCATCACCCTCCGGATGATAAGGTGTGGTTCTGGACTTCTGCACCTGCAACATGTCCAACAGCTCCTTGATCAACTTACTCTCAAAGTCTCTACCTTGATCAGAGTGTATCCGATTGGGTAGTCCATAGTGAATAAAATACTTCTGCCAAAGGACTTTGGCTACAGTCACAGCTTTTTGATCTTTAGTGGGGAAGGCTTGAGCATATCTGGTGAAATGGTCCGTTACCACCAGCACATTTCCAATTCCCGCTGTATCGCTCTCAATGCCGAGATAGTCCATGCACACAAGATCCATGGGTCCCGTACTTTTCAGATGACCCATAGGGGCAGCTCTCACAGGCAGGGTCTTCCTCTGGATACACCTCCTGCATGTCTTTACATGTTGCTCGACATGTTCCCTCATGCGAGGCCAATAGAACCGATCTTGTACTAGGCCATAGGTCTTGTCCACCCCGAGATGCCCATGTTGATCGTGGAGAGCTCTCAGGACCATGCCACGGTATCTGTGGGGTAGTACCAATTGTTTTCTGTCAGGGTGATCATGATACTTCACGACCCTATAGAGTACTCCATCTTCAAGATGTAGTCGGCTCCATTCTCTTCGGTATAATTCTCTTTGACTCACAGGTAGAGAAGTCAGCAATTTAGGATTCTTAGTCTTTATTGCTCTGATAACTATCCCAATATACCAGTCCTGCGCTTGAGCCTTCTTCTTGTCTTCTGTGGTTATACTGGACCACTGTTGAAGCATGACTGGAGCATGGAACACCTCAGGCACGGCTTCTGGAGAGTGGCTAATGGAGTCTATCCCCCTTAGCTCGGCAAACTCTTCTTGACTCTCGGCCACCACATACATCTGACAAAAGGCTCCTACCCCCGGCCCAGGGATCTCTTCCCACTCCTCTTCTTCTTGGTGAGGAGGGAGTCTAGGTCTGCGGGACAGGGCATCTGCGCTGACATTCTTGGGCCCAGGCTTGTACTTCAGGCTGAAACTGTAGCTTGATAAGGCAGCCAACCACCTATGTCCTGTGGCATCCAGCTTAGCTGTAGTCTGAATGTAGGTAAGTGGATTGTTGTCAGTCCTTACTTCGAATGTTGCTCCATACAAATAGTCATGTAGCTTATCCACGATGGCCCACTTGAGTGCCAGAAATTCCAATTTATGGACTGGATAGTTCTTCTCTGCACCTGTAAGGCTTCTACTTATGTAAGCCACCGGCCTCAATCCTTCTGGATAACTTTGGTGCAGTACACCCCCTAGACCTTCCATACTGGCATCCACATGGAGGATATATGGTTTCTCAGGGTCTGCATAGGCTAAAACAGGAGCTTCTGTAAGTCTCTTCTTCAATGTCAGAAAGGCATCTTCACATCCTGAAGTCCATTTCTCTCCAAAGGGGTCTTTAGGAGATGGTGCCTTAGCACCCGTTACGTCAGAGGTAATCTTCAGTAGGTCATGTAACTCTCGAGCAATCTTTGAGTAGTCTTTCACAAACCTTCGGTAGTAACCACAGAATCCGAGAAAGGACCGCAACTCACTGATGTTATCTGGTCTTGGCCAATTCAACACTGCTTCAATTTTAGCAGGATCTGTGGCTACTCCTTCAGCGGAGACTATATGCCCCACATAAGTGACAGAGTTCTGGGCAAATCGGCATTTGTCCACTGATAGCTTCAGGCCTTCAGCTTGAAGTCGATCCAACACCTTTAGCAATCTTTGTTCATGCTCCTCTGGTGTCTTCCCGAAAACAATTAGGTCATCTAGATACACTAGACACTCTTTGGGATTCATATCCCCCACAGTTTTCTCCATCAGCCTCTGAAAAGTAGCAGGAGCTCCTGTGACTCCCTGTGGCATTCTGGTAAACTGGAAAAACCCCAAAGGGCAGATGAAAGCTGTCTTTTCCTGATCCTCCTTCTTCATGGGTACCTGATAATATCCAGACCTCAAGTCAAGCACACTGAACCACTGGCTGCCAGATAGGGCGTTCAGAAGATCCTCTATCCGGGGCAAAGTGTACTGATCTGGCACAGTCCTCTTGTTCAAAGTACGGTAGTCCACACATAGCCGAACTGAACCATTCTTTTTTCTCACTACCACAATAGGTGAGGCATAGGGGCTCCGAGACTCTGTGATGATGCCTGCTCCTTCCATCTGCTGGAGTATGTCCCGGACATCTTCCACATCTCGAGGGGGTATTCTTCTTGACCTTTCTCTGAAAGGAGTAGAATCAGCAAGTCTTATAGTATGGGTGGCACTCTTAGAACACCCCACGTCCATCTCTGCTCTGGAAAACACTCCCTCTCGGGTGACCAGTTTTGAACGAAGGCTGTCTTTCCACTCCTGTGGTAGAGGAGAATCTTCTAGATCAAAATCTAAAGGTGCTTTCACATGATCCTTCTGTTCTGCACTCACAGACATGATGGACGAAACTTGATCCAAAAGGTGTATCACACCAATCTTCTGATGACGATCAATCCGGATTTCCGTGGGGGTTAAATTCTGTACCATCACAGGAAAGCTCCGACACCACCTTTTCCGCCAATCTTTTACCTCAGGTATGAGAGTCCACCCTTTCTTCTGATCCTCTTCAGGCAGAGACTCTATAAGGTATTGTCCAGTTCCTCCCAACATTTCATGGTGCATTGAGGCTATGGCTCGTAAGGTTTTGGTCTCACCAGGCTTCACAAATGCAGGTTCTGTTCCTGAATAGTGGCACGACCCTGGTTTTGTTTCAAGGGCTAGTCGTCTACACTCTTTCCCTAGGACAGGGCTGACCTCCATCAGTCGGTCTAAGGAGACATCTCCCACTTCTGTCAGATAGGCCTTGAATACATCCTGTACCATCTTTGCATTAGTGCCCAATATTATTGGGGCACACACTTTCCTGGCTGCAGGGCATATTAAAGCTTCCAGCTCCATAGGACATATTATCCCAGTGTTTAACTGGGGAATAGTTATGGTCACTTTTATGCATCCTTCCACAGGTTGAGCTTGAGAACCAACGCCCCATAGCTGAAACTCTCCTGCAGGTTCCATAGGAATGTGTTTCAAATGACGTTCATAGAAGTCCCGGTAGATAATGGTGACTTGAGAACCTGTATCTAGCAATGCTGAAGCCTGAATTCCTTCTACTTGCACGTGTATCAAAGATTTAGGCCCAATCTTGGCTCCTACAGATAACCCATATGTAGGCCGGGTCTTCCTTCGCTTGTAAGACCTGGTCATTTGAGTCTCCTCAAGCTCGGTTGTCAGCACCTCCACATCCACCTCCATGGAGTTCGCAGGGCACTCCCGCTGAAAATGCCCTGACTTTCCACATTTAAAGCAATCCCCTCGGCGGGGTGAATCCTCAGGAAACAGTTTTTTCTGAGTCTTCCTGTGTTGCCCCCCACTTCCAGGGGGAGGATCTGCTCTCTCTGGTGGTGACTTGCATAAGAACTCCAATTCAGCCACCTTCTTCCTAAGAGCTGACAGTTCTGTATCCTCTTTCTCCTTCTGTAGGGGTGGACACATCTGGTCTTCCAATCTCCTGGCTGTATTTATTAAGGTGGAATAAGGCAGGACTTTATCATCCAACTTGGCTCTCAGCAGAATCATAATTGGATTATTGATTAAGCCACCTCTCTGAATTTGCTTAGATAGCCGAGCATCCAACTCAGAGGCAGGAACTGCTCCTTTATGGAATAACTTTCCAAGCGATAGCTGTAACCGGTTGATATAGTCAGTGGCTTTTTCATGCTCCTTCTGCTTAGTGGCTAGGAACTTAACCAGCAGATCATCCAAATCTTCTGATTTCCCATAAGCATCCTGCAAAACTTGTAGATAGTCGTGCACAGTAGCTTGCCCATTTACTCCCTTGTACAGTCTTATCATGTCTGTAGCGGGAAAACGAAGACTCTCCACCAACCGCTGTTTCTTTATGGTATCCGTACAAGACCATTCCTCCAACAACTGCATAGCATTATCCTTCCAGACCTCAAAAGGCTCTTCTCCTGAAGGAACAGGCTGATTCCCAGAAAACACCTTTAGTTTGCGGTAACTATGGGTGTGGTTTGCCGTCACTATGGCTTCTGAGAGTTTCTGGAGTATGTCCGATACATCACTACCTCCTGTAGGCGGGGTGCGGACTTCAGGGTTGTCTGGTTTCAGTAATGCTGTAGATGGATGAAATTCTGCTTTAGAAGTAATCATCCCCCGTTCTCTAGGAGGATGAGCAGCTTGTTTAGGAATGGCTCCGGCCTTTCTGGAGATGGGAGTCAGGAGCTTAGAATAATTTTCTGTGACATAATCTCTCTGTTCTAATTTAAAGGGTTGTTGCAGCGAGACCCTTTCTTTCTTCTCAAGTAGAGCGTACACTAAAGAGCATCCTTCATCCGGGGCTCCATATAAATGAATGTTGGTAGGCATCTCATGGTCTCCCAAGTCCGTATGACAATATATTAACATGTAAGTTTGGCCTTCAGAATCCTGCAGGATATCCCTGACGGTCGCCATTTCTATTCCCAATCGAAGTTCTATACACAAGATGACGTGATTCATCTCACAGCAGGATGGGACTCTGCATAACATCACAGCTTGCTGCAATGGTACATTTCTTTGCTGGGCCCACTCTTTTGCAAAGGAGGGAGTGGCCTGAGGATTTAATCTATTCTCACTGGTTGTACCCCAATTGATCTCAGCAGTGCCTCCATATGTAACGGGGTTTTGGTGGCGCCCCCTAGTGTCTATGGGGTCCCTAACCCTAGTTAACTCACTATGCCTGACAGGCGGATCCTGAGCCTCCGCTATCTGGGAGTTGGGGTACATGTCTGCGGCAGTGCCTCCACCCAGTGGAACATCCGGGGTAGGGATGTGGGGCTCCACTGGGAACATACTTGGTGCAAATGAGACTGACACAGCCTAACTGGAATTAACTTTATATAGTGCGTAACAAAATGAACCAACATACATAGGAAAATACAATAGCGTAACACAAATAACAGGGTAATGTGGATTCTTCCTCACCCACCCACTAGCACACCTGCGTCCCACCCCCTATCTTCGCCCTAATGGCCGTTGGTGCACATAGGAGAGTTGGGGCCCTTATAAGCTCTTGCTCCGCAGGGTCACTGAAGCAGCCTGAGCTGTGTAATGTCTGTCACTGGACCTCAGAGTCTTTATTGTGGTGAGGAGACAGGTGCCCTGTGGTGATACAGGGAGAGGTTTGACTTACCCTCACAACACCATTTACCAGGCCAGTCCGCAGCAGTCTCCTTTCACTGGATTCACCAGACGTCTGGACTCAGTGCTTGTCTTTGCCAGCGGTCCCTCTCTCAGCAGGTGTGATCTTGGGTGAAGTAAGTTCTCTTGTTCAAGTTCTATCTCTGTGCTGCAGTCTCTCAATGCCAGACCCATGTCCTCTCTCTGGCTGAGCAAATCGTAGCTTCTAGAAGCTTTTCCAGGACCTTCCTCTTTAGAGCTGTGCAGCCCACGTCGTTTTAGGACCTGCGATGATGTCACTAACCATGTGACTCCTTTCAGCCAGTCATGTGATAAATGCTCAATGTCTTATTAACAGCATACTGAGTCCATCTACTGGGCATTTCAGATAACGCAGCCGGTGTAACTTTACAGGGTTACATATTGATAAAATGGCCAGCCTCTGTACTCACTTTAACTATGAATGCACTGCAGCGAGCGGCAGCTAGCTGGCCGGCGCGTGACTGGCATCACTTAGTAACGCTCCTCCCACTTAATTCAGGAAGCAGGAGCGTTACTAAGTGACGTCAGTCACGCGCTGGCCTGCCAGCTCGCTACCGCTCGCTGCAGTGCATTCATCGTGAAAGTGAGTACAGAGGCTGGCCATTTTATCAATAGGAGAGAGCTTTTTTCAGACAGTAGTAAAATTCTTTACATACAAAGCCAGTTATGTGCGCGGGGCCCCTTCATATATAATCGCAGCATTTTCGGGTTTAAAAACGCGTGTTTTTAAATGAGCAAACAAGAAACGCCCATTGTCGCGAGTTCCCGCTGAAGTCTATGGGCGGGAACGCGCGACAATACGCCCCAAAGAAGCTCCTGTACTTCTTGGGGCGTAGGGCGTTTTACAGCGCATTTGTCACGACTGCTATCCCAGCAGCAGTCGTGTCGCACCAGACGGAGGGGAAGGGGGACCCTTATCTACGGATGGGAATAGAATGGCCCTGACTAACCCTAAGCTGGCACCTGTCTGCCCTGATACCCTGGACGGGGTGTGAACCCGTGCGGCGAGCTGGATGCCTAAACCCTCAGTCACCCTAACAAGCCTAGAGTGGGGAAAGGCCGATGGGAGCACTTGTCACCATCACTCATGTTTAGGAGAACAGCAGGGGAAGACAGCAACAAACAAACTATAGCAGAGATAGACTTATCCAGTCACGAGCAGAGAAGGCAATCCCAATCACGACAGTCCACGCCGGACAAGAGCTCCACAGCAACACCATCAAACGATCTCCTTCAATGGTCAGAATAGAACTGGAAGTAAGGACTATATCTGACAATGACTGCAAGTGAAACTGAAACTAATATAGTAGCTGGGAGTGGCAGACAGGACTCACCTGAGAAGGATGCCTACAAACTCCCAGTCAGGACAAAAAGGTTCACAAGGCAAAACCCAGATGACATACCCTGAACCACGGAGCAAACTCACAAGCTATCGCGAGTAGCAAGTCGCTGCGACCTTCTCCTCCCAGACCTGTCTGGATCAGTCACAGTCGTGACAGTACCCCCCTTTCTACGAGGGGCCCCTGGACCCTCAAGACCAGGCCTCTCCGGATGGGAGCTATGAAAAGCCCGAATGAGTCTGTCCGCTTTTATCTCTGATGCTGGAACCCACATTCTCTCTTCGGAACCATAACCTTTCCAGTGCACCAGGTACTGAAGAGAGCGGTGAACATATCGTGAATGAACAATCTTTTCTACCTGAAACTCAAGACTGCCATCAACAACCACCGGTGGAGGCGGTAGTGGCAATGGTTCAGGAGGTTCTACATATCTCTTAAGCAGACATTATGGATCCTTAGAGTCTGAGGTAGCTCCAGACGAAAAGCCACCGGGTTAATGATCTTAATTACCCTATAAGGACCAATAAATCTCGGACCTAATTTCCACGAGGGAACCTTCAACTTGATATTTCTGGTAGACAACCACACCAAGTCATTGTAACAGTACAGCCTGGATCGCAGCAGCTCCCTGTGACTCCGCCCACTTACCTCCGGGCCTTAAATAGAAGACAGGTGCTAAGCAGGGTGTTCCACTAATGGAGTGCGCACCCTGCTAGCTCCATTGCATCTGAGGACTCTGTCCACATATCCAGACCTGGATCCCTAACAACATTGTGAAGGACTGCCTACCTTCTTGCCACTGGCTTCCCCACTGCTGGCTTCCTAGCCAGGATCAACTAACCGCAAGTATATGCCTGTTACCTGCTCTGATTAAGGTCCTGGAACTCAGAGTGGGGTGGTTCCTGCTGGTGTGAGGCGATATTCCCAAACCAACACTGAACTCAGGACATGCTATACAAACTCTGAACCTACTGCATATTATATACTAAACTGAGGACATGCTATACTAACTCTGAACCTGCTGCATATTATATACTAAACTGAGGACATGCTATACTAACTCTGAACCTGCTGCATATTATATACTAAACTGAGGACATGCTATACTAACTCTGAACCTGCTGCATATTATATACTATACTGAGGACATGCTATACTAACTCTGAACCTGCTGCATATTATATACTAAACTGAGGACATGCTATACTAACTCTGAACCTGCTGCATATTATATACTAAACTGAGGACATGCTATACTAACTCTGAACCTGCTGCATATTATATACTAAACTGAGGACATGCTATACTAACTCTGAACCTACTGCATATTATATACTAAAACTGAGGACATGCTATACTAACTCTGAACCTACTGCATATTATATACTAAAACTGAGGACATGCTATATACTAACCCTGAACCTATGGCATACTATAGACTAAACTGAGGGCATACTCTATACTAACTCTGAACTGTGCACAAGCTTATACTAACTTGTGACTCCTGTAATACTGAGGGACCTTCCTTTCCAGCAGTAACTAATTAGATGGATAGCGGTAAATGATTTTGTTACCCCAAACTCTCTGCCCAAGACTGAGAGAGACGCCTGGGGTACATACTGAGTAACCGCGAATCCCACAGCCAAAAACAAGGGCGGTGGGATAATAGTGGATGTCCATTGCTTCCGCAGTTGAGATCCTAACTGATCAACTAGGTGCGTTACAGTCATTCACCCCAAGGTACGGACCTTCAGAGTGCTTCCTATCAGCCGCACGTTTGTATCTACCACCAATTCTCTTTAAACTTTCTTGCACACTCTGCCACACTGAAGAAAGTGAAGACGCAAATCGTTCCTCCTCGGGAATCCCAGACGGCCCCCCCTCACTAAACGTACAAAACTGAGGATGGAAACCATACGCACCAAAAAATGGTGACTTATCGGTGGATTCTTGACGACGATTATTAATGGCAAACTCGGCTAACGGTAAATAAGATGACCATTCCTCCTGATTTTCGGAAACAAAGCATCTCAAATATGTCTCTAGGTTTTGATTGGTACGTTCAGTCTGACCGTTGGACTGTGGATGGAAAGATGAAGAAAACGACAGATGAACCCCTAAACGAGAACAAAAAGCTTTCCAAAATTTTGAAACAAATTGGGTACCACGATCCGAAACAATATCAGAAGGGACCCCGTGAAGCTTCACGATGTGGTCAATAAAAACCTGAGCCAGTGTGTTAGCATTAGGCAATGCGGCAAGAGCAATAAAGTGCACCATTTTACTGAATCTGTCAACAACTACAAGAATAACAGTCTTCCCCGCTGATACTGGTAGATCCGTAATGAAATCCATTGACAGGTGCGTCCAAGGCCTGTTGGGGATGGCCAGAGGTAAAAGACGCCCTGCCGGACGAGTATGATCTACCTTAGAACGAGCACAGGTAGCACATGCAGACACAAAATTCAACACCTCCTGGCGCCATTTAGGCCACCAGAACCGACGAGACACTAACTCAGAGGTTGCCCTACTACCTGGGTGTCCTGCCAGTGTGGAGTTATGGTGTTCTTTTAGTATCTCCAGTCGTAAATTTTCTGGCACAAACAGTTTACCCGAGGGGCAGGAGGCCGGGGCGTCCCCCTGAGCTTCCAACACCCTCCCCTCCAAACCTGAGTGTAATGCAGAGACCACCACCCCCTTTTGCAAAATGGGCTCTGGTACCTCAACATCACCCCCTCCAGGAAAACTTTGAGACAATGCATCCGCCTTAGTATTTTTTGCCCCCGGGCGATAGGTTATTACAAAATTAAACCTAGTAAAAAATAACGACCACCGAGCCTGTCTAGGGGTGAGACGTTTAGCAGACTCCAGATATAATAAGTTTTTGTGATCAGTAATCACCGTGACGGGATGAACCGCCCCCTCCAAAAAATGACGCCACTCCTCAAAAGCCAACTTAATAGCCAAAAGTTCCCTGTTGCCAATATCATAGTTCCTTTCTGCAGTAGACAATTTCTTCGAAAAGAAAGCACACGGACGCCATTCACCAGGGGACGGGCCCTGAGATAGTACCGCTCCCACCCCCACCTCCGATGCGTCGACCTCTACAATAAAAGGAAGCGAGACATCTGGCTGTACGAGAATAGGGGCCGAGGTGAATCTCTCCTTCAGAGATGCAAAGGAAGTTTTGGCTGCATGTGACCATTTGGAAAAATTGGATCCCTTACGCGTCATGTCCGTCAGTGGTTTGACCACCAAGGAATAGTTCTTTATAAACTTTCTATAAAAATTGGCAAACCCCAGGAAGCGTTGCAATGCCTTCAGGTTCTCAGGCAGATCCCAGTCTATAATCGCCCGGACTTTCTCTGGATCCATGCGGAAACCTGAATCTGACAACACATACCCCAGAAATGGCAGTTCTTTTACGGCGAAAACACATTTTTCTAACTTAGCAAACAATTTGTTGGCCCTTAATATCTGCAGCACTTGTCTCACATGGATCTTATGTGTATCCAGATCCGGGGAATAGACCAGGATGTCATCAAGATATATCACAACAAATCTCCCGATAAGGTGACTAAAAATATCGTTGACAAAATGTTGGAATACCGCAGGCGCATTAGTAAGACCAAATGGCATGACCAGATTTTCATAATGCCCTTCCGGAGTATTAAAAGCCGTCTTCCACTCATCCCCCTCTTTGATGCGAACCAGGTTATAGGCTCCTCTGAGATCCATTTTGGATAACCATTTAGCACCAGCAACCTGATTAAAGAGGTCGGGAATGAGAGGAAGAGGATAGGGATCTCAGATAGTTATCCGGTTTAATTCCCGGAAATCCAGGCAAGGACGTAGGCCCCCATCTTTCTTTTTAACAAAAAAGAACCCTGCAGCCACAGGTGAAGAAGAGGGTCTGATGTGTCCCTTAGCCAAACTCTCCGAAATATAATCTTTCATAGCCTTCCTCTCCGGGCCGGAAAGATTGCATAACCGGGTTTTAGGTAGTTTTGCCCCAGGTAATAGATTAATCGGGCAATCATATGGACGATGAGGTGGTAACCCCTGACAACCCTTCTCAGAGAACACATCCATAAAATCTGACAGAAAGGCAGGTAAAGATGTTACAGAGAGTGTAGAGCACCTACTACTCAAGCAGTTGTCCTTACAATGTTCACTCCACTCCACAATCTCCCCGTCCTGCCAATCCACCACTGGATTGTGAGTCACCAGCCAGGGAAGCCCCAATACCATAGGAGCCGGAAGACTGTCCAGGACATAACAAGAGATATGCTCTTTATGGAGGTCCCCTACCTGCAGATGGATATTATGGATGATCTGAGTTAACTCTCTCTGAGTAAGAGGGGAGGAGTCGATGGCAAAAACAGGAATAGTTCTGCGTACCGGTTCCGGAGTAAAACCCAGAGCCTGAGCAAACCGTGAATCCACCAAGTTGACCCCCGCCCCACTGTCCAAAAAGACGGAACAGATCTCAGTTTTATTGCCCGCCTCAACGGTAGCGGACAACAAAAACTGAGACATGCGTATGGAGGAAACGAATACGCCCAGACTGTTCTCCTCCGCACAATCTGGGGACTCTAGTTTTTCCGGCGGCTCCTTTGTTTGTGGTCTCTTGGGTTCTGAGGGACAAACCTTTACAAAATGACCCCTCCCCCCACAACGAAAACAAACCTCTGACCTACGGCGGAACTTAGGAGGATTCACCTGTCTAGTGGCGCCCCCTATTTGCATTGGTTTCAACTGGACCATAACAGACCGATCCCTGCCCTATAGAGGCCTCCGTAAAATTTAATAGTCTCTCCCTGAGTCGTCTGTCGATTCTTATGGACAGAGACATAGCAGCCTCAAAGACCCAGGGACCTCGTATACCGCCAGCGCGTCTTTTAATTTTTCAGACAACCCCTGGCAGAACTGACTCCTAAGGGCCGAGTCGTTCCATAACGTATCAGTAGCCCACCTACGGAATTCGGAACAATATAGTTCAGCAGACCGGTTCTCTTGCCGAAGTCTACGTAGCTTAGACTCAGCCAGTGAGACCCTGTCCGGGTCATCATATACGAGACCCAGGGCTTCAAAAAACTCCTCCACTGATCGTAAGGCCGGAGAGTCTGATGGTAGGGAGAAAGCCCAAGCCTGCAGATCTCCTTGCAGGAGAGAAAATACAATGCCCACCCGTTGTTCCTCACCGCCGGAGGATCTAGGGCGTAACCTGAAGAACAATTTGCAAGCTTCTCTGAAGGTTACAAATTGGTCTCTCCCTCCTGAGAACCTATCAGGTAAAGCCACTTTTGGCTCAGGAGTACCTTGGTTTCCCGTAGCAACGGTGGAACCCAAGGATTGCTGCTGCAGCACTGTTGCTTTTAATCCTGCCACTTCAAGGGATATCCCCTGTAATTGTTTTGCCAAAACCGAAACCGGATCCATAGTGGAACAGACAAAATACAAAGCAAAACAGCAAGCAGAAAAAAAAAGAAAAAAAAGAAATGTCACTTTTTTTTTTCTTTAAAGGCCAGATATACTGTCACGACTGCTATCCCAGCAGCAGTCGTGTCACACCAGATGGAGGGGAAGGGGGACCCTTATCTACGGATGGGAATAGAATAGCCACCCCTGACTAACCCTAAGCTGGCACCTGTCTGCCCTGATACCCTAGACGGGGTGTGAACCCGTGCGGCGAGCTGGATGCCTAAACCCTCAGTCACCCTAACAAGCCTAGAGTGGGGAAAGGCCGATGGGAGCACTAGTCACCATCACTCATGTCTAGGAGAACAGCAGGGGAAGACAGCAACAAACAAACTATAGCAGAGATAGACTTATCCAGTCACGAGCAGAGAAGGCGATCCCAATCACGACAGTCCACGCCGGACAAGAGCTCCACAGCAACACCATCAAACGATCTCCTTCAATGGTCAGAATAGAACTGGAAGTAAGGACTATATCTGGCAATGACTGCAAGTGAAACTGAAACTAATATAGTAGCTGGGAGTGGCAGACAGGACTCACCTGAGAAGGATGCCTACAAACTCCCAGTCAGGACAAAAAGGTTCACAAGGCAAAACCCAGATGACATACCCTGAACCACGGAGCAAACTCACAAACTATCGCGAGTAGCAAGTCGCTGCGACCTTCTCCTCCCAGACCTGTCTGGATCAGTCACAGTCGTGACAGCATTAGTACGCGCTGTAAAACGCTCAGGTGAGAACCGTGCCCATAGGGAATCATTGGTTCTTGCCTGTTGAGCGTTTTACAGTGCGTAGGAACGCGCTGTAAAACGCTCAGGTGTGAACCCAGCCTTAAGCACATTTTGATGCCTTTTGCAGCCCTCTAGCCCTTTCCAGGACTATTTTAGAGCCATTTTAGTGCCCAAAAGTTCGGGTCCCCATTGACTTCAATGGGGTTCGGGGTCAAGTTCGGGTCCCGAACCCGAACTTTTTTTTCAAGTTTGGCCGAACCTGTTCAGCTGAAAATTTCCAGATCATTTCTAGCGCCATCCGTGTTGTGTCAGTGATTTTTTACAGACTTCAAAGGGCGTGTTTGGTCCACATCACGGACCAAAGTAGTGCATGTCTTTGTGTTTTTTTTTACTAACCCACGGTCAGTAAAAAACTACTGATACTGTATGTGAACAGACACATTAAAATCAGAGTTAGGGCTCATGCACACGACCGTGTGCCCCCGTGGCCGTATTGCGGCCCGCATACAGCTGGTCCTCAATACATGAGCACTGGCCATGTGCAATCACGGATCGCGGACCCAATCACGGAGATGCGGAACGGAGGCACGGATCGGAACTCCATGGAAGCACTACTGTGCGGACCGTCTGATGCGGATCGCGGACCCTTTTCAAGTGAATGTGTCCGCGATCCGCATTCGGCTGCCCTACGGTTTGTGCCCATGCATTGCGGACCGCAGCACGGGCACGGAGCTCTTACGTTTGTGGGCATGAGCCTTAAGTGTGCTGTCTACAGAAAATATGGACCATACATCAGTAAAAAATGGATATGAGCGAGACCTAAGTTACTAGCTTTTTATTAGGAACTTCTGCAGCAGCTGGGGGTCTGGATCAGAAACTTTTTCAGCATTTGAGGTGTTAGTACCTTGTATTAGGATCCTGTCAAGACTTCCAATGCTTAAAAAATTGATATTCCATACTGAAATGGGAGTGAGGAGAAAATTGCGATGTTAGGAGGCACTGTTGTGCTGATTTTGAGGTAAGTACTGGAAAGTCACTGGTTTCACTTTACAGAGAAAATGTACAGAAACCAACAGATGGAAGGAAAAAGATCCAATTTTCTGTCTGTACTATATCTCCTTAACATCTATAGCTGGGTAGGAAGCAGGGATGGACTGGGACAATAAAGTGGCCCTGGACTTCAGCCAGACCGGCCCACTTTATTTTTCCCAAACACACTCAAAAAAAAACATAAGTAAAAACATTCCACTGTAAGTATAAGTATGTTTCCATCTCCTCTGTCATCTACTATCTCATGCGTTATGTCTTCTCCTCTCTCTAATCCTCTGTCTTTTTTCAGAACTTCTCTCTCTTGTCTACACTCATGTTCCTGCTCATCTCCTCTATCGTCTTCACATTCATCGCCTGCCTCATGCTCCCTCTCCTCTCCACTCTCCTCTATTGTGGACCCAGCCTGAGAATAGACATATAGTAAGTCACAACTGTAGGCTAAATATGTTCCATAAAGTCCACAAATCTGTATGTGGTTTAAGAAGGAATAAATAATAATGTCTGACTTACCATAGCAGTCAGGCCCGCACTGCTCTCAGCTTTTGCGGACGTTCCAGCAAATAATGCATCTAATTTTACACATTTAGTGGCATCTGCCTCAAGTGCTTGCCTTTTTTTGTCTCTTAACTTCTCGGCTCCTCCCTTACGTTTAGTCTTGTGTTTTAACATGTTTGTTGTTGCAAGTCACACCTAATGGCAATAGGTAACACTTGTTGTTAACCTTACTTGCTGACGCTGTGGTGGTGGCACTGAATTATCGCTGTACTCGTACACTTTCTCGTTCCTCCTCGTTCCTCCTCAGCGGCGCTGGCTCCGCCTCCTCTTGTTGCTTGAACGGGCTCGGCTCCTCCCATACTCCTCCTCCCGCATACGGCCGTGAGCGTGACCCCTGAGATACCTCACGTCGCTGGGAGGTGATCAGGGCCGCTCTAAACATAGGAGGAGGCGGAGCCGGAGGGAAGTGGCAGGCCAGCGCAGCTTGATGGACGCCGGTCATTGGCTGACGGCGCCGCCGACGCCAGCCGCCAGGTAAATGAATCAAAATCACACAGAAAATGACAGTGATTGACAGCCGGCCCATAATTCGATCGGCCCACCGGGATTCTCCCGGTACTCCCGATGGCCAGTCCATCGCTGGTAGGAAGTGTTAATTTGTGTAGCAATGAGTACACTTTATTAAAGAAGATGTGCCATCATTAAATGCTATTTTATTATAAATCAGTATAAAAAGCTAGTACGGTAACTTTTGAAATTTCTGTTGCAAAAATTATTTTTTCATTATAAAGGCCCCCCATGGTGTTTAATCTATACAGTAATGTGCATGTCCACCATCATCAGCGGGATGAGCATGGTTGAACATGCTCAGTTCCATCCATCAACTGCCACCAGCCATACAGTATCTGTTAGAAGCTATGGCAGTTATAGGGAGAGAGCTGCAGCAGAAAATATATACCTCCTAAAAAAGGACATGCCCTCTGATAAAGGACACATCCCCTGAGAAGGGACATGCTTCATGAGACAGAACACACTTTCTGAGCTGTTAGTCTGAAGAGAATCTAGCAGAACAATTGGGTATTGTAGTCCACCCATTCCAGTTATTACTTTAGTTACCCTCCTCTGAACCCTCTCCAGCTCTGCTATGTCTGCCTTGTTCACAGGAGCCCAGAACTGTACACAGTACTCAATGTGTGGTCTGACTAGTGATTTGTAAAGTGGTAGGACTATGTTCTCATCACGGGCATCTATGCCCCTTTTGATGCAACCCATTATCTTATTTGCCTTGGCAGCAGCTGCCTGACACTGGTTTCTATAGTTTTGTTTGCTGTTCACTAAAATACCTGAGTCTTTTTCCATGTCAGTGTTATCCAGTGTTTTACTATGTACAGGTGACTTGCATTATTCCTTCCCATGTGTATAACCTTACATTTATCAGTGTTAAATCTCATCTGCCACTTCTCTGCCTCTAATCTATCCAGATCGTAGTAGTATACTGTCATCTTCTGTGTCAATTACTTTACACAGTTTAGTGTCATCTGTAAAAATTTATATTTTACTATGCAAGCCTTCTACAAGATCATTAATAAATATATTGAAGAGAATAGGGCCCAATACTGACCCCTGAGGTACCCCACTAGTGACAGTGACCCAATCTGAGTGTGTACCATTAATAACCACCCTCTGTTTACTATCACTGAGCCAGTTACTGGTACAGTTTCAAATGCTTTGGAGAAGTCAAGATATATGACATACATTTACTCACCCCGGTCAAGTCTAGAACTTCCCTTCTCATAGAAACTGATTAAATTAGTTTGACATGACCGATCCCTAATGAAGCCATGCGGATATTCATTCATTGAGGTACTCCATGATAGCATCTCTTAGAAAACCTTCAAGCAGTTTATCCATGACAAATGTTAGATTTACTGGCCTATAGTTTCTGGGCTCTGTTTTTGACCTATTTTTGAATATTGGCACCATATTTGCTAATCTCCAATCCTGAGAAATGCTCCCTGTCATTATAGAGTCCTTAAATATCAGAAATAAGGGTCTGTTTATTACATTGCTTAATTCTCTTATAATATGCGGGTGTATACCATCTGGACTCAGTGATTCGTCAATTTTAATCTTTTTAAGGCACCGCTGCACTTCCTCCTGGGTCAGACAAGCCACTTTTAATGGGTAATTTACTTTTACACTCTTTATTTCACCTGACAGTTCATTTTCCTCAGTGAATACAGTGGAGAGAAAAAAACTTCAAATCTGTTGTTCTGTCAGGTCTATTGGTTAATACTAAGCCCAGTCTGGATGTCCCTCTAGTCAGATCCTGATCCAGTAGGAAAGGTAATTGTCTTTGGTTATTACCAAGAACCTGTTTTCTTTATGAGATCACAGGTTTCAGTTTCCCAGTCTATATCTGGAAAGTTTAAGTCCCCCATAATAACAATCTCATTATGATTTGCCGCCTCATCTATCTCCTTTAGTAGTAGATTTTCTGTGGTATATTAGGTGGCTTATAACAAACTTCTATCAGTTTTTGCAGGGTTGGGATTCAAATTTTTAACAACTGGTTCCCTACTCAGCGGTGGACACGTAGCGTCACGACACATGTTTACATATACATACACCATATATATGCAACACACATAAATACACCATATACATTTTGGTATCTTCGCTGTGTCTGCCTCAGACAATCGCTGGCTTGAGGACCGTATTTTTCGCCCTATAAGACGCACCTAGGTTTTAGAGGAGAACAATAAGAAAAAAATATATTCCAGTACACCTCAGGTCAGACCAGCAATCAGACCCCCAATGTTAATCAAACCTCAGATCAGACCCCCAATGCCTTAGATCAGCCCCCATGTCAGCCATCATCCCCCCATGTCAGCCATAAGCCCCCCATGACAGCCATCATGCCCCCATGTCAGCCATCAGCCCCCATGTCACATCTCACCCCCTCAATGTCACATTTCTCACCCCTCCCTGTCAAATCACCTGTGTCACATCAGCCCTCACATTTCTCCCCCTCCATCCATGTTGTCACATTTCTCCCCCTCCATCCATGTTGTCACATTTCTCCCCCTCCATCCATGCTGTCACATTTCTCCCCCCTCCATCCATATTGTCACATTTCTCCCCCTCCATCTTGTCACATTTCTCCCCCTCCATCCATGTTGTCACATTTCTCCCCCTTCATCCATGCTGTCACATTTCTCCCCCCATCCATCCATATTGTCACATTTCCCCCCCCATCCATGTTGTCACTCCCCCCCCCATCCATGTTGTCACATTTCTCCCCCCATCCATGTTGTCACATTTCTCCCTTCCTGACCCCCTCCATCCATGTTGTCACATTTCTTTCCCCCCTGGCCCCCTCCATCCATGTTGTCACATTTCTTCCCCCGGCCCCATCCATGTTGTCACATTTCTCTCCCCCATGCCCCCTCCATCCATGTTGATGTTGTCACATTTCTCCCCCCCATCCATGTTGTCACATTTCTGTCCCCCCCTGGCCCCCTCCATCCATATTGTCACATTTCTCCCCTCCGGCGCCCTCCATCCATGTTGTCACATTTCTCCCCCCCTGGCCCTCTCCATGATCCATATTGTCACATTTCTCCCCCCGACCCCATCCATGTTGTCACATTTCTCCCCCCCTGGCACCCTCCATCCATGTTGATGCTACCCTAACACGACCTGACCTGTCCTGACTCCTGCTGGCTGCTGCTCGCTGCGACTCTTCAATCTTGCTGACGGCTGTGTCTGGGCTGTGTGAGTCAGACACAACACAGTCAGTCAGCTCGCCTCTAGACAGTCCCTGGCTGCTTCCCGCCGCCGCGGCGCCGCTCACTCAACAGTCACGCCCCCGTGGCCTGAGCCATGTGACCGTGTTGCCATGACTCGGAGCAGCCGGCACGCGCAGGTTGGGGGCGGGAGGGCGGGCGGCGGTGGCGCTGCGGCAGTAGTAAGTGATTTAAAAAAAAAAAAAAAAGGTCATTCATTTTTCCGCGTTGCTGCGTGCGGAGGATTTGAGTGAGCGGCTGCTGGAGCCGGGTTTTGAAACTGATTTATGTTATGCTGCAGGTCAGGACCAGGTCGGGATTCCTGCTTCTCACCAGTCCTGCGAACCTGCTGTAATTTTAACAAACGGTTCAGCAGAACCGGAGAGAACCGGCTGGATCCCATGCCTGAGTTTTTACCTTCATGTATTTCTACCCACAGTGACTCCATTCCATTATTCTGGTCCCTCCCTCTTTTGCACTCCTAATTCTATTACTTTGGCCCAGGTCACTGTCTGATCTATCTTCCCCTCCTAAAATGTAATTACCCTCCCCTCCAGTCTCTAGTTTAAACACTCCTCTAACCTTCTAGCCATCTTCTCCCCCAAAACAGTTGCACCTTACCCACTAAGGTGCAGCTAATCCCTATGATAGAGCCTGTAGCCAAAAAAGAAGTCAGCCCAGTTCTCAAAGAACCCAAACCCATCCTTCCTGCAACGGCTCTTAAGCCACTTGTTAACCTCCCTAATTTCCCACTGCCTTTCTAGTGTGGCTTGTGGTAGTATTTCAGACTAACCAAAAGATTAGATTGCAAGCACCTGGGGCAAGGAATGATGGGAGTAATGTATTTAGCTGCTTTGGAAAAATGTTAAAGCAGCCCTGTGATTGGTTAGTATGGGCAACAATAACAGTTTTACTGTTAGTTTTGATAAATATGCCTCAATGTGTGTGACATGATGGGAATCATATATTAGAGCAGATCTACCAATACTAAGATTTAGATTCAGGGGTAATGTATTAACAAGCGGCTTCTTGCTCTTATTTTTTGGAGTGTCAGTTTACTCAGTTATAGGCTGTGATTGTTTTGTTTATTTTTTTGCGACAAACAAATTTATAAAATGTTGCATGCCAGTTGTTAAATTTGTCACACAAAATAGCTATGGAGTTTGGAGTCTAAAATCTAATCACATTTATTAGAAAGGCTCAGTCCGTTTGTATACCACAAGGGAACTGGAGCACATTTGTGACTTTTTGCAACTAAAAAACAAACTGCATTAATAAATCCAGCTAAAAATGAAGCCCCAACCACAAGACATTTGGGCATCCCTTGGTAAATGTAAACTGCTGGACATGGAACAAACCACACTACAAATAAAGCAAATACGTTATAAATCTGGAGCAAATCCCTACTCCATCGACAAATCATCCAAAATTTCTGGCGCAGTGGCTGCATTACAACCTAGGTTTACTGGCATAGAAAAGTTGCAAATTTTTGTGTAAACCCTTATTTGCACAACAAGATCAGCATTTCAGATATTAGTGTGATTAAAAAAGCCTCTTAATAGATTTGCCACATCTTCTGTTGTCTATCTGCCAGAAGCTGAACTTTTCTCCTACAGTAAGTAGGGGTCATATAGTGCCTCTGAGACCATACTTATCCTGAGAATGAAGGAGTTGCAGTAGGAGTGCAATGTGCAGAAAAAAATGAAACCAGCTCTGTGAATCATTTACTCTCAGGATGGTGATGTTCTCGACACTTGGCTTACATAGCTTATCCTAGGAATATAAGGATATTGTTAGGGTGTACTAATGTCGCCTCCAGACCACAGCCTAGTGAACCCCAAAACTGCTACCAGCCTTCTAAAACCACTTCAGGTGGTAGGAAGCTAAGGCTATCCTTAGGTTCTTCTACAGAGCCCCCTATCAGTCTGGATTGACTTTGCTGCTAGGGAGCAATATTATATCTACAGAGTTGGTAACAGAAGACTGGTATGGGCATACTAGTGACAGACCTTTCAGTATGACCAGGGAGGTAAAAAGGGAAGTCAGCAAGCTGTGTAAAAACCAGAAGAAACACAGGCAATTTAGTACATGAGAGTTTAATCCAGTGGCAGGCCAAGGTCAGTTACCAGGAGAGTCAATATAACAGCAACAGCACCCACAAGGTAAATCCAAAAACAAGCCAGAAGTCAGTTCACCAGAAGAGTCAATAGAAAGTTGCACTGTCTAGTGCCATGATACAAAACAAAATCACAGGCAACTTAAATGCCCCACCTAGCTCTGGGATTGGACACAAAAAATCCTGATTGGCTTAGCTTCCAATCATACTGGCTGGCAACTCTCCCATCACAGCAATCCATAGTGGTTTGGCTGAATGAATTCCCCTAGAGATATACCCTTTAAAACCAGGATGCATTTTATTTGCGTTCCTGGGATTCCATACCTTCACTTACTTTTTTAATATTGAATTATGGGACTTTAACATCTCTTAAAATTAGTTTTAGAAACACAGGGTAATACCGTCCACTTACACAAGATTTCTGTTTCCCATTTCTGAGTGTACAGAGTGTTCGTTCACATTCTGACCCGTCTATTACATCCCTCACTGACACCATCTTTGTTTAGGATAAAAAAAATACCTTGAGCTGCCTCTTATCCATTTTGAGAAAATGGAAAGTATATGTCAAGGTAGCTGATGCTTTAAAGCAAAACCCAGTTCATTTCCCCACTTGAAATGTGCAATGCCTGTGTATTATTAGCATTTGCAAAGAATCACTCCAATTCTAAAGAGATTCTATGCATACATAAATCCAGATTCCACCTCCCCCCGTTTCAGCAATGTTTGTCAGATGGAGTGTATCATATTAAGCATCTTCAGCAACACTCACACAAAAGATACAATTCAATAGACTCTACCTGCTGGGAATATTGAATAAAACACAAGAAACATATATATGATCAGGTGCTGTTACTTCTAGCATTTATATTCTATTTTTACTTTTTTTTTCTTTTTTCCTTATGAGTTATTTGTATTCTGTATATGAATCCCTTGGACTAGTCTTTTGTGTTGATATTCCTTTCAGCTGTCTTTACCCCTTCATAACCTGCTGTGTGCAGCGATGCATTTCAATCCTTGACATTACGTTCTGAAACTCTCTTTTTTTTTCACTCTTCCCTACACTATGGTATCATAAAGGTGAATAATGGGGCAATCTATTGTTCTCTTTGACACTATTCCTTAGTAAAAGGTTGTACCGATTCCAGTAGCCTACAGTCACAGGCACTCTTTTCATAATTCACAGCAGTTCAAATTACCTTTTTACATTTGCATAAGCTGCCCAGCAGATCCTTGGGCAAATCTGCCAACATGGTGTGAAATAGGAAAGAAAATGATGATAGAAATGTTTGGAAGGGATAAAAAAAAAAAAAAAAGGTGGGAGAAAATTAGCTTGTGAAATTTAAAAGACCTGTAGGCTACACTTTGAAAAAGAGATTTTTTTTTGCATAGATGAAATGAGCTGTTGGCCCTTCTCATGCCCTATTGCGCTCTTCTAAGATCAATTCTAGGAAGGTGCAAAAAAAAAAAAAAAAGAAAGAAAGTGAAAAAGAAGACTGAGAGGCTGGTGGTTGACCAGCTCTGAAGATAATTAATAATTGCGAGGCATGGTATTAAAGGGAACCTGTCACCAGTTTTATGGTGTCCTAACTAAGGGCAACATAAATAAGTGACTGATTCTCTTAGAAAATGATGGGTCACTTTCTTAAATTGACCCAGTCAATCTGCCAACATCTTGTATTGAAAAGCTCCAGCTCATAATGATGAGTCCTGAATATTCATGAGCTCCTGACTTCCCCCGACTACGTGCTGCTGATTGACAGTTTTTTTCCATATGAATCAGCAGCAGGTGGGCAGGGGAGTGGCTATAGCTCTGAATTAAATATACGCTGGACTCAATGACATCACGCTGGACTCAAATCAGCTCATTAGCATGTGGCATGTGGCATTTTTGTGTGTATATTATGAGGTAACCATCTGTCACACCAGTAAGTGAATACATCTAAGGTACTTTTTAATAGTTAATGATTGTATATAATTAGTTAGATTATAATCAAATATCCTTATGACAGGTTCCCTTTAACCACTTAAGGACCACAGGTTTATACCCCCCTAGTGACCAGGCCCTTTTTTACAAATCGGCACTTCCCAACTTTAGCAGTTTATTGCTCGGTCATGCAACTTGGCACCCAAATGAATTTTACCTCCTTTTCCTCTCACAAATACAGCTTTCTTTCGGTGGTATTTGATTGCTGCTAAGATTTTTCGTTTTTCTGATATTAATCAAAATAGGCCGCAATTTTCTCAAAAAAAGTGTATTTTTAACTTTATCTGGTTAAATTGTTCAAATATAATTACATTTCTATACAAGTTTGTGTCAGAATTTATTGTGCTACATGTCTTTGATAAAAAAAATCCAATAAGTGTATATTTATTAGTTTGCGCAAAAGTTATAGCGTTTACAAACTATGGTACAAAAATGTGAATTTCCGCATTTTGAAGCAGCTCTGACTTTCTGAGCACCTGTCATGTTTCTTGAGGTGCTAGAATGCCAGAATAGTATAAATAACCCACAAGTGACCCCATTTTGGAAAGAAGACACCCCAAGGTATTCCGTAAGGGGCATGGCGAGTTCCTAGATTTTTTTCTACTGATGACCTACGTATCTGGATAGGTCATCAATACCTGATTGGTGTGGGTCCGAAATCCGAGACCCCTGCCGATCAATTGTTTTGAGCGCCGCTGCCTTCTCACAGCTCACCAAGCACAGCGCCGTAGATTGCATAGCGGATGTGCTTGGTATCGCAGCTCAACCCTATTAACTTGAATGGTGCTGAGCTGCTCCTAGACCACATGAATGAGGAACATGATGTCACTGGCCTCTGAAAAAATGAGAGAAGGCAGTGGCACTCACAGGAGCGCGGCTGCCTTCTCGAACAACTGATCGGCAGGGGCCCTGGGTTTTGGACCCCCTTTGATCAGATACTGATGACCTATCCCGAGGATAGGTCATCAGTAAAGAAATCTTGGAAAACACATTTAAGTACACTGGTGCAGCAAACTTTAAATTTACTTTTTCATTGGCTTTTGATAAAAGGATGCTCTACCTTTTTTAAAGTGTTGGCCCATCCTCAGCGTAGGCTAGCTCATTGGCGGCAGTCTGACACCTCTCACCCCTGCCCATCAGTTGTTTGGCAATAGCTCCGGTGCCGGACTGAGCTTATCTGTGTAGAGCTGCTTCCATTGACTTCAATCCTGAAAATAAATAAAAGATGGACAACCCCTTTAACTGCTTTCAGGTGTCACTAGAGGAGTAACAGAATATGCAGTAAGCTCCTAAAGTCCTGCTACTGGCAGCCAACATCACTTATGCAGAGGATTTGGAGCTCTATGTAAAAAAAAAAATCACAATTATAGAGCTATTCCCAATTTATGGCTTATGCACAACAGTAGTATAGCTAAATGCCCATAAGCCCCGATGCAAACTTCATCTTGAGCTCCAAGATGAGCTCCAAGGCTTGAAAAAGACTATGGATTAGTCGAAACGTTGCACTATTTTTGCACTTTGTACCTGTATTGGACCCTTTTTTAATAAAAGAAATCATGGAGAATATGCTGCCAACCTCTTCGTTTTTATACTATTCTCAGGATAGGCCATCAGTATCTGATCAGTGGTGGTCTAACACCCGGGACTCCCACCAAGCAGCTGTTGAGCGCCGCTGCCTTCTCTCAGCTCACCAAGTACACAGTGGCGTCTCTAGCTTTCAAATTTTGGGGGGGGCACACTGGGGGCCAGGACAAAAGTAGCGGGGGCAGCTATAACAACGATACATTTACACAAGTACGCTTAGAAATGCTGCGATACTTTACTCAATACCTAAAACCGCAACAGGGAAGAAAAGTCCAGCTGTCTGTGGATGACACTTTTATAGAGAGGGGGATCTGTGGATGACACTGCTATGGGGGGGATCTGTGGATGCCACATACCGTATATAGCATCTTATGCTATATGTGTCATCCACAGATCCACCCCATGACAGTGTCATCCCCATTTCCCCCTCCATAACAGTGTCATCCACAGATCTCCCTCCCTATAACAGTGTCATCCACAGATCTCCCTCCCCGCCTCTCACAGGAGTGTACATATATAAAATAAACATATTTCACATGAACACTTACAGTTACTTGGCTTGGCCCTTGGGGATCTCGGACGCCACTTCAACACTTGGCCGGGGGCTTGGCGGAGCTGATGTTGTGTTTTATCCTAATGAGAAATAATTCATAATAAGGATTTGGAGAAGGGGCAGAGGGATAGCAGAGCAGGGAGAGGCTGGTGCTGCTACTAGGGGGTTATACCATGGGGGAGTAATAAAACCCACCCTAATGCCCCCCAGTAGAAATAATTATCCTTATAATGTGCAAAACATACCCCCTTATGCCCCCAGTTGAGCTAATGTCCCCCATAATGTGCCAGTATAAAATACCCCTATATAGTGCCCCAGTAAATGCCTCCATAGTGCTCCTCTCCCCCCTTCCTGCTAGTGCCCCCCATAATGTACCAGTATAAAATGCCCCATATATCGTGCCCCAGTAGATGCCCTCAGTGTCCCCCATAATTTGCAAGTATAAA
Source organism: Bufo bufo (assembly GCF_905171765.1). Classification (NCBI taxonomy): domain Eukaryota; kingdom Metazoa; phylum Chordata; class Amphibia; order Anura; family Bufonidae; genus Bufo; species Bufo bufo. Next base: position 556,869,230 of record NC_053392.1, read on the forward strand.
ATACCCCTTCTTAGTGCCCCCCGTAGATGACTCCATAGTACTCCTCTCTCCCCTTCTCCATAGTACCCACCATAATGTGTACCAGTATAAAATGCTACTGTACAGAGCCCCCCATATAAAACACCCCTTCTTTGTGGCCTCAGTAGATGCCCCTATAGTGCCCACCAATAATGTGCCAGTAATAAGCGCCCTCAATAACGTGCCACTGCCAGTAACAAGAGCCCCCCAATGTGCCAGTAATAAGCCCCCATCACGTGCCAGTAACAAGAGCCCCCATCACATGCCAGTAATAAGCCCCCCATCATGTGCCAGTATTAAGCCCCCCATGTTCCAGTATTAAGCCCCCCCATCATGTGCCAGTATTAAGCCCCCCCATCGTGCCAGTATTAAGCCCCCCCCATCATGTGCCAGTATTAAGTCACCCCATCATCATGTGCCAGTATTAAGTCCCCCCATCATCATGTGCCAGTATTAAGTCCCCCCCATCATGTGCCAGTATTAAGTCCCCCCCATCATGTGCCAGTATTAAGTCCCCCCCTTCATGTGCCAGTATTAAGTCCCCCCTATCATCATGTGCCAGTATTAAGTCCCCCCCTTCATGTGCCAGTATTAAGTCCCCCCTATCATCATGTGCCAGTATTAAGTACCCCCATCATCATGTGCCAGTATTAAGTCCCCCCCATCATCATGTGCCAATATTAAGTCCCCCCCATCATCATGTGCCAGTATTAAGTCCCCCCCATCATGTGCCAGTATTAAATCCCCCCCCATCATGTGCCATTATTAAGTCCCCCCCATCATGTGCCAGTATTAAGTCCCCCCATCATCATGTGCCAGTATTAAGTACCCCCATCATCATGTGCCAGTATTAAGTCCCCCCATCATCATGTGCCAGTATTAAGTCCCCCCCATCATCATGTGCCAGTATTGTAATAAGCCCCCCCCGGCCTCTCCCTCCCCTGCACCTCCGCTGGCACAGGCAGATTACAATGGAGATGAGCGCAATGGAAGCACTCATCTCCCTGTGCCCGGCGGCGGCGGCTCACTTGGGGGGCATTTTAGATGGGGGGGCACAGCATGATGAAAGGGGGGCTGTGGCCCCCTCTGGCCCCCCCCTGGCGACGCCACTGCAAGTACAGTGCTGTACATTGTATAGCGGCTGTGCTGGGTATTGGAGCTCAGCCCCATTCACTTGAATGGGACTGAATTGCGCCTAGGGCTCCTGTGATGGCTAACCTCCGGCACTTCAGCTGTGGTAAAACTATGACTCCTATGATGCACACTTTCTTGGCTGTTCTCAGAGCTCCATAGAAATAAATGGAGCCTACTGGGAGTCGTAGTTTCAACACAGCTGCAGTGCCAGAGGTAGGCCATGTGACCAGTGAACATGAACGTGACCACTGAGCTAGGTAAAGCTAGGTAAAGCTGCAAGAAAGTCGGGGAGGACAGTGTCAGTGGGCTGGGACATTAAACAGTGGATAGGCCAAGTAAAAACTAGCTCGGGCCTATAATTATAATGAAGAGTGACTCCAGAACCCCTATAGCTACACCACTGAGTCGCAGGGTATGTCATACATGTCTGATAGATACCTAGTGATGAACGAAGCAAGCTTTGGATCCAAGTTTTAAAAATCAAATAACGAAGTTATTCAACAAAGTCTCACAAGACTTTGCGAATAACTCACTTCGCTGTATATTTTAATGCTGTATGGAGACTGTTGTAGAATCAGGATTAGATCTGATGGTCCACCATGTTGTCTAAGACATCTTATATTTCTATTTTAAATCTTAACTAAAGAATCACCTTGAATACTGATTTACTGTTGCTAAGAAAATAGAGTTCCTTAGGTGATCAATTAAAGCCTATGTTTTCTGTTTAGGACTAGCTAGTTATGAGATCATGGAGTCTTAATGACATATTTTTGCACTCCATAGCTTCTTTTAGATACTTGGTTATTGAACATTTATCATCTTCTTTAGTTTATGGCAAACAAACATTTTCAAGGATAATGGAATCAGAGGACGATGGATCAAAGGTTAAAGATACATTAGATATTCATTCTCATACGTTTTACAACAATTTTAGCCAATGAACTATCATGGAGTATAAAGAGGCGTAAGTCTTCCTTATGCATATTGATGATGGAGGTTACAACTTACATGTCAATGAAGAGTAAAGTATCTGTGAGGTCACATGTTATGTATAATAATGATGTAATGATGTAATTTAGGTGTGTCACTATTCACTTCTATAGACTGTGGTGCACTGCGGCAAACCTGTATTATAAAGCGTATTTGGGGACATAAACGCACTCAGCACATTTTTCTACTGCAGCTTCACACTTCCATCTACCTCATGTCATATTCTGACTGACATTTATATTTATTTCAATGCTGTCTTGCTGCTCTTGTTTCTGAATAAACAAAAAAATCTTCTCAAGAAGAAGTCGTCTCAAGAAGTTTTTTTGTTGCTGTGGCCAATTTCCAACAGTTTGGTGCCTTGTGACTCGGATCCAATGCAGTCAGTGGACGATTCTGGATGAAGAACCTATTATCCTGCTAAGAGACTTTTGTACCTGAGAAAAAGCTTACGTCTATTAAGAAAACGCCAGGCCAGATGAGTGTTCCTGGATGGTGTAATAAGAATATATGAAGAAAACGCCAGACCAGATGAGTGTTCCTGGATGGTGTAATAGGGATATATGAAGAAAACGCCAGGCCAGATGAGTGTTCCTGGATGGTGTAATAAGAATATATGAAGAAAACGCCAGACCAGATGAGTGTTCCTGGATGGTGTAGTAGGGATATATGAAGAAAACGCCAGACCAGATGAGTGTTCCTGGATGGTGTAATAGGGATATATGAAGAAAACGCCAGACCAGATGAGTGTTCCTGGATGGTGTAATAAGAATATATGAAGAAAACGCCAGACCAGATGAGTGTTCCTGGATGGTGTAATAGGGATATATGAAGAAAACGCCAGGCCAGATGAGTGTTCCTGGATAGCGTAATAAGTAAAGACCATGCCGGATGAGTGTTCGGGGATGGTGAAGTTGTTTGGTACAACCAAACAAAAATACTATCTCTGAGATGAGCCTTGGCGCGTGCTCTCCCAGCCTCTGAGGTAACTAAAGTTTTGTGCCTCTTCGTGAGAACCACTAAGAAGTGACTCTTCGTGAGAAAAATCTGCAAGAGCCGGAAGCCCGTGTGAGCCGAGATGTGGTTAGGGTCAGAGAGGGATGATAGGCTGTCATCCATTGAGGTCGTGCTAGAAGAGCAACCACACTTTTGGGGTGCTGAATTGCGCACAGACCCCATCTACCAGTGTGAGTACGGTAATGAACTTTTGCATTCTTGCAATCTGCATTAAATGCTTGGGTTGATGTTAAAGGGGCATCTCTTGCAGTGGAAAAGCTTACAATGGAATGGATTAAAAGGCAGGCATCTGGTTTAACTGTCTCCATTGGTATACAGAGGAGAATAGAGAATTAGATAAAAATAACTTTTCTAAAACAGAGTCTAGGTACCTAGCTCTCCTCTGTAGAACCAATGAGACACATGATTCAGATACAGGTCAGCAGTTGGTAGGATTCCCATTTGTGATTTTACTAGAGCAGAAAAAAATTGTGACCAACATCATAGTATGAGAAAATTTAGGAATAATGCAAAAGGAATTAAGACAACAGATAGAGGAAGATATTTCTTCCTTGTGATTCAAGCCTGATTATACTTTTATTAGAATTCTAATCTATCCTTCATTGTTATATTTTAAAGAATCTTAAATTCGCCTCTAGTTATGTAAAGAAAGTTCTGAATGTAATCAGGTCCTCCACATATAGTTAAAATTCAGAGATAAGGAAATTATGATTCTATACAGCTAAAAAAAGAGTTAAGTATTGATCCCAGACAGTATCAGCAGTGCGACAGAATTCAGAAAATGAACCGTCTAGCTGTCAGTTCCCTTTGTTGTGGTCAGTGTGGTGTCCCAACGAGACATTGATAAATGTGGAGGAAGGATTTTTTAAATTGTTACAGGAGTTGCTGTTTTTGTGACAGGATGCAGATTACAGACACCCCTGGGCTGGGTCAAATTATTTGAAAGTGTCTGTATCTTAAGCTGGATCAAAGTCATCTTGTGAGCCTGATATTTCAGGAATCACAGCATTCATCTTAAGTTTTGAGCAAAATGACTTTGGATCTATGATCAGAAGCTTTCTTCGCTTATCACTAATAGATATGTAACGCCCTAGAGTGGCATTACCACCTTTTGTGAACCTCCACTATCTCCTACGGTTGATCCTGTGTCATCATATGTATGTATTGCCATGTCCTGCATAATATGTATATGCATTTCCTATTTTGCAACTGTTAAAGTGTAGTGTACCTGGTTCACCAGCAGGTGGCAGCAGGCATGGCAGAGCTAGTTTGCCCAGAATGGAAGCCTTCTTCCATTCTGGCCCCCTCTCTAGAGAGGGAAGAGTTTAGTTAGTGAAAGTCAGTCTACCCTACCCCTTCAAGGGGAAAGGTTGAGTTCAGAGTACCCTCTGCAAGGGGAAGGCTGTGTTCCAGCCAGCTGAGCCTGTCTGCTCTGCTGGGCCCGGGGGCCTAAGCTGTATGCCTCCAGAGTCGAGAGTAAAGATCCTTGAATAAAGATAAAGATTCCAGAGATAAAGACAAAGAGAAAGATGAAGATATAGATCAAGAGAAAGATAGAGTCAGACTACGCTAAGTTCAGCAGAAAGAAAAAGTTTCTATTTAATTCTGATAGCACAGCAGAGAGTACTGATGTAGCAGAGCCGAGTGTGTTTGCCTGCCAGAATTTAATGCCAAAACCTGCTAGTAACCAAGATAAAGTTGGAAGATTGTTCTTTGATGCAAGTTTATTCAAGTAAGGCTACTTTCACACTGGCGTTTCTGGGTCCGTGTGCATCAGGGGGGCTTCAAAGCGTTAACTTGCAGCGTTGAGTGCCTGAAGTCGAATGCAAAGTAACATCCACAAGGAGTTTTGTTATGATTTCTCCATGTTTTGAAACATACAGAAGGATTGACTTCCTGAAAAGGTTGACTTTCACTTAAATTGGCCCAAGTGTGTGTATATAAATTAGATTTGGAGCGCCATTAAAGGGGTTCTTACTACACGCTACACTTCTCTACAACAGATGGTAGTAGTGTGATTCAACATATGATATGCCATTATGGCTGAGCAGCACCACAGGAAAACCCACCAATATCTAGTATATACAATTGCCAGAGCCTAGTGTGCAGTGAGGCCCGATCCCCTTACCCCTCTAGGCAGCTCTGCAAGTGGAAGCATTTTATATCTAAGTTGGGGATTTGGAGCTGTATCCACTATGCAGATATATTAACCACCTCAGCCCCCAGTGCTTAAACACCCTGAAAGACCAGGCCACTTTTTACACTTCTGACCTACACTACTTTCACCGTTTATTGCTCGGTCATGCAACTTACCACCCAAATGAATTTTACCTCCTTTTCTTCTCACTAATAGAGCTTTCATTTGGTGGTATTTCATTGCTGCTGACATTTTTACTTTTTTTGTTATTAATCGAAATTTAACGATTTTTTTGCAAAAAAATGACATTTTTCACTTTCAGTTGTAAAATTTTGCAAAAAAAAACGACATCCATATAGAAATTTTGCTCTAAATTTATAGTTCTACATGTCTTTGATAAAAAAAAAATGTTTGGGTAAAAAAAAAAATGGTTTGGGTAAAAGTTATAGCGTTTACAAACTATGGTACAAAAATGTGAATTTCCGCTTTTTGAAGCAGCTCTGACTTTCTGAGCACCTGTCATGTTTCCTGAGGTTCTACAATGCCCAGACAGTACAAACACCCCACAAATGACCCCATTTCTGAAAGTACACACCCTAAGGTATTCGCTGATGGGCATAGTGAGTTCATAGAAGTTTTTATTTTTTGTCACAAGTTAGCGGAAAATGATGATTTTTTTTTTTTTTTTTTTTTTTTCCTTACAAAGTCTCATATTCCACTAACTTGTGACAAAAAATAAAAACTTCTATGAACTCACTATGCCCATCAGCGAATACCTTGGGGTCTCTTCTTTCCAAAATGGGGTCACTTGTGGGGTAGTTATACTGCCCTGGCATTCTAGGGGCCCAAATGTGTGGTAAGGAGTTTGAAATCAAATTCTGTAAAAAATGACCTGTGAAATCCGAAAGGTGCTCTTTGGAATATGGGCCCCTTTGCCCACCTAGGCTGCAAAAAAGTGTCACACATCTGGTATCTCCGTACTCAGGAGAAGGTGGGGAATGTGTTTTGGGGTGTCATTTTATATATACCCATGCTGGGTGAGAGAAATATCTTGGCAAAAGACAACTTTTCCCATTTTTTTATACAAAGTTGTCATTTGACCAAGATATTTATCTCACCCAGCATGGGTATATGTAAAAAGACACCCCAAAACACATTCCTCAACTTCTCCTGAGTACGGGGATACCAGATGTGTGACACTTTTTTGCAGCCTAGGTGGGCAAAGGGGCCCATATTCCAAAGAGCACCTTTCGGATTTCACTCCTCATTTTTTCCTGAATTTGATTTCAAACTCCTTACCACACATTTGGGCCCCTAGAATACCAGGGCAGTATAACTACCCCACAAGTGACCCCATTTTGGAAAGAAGACACCCCAAGGTATTCCGTGAGGGGCATGGCGAGTTCCTAGAATTTTTTATTTTTTGTCACAAGTTAGTGGAAAATGATGATTTTTTTTTTTTTTTTTTTTTCATACAAAGTCTCATATTCCACAAACTTGTGACAAAAAATAAAAACTTCCATGAACTCACTATGCCCATCAGCGAATACCTTGGGGTTTCTTCTTTCCAAAATGGGGTCACTTGTGGGGTAGTTATACTGCCCTGGCATTCTAGGGGCCCAAATGTGTGGTAAGTAGGTAAATGACCTGTGAAATCCGAAAGGTGCTCTTTGGAATGTGGGCCCCTTTGCCCACCTAGGCTGCAAAAAAGTGTCACACATCTGGTATCTCTGTATTCAGGAGAAGTTGAGGAATGTGTTTTGGGGTGTCTTTTTACATATACCCATGCTGGGTGAGATAAATATCTTGGTCAAATGCCAACTTTGTATAAAAAAATGGGAAAAGTTGTCTTTTGCCAAGATATTTCTCTCACCCAGCATGGGTATATGTAAAATGACACCCCAAAACACATTCCCCAACTTCTCCCGATTACGGAGATACCAGATGTGTGACACTTTTTTGCAGCCGAGGTGGGCAAAGGGGCCCATATTCAAAAGAGCACCTTTCGGATTTCACAGGTCATTTTTTACAGAATTTGATTTCAAACTCCTTACCACACATTTGGGCCCCTAGAATGCCAGGGCAGTATAACTACCCCACAAGTGACCCCATTTTGGAAAGAAGAAACCCCAAGGTATTCGCTGATGGGCAAAGTGAGTTCATGGAAGTTTTTATTTTTTGTCACAAGTTAGTGGAATATGAGACTTTGTATGAAAAAAAAAAAAAAAAAAAAAAAGCATTTTCCACTAACTTGTGACAAAAAATAAAAAATTCTAGGAACTCGCCATGCCCCTCACGGAATACCTTGGGGTGTCTTCTTTCCAAAATGGGGTCACTTGTGGGGTAGTTATACTGCCCTGGCATTTTCCAGGGGCCCTAATGTGTGGTAAGTAGGTAAATGACCTGTGAAATCCTAAAGGTGCTCTTTGGAATATGGGCCCCTTTGCCCACCATGGCTGCAAAAAAGTGTCACACATGTGGTATCGCCGTATTCAGGAGAAGTTGGGGAATGTGTTTTGGGGTGTCATTTTACATATACCCATGCTGGGTGAGAGAAATATCTTGGCAAAAGACAACTTTTCCCATTTTTTTATACAAAGTTGGCATTTGACCAAGATATTTCTCTCACCCAGCATGGGTATATGTAAAATGACACCCCAAAACACATTCCCCAACTTCTCCTGAGTACGGCGATACCAGATGTGTGACACTTTTTTGCAGCCTAGATGCGCAAAGGTGCCCAAATTCCTTTTAGGAGGGCATTTTTAGACATTTGGATACCAGACTTCTTCTCACGCTTTGGGGCCCCTAGAATGCCAGGGCAGTATAAATACCCCACATGTGACCCCATTTTGGAAAGAAGACACCCCAAGGTATTCAATGAGGGGCATGGCGAGTTCATAGAAAATTTTTTTTTTTGGCACAAGTTAGCGGAAATTGATATTTTTAATTTTTTTCTCACAAAGTCTCCCGTTCCGCTAACTTGGGACAAAAATTTCAATCTTTCATGGACTCAATATGCCCCTCACGGAATACCTGGGGGTGTCTTCTTTCCGAAATGGGGTCACATGTGGGGTATTTATACTGCCCTGGCATTCTAGGGGCCCTAAAGCGTGAGAAGAAGTCTGGAATATAAATGTCTAAAAAATTTTACGCATTTGGATTCCGTGAGGGGTATGGTGAGTTCATGTGAGATTTTATTTTTTGACACAAGTTAGTGGAATATGAGACTTTGTAAGAAAAAAAAAAAAAAATTCTGCTAACTTGGGCCAAAAAAATATCTGAATGGAGCCTTACAGAGGGGTGATAAATGACAGGGGGGTGATAAATGACAGGGGGGTGATCAATGACAGGGGGGTGATCAATGACAGGGGGGTGATCAATGACAGGGGGGTGATCAATGACAGGGGGGTGATCAGGGAGTCTATATGGGGTGATAACCACAGTCATTGATCACGCCCGTGTAAGGCTTCATTCAGACGTCCGGATGCGTTTTGCGGATCCGATCCATCTATCAGTGCATCCGTAAAAATCATGCGGACATCTGAATGGAGCTTTACAGGGGGGTGATCAGGGAGTCTATATGGGGTGATCACCACAGTCATTGATCATGCCCCTGTAAGGCTTCATTCAGACGTCCGGATGCGTTTTGCGGATCCGATCCATCTATCAGTGCATCCGTAAAAATCATGCGGACATCTGAATGGAGCTTTACAGGGGGGTAATCAATGACAGGGGGGTAATCAATGACAGGGGGGTGATCAGGGAGTCTATATGGGGTGATCACCACAGTCATTGATCATGCCCCTGTAAGGCTTCATTCAGACGTCCGGATGCGTTTTGCGGATCTGATCCATCTATCAGTGCATCCGTAAAAATCATGCGGACATCTGAATGGAGCTTTACAGGGGGGTAATCAATGACAGGGGGGTGATCACCACAGTCATTGATCATGCCCCTGTAAGGCTTCATTCAGACGACCGGATGCGTTTTGCGGATCCGATCCATGTATCAGTGCATCCGTAAAAATCATGCGGACATCTGAATGGAGCTTTACAGGGGGGTAATCAATGACAGGGGGGTAATCAATGACAGGGGGGTGATCAGGGAGTCTATATGGGGTGATCACCACAGTCATTGATCACGCCCCTGTAAGGCTTCATTCAGACGTCCGGATGCGTTTTGCGGATCCGATCCATCTATCAGTGGATCCGTAAAAATCATGCGGACGTCTGAATGGAGCTTTACAGGGGGTTGATCAATGACAGGGGGGTAATCAATGACAGGGGGGTGATCAGGGAGTCTATATGGGGTGATCAGGGGTGATTAGGGGTGATCAGGGGCTAATAAGGGGTTAATAAGTGACGGGGGGGGGGGGTGTAGTGTAGTGTAGTGGTGCTTGGTGCTACTTTACTGAGCTACCTGTGTCCTCTGGTGGTCGATCCAAACAAAGGGGACCACCAGAGGACCAGATAGCAGGTATATTAGACGCTGTTATCAAAACAGCGTCTAATATACCTGTTAGGGGTTAAAAAAAACACATCTCCAGCCTGCCAGCGAACGATCGCCGCTGGCAGGCTGGAGATCAACTCTCTTACCTTCCGTTCCTGTGAGCGCGCGCGCCTGTGTGCGCGCGTTCACAGGAAATCTCGCGTCTCGCTAGATGACGCGTATATGCGTGACTGTGCGCAGCGCTGCCACCTCCGGAACGCGATCCTGCGTTAGGCGGTCCGGAGGTGGTAAGGGGTTTTCAAGGACTCCTATATTGATGACATCCTCATGATAGCTCATTGGCGACACCCAGCAATGTCACTGATCTGCTGTTTGAAAAGGCTCTCGAGTGAGAGAGCCAAGGCCTTCTCTCAGCATACCAATCATAGCGCCATGCATTGTATAGTGCTTGTGCTCGGCATTGCAGAATATTCTTTTTTGCTGCTACTAAGCCATTTGACCAATGAACTTGATGTCACTGACCTAGAAAGAGGTGACGGCATTCCCGGGAGCCTTCAAATGGCTTATTGGTGGGTTTGCTGTCACCTACAGATCCTATACACTCCTCCACTAGGCCATAGCTGAATCCTCTACTAGCCATGATAATGATAACCTGTAGATGATTAGCACCATAATTAGTCACTTAAAATTCGGTCTTGGAAATAATATAATAAACTGTGTAAAGCAATTTTAAAGCCAATAAGTACTGTATGAAGTTTCTATAGTATTGGAAATGTAGGTTCCATCACTTGGAGGACGATGACAGAGTCTATGGGTTCTTAAGGTGTTACCATATAATGTAATTTAATTTGTTCAAGTTTTATATTCCTGTGGCTCTTTCTTGTTTTTACTTCATGACAGTGATCCTCAAGCCTTATGGTTCTCACTTAGGCTACTTTCACACTTGCGTTCGGAGCGGATCCGTCTGATGTTTCATCAGACGGATCCGCTCCGATAATGCAGACGTTCGCATCCGTTCAGAACGGATGCGTCTGCATTAAAACTTAGAAAATTTTCTAAGTGTGAAAGTTGTCTGAGCGGATCCGTTCAGACTTTACATTGTAAGTCAATGGGGAACGGATCCGCTTGAAGATTGAGCCATATGGTGTCATCTTCAAGCGGATCCGTCCCCATTGACTTCCATTATAAGTCTGGACGGATCCGCTCGCCTCCGCACGGCCAGGCGGACACCCGAACGCTGCAAGCAGCGTTCAGGTGTCAGCTCACTGAGCGGAGCGGAGGCTGAACGCTGGCAGGCGGATGCATTCTCAGTGGATCCGCCTCCACTGAGAATGCATTGGGGCCAGACGGATGCGTTCGGGGCCGCTCGTGAGCCCCTTCAAACGGTGCGCACGAGCGGACACCCGAACGCTAGTGTGAAAGTAGCCTTACATACAAGTAAAGGGTTAGGCTACATTCACACGGCCATGTTTTTGGTCTGCCTCCACATGGACCCATTCATTTCTGAAATGTGGAAAGCCTATGGGTGGCATCCATGTGCTGTCCATATTCATGTGGTTGTTCTACACATTATAGATCATGTCCAATTATTGTTAATTTTGTGGGACCCATGAAAAGTAAGGGATGCACATGAACCGCATCCGTGAAGATAGCCTTAGTATGATTCAATACAGTGAGAGAGCTAGAGGAAATGTGGTAATGGCAGGGGGCAACAATAACTTTACCCTGGCTCTTATGTTGTGGACCAGCCACCAGTATGAAATAAACCCATAGTTCCCTTAAGTCTTGCCGCCCCCTTGAATGCTCTAGTGCTTCTGTTATGTCTATGTACTCCGTCTTTTTCCCCGAGATGCTGCCCCTCTTAATGTTGGTGCCTGATATGTGAATAGGGCAGTGTTTTGCCAAGGGGGTGACTACAGACTATTTTTTTTGAAAGGGGGACAGTGTCAGATCATCATCTTTTTGGCCGTGGTAAATATTTAGAGTCTAACCTCACAAGATATTCTTATAAAGACGCCTTTGGCAAACCAGTGCCCTTTTTACATATAGGGCACAAAAACGAATGGAGGGCCAAACAGACATAAATAATAAAAATGTAGCAGTCATGGGAGCGGTGAGAATTAATGAAAGTACAAGTTTTAATGTTTTTTAAACTGATGACACATCCCTTTAATTTAGAGTACAATTGTTCCAGAGTTTGCTTTTTCATTATGGCATTATTACAATGATCCTCTATTCCTTTGTGTCCTTCACTAATATTAATATGATTAATGATGATACCAGCAGAATACAACCAGTGGAAGTGGAGATTAGCATAATGATTCACTAATCATCATGCACAGGCCAAGATAGGGTTGACCCTGACACATCGCCCCCTCTTCAATATTCCATTATCTATAGGGATCACAGTTTTCATTTTATAGCTTCATAGTTATGTAAGGAACCTGGGATAAGAAAGGTAGTTTATCATTATGATTTCTAAATTATAACCGCTATTAATCAAGTTACGACCTGCTGGATTTATAGACTTCAAATAAGGATTAGAGTTCCCTGACAGGTGAATTTTCATATAGGAGGAGGAGGAGTGCTGGATCATGTAGAACCAACTGATATAAGGGTAGTATAGGTTCTTTACTACCACTGCTGCATCTCCAATGGCGCGGATCAAATCATCCATTGACGGGGGGAAGCAGCCAATAGCAGGCCATGATGGTGATGAGCTCCCTTGAGGCTGATCACCGTAGTGGCCTGCTATTGGATGCTCCCCCTCTGTCGCTGGATGTTTTGATCCGCGTGATGGTGAGATGAAGTGGTGGCCATGCAGGGATCCAGAGCAACGCGGGTGCCAGGAAGCAGGTATAATGTACAGGAGGGGCCCACACAATGGAGGGGATATTTTAGAATTCGGATAACCCCTTTAATAGGAATCTGCAGTGAGCCCCTAAGGAGCTGGTGCTGAGGATGGGAGTGGTAGTGTCCATAATGAAAAGTTGCATCACGGTGTACTCCCTCAGGCTATCCCTCCATGGGGTTTGGTGCAGTGAAAAGGTAGTTAGAAGAATCAGACCAGATGTATACATATAACAGTCTCTCATTACTTAGTGCAGAATATATCCTGTGGCACATGCAGACGTACAAAGTACAGTTTCTGGCATCAGATGAGGAGGTATGGTGACAGGCTGGATAGCAATACTTTGGCACTAGAAAGCACTTGTGGATATAGATGTCCAATGCAGGTTAGATGTTACTGTGCCCTAGCAATGGTTTTGGTAAATGGTGGTGGTGTCTGAGCTGTAGTTACCCACCATGCAGCAGTGTCTGTAAAGCTATATTTCATTGATCACTATGCTTTCTTGAAGCTGTGCTTTTGAATTTTGCTGATCTGCCTTGAGTTTTAGTCTTACAGGAGAAGAATATCTGGTTCCTGAGTTTCCCTTTAGAGTGTTGGTCTCACAGAGAAATAAGATATGTTTCATGGGAGTAGAAGCTCTGGCATGCACTTCCCTACTCCCCCACTATCAGAACAGGAACCCTCTTCTCTCTCTTCTCTCTCTATCTGAACTGGAACTTCTCCTGTTGACAAGAAGCAGGACCAGCCCACTGGATAGGGAGAGGAATAGGGTGGTTAGCCCTGCTCCTGCCAATTATGACCTCACCTGCTTGAATAAACCGCATAGCATCATATTACATTACATGAAATTGCATATAAAATATGAAACAATTGCAGATACTCCCAAGTTTGGGGTACTGAAAATCTGTCACCAGAAAATTCACTGTTAAACCAGGCACAATGCCTTGTAGGGCTAGCATAGCATAATGTAAAGATATGCTTCATTAAGTGATCCCCAGCTTCATTATGGAGAAAAAGTACTTTCTGTCCAAATTCAAGTGCAAGGAGGGTGGGTCCACCCACTCTGTTCACCCTTGCTCCTCCTGCTTCCTCTGCCAGGTCCTTCTTCTCCTTCTTGATTAGTAGGGTTGGATTCCTGCATTATCATTTATCCTATACCTGTCAATCAAAATGAGGAGAGAGGGGCTGGCACAGAAGCAGGAGGTACTGGGTGCACATAGTGGCTTGGGCGACTTTTGGTACACTTAACTGCTCATTTGCATATGGATTAAAAGTACTTTTTCTCCCGAATGCAGCACTGGATCACTAAGTGAAAAGTATCATTACATTCAACTAAGTTAGCTCTACAAGGCAATGGTTTAATTTCCGAGTGTTAGACTTCAGTAAAAGTTGAACCAATCAAGACAAAATGTTTGAAATGCATTTGAGTGGCTGTTCAGTGCATACGCCTTGAGATAGACCTCTATGGAACTCTAAAAAATGTCAGTTTGGCATCTGCCAGGCACGTACAGTATACTTTGCACTGGCTGGCAGATTGTAGTCAGTCACCCCCCCCCCCCCCCCCCCAAAGTATAGAGCACACTAAGCTTTTTTTTTAACATAGCAGCTAGTGTTAAAGAGGACCTTCACCACTCCTGACATGCCTGTTTTAATACCTTCATGCATTCCCCATGTAATAATATTTCTGGAGCATCTATTCTTATGTCTCTGTGTTGTGCCATTCCTTTATTATTTGCACTAGAAGTTCTGCACAGTCTGAAAATGGCAGCACTGATTGGATAGAATGAGTCTGTGCAGGTACACACCCCCAACTTGTTACCTCCCCTCTGTACCCTTACTGCAGACTGCTATCAATTCATTTATAACTTCTGGTATAAATAATAAAGGAATGGCACAACACAGAGTCGCAAGAATAGATGTTCCACAATTGTTATTACATGGGGAATTAGAGATGAGCGAATCAAAGCTGACAAAGTCAAATTCATTCCGAATTTCAGGAAAAATTTGATTCTGAACGAATGTGAATTTCCTCGCGCTTCGTGGTAACGAATCGCAATTTTTCCTGACATGGCGGATGGCAGATACATGTGTGAGGACATGGGGCAAGGAACTCTGGGAAGGCGGGGTGGCCCATAATGCCATGCATGCAGCCAATCAGCAGCCAGCCAGGGGATGTCACAGCCCTATAAATACAGAGGCCATCTTAGAATCTGCCATTCACTATTGTACATTGTTCAGAGACAGACATGTATGCAGGCGCTAGGGAGAGTGACAGAAAAACTAAATGTAAAAAAAAAAATGAAAGAAGCGATTTACTAGTGCAAGGAAAGGATAGTGAGAGGAATTATTTCACAGGCAGGGAGAGACGTGCAGATGCTAGGGAGAGTCACAGGAAAATCCTCATTCTGAAAAAAAGCGATTTTCAAGTGCAGGGAAACATTACTTGGGGATCCAGATAGTCTCAAAATACAGCCCTGTCATTCCAGCAATTAGTTATCAGGGTGCAAGTGCTATGTTGAAAAGCCTTTAGTGGCTTTTATCTGTGGAGAAAGATAAATATATCTGCAGGTCACTTTTGCTGTTAACTGCGCTGATATCATTTAGTGACCTATTTCAATACAATACGAGAAATATTTACGCAGGTCACTTTTGTTGTTATTTGCGCTAAAAGCGTTTATTGCTATATTTCTAGAGAAAAAGAGAAAAATAGACTAAGTTCATATTAGCTGTTATTTGCGCTAAAAGCGTTTCTTGTCATATTTCACTACAATATGAGAAAAATAGACGCAGTTCACATTTGGTGTTATTTGCGCTACAAGCGTTTATTGCCATATTTCTAGAGAAAAAGACAAAATAGATGCAGTTCACATTTGGTGTTATTTGCACTAAAAGCGTTTATTGCCATATTTCTAGAGAAAAATAGAAAAATAGACAGTTCATATTTGGTGTTATTTTCTCTAAAAGCGTTTCTTGTCATATTTCACTACAATACGAGAAAAATAAACGCAGTTCACATTTGGTGTTATTTGCGGTAAAAGCGTTTATTGCCATATTTCTAGAGAAAAAGAGAAAAATACACTGAGATCATATTTGCTGTTATTTGCCCTAAAAGCGTTTCTTCTCATATTTCACTACAATACGAGAAAAATAGACGCAGTTCACATTTGGTGTTATTTGCACTGAAAGCGTTTATTGTCACATATCTAGAGAAAAAGAGAAAAATATTCGCAGTTCACTTTTTCTGTTATTTACTTAGAAATCGTTTAGTGGCCTATTTTAGTCCAATACGAGAAATATATACGCAGTTCACTTGTTTCGTTGCCAATTTCAAATCCTTTAGTTGCCTATCTCAGTAAAAAAAGAAAAATGTATTTGCCGCTTTTAGGGGTGTTTTAATTTGCTTTTAATTTATTTAGTTCAGCTAAAAGTATGTCAGATAGAGAAGTGCCAGGCCCTGCACAGGGGAGTGTCAGAGGCGTAAATGATTCTGGCGCACGCACATGTCGCAGCAGAGTAAGGGGTCGTGGCAGCAGAGGTTTCTTCCCGAGGCCTCAGGTCCACATGTGAGCAAGCGGTCGTGTCTTGACCAGCAACCCAGCGGTTCTTGTTTGGTTGACTAGATCTTCGACTTCATCGCAAGTGACAGCAGCACCAGCAGCCTGAGTCTAGAGTCGCTGATGAGCAACTTTCTTCACCCACATAGTGAAGAAACTACTCACCAGCAGCAGCAGGTAGACCTGGAGCAGGACCTGAACCAGCAGGTTGTGTCATACTTTGACAGCACCCTGACAGCCATCATAGAAGATCCGCTGAACAACTGGGCAGCCAAACTAGATTTGTGGCTGCAACTGGCCGAGTTTGCCCTGGAAAAGCTGTCCTGCCCGGCCAGTAGTGTGACATCATAGTGGGTGTTTAGTGTGGCGGGGGCCATAATTACCCCAAGAAGAACTCGCCTGTCCACCCAAAATGTGTAGAGACTTACTTTTGTCAAGATGAATCAGGCGTGGATCAGCCAGGACTTCCACCCACCAATGCCTGATGCATCAGATTAGATCATCCATCTCCACACTATGTCATCGTGGCACTCCGTGGCATCATGCTGCTGCTGTTACTGCCATGTCCACACTATGTCACCATGCTACTCTATGGCCTCCTGATGCTGCCATCCCCACACTATGTCACTGTGCCACTTTGTGGCCTCCTATTGCTGCCATGTCCACACTATGTCAACTTGCTGCTCTGTTGTATTATGTTGCTGCTGTTACTACTGCTATCTCCACACTATGTCACCTTTCCACTTTGTGGCCTCCTGATGCTGCCATGTCCACACTATGTCACCTTGCCACTCTGTGGTATCATGCTGCTGTTGCTGCCATCTCCACACTATGTCACCTTGCCACTTTGCGGCCTCCTGATGCAGCCATGTCCACAATATGTCACCATGCCACTCTGTGGTATCATGCTGCTGCTGTTGCTGCCATCTCCACACTATGGTCACCTTGCCACTCTGTGGCCTCCTGATGCTACAATCTCCACACTATGTCACCGTGCCACTCTGTGGCCTAATCATTCTGCTGCTGTCACCTCCACACTTTGTCATTGAGCATCTGCACTCTGTGGCCTCCTGATGCTGCCGCCACCTCCAGACCCTGTCATTGTGCCACTTGGTGGTCTCCTCATGCGGCTTCCACCTCACCACTAGGTCATAGGGCCACTCTGTGGACTTCTCATGCTGTTAGCCCCCTCCCCACTCTATGACGGGGTCACTATTGTCCTTGTTTGGCCTTCTTGAAATCACCATTAATTTTACCTTTCTTCTGATCGGTCAGAAGGAAGGAAAAATGAGACGCACAGCGGATCCTGTCTGTGTAGCAGTCGTCAGTGGCGTTGCTAGGGCTGGTGCAGTATAAAATGGTGTCACCCCCCAAGCGCCTTTCAACAGTCCTCCCTTTAGTGAAGGGGGGACTGCTGGGGTTAATTATTACTACTGTGGGAGCAAAGGAGGGAATAAATAACTACACTGAAGAGGGGACAGAAAGGGGTAAATAAATACTGTTAAGGAGGGACTGCTGAAAGAGGTTAATAACTACTGTGAAGGGCCTTCACAGTAGTTATTATCCCCTTTCAGCAGTCCCCTCTTCATAGTTATTTCCCCCTTTCAGCAGCCCCCCCTTAATAGTAGTTATTAACCCCTTTCAGCAGTCCCCCCTTAACAGTAGTTATTAACCCCTTTCAGCAGTCCCCCCCTTAACAGTAGTTATTAACCCCTTTCAGTAGTCCCCCTTAACAGTAGTTATTAACCCCTTTCAGCAGTCCCCCTTTCACAGTATTTATTAACTCCAGCAGTCCCCCCTTCACTGAAGGGGGACTGCTGGGTTTAATAAATACTGTGAAGACTGCTGAAAGGGGTTAATAACTAATGTGAAGGACCCCATTCACAGTATTTATTAACCCCTTTGAGTCCCCTCTTCAGTGTAGTTAATTATTCCCCCCTTTGCTCCCACAGTAGTTATAATTACCCCCTTTCAGCAGCGCCAGCCCAGTAGCCATTCACAGACGGTCTTTCCCCCCTTTCAAGTTTCACAATCACAGCAGACTTGTTCCTTGACCTTCTCCCCTTTCAGTTTCAGAAATAAATTCATTCCCTCCCCTAGTCCCTGGCCCGGCCACAGCAACAGCACAGTCTTGGCCAGCTAGTACAATGAGCGAGTCGACTACTACCAGTACCTGCACATTCGGCACTCGGCAGCGCTCCTCAGAGTCTCTCTTCCTCTCCACCGCAAATGTGCAGGGCAGCTATGCGCGTGACGTCAGTGCACTGACGCTGCTGAGCCGCCTGAGTGCTCTGCGCTTTTGCAGACTGGTGTCACCCGGTGCGGCTGGTGTCACCCGGTGCGGCCCGCACCCGCCGCACCCCCCATGCAACGCCCACTGGCAGCCGTAAGGCCTGTATGGTCACATAAGAATTGGCTTATGATTTGGTACCCAAAAGCAGGAGTGGGTACAAAACACAGAAGACATGCAAATATTACCTTCACGTGTCATCTCTGTTTTAGATCCACTCCTGTGTTTTTTGGCATTACCAATACTGATGGATTACTGAGCAAATGCTGACTGAGTGAAGGCGTATGCTCCCCAGACAGGATCCGTTTTGTGGGTTATTGTTCTGACGGATCAGAGGAATAACAAAATAATCAGTGACTTCAACACAAACTTACTGCTGACACTCGCCTCACTCTGTCGGGGGGCTCTACTTGTATAAGCGTTTAATAGAACAGGTTCTGTAGACATCTATGTGGAATCAACTGATGACAGTGTAAAAGGAGTGCGCTTCTTCTTGATGCATGGACCTGTAAGGCTGAGTTAATACTTGAGTTATTTGGTCAGTTTTGGCCCCGTAACTGCCCAAATAAGTGAAGTGTGCAGTGATTCTATGAGCAGCGCCTGTCATCAGCGTGTCATACTGATTTCACTACCCCAGCAAACTCCCTATGCGTGTTATTGTAAGGCACAGTGTTCTACACCCATATAAAGGTCTATGCAGCCCGGAAATAGCCATTTTGTATCACGCTTTTTCTGAAAATTCGGCGAACCGGCCGTATCGAATTTATTTGAAATTCGCTCACCTCTATGGGGAATGCATGAAGCTATTGAAACAAGCAAGTCAGGAGTGGTGAAAGGCCCTCTTTAAGTGAAGTGAATAATCCAAACTGGAATTCGGTCCGAATATTAGGAAAAAAAATTTGGCCGCGAAGCTGAACTTCCTTGTGCTTCATGGCTGGAACGGAAAAAAAAAGTGACATCATCTGTATGCGCAGACCGGTAAAAATGTGAAAAAAAAAATATAGAACGGATCTGTTTCTCTGGATGACAAACAGAGAGACGATCCGTTCTTGCAATGCATTTGTCCAGATGCGTCTACAAATGCTTTCCGTTTGCATGCAGATTGCCAGATCCGGCAAGCAGTTCCGGCGACGGAACTGCTTGCTGGATCACTCTGTGTGAAAGTACCCTAATTCTATTTGATGACATTTTCTTTCCCAAACATTGTTTTAATAACTGTGAACACAGTCTGACCCATGCCATGAGATACCTTGACGGGGTGCGCAGGGCTCTGATATGTTCCTGACTGGAAGATATTGGCTAAAATCTCAGTTTTTACATCAGTGTGAGGGTCTAGCCAGTATGGTCAGTCGCATATTATTGTGGTGTACCTTTTTTCAGTGATTTATGTATTCTTATATTTTCATCCACACATTATGTCATCTTGTGTAGGATTGGTGCATGTGGTCCGCTGCCAGCATCTTCCATTGTATGCATTTTTTGCTGGGGATTGCCGTTAGCAATGGATCACTTGCAGAGGAATTGCTCCCCTGACTATAAACACACTACAGTGCTTGGGCTTGAGCATTTCCTCCCATTTAGGCCACTTTATTCAGTGATTTTTCTTTACATGTAAACAACAGGTATGGGGGGGCACACTACAAAAGGGAACACCAGGCAGTATACTGATAATACACTTTATTGTGTTAAAATATTTAAGAACATACCCCTAAAATATACATAAAATGTAAACCTAATACAAATCTATATAATGCACACAAGGTAATAATATACCGCAAATAGGTGGTTAGTAATATCAATCCTATATAAATTTCCACAATACACTGTGATATCCAGCAAATGTCCAGATGTGGTGGATTAATAATGAACAGTTCTTGTTAAATCACCCCCAAACATGTACGTAACAGTCTTAGACTGTGGGGCCCAAATTTGATCCAAAGAGCTTGCTGGGTATCGCCTATAGTGATAGGCTCAATACCGCTGCCTCCCACAATACGATACTGGTAATGTATATGCTCTGACTGAGCTCGGTCTTATCGGTCTTCACTGCTTGTACTGCAGCGTTGGTCTGAAAGGCCGCACACTCGCAGCGTCCCACGTGGTGTGCCTCTGCCTGTACGTTGCGTCCCACGTGACCTGGTGTCCAAGGAGACCGAATGCTTACTTTGGTGACGTCAGTATTGTGCGACAGCTTTCACAGCTGCGATACTTGGTCCACTTTTCTTCCTTTCTTTGCCGGCTTTGTTCTTTTTCTTTGGCTTTAGGTGGCTCAACGCTCACTCTAACAACCGCCAGACGCGTTTCGGGGTCTCACGCCCCTTCCTCAGTGGCCTCCTGAGTGAATGGATCCTCACTCTTTATAAATGGTTAACTCCACCCACCATCCTCCATATTTTTTGTGCATATAGTATATTCCGGAGTGGATTCACCCTTTGTGGAGCGGGTCATCTGTGCATTTATATTTGTACATTTCAACAATTCATTAAATAAAACCATAAAACAATAAATATACCCTATATATATAAACCCCCCCCCATTAAGATATAGGCAATTGGAGAGGGCTACAAAGTCACATACAAAATATCAATAAACGCACAGAAAACGCATTAAAACCGCTGTTATGCTACATGCGTTTTCTGTTGCGTTTCTTCCTATTTAGGGAAGGCTAATTGTCTGGAGGAGATCTTGCCGGACGAAAGTGGGAGATTCTGTTATTATTGTAGCTTAGGAAAAGCCTAAGATTGATATTACTAACCACCTATTTGCGGTATATTATTACCTTGTGTGCATTATATAGATTTGTATTAGGTTTACATTTTATGTATATTTTAGGGGTATGTTCTTAAATATTTTAACACAATAAAGTGTATTATCACTATACTGCCTGGTGTTCCCTTTTGTAGTGTGCCCCCCCATACCTGTTGTTTATGTTATATTTCTCACTTGGTTCTGAGGGTGGGACCTGGGGGAGAGCACCATTTCCGTATAGAGAGGAGGTGAGCCGCTGTATCTTTTCTAAACCTTTTCTTTACATGTATTGAATATGCTAATGCTTGTCATTGGTAACATTCTGGTGCACCTGGTAGCCTGTGTCACATGGCCTGTTATAGGTGGGGATCGCTGCCTCCAACCCCCTCCCATTGTATTAGGGATCTTACTATGGAGGTATGTAGGAGCTTGGCTGTGAGTCGGTCCTTAGCACTTATCAGACTGTGTTCACACACGATAGGTAGTTTAGCGGTAGGACTCATGCCATATTTTCATCCATACATTATTTCATCTTGTGTAGGATGTTTTTGTGGTGCACGTGGTCCGCTGCCGCCATCCTCCATTGTATGCATTTTTGCTGGGGATTGCCGTTAGCAACGGATCAGTTACGGAGGAATTGCTCCCCCGATTATAAACACGCTACAGTGTTTGGGGTTGAGCATTTTCTCCCATTTAGGCCACTTTATTCAGTGATTTTTCCAAACATTGTTTTCTATAATATAATTAAAAAGATCAGAACTGAGAGTCGGCACATAGAAAAGCCGTCATGGATGCTTTGCTTTGGAGTGGTAGAATCAGACACATTGTGCAGCCACAAAAAGTTGGCAGAGGTCCATAACACCTGAAGCAGTAAACTGTTAATGTTACTGAACCAGCTCAGTCACATCAGGGAAGCAGGGAAGTGTACCGAGATAAATAGATGAGAACTGCAGAGCCGCTGATTAAAGTGTACAGGTCGGAAACATTAGTACTAAGACCATAGAGAAAGAAAAAGACCCCGAGCTGAAAAGTGTAGTTTAAAATCCTGCACAATGCCTAATGTTGTACTCTATTTCAGTGTGTAATGTTGCATTCCCAAAAGATACCAAACAAATAGTTTTCAAACATTTCCTTAACAAGTGACATTTATGCCAGTAGTTGCTTTTCTATATTAGGAAAGTCTTCAGACCCTTTCACTCTTTTAACATTTTGCTATATTGAGACCTTGTTCAATTCCCCCCCCCCCCCCCATAATTCTGCACTCAATACCCCATAATGACAACGTGAAAACAGAATGTTCGAAATCTTTGCTAATTTATTGAAAAAGAAAAACTAAAATCTTGCATTGATATAAATATTCAGACCCTTGACTCAGGATTTAGTTTAAGAACCTTTGGCAGTGATTACACCCTCCAGTCTTCTTGGGGATGATGCCACAAGGTTTGCAAACCTGGATTTGGGGATTTTCTGCCATTCTTCTCTGCAGATCCTCTCAAGCTCTGTCTGGTTGGATGTGTACCGTCGGTACTCATCCATTTTGCAGTTCTCTCCAGAGATGTTGGGTTCAAGTCAAGGCTCTGGCTGGGCCACTCAAGAACATTAACAGAGTTGTCCCTAAGCCACTTCTATGTTGTCTCGGCTGTGTGCTTAGGGTCAGTGTCTTATTGGAAGGTGAGCCTTCAGCCCAGTCTGAGGTCCAGAGCACTCAATAATGTCTCTGTACTATAATCAGCTTCCCCTCAACTCTGACCAGTCTCCCTGTACAAGCCACTGAAATACCCCCACCGCATGATACTGTCACGACCATACTTCACTGTAGGGATGGTATTAGACAGGTGATGAATAGTGCCTTGGTTTCAGATACATATGCACCCCTTCCAATTTGAAAATATCAACTTGGTTCCAAGATAGCGGCTTTCAAAATGGCCATCGTGTTGGACACGTCCCCTCACAGATTTGCCCCTTCCTTTTAATAACATGCCACACACCAGATGGTGTTCCCAACCAACGTTTATTCAGGTGTATTTATACTTGTTGGCCACCCTGGACATATATATATATATATATATATATATACACTCACCTAAAGAATTATTAGGAACACCATACTAATATGGTGTTGGACCCCCTTTTTCCTTCACAACTGCCTTAATTCTACGTGGCATTGATTCAACAAGGTGCTGATAGCATTCTGGGTGTTGGTCCATATTGATAGGATAGCATCTTGCAGTTGATGGAGATTTGAGGGATGCACATCCAGGGCACGAAGCTCCCGTTCCACCACATCCCAAAGATGCTCTATCGGGTTGAGATCTGGTGACTGTGGGGGCCATTTTAGTACAGTGAACTCATTGTCATGTTCAAGAAACCAATTTGAAATGATTCGAGCTTTGTGACATGGTGCATTATCCTGCTGGAAGTAGCCATCAGAGGATGGATACATGTTCTCATTCTGTTTACGCCAAATTCGGACTCTACCATTTGAATGTCTCAACTGAAATCGAGACTCATCAGACCAGGCAACATTTTTCCGGTCTTCAACAGTCCAATTTTGGTGAGCTCGTGCAAATTGTAGCCTCTTTTTCCTATTTGTAGTGGAGATGAGTGGTACCCGGTGGGGTCTTCTGCTGTTGTAGCCCATCCGCCTCAAGGTTGTGCGTGTTGTGGCTTCACAAATGCTTTGCTGCATACCTCGGTTGTAACGAGTAGTTATTTCAGTCAACGTTGCTCTTCTATCAGCTTGAATCAGTCGACCCATTCTCCTCTGATCTCTAGCATCCACAAGGCATTTTTGCCCACAGGACTGCTGCATACTGGATGTTTTTCCCTTTTCACACAATTCTTTGTAAACCCTAGAAATGGTTGTGCGTGAAAATCCCAGTAACTGAGCAGATTGTGAAATACTCAGACCGGCCTGTCTGGCACCAACAACCATGCCACGCTCAAAATTGCTTAAATCACCTTTCTTTCCCATTCTGACATTCAGTTTGGAGTTCAGGAGATTGTCTTGACCAGGACCACACCCCTAAATGCATTGAAGCAACTGCCATGTGATTGGTTGACTAGATAATTGCATTAACCACCTCCGGACCGCCTAA
The DNA here is from genome assembly GCF_905171765.1 of Bufo bufo. Classification (NCBI taxonomy): domain Eukaryota; kingdom Metazoa; phylum Chordata; class Amphibia; order Anura; family Bufonidae; genus Bufo; species Bufo bufo. Next base: position 556,893,516 of record NC_053392.1, read on the forward strand.
CGCAGGATCGCGTTCCGGAGGTGGCAGCGCTGCGCACAATCACGCATCTACGCGTCATCTCGCGAGACTCGAGATTTCCTGTGAACGCGCGCACACAGGCGCACGCGCTCACAGGAACGGAAGGTAAGAGAGTTGATCTCCAGCCTGCCAGCGGCGATCGTTCGCTGGCAGGCTGGAGATGTGTTTTTTTTAACCCCTAACAGGTATATTAGACGCTGTTTTGATAACAGCTTCTAATATACCTGCTACCTGGTCCTCTGGTGGTCCCCTTTGTTTGGATCGACCACCAGAGGACACAGGTAGCTCAGTAAAGTAGCACCAAGCACCACTACACTACACTACACCCCCCCCCGTCACTTATTAACCCCTTATTAGCCCCTGATCACGCCTGATCACCCCATATAGACTCCCTGATCACCCCCCTGTCATTGATTACCCCCCTGTCATTGATCAACCCCCTGTAAAGCTCCATTCAGATGTCCGCATGATTTTTACGGATCCACTGATAGATGGATCGGATCCGCAAAACGCGTACGGACGTCTGAATGAAGCCTTACAGGGGCGTGATCAATGACTGTGGTGATCACCCCATATAGACTCCCTGATCACCCCCCTGTCATTGATTACACCCCTGTCATTGATCAACCCCCTGTGAAGCTCCATTCAGATGTCCGCATGATTTTTACGGATCCACTGATAGATGGATCGGATCCGCAAAACGCATACGGACGTCTGAATGAAGCCTTACAGGGGCGTGATCAATGACTGTGGTGATCACCCCATATAGACTCCCTGATCACCACCCTGTCATTGATTACACCCCTGTCATTGATCAACCCCCTGTAAAGCTCCATTCAGATGTCCGCATGATTTTTACGGATCCACTGATAGATGGATCGGATCCGCAAAACGCATACGGACGTCTGAATGAAGCCTTACAGGGGCGTGATCAATGACTGTGGTGATCACCCCATATAGACTCCCTGATCACCCCCCTGTCATTGATTACCCCCCTGTCATTGATCAACCCCCTGTAAAGCTCCATTCAGATGTCCGCATGATTTTTACGGATCCACTGATAGATGGATCAGATCCGCAAAACGCATACGGACGTCTGAATGAAGCCTAACAGGGGCGTGATCAATGACTGTGGTTATCACCCCATATAGACTCCCTGATCACCCCCCTGTCATTGATTACACCCCTGTCATTGATCAACCCCCTGTAAAGCTCCATTCAGATGTCCGCATGATTTTTACGGATCCACTGATAGATGGATCAGATCCGCAAAACGCATACGGACGTCTGAATGAAGCCTTACAGGGGCGTGATCAATGACTGTGTTGATCACCCCATATAGACTCCCTGATCACCCCCCTGTCATTGATCACCCCCCCTGTCATTGATCACCCCCCCCCCCCTGTCATGCTGCATTCAGATGTCCGTATGATTTTTACGGATCCACGGATACATGGATCGGATCCGCAAAACACATACGGACATCTGAATGGAGCCTTACAGTGGGGTGATCAATGACAGGGGGGTGATCACCCCATATAGACTCTCTGATCACCCCCCTGTCATTGATCACCACCCCTGTCATTGATCACCCCCCCTGTCATTGATCACCCCCCTGTCATTGATCACCCCCCTGTCATTGATCACCCCCCCTGTCATTGATCACCCCCCCTGTCATTGATCACCCCCCTGTCATTGATCACCCCCCTGTCATTGATAACCCCTCTGTAAGGCTCCATTCAGACATTTTTTTGGCCCAAGTTAGCGGAATTATTATTTTTTTTTCTTACAAAGTCTCATATTCCACTAACTTGTGTCAAAAACTAAAATCTCACATGAACTCACCATACCCCTCACGGAATCCAAATGCGTAAAATTTTTTAGACATTTACACTGCGTGCAGAATTATTAGGCAAATGAGTATTTTGACCACATCATCCTCTTTATGCATGTTGTCTTACTCCAAGCTGTATAGGCTCGAAAGCCTACTACCAATTAAGCATATTAGGTGATGTGCATCTCTGTAATGAGAAGGGGTGTGGTCTAATGACATCAACACCCTATATTAGGTGTGCATAATTATTAGGCAACTTCCTTTCCTTTGGCAAAATGGGTCAAAAGAAGGACTTGACAGGCTCAGAAAAGTCAAAAATAGTGAGATATCTTGCAGAGGGATGCAGCACTCTTAAAATTGCAAAGCTTCTGAAGCGTGATCATCGAACAATCAAGCGTTTCATTCAAAATAGTCAACAGGGTCGCAAGCAGCGTGTGGAAAAACCAAGGCGCAAAATAACAGTCAATGAACTGAGAAAAGTCAAGCGTGCAGCTGCCAAGATGCCACTTGCCACCAGTTTGGCCATATTTCAGAGCTGCAACATCACTGGAGTGCCCAAAAGCACAAGGTGTGCAATACTCAGAGACATGGCCAAGGTAAGAAAGGCTGAAAGACGACCACCACTGAACAAGACACACAAGCTGAAACGTCAAGACTGGGCCAAGAAATATCTCAAGACTGATTTTTCTAAGGTTTTATGGACTGATGAAATGAGAGTGAGTCTTGATGGGCCAGATGGATGGGCCCGTGGCTGGATTGGTAAAGGGCAGAGAGCTCCAGTCCGACTCAGACGCCAGCAAGGTGGAGGTGGAGTACTGGTTTGGGCTGGTATCATCAAAGATGAGCTTGTGGGGCCTTTTCGGGTTGAGGATGGAGTCAAGCTCAACTCCCAGTCCTACTGCCAGTTTCTGGAAGACACCTTCTTCAAGCAGTGGTACAGGAAGAAGTCTGCATCCTTCAAGAAAAACATGATTTTCATGCAGGACAATGCTCCATCACACGCGTCCAAGTACTCCACATCGTGGCTGGCAAGAAAGGGTATAAAAGAAGAAAATCTAATGACATGGCCTCCTTGTTCACCTGATCTGAACCCCATTGAGAACCTGTGGTCCATCATCAAATGTGAGATTTACAAGGAGGGAAAACAGTACACCTCTCTGAACAGTGTCTGGGAGGCTGTGGTTGCTGCTGCACGCAATGTTGATGGTGAACAGATCAAAACACTGACAGAATCCATGGATGGCAGGCTTTTGAGTGTCCTTGCAAAGAAAGGTGGCTATATTGGTCACTGATTTGTTTTTGTTTTTTTTGAATGTCAGAAATGTATATTTGTGAATGTTGAGATGTTATATTGGTTTCACTGGTAAAAATAAATAATTGAAATGGGTATATATTAGTTTTTTGTTAAGTTGCCTAATAAATATGTACAGTAATAGTCACCTGCACACACAGATATCCCCCTAAAATAGCTAAAACTAAAAACAAACTAAAAACTACTTCCAAAAATATTCAGCTTTGATATTAATGAGTTTTTTGGGTTCATTGAGAACATGGTTGTTGTTCAATAATAAAATGAATCCTCAAAAATACAACTTGCCTAATAATTCTGCACTCCCTGTATATTCCAGACTTATTCTCACGCTTTAGGTCCCCTAGAATGCCAGGGCAGTATAAATACCCCACATGTGACCCCATTTCGGAAAGAAGACACCCCCAGGTATTCCGTGAGGGGCATATTAAGTCCATGAAAGATTGAAATTTTTGTACCAAGTTAGCGGAAAGGGAGACTTTGTGAGAAAAAAATAAAAAATATCAATTTCCGCTAACTTGTGCAAAAAAAAAAAAAATTCTATGAACTCGCCATGCCCCTTATTGAATACATTGGGGTGTCTTCTTTCCAAAATGGGGTCACATGTGGGGTATTTATACTGCCCTGGCATTCTAGGGGCCCCAAAGCGTGAGAAGAAGTCTGGTATCCAAATGTCTAAAAATACCCTCCTAAAAGGAATTTGGGCACCTTTGCCCACCTAGGCTGCAAATAAGTGTCACACATCTGGTATCGCCGTACTCAGGAGAAGTTGGGGAATGTGTTTTGGGGGGTCATTTTACATATACCCATGCTGGGTGAGATAAATATCTTGGTCAAATGCCAACTTTGTATAAAAAAATGGGAAAAGTTGTCTTTTGCCAAGATATTTCTCTCACCCAGCATGGGTATATGTAAAATGACACCCCAAAACACATTCCCCAACTTCTCCTGAGTACGGAGATACCAGATGTGTGACACTTTTTTGCAGCCTAGGTGTGCAAAGGGGCCTATATTCCAAAGAGCACCTTTCGGATTTCACAGGTCATTTACCTACTTACCACACATTAGGGCCCCTGGAAAAGGCCAGGGCAGTATAACTACCCCACAAGTGACCCCATTTTGGAAAGAAGACACCCCAAGGTATTCCGTGAGGGGCATGGCGAGTTCCTAGAATTTTTTATTTTTTGTCACAAGTTAGTGGAAAATGATGATTGTTTTTTATTTTATTTTTTTTCATACAAAGTCTCATATTCCACTAACTTGTGACAAAAAATAAAAACTTCCATGAACTCACTATGCCCATCAGAAAATACCTTGGGGTCTCTTCTTTCCAAAATGAGGTCACTTGTGGGGTAGTTATACTGCCCTGGCATTCTAGGGGCCCAAATGTGTGGTAAGGAGTTTGAAATCAAATTCTGTAAAAAATGACCAGTGAAATCCAAAAGGTGCTCTTTGGAATATGGGCCCCTTTGCCCACCTAGGCTGCAAAAAAGTGTCACACATCTGGTATCTCCGTACTCAGGAGAAGTTGGGGAATGTGTTTTGGGGTGTCATTTTACATATACCCATGCTGGGTGAGAGAAATATCTTGGCAAAAGACAACTTTTCCCATTTTTTTATACAAAGTTGGCATTTGACCAAGATATTTATCTCACCCAGCATGGGTATATGTAAAAAGACACCCCAAAACACATTCCTCAACTTCTCCTGAATACGGAGATACCACATGTGTGACACTTTTTTGCAGCCTAGGTGGGCAAAGGGGCCCATATTCCAAAGAGCACCTTTCGGATTTCACTGGTCATTTTTTACAGAATTTGATTTCAAACTCCTTACCTCACATTTGGGCCCCTAGAATGCCAGGGCAGTATAACTACCCCACAAGTGACCCCATTTTGGAAAGAAAAGACCCCAAGGTATTCGCTGATGGGCATAGTGAGTTCATGGAAGTTTTTATTTTTTGTCACAAGTTAGTGGAATATGAGACTTTGTATGAAAAAAAAAAAAAAAAAAAATTCATCATTTTCCACTAACTTGTGACAAAAAATAAAAAATTCTAGGAACTCGCCATGCCCCTCACGGAATACCTTGGGGTGTCTTCTTTCCAAAATGGGGTCACTTGTGGGGTAGTTATACTGCCCTGGCATTTTCCAGGGGCCCTAATGTGTGGTAAGTAGGTAAATGACCTGTGAAATCCGAAAGGTGCTCTTTGGAATATGGGCCCCTTTGCACACCTAGGCTGCAAAAAAGTGTCACACATCTGGTATCTCCGTACTCAGGAGAAGTTGAGGAATGTGTTTTGGGGTGTCATTTTACATATACCCATGCTGGGTGAGAGAAATATCTTGGCAAAAGACAACTTTTCCCATTTTTTTATACAAAGTTGGCATTTGACCAAGATATTTCTCTCACCCAGCATGGGTATATGTAAAAAGACACCCCAAAACACATTCCTCAACTTCTCCTTAATACAGAGATACCAGATGTGTGACACTTTTTTGCAGCCTAGGTGGGCAAAGGGGCCCATATTCCAAAGAGCACCTTTCGGATTTCACTGGTCATTTTTTACAGAATTTGATTTCAAACTCCTTACCACACATTTGGGCCCCTAGAATGCCAGGGCAGTATAACTACACCACAAGTGACCCCATTTTAAAAAGAAGAGACCCCAAGGTATTTCGTGATGGGCATAGTGAGTTCATAGAACTTTTTATTTTTTGTCACAAGTTAGTGGAATATGAGACTTTGTAAGAAAAAAAAAAAAATCATCATTTTCCGCTAACTTGTGACAAAAAATAAAAAGTTCTATGAACTCACTATGCCCATCAGCGAATACCTTAGGGTGTGTACTTTCCGAAATGGGGTCATTTGTGGGGTGTTTGTACTGTCTGGCCATTGTAGAACCTCAGGAAACATGACAGGTGCTCAGAAAGTCAGAGCTGCTTCAAAAAGCGGAAATTCACATTTTTGTACCATAGTTTGTAAACGCTATAACTTTTACCCAAACCATTTTTTTTTTACCCAAACATTTTTTTTTATCAAAGACATGTAGAACAATAAATTTAGAGCAAAATTTATATATGGATCTCGTTTTTTTTTGCAAAATTTTACAACTGGAAGTGAAAAATGTCATTTTTTTTAAAAAAAATTGTTAAATTTCGATTAATAACAAAAAAAGTAAAAATGTCAGCAGCAATGAAATACCACCAAATGAAAGCTCTATTAGTGAGAAGAAAAGGAGGTAAAATTCATTTGGGTGGTAAGTTGCATGACCGAGCAATAAACGGTGAAAGTAGTGTAGGTCAGAAGTGTAAAAAGTGGCCTGGTCTTTCAGGGTGTTTAAGCACTGGGGGCTGAGGTGGTTAATGAGAAATAGAACAGGTGTTCCTAATAATTCTTTAGGTGAGTGTATATATATATATATATATATATATATATATATATATATATACAGTACAGACCAAAAGTTTGGACACACCTTCTCATTCAAAGAGTTTTCTTTATTTTCATGACTATGAAAATTGTAGATTCACACTGAAGGCATCAAAACTATGAATTAACACATGTGGAATTATATACATAACAAACAAGTGTGAAACAACTGAAAATATGTCATATTCTAGGTTCTTCAAAGTAGCCACCTTTTGCTTTGATTACTGCTTTGCACACTCTTGGCATTCTCTTGATGAGCTTCAAGAGGTAGTCCCCTGAAATGGTTTTCACTTCACAGGTGTGCCCTGTCAGGTTTAATAAGTGGGATTTCTCGCCTTATAAATGGGGTTGGGACCATCAGTTGCGTTGAGGAGAAGTCAGGTGGATACACAGCTGATAGTCCTACTGAATAGACTGTTAGAATTTGTATTATGGCAAGAAAAAAGCAGCTAAGTAAAGAAAAATGAGTGGCCATCATTACTTTAAGAAATGAAGGTCAGTCAGTCAGCTGAAAAATTGGGAAAACTTTGAAAGTAAGGGCTATTTGACCATGAAGGATAGTGATGGGGTGCTGCGCCAGATGACCTGGCCTCCACAGTCACCGGACCTGAACCCAATCGAGATGGTTTGGGGTGAGCTGGACCGCAGAGTGAAGGCAAAAGGGCCAACAAGTGCTAAGCATCTCTGGGAACTCCTTCAAGACTGTTGGAAGACCATTTCAGGTGACTACCTCTTGAAGCTCATCAAGAGAATGCCAAGAGTGTGCAAAGCAGTAATCAAAGCAAAAGGTGGCTACTTTGAAGAACCTAGAATATGACATATTTTCTGTTGTTTCACACTTGTTTGTTATGTATATAATTCCACATATGTTAATTCATAGTTTTGATGCCTTCATAGTCATGAAAATAAAGAAAACTCTTTGAATGAGAAGGTGTGTCCAAACTTTTGGTCTGTACTGTATATATGTATATTGTAAGGGATTGCTCTCTAAAGCAAGGCTGCGATGACAGATTCCTGCTCAGTAGGGTTGAGCGAACCCGAACTGTAAAGTTCGGGTTCGTACCGAACTTTAGGATTTTGGGACCCCGGACCCAAACCCGAACATTTCCGTAAAAGTTCGGGTTCGGTGTTCGCCGCTTTCTTGGCGCTTTTTGAAAGGCTGCACAGCAGCCAATCAACAAGCATCATACTACTTTCCCCAAGAGGCCATCACAGCCATGCCTACTAATAGCATGGCTGTGATTGGCCAGAGCAGCATATGACCCAGGCTCTATATAAGCTTGAGTCACGTAGCGCTGCACGTCACTCTGCTGTTACAAGTGTAGGGAGAGGATGCTGCTGGACTTGTGATTTCAGGGAGAGCATAGGAGAGAATCTAACTCAGCGATCTACAGACAAATAGTAGTGTGGGTGCAGGGCACTATCGTTTTACCCTGCCCTGAGCTCATTGACCAGAAAATACAAACTTTTAGAATTCTGTTAGTTAGGTGGGTGGCGGCGGCGGCCATTTTATGCATGCTCAGTGCACCAACACTGCATCTGAGATTTTGAGACATTGCAAATCACCAGTTTTTTGGGGCAAACTACAACATCTGTATTAGTCAGTGTGCAATTTAAATTAGAAATACACCCATCATATTCTGGGGTTTAAAAAAAACACAATTTAAAAAAAAAAACTGTATTTTCCAGATCTGCAAGTGTTAAATTCAAGTTTAATATATATAGTTTTCATATTCTGTTAGCAAAAAAAGACTTTTTTGGCAATCTACAACATCTGTTTTAGTCAGGGTGCAATTTAAGGTAGAAATACACCCATTATTTTCTGGGGTTTAAAAAACACACAATTTTTTTCAAAAAACTGTATTTCCCTGATCTGCAAGTGTTAAATTCAAGTTTAATATATACAGCTTTTATATTCTTTTAGCAAAAAAATACTTTTTTGGCAATCTACAACATCTGTATTAGTCAGTGTGCAATTTAAGGTAGAAATACACCCATCATTTTCTGGTGTTTGAAAAACACACCCTTTTGACAAAAAACACTATTTTCAGGCCTTGCAGCATCAGCACGTGTGAAATTACAGGCTTATATACTGCTGTCAAATTCAGTTTTTAAACAAACACTCATTTGGGCACCAAAAATTTAGTTGGCAGCCTTTGATGCAGATCTCATTGTGAGATACACCCTAAATACATTTGGGTTACATTCAGAGATTTTAATTACCGCCATTTGGTGCACCAATATTGAATTCAGGCCTACACTGGTTCAGGCCCTGTGAGATTCCCCCTCTACATACAGGGGTTTGAATTAGGCATTTGAAATACAGCCATTTTGTGCAAAGATATATTTACTTCAGTGTATCTAATAGGTTGTCTAGGACGGCTCTCTCTCTAGTTGGAGATGGTAAGGTGCTCCAAACAGATGATGCACTCTATTCATCAAAGTCAAATAGTGCAGAAAGGGATGGATGGGCACTCTTATAAGTGAACTCACACGGACACAATGCAAGTATTTCACTATAGTATATTTATTAAATCAGTGCAGTTTCTAGCGTTGGATTAACCCACAACGGGTTATTTGACACCTTTACTGGATTGATGAACTTATTTTCCCACATATATTGATTATTTGCCCTCGAATATTTGGATACCATTGCTGCTATATAAATATATAAGAGACACTTGGACAGAGTGCTACCATACCATTAACGTATGTTACCAATCCCATGAGATATTGGACTATTTCAAGCTCGAGACTATACCCACTTGAGAATGGTATCAATTTCTCCAGATCATTAACTTTCGCCTGGATTTTGGACCCCATATTTTTAAGCTTGCGTCGCAGACAGCCGCCCTACAGTGGATGCTTGCAGATTACGATTGTGTGGTTGCTGATCCATATGTTTTAAACAAGATCTTATCGCCTATAACTGCATTTAATATTTATAACTTTTTGTAGCATTGTATTGCCTTTTAGGAAGTATTGCCTTTTAGGAAGTATTGGTCCGAACATTTTTAATATTGCAACATATTCTATTCTATTTATACCGACATTGAGATATATATATATATTTTTATATGTAGTACATAACGCTAGAAACTGCACTGATTTAATAAATATACTATAGTGACATACTTACATTGAGTCCACGTGAGTTCACTTATAAGATATATTTATATACTTCAGGCCTACACTGGTTCAGGGCTTGTGTGATCCCCCCTATACATACAGGGGTTTGAATTAGGCATTTGAAATACAGCCATTTGAAATACAGCCATTTTGTGCAAAGATATATTTACTTCAGGCCTACACTGATTCAGGGCGTATGTGATCCCCCCTATACATACAGGGGTTTGATTCAGCCATTTGAAATACAGCCATTTTGTGCAAAGAAATCTTTACTTCAGGCCTACACTGGTTCAGGGCATGTGTGATCCCCCCTATACATACAGGGGTTTGAATTAGGCATTTGAAATACAGCCATTTGAAATACAGCCATTTGAAATACAGCCTTTTTGTGCAAAGATATATTTACTTCAGGCCTACACTGATTCAGGGCGTGTGTGATCCCCCCTATACATACAAAGGTTTGATTCAGCCATTTGAAATACAGCCATTTTGTGCAAAGAAATCTTTACTTCAGGCCTACAGAGGTTCAGGCCCTCTGAGATATCACCTCTGCATACAGGGGTTTGAATTAGGCATTGGAAATACAGCCATTTGAAATACAGCCATTTTGTGCAAAGAAATATTTACTGCAGGCCTACACTGATTCAGGGCGTGTGTGATCCCCCCTATACATACAGGGGTTTGAATTAGGCATTTGAAATACAGCTATTTGAAATACAGCCATTTTGTGCAAAGATATATTTACTTCAGGCCTACACTGGTTCAGGGCGTGTGTGTTCCCCCCTATACATACAGGGGTTTGATTCAGCCATTTGAAATACAGCCATTTAAAATACAGGGATTTTGTGCAAAGAAATCTTTACTTCAGGCCTACACTGATTCAGGGCGTGTGTGATCCCCCCTATACATACAGGGGTTTGAATTAGGCATTTGAAATACAGCCATTTGAAATACAGCCTTTTTGTGCAAAGATATATTTCCTTCAGGTCTACACTGGTTCAGGGCATGTCTGATCCCCCCTATACATACAGGGGTTTGAATTAGGCATTTGAAATACAGCCATTTGAAATACAGCCACTTTGTGCAAAGATATATTTACTGCAGGCCTACAGAGGTTCAGGCCCTCTGAGATACTACCTCTACATACAGGGGTTTGAATTAGGCATTTGAAATACAGCCATTTTGGGCAAAAAAATCTTTTATTCAGGCCTAGTCTGGTTCAGGCCGTGTGAGATACACCCTTTACATACTGTCGTTCTATTCTACTATTAATTAAACACCCATTTAGGGCAAGATCCTAAATTTTAAAAATATGAGGAGAGCGTCACATAAGGGACGTGGCCCAGGTCGTGGTGCTGCTGGTGAAGCTCCTGTTGCAGGGAGAGAATGTGGTCGATCGATGCCAGCTACACGCACAAGTGAAACCTCTTCCTCAGGTGCGAGTAGGCGACAAAACCTGCAGCGGTATTTGGTCGGGCCTAATGCTGTTCTACGAATGGTGAGGCCTGAACAAGTACAGCCGATAGTAGATTGGGTTGCTGACAGTTGATCCAGTTCCTTCACATTGTCTCCCACCCAGTCTACTGCTGAAAGACCACAGTTGGCACCTGCAGCCGATGTCCATCAGTCTTTCACCTCAGCCACTTGCAAATCAGCCAAGCAGTCTGAGCCCCAAGTCATGCAGCAGTCTCTTCTGCTTTTTGATGACTCTGTTAGCAGGGTTTCCCAGGGCCATCCACCTAGCCCTGCCCCAGAAGTGGAAGAGATTGAGTGCACCGATGCCCAACCACTTATTTTTCAAGATGAGTACATGGGAGGACCATCCCAGCATGTCTCGGATGATGATGAAACACAGGTGCCAACTGCTGGGGCTTTCGAAAGTGTGCAGACCGACAAGAAAGTCAGGGGTAAAGACTGGGTGGAAGATGATGTGTAGGACAATGAGGTCCTCGACCCCACATGGAATCAAGGTCATGCGAGTGACCGATGTAGTTCGGAGGAAGAGGCGGTGGTCGCACAGAGCCACCAGCACAGCAGAAGAGGGAGCAGGGTGCCAAAGCGGAGCGGCCGTCCTCTAGACAGTACGCCTCCTACTGCCCACCGCAGCAAGGGACCGAGCACACCAAAGCCAGCTCCAAGGAGGTCCCTGGCGTGGCAGTTCTTCAGACAATGTACTGACGACAAGACACGAGTGGTTTGCGCGCTGTGCAATCAGAGCCTGAAGCGAGGCATAAACGTTCTCAACCTGAGCACAACCTGCATGACCAGGCATTTAAGTGCAAAGCACGAGTTGCAGTGGAGTAGACACCTCAAAAACCAAGAAAGGTCTCTGGCTCCTCCTGCTTCCTCTTCTGCTGCAGTCACGGCCTCTTCATCCACCTCTGGAGTGACAGTGCCACCTGGCACCCCGCAAACAGAGGATCTGCCAGCAACACCAACACCTGGGCATCTCCACAATGTCCCACGGAAGCGTTCATCTCTCCATATCCCAAACACTGGAGAGGAAGATGAAGTACCCCCCTACCCACCTGCGATCCCTAGCCCTGAATGCCAGCATTTCTAAATTACTTGACTTTGAAATGCTGTCATTCCGTCTGGTGGAGACGGATAGTTTTAAAGGCGTTATGGCCCGGATCGGATGGGCTCCCGTTCGGCATATACAAGTGCCATGCGGGGGTGCTTCTGCCCGGGCTGCTGCAGGTTCTGGATGCATCTAGTAAATGTGGAAAGCTGCCCCCGTCTTTGACGGAGGCAACGGTTACCCTGATTCTTAAGAAGGGGAAAAATGGCAATAAAGTTGAGGATTATCGCCCTATATCGCTGCTTAATGCAGACTACAAAGTAATCGCTAAAGTCCTCTCCAACAGGTTAAAAAAAGTAATAACTGGCCTAGTCCACACAGATCAGACAGGGTTTATCCCCGGGCGACAGATCCAGACTAATATACGCCGGACCATCCTTAACATTCAGATTGGAGGGGGGGAGGACCGCTCCATCCTGTCTCTGGACGCCGCCAAGGCGTTTGATCGGGTGGAGTGGTCCTTCCTCTGGCGCGTCATGCATAGGATGAACTTGGGCCAGGAATTTATTGGATGGGTTAAATTGCTATATAGTGAAGCAACGGCCAGAATTAGGGTAAACGGGGTACTCACCCCTGCCGTTTCCCTAATGCGGGGGACACGGCAGGGCTGCCCCCTCTCTCCGCTCCTCTTTTCAATCTTTATGGAACCCTTCGCCTGTAGGATACGGGCTGATCCTTGTATATTGGGCTTTGGGGGGAGAGGGACGGACGATAAGATCTGTCTATATGCAGACGATGTATTGCTCTATTTGAATGATGGATGGAGAAGCGTCCCAGATGTTATGCGGATAACAGAGGAATTTGGTAGAATTGCCGGATATGAGATAAACTGGGTAAAGTCTGTGCTCTTCGCCCTGAATCGGATGCCTCCACCTAACGACCTCAGGGTCAGAATTATCGCTCCAACAGACCATTTAGACTATTTAGGGATAAAAATTAGCAATACCATCAGGGACTATAGTACATTAAATATCACCCCTTTAGTTGCAAAAATAAGGAAAAAATTAAGGGTTTGGCAGAAACTTCCACTCTCGCAGATTAATAGGATTGCGTTGATTAAAATGGTTCTGTTGCCTTGGATATTGTACACGGTTAGTTCCTGCCCCGCCTGGATTGAGGATAGTGTTTTCAATCTGATTGATCGATTGATAAATGACCTGATATGGGGCAGAAAAAGGGTCCGTATTAAGTTACAATATTTGCGAATGGCGGCAGGTAATGGTGGCCTAGGCCTGCCCCATTTCCAAATTTATTACCTGTCTTCACAACTACAGTGGTGCATCAATACTGGGGATGGAGTATTATTATCCCATATTTCAGGGCAACTTCAACAGCATACACATAATATATTCAGTATACTGGAATCCGGGCTTCTCGAGCGTGTGGATCTTCCCTGCCCCATTGGGGCGGCGCTACAGAAGACCTGGAATAAAATTAAGGTGCTTATTCAGGCCCCTCAAGTGCTGGATTTTTCCCCGTTATGGGATAACCCGGCGTTAACTGAGTTCTCGACACTTAATGAAAATGAATATTGGACTCGAAGAGGTATTACGTTAGTCTCACATATATGCACAAAAGGGAAAATTAAATTAATAGGGGAACTGTTTCAACATACACCAATAACGGCATTAGAACACTATAGATATTATCAACTACAACATGCATTAGCATGCACGCTTAAAAAAATACCTTTGATAACAGTTATTCAGAGGTTTTTATCACTTTGTTATAATATAGTCGGGAATAAAGTTAAGATTTCACTAATATATAGGAGATTTATTGAGGAATTAAGCACGGTTACTAAATTTAAAAGTGTAGATAAATGGAAGGCGGATATAGGGGAATGCAACCCTTCACAATGGCGGGAAATATATCAAAATATCAAGAAGGCCTCCCTTTCACGACAACACCGGTTGACACAATTCAAAATAATACATCGTCTATACGTTACTCCGAGTCTTCTATCTAAAATGTATAGTAATAAGTGTCAGGAATTTAGTTGCTTGAAATGCTCTTTTGTCGCTGCCGGTTTTGTGCATATGCTGTGGGATTGCCCAGTTATTAAGATCTTTTGGGGTAGCATATTTCAGGAGATGGCGGTACGAAGTGGGAATAGCCCCCCCTTAACTATCGAAGTAGTCGTGCTAGGACTTTTCCCCCCTGAGTATAAAAAAAGAGCTACCAAAAATGAACAGATCTACTGGCTGAAGGGATTCCTGTTGGCTAAGGTAATGATTCTGCGACAATGGGTGAAAGATAGATCCCCAACAATAAAGGAATGGCAAAGTTTAATGGCAAGAATAACCGACTTTGAGGACATGAAACGGCGTGGGGTGAGCTATCCTACAGAGACGGGAGCATTGAGAGGGGAAATGGCGAGAGGCAACGCCTTGATTGGAACTGATGACCACCCATGAGTTGTGGCTATGCCCTAATAATAATAATAATAAAAAAAATAAAAAACAAAAAAACAAACTGCCAGATATTCTTAAACAACAAATACCATTACACCAGTCCACACCAAACAGGAATAGGATCCGATTTGACGAAGTTTTGAGAATTGCCCAAGAGAGGGATATGAGCGCCCTACCGCCCCTCGCGGCGGCCGCACCAGGTCAGGTATGCAGGGTGGGGGGAGCCCCCCTCCCCCCACCTTGCATACCTAACCTGGTGCGGCCGCCGCGAGGGGCGGTAGGGCGCTGGGGGGTTGGGGGGGGGATGGGCTTTTGATATGTATGACAGAAAGTTGTTATTAATCCAGGGTAATCCTGGATATAGATGTTTTTGTATGTATATACGTTGTTTAGTACTGAAGCGATATATCGCTTAAATGTACCTGTCATACGTGCTCATTCTCTATGATTAGATATTTGTTTTATACTGTCCCTTCTATGTAAGAAAAGCAATAAAGATATTTCTACCGAAAGGCGTTATGGCGGTGGCTGTCCCACAGTACGTCGTGCCCAGCCGTCACTACTTTTCAAGGCGAGCCATCCCTTCCCTTCACAACCAAGTAGGGGACAAAATCAGGTGTGCACTGCGCAACGCCATCTGTGGCAAGGTGCACCTGACTACGGATACGTGGACCAGTAAGCACGGTCAGGGCCGTTATATCTCCATAACAGCACACTGGGTAAATGCAGTGGCGGCTGGGCCTGAGGCGGATAGCAGTTTGGCGCATGTCCTTCCACCACCGAGGATTGCAGGGCGCTTCAGTTTGCCTCCTGTTGCTTCCTCCTCCTACTCAGATTTCTCATCCTCTACCAGCTACTCATCCGGTCAGCGTAACACCTTCACCACCAACTTCAGCACAGCCAGGGGTAAATGACAGCAGGCAGTTTTAAAACTTATCTGTTTGGGGGACAAACCCCACACCGCGTAGAAGCTGTGGACAGGCCTTGAACAACAGACCGATGAGTGGTTTGTGCCAGTCAGCCTCAAGCCCGGCCTGGTGGTGTGCGATAATGGGCGAAATCTCGTAGCAGCTCTGGGACTAGCCGGTTTGACGCACATCCCTTGCCTGGAACATGTGCTGAATTTGGTGGCGCAGAGATTCCTTAAAAATTACCCCGACATGTCAGAGCTGCTGCATAAAGTGCGGGCCGTCTGTGCGCGCTTTCGGCGTTCTCACCCTGCTGCTGCTCGCCTGTCAGCGCTGCAGCGCGTAACTTCGGCCTTCCCGCTCACCGCCTCATATGCAACGTGCCCACAAGGTGGAACTCCACCTTGCACATGCTGGCCAGACTGTGCGAGCAGCAGCAGGCCATAGTGGAGTTTCAGCTGAAGCTCGCTCGGCGGAACAGCACCCCTTCACCACCAATGACTGGGCCTCCATGCGAGACCTGTGTTCCTTGTTGCGCTGTTTCGAGTACTCCACCAACATGGCCAGTGCCGATAACGCCGTTCTCAGCGTTACTATCCCACTTCTATGCCTCCTTGAAAAAATGCTCATGGCGATTATGGAAGAGGATGTGTCACAGGAGGAGGAGGAGGAAGAGGGATCATTTCGTAGGGTTTCCGGCCAGTCATTCCCAAGTGGCTCCGAGGGTGGGTTCCTGCACCCACAAACCCAAGGTACACAATTGTCCAGCCAGGGCACAGTTCTGGAGGATGAGGAGGTGGAGAATGAGAAGATGCAGGAGGAGGAACCATGTTCACAGACCAGCTCATGGCCATCACTGGTGCGTGGATGGGGGCATACAGAGGACACAGACGATACACCTCCCACAGAGGACAGCTTTTCGTTGCCTCTGGGCAGCCTGGCACACATGATCGATTACATGCTGCAGTGTCTCCGCAACGACCGCCGAGTTGCCCACATTCTAACTTGTGCTGATTGCTGGGTGGCCACGCTGCTGGATCCCCGTTACAAGGACAACGTACCGTACTTAATTCCGTCACTGGAGCGTGATCGTAAGATGCGCGAGTACAAGCGCACGCTGGTAGACGCGCTGCTGGTGGCATTCCCACCTGACAGCAGGGGCACAGTGGAAGCACAAGGCGAAGGCAGAGGAGGAGGAAGAGGTCGCAAATGCAGCTGGGGCACCGCCAGCACCTCAGAAGGCAGAGTTAGCATGGCCGAAATGTGGAAAAGCTTTGTCAGCACGCCATAACAACCAGCATCACTAGCTGATATTGAACGTGATAGCAGGAGGCAGCATTTCACCAACATGGTGGAGCAGTATGTGTGCACACGCCTACACGTACTGAATGACGGGTCTGCCCCCTTCAACTTCTGGGTCTCCAAATTGGGCACATGGCCTGAGCTTGCCCTTTACACCTTGGAGGTGCTGGCCTGCCCTGCAGCCAGTGTATTATCTGAACGTGTGTTTAGCACGGCAGGGGGCGTCATCACAGACAAGCGCAGCCGCCTGTCCACAGCCAATATGGACAAGCTCACGTTCATTAAAATGAACCAGGCTTGGATCCCACAAGACTTGTCTGTACCTTGTGCAGAATAGACATTTATACCACCATCAAACATACATTCTTGTACTCAAGTCAAGTGATTCTTTGTTTTCTTTTTTTTTATTTGTCCCAATATTTTGGGGGCTACCTACCCCAATAAAAAATAAATAAAAAAACATTGTTGGCTACCTCCCCCTCCTCCATTGATGCCTCCACCTACAACACCACATTCACCGCCTCCTCAACCTCGGGTGACATTTTACCATTTTTGGCGTATACAAACACCTGCTGTGCCTGGGTGACATGGGCCTAAATCTCTCAAAATCCTCTGTTCTATTGCTGGGTGACATGGCCCCCTTTTGCCGTGAATGAACCCCTGCTGTGCCTGGGTGACATGGGCCTAAATCTCTCAAAATCCTCTGTTCTATTGCTGGGTGACATGAACCCCCTTTTGCCGTGAATGAACCCCTGCTGTGCCTGGGTGACAGGGGCCTAAATCTCTCAAAATCCTCTGTTCTATTGCTGGGTGACATGAACCCCCTTTTGCCGTAAATGAACCCCTGCTGTGCCTGGGTGACATGGGCCTCGTTCTCTCAAAATCCTCTGTTCTATTGCTGGGTGACAAGAACCCACTTTTGCCGTGAATGAACCCCTGCTGTGCCTGGGTGACAGGGGCCTAAATCTCTCAAAATCCTCTGTTCTGTTGCTGGTTGACATGAACCCCCTTTTGCCGTGAATGAACCCCTGCTCTGCATTGCTGACAGGGAACTAAATTTAGTGAAAACATCTGTTACTGATCGGAAGATGCGCAACTACAAGCGCACGCTGATGATGGCATTCCCACCTGACAGCTGGGGCACAGTGGAAGCACAAGGCGAAGGCAGAGGAGGAGGAAGAGGTCGCCAACGCAGCTGGGGCACCGCCAACACCTGAGAAGGCAGGGTTAGCATGGCCAAAATGTGGAAAAGCTTTGTCAGCCTTGCAGGTGCTGACCTGCCCTGCAGCCAGTGTATAGTGTGAACGTGTGTTTAGCACGGCAGAGAGCATTATCACAGGCCGCAGCCAATGTGGACAAGCTTACGTTTATTAAAATGAACCAGGCATGGATCCCACAGGACTTGTCCGTGCCTTGTGCAGAAAAGACATTTATACCAGCCTCAACCATCCATTCCTGTACTCAAGTGCACTTATTCTTTGTTTTATTTTCTTATATGTCCCAAAATTTTGGGGGATACCCCAATTTAAAAATAAAAAAATAACACAAATCAGTGTTGGCTGCCTATTCCTCCTTCACCGCCGCTTCTACCTACACCGCCACGTCAACCTACACCGCCACATCCACCCATCCACCTCCTCCTCAACCACCTACTCCTAGATCCAGATTGTTATTTTTAATTTTTCTGTATTTTATGTTATTTTAAGTCATTTCCCTATCCACATTTGTTTGCAGAACAGTTGCCATGCGCTTAAGCAAATTTTGATGCCTTTTGCAGCCCTCTAGCCCTTTCCAGGACTATTTTAGAGCCATTTTAGTGACCAAAAGTTCGGGTCCCCATTGACTTCAATAGGGTCCGGGTTCGGGGTCTGGACCCCCAAATTCTGGCTTCCTCAGCCTTGTATCCCCACAGCCCTCCTCCTCCCTCCTCTGCAGGCTTCCTTTTCCAAGTCCTCTCTCATACTCATACACATTGGGTTGTTTTATACCTCCGTGATTATCTTAGCAGTCCTCATCTGTGATCTCCTCAGCTAAAGGAAATACTTGTACTGGAAGGGTGTGGATTTCCGTTATACATGCCTTCCAGCACTATACTGTACAGATTACCATTTTATATATATATATATATATATATATATATATATATATATAGAAGATGAAAAAGGGCAGCACTCCACTGGATAAAAATAAAACAAACTTTATTTACCCATAAGGCTACAGCCTTATGGGTAAATAAAGTTAGTTTTATTTTTATCCAGTGGAGTGCTGCCCTTTTTCATCTTCTATATTTTGTTGGATTGGCTTTTATCCACACTGGGCCTGTGCACCCTTTTTTCTAATTTTCATTGTGACGGTGCTGCCATCCCCTTTTTTTCTTCTTTATATATATATATATATATATATATATATATATATATATATTTATATATATATATATATATATATATATTGTTCTGCCCAGCAGGGTTAGAAAATTATTCTAGTTCATTCTGCCAGAGTCTTGGTATTTCCCAAGTCGTCAGTGTGGTTATAACACCATCTAGCAGTGTTAAGTTGTATTACACTTTCTTTTTCCTGCTGCAGAGACTACTGCATTGTGGGTTGTGCACTGCATTGTGAGAGTGCAAAGCATTCTGGGTAAGAGAAGTCTCCAGGAGACATCAGCAGAGCTGTCCTATGCATGTCTCCTTCTCAAACTCCACCATCCTTGTATAAGCATATCTGGTGAGAGATCTATCTTTGTTTCAGGGATATTGTGTTATGCAGAGCTGTTCCGCTAGTTGTGATTGTTATTCAGGAAAGTTGTTACTACTGTTAGCTAGACATGTAATCCTATGTATATTCAGCCATTTTACCATGTGCTTTCAGTATTAATGCAAATGTTATAGTACATGCTATCTATACTTTATACTTATACTTGCTATTTGTATTCTTATTGTTTTACAAATCAAACAATCCTGTTTTACCAATAAACAAGCTAGACTACAAGAACAGTTGTTATGTAAGCGGGTGTGGACCCACTGTACCACTGACTGGCTGTACTCTGGAAGGGCATGACTAAGCAACTACCTGGTCTTCACTAGAGCCTATGATGTGAGGATAGGCTTGAGCCATTAGGGTAGTTGCCAGGTGCCACTCCAGAGCAGTCCCCGAGTCAGTGGCAGCTGACCAGGGGGTCAGAGTACCCGGTGCAAGCGCCAAGGGGACGTGCGTGGCCAGGACGTTCTGCGTCTGGACAGGTGGCAATCAAGAAAGGTCAGTAAGCGAAGTCCGAGGTCAGAGGCAGGCAGCAAACAAACAAAGTCCATAAACAAGATCCGAGGTCAGAGGCAGGCGGCAAACAGGCAAAGTTCATAAACGAAATCCGAGGTCAGAGGCAGGCGGCAAACAGGCAAAGTCCAGGACTTCAATAAGCAAGGTCCGGTACACAGCGAAGCAGAGAAGAGAGACACCTTAGCACTTGGAGATAGACAGTGGCGTCGCCAGGGGGGGGGCCAGAGGGGGCCACGGCCCCCCCTATATCATGCTGTGCCCCCCCATGTGCCCCCCCAACTAAAATGCCCCCCCTAAGTGAAGTGAGCCGCCAGCGTCTTCACACAGCGTCCGGCTGCAGAGCAGAGTGAGGAGGGGAGAGGGGGCGGGGCATGCACGGCAGTTCCCGATAGGCTCCGCCCACCTTCCAGGCAGGAAAGGCAGTGAGTGCAGAGCCAGTAGCCGGAGCATGAATGAAGATGAAGAACTGAAGTCCAGACTCCAGGCAGAGAGTGATTCAAGCGACCCAGAGTGAGTGACAGTCCCTGAGTGCAGAGTCCCACCCTGTGTAATTAGGTGAGAGGAGGGGAGAGGCGGCCATTATATTAATAACAAAGAGGGAAACATTATATTAATAATAAATAGGGGGCCAATACATTAGTATTAATGTAATGTCCCCCTCTTTATTATTAATATAATGGCCCCCTCTTTATTATTAATATAATGGCCCCTCTTTATTATTAATGTACTGGCCCCCTCTTTATTATTAATGTAATGGCCCCCTCTTTATTATTAATGTAATGGCCCCCTCTTTATTATTAATATAATGGCCCCCTCTTTATTATTAATGTAATGGCCCCCTCTTTATTATTAATGTAATGGCCCCCTCTTTATTATTAATATAATGGCCCCCTCTTTATTATTAATATAATGGCCCCCTCTTTATTATTAATATAATGGCCCCCTCTTTATTATTAATATAATGGCCCCCTCTTTATTATTAATGTAATGACCCCCTCTTTATTATTAATATAATGGCCCCCTCTTTAATAACAAAGAGGGGGCCATTATATTAATAATAAAGAGGGGGCTATTATATTAATAACAAAGAGGGGGACATTATATTAATAATAAAGCGGGGACATTATATTAATAATAAAGAGGGGGCTATTGTATTATTAACAAAGAGGGGGACATTATAATATACAGGGGAAATAATATTATGAGGAATGGAGGACTATCTGGCTCTAGCACAGTATTGGGGGGCAGCAGGATGAGTTGTTGAGACACCAGGAAGGAGAGGATGAGAGTAAAGTGAGGAACCTAAAAAAATTTCTGTGAAACTCTGCAGAGACGAGAAGCGGCTGAAAGAAAGTATCATGGCGGTCTTATCTCTGAATGAAGACGTCGAGGAGAGTCTACATCACAGGAGACGTCACTGGATGTAACAGGTATGGGGCGATATTATACTGTAATAATAATGTCCATGCACATATCTGTTTCACAGTAGGGTTGGGGGAGGAGATTGAGAATATGGCCCACACTGCCGCATTCGGCCCCAGACTTCAGATCACACTGTGTGTGTTCTGAATTCTGGGGGCTTACACCCATCTACTACATTATCTGTACTCAGTTATCACTGTGTTATCAGTGGTGTTACATAGGACTGCAGGTGATCTACTACAGTATCTGTTAAAAGGGGCGTGCCTGCCTATCAGAGGCCGGCGCAGGCGGCGCGATGACGTCATCGCGCCGCCTGAGCCTTACAGCGCGGGACACAGAAAGAGTCTGCATCGCATCGCATCGCTGACACTGAGGTAAGTATAAGTGTTTTTTTTGTTTGTTTGTTTTTTTACAATAGTGTTACTGGCACATTATGGGGGCTTATTACAATGGGGGAGGGACTTAATACTGGCACATGATGGGGGGGACTTAAAACTGGCACATGATGATGGGGGGGACTTAATACTGGCACATGATGATGGGGGGACTTAATACTGGCACATGATGATGGGGGGACTTAATACTGGCACATGATGGGGGGGACTTAATACTAGCACATGATGATGGGGGGGACTTAATACTGGCACATGATGGGGGGCTTAATACTGGCACATGATGGGGGGGCTTAATACTGGAACATGGAGGGGATTAATACTGGCACATGATGGGGGGGCTTAATACTGGCACGTAATGGGGGGGCTTATTACTGGCACGTAATGGGGGGGGCTTATTACTAGCACGTAATGGGGGGCTTATTACTGGCACATTGGGGGGCTTATTACTGGCACGTGATGGGGGCTTATTACTGGCACGTGATGGGGGGCTTATTACTGGCACGTGATGGGGGGCTTATTACTGGCACGTGATGGGGGGCTTATTACTGGCACGTGATGGGGGGCTTATTACTGGCACGTGATGGGGGGCTTATTACTGGCACGTGATGGGGGGCTTATTACTGGCACATGATGGGGGCTCTTGTTACTGCCACGTGATGAGGGCTTATTACTGGCACATTGGGGGGCTCTTGTTACTGGCAGTGGCACGTTATTGAGGGCACTTATTACTGGCACATTATTGGTGGGCACTATAGCGGCATCTACTGAGGCCACAAAGAAGGGGTGTTTTATATGGGGGGCTCTGTACAGTAGCATTTTATACTGGGACACATTATGGTGGGTACTATGGAGAAGGGGAGACAGGAGTACTATGGAGTCATCTACGGGGGGCACTAAGAAGGGGTATTTTATACTTGCAAATTATGGGGGACACTGAGGGCATCTACTGGGGCACGATATATGGGGCATTTTATACTGGTACATTATGGGGGGCACTAGCAGGAAGGGGGAGAGGAGCACTATGGAGGCATTTACTGGGGCACTATATAGTTTTTTTTTATACTGGCACATTATGGGGGACATTAGCTCAACTGGGGGCATAAGGGGGTATGTTTTGCACATTATAAGGAGAATTATTTCTACTGGGGGGCATTATGGTGGGTTTTATTACTCCCCCATGGTATGACCCCCTAGTAGCAGCACCAGCCTCTCCCTGCTCTGCTATCCCTCTGCCCCTTCTCCAAATCCTTATTATGAAATCTTTCTCATTAGGATAAAACACAACATCAGCTCCGCCGAGCCCCCGGCCAAAGTGTTGAAGTGGTGTCCGAGATCCCCAAGGGCCAAGCCAAGTAACTGTAAGTGTTCATGTGAAATATGTTTATTTTATATATGTACACTCCTGTGAGAGGCGGGGAGGGAGATCTGTGGATGACACTGTTATGGAGGGGGAAATGGGGATGACACTGTCATGGGGTGGATCTGTGGATGACACATATAGCATAAGATGCTATATACGGTACGTGGCATCCACAGATCCCCCTCTCTATAAAAGTGTCATCCACAGACAGCTGGACTTTTCTTCCCTGTTGCGGTTTTAGGTATTGGGTAAAGTATTGCAGCATTTCTAAGCATACTTGTGTAAATGTATCGTTGTTATAGCTGCCCCCCCTACTTTTGTCCTGGCCCCCAGTGTGCCCCCCCCAAAATTTGAAAGCTAGAGACGCCACTGAGCGTCCGGCTGCAGAGCAGAGTGAGGAGGGGAGAGGGGGCGGGGCATGCACGGCAGTTCCCGATAGGCTCCGCCCACCTTCCAGGCAGGAAAGGCAGTGAGTGCAGAGCCAGTAGCCGGAGCATGAATGAAGATGAAGAACTGAAGTCCAGACTCCAGGCAGAGAGTGATTCAAGCGACCCAGAGTGAGTGACAGTCCCTGAGTGCAGAGTCCCACCCTGTGTAATTAGGTGAGAGGAGGGGAGAGGCGGCCATTATATTAATAACAAAGAGGGGGACATTATATTAATAATAAATAGGGGGCCAATACATTAGTATTAATGTAATGTCCCCTTCTTTATTATTAATATAATGGCCCCCTCTTTATTATTAATATAATGGCCCCCTCTTTATTATTAATGTAATGACCCCCTCTTTATTATTAATATAATGGCCTCCTCTTTAAAAACAAAGAGGGGGCCATTATATTAATAATAAAGAGGGGGCTATTATATTAATAACAAAGAGGGGGACATTATATTAATAATAAAGAGGGGGCTATTGTATTATTAACAAAGAGGGGGACATTATAATATACAGGGGAAATAATATTATGAGGAATGGGGGACTATCTGGCTCTAGCACAGTATTGGGGGGCAGCAGGATGAGTTGTTGAGACACCAGGAAGGAGAGGATGAGAGTAAAATGAGGAACCTAAAAAAAATTCTGTGAAACTCTGCAGAGACGAGAAGCGGCTGAAAGAAAGTATCATGGCAGTCTTATCTCTGAATGAAGACGTCGAGGAGAGTCTACATCACAGGAGACGTCACTGGATGTAACAGGTATGGGGCGATATTATACTGTAATAATAATGTCCATGCACATATCTGTTTCACAGTAGGGTTGGGGGAGGAGATTGAGAATATGGCCCACACTGCCGCATTCGGCCCCAGACTTAGGTCACACTGTGTGTGTTCTGAATTCTGGGGGCTTACACCCATCTACTACATTATCTGTACTCAGTTATCACTGTGTTATCAGTGGTGTTACATAGGACTGCAGGTGATCTACTACAGTATCTGTTAAAAGGGGCGTGCCTGCCTATCAGAGACCCGCGCAGGCGGCGCGATGACGTCATCGCGCCGCCTGAGCCTTACAGCGCGGGACACAGAAAGAGTCTGCATCGCATCGCTGACACTGAGGTAAGTATAAGTGGTTTTTTTTTGTTTGTTTTTTTACAATAGTGTTACTGGCACATTATGGGGGCTTATTACAATGGGGGAGGGACTTAATACTGGCACATGATGGGGGGGACTTAAAACTGGCACATGATGATGGGGGGGACTTAATACTGGCACATGATGATGGGGGGGGACTTAATACTGGCACATGATGATGGGGGGGACTTAATACTGGCACATGATGGGGGGGACT
Source organism: Bufo bufo (assembly GCF_905171765.1). Taxonomy (NCBI): domain Eukaryota; kingdom Metazoa; phylum Chordata; class Amphibia; order Anura; family Bufonidae; genus Bufo; species Bufo bufo. The sequence goes on from NC_053392.1 coordinate 556,918,678, forward strand.
TAATACTGGCACATGATGATGGGGGGGACTTAATACTGGCACATGATGGGGGGCTTAATACTGGCACATGATGGGGGGGCTTAATACTGGCACATGATGGGGGGCTTAATACTGGAACATGGGGGGGCTTAATACTGGCACATGATGGGGGGGCTTAATACTGGCACGTAATGGGGGGGCTTATTACTGGCACGTAATGGGGGGGCTTATTACTAGCACGTAATGGGGGGCTTATTACTGGCACATTGGGGGGCTTATTACTGGCACATTGGGGGGCTTATTACTGGCACGTGATGGGGGGCTTATTACTGGCACGTGATGGGGGGCTTATTACTGGCACGTGATGGGGGGCTTATTACTGGCACATGATGGGGGGCTTATTACTGGCACGTGATGGGGGCTTATTACTGGCACGTGATGGGGGCTCTTGTTACTGGCACGTGATGGGGGCTTACTACTGGCACATTGGGGGGCTCTTGTTACTGGCAGTGGCACGTTATTGAGGGCACTTATTACTGGCACATTATTGGTGGGCACTATAGCGGCATCTACTGAGGCCACAAAGAAGGGGTGTTTTATATGGGGGGCTCTGTACAGTAGCATTTTATACTGGGACACATTATGGTGGGTACTATGGAGAAGGGGAGACAGGAGTACTATGGAGTCATCTACGGGGGGCACTAAGAAGGGGTATTTTATACTTGCAAATTATGGGGGACACTGAGTGCATCTACTGTGGCACGATATATGGGGCATTTTATACTGGTACATAATGGGGGGCACTAGCAGGAAGGGGGAGAGGAGCACTATGGAGGCATTTACTGGGGCACTATATAGTTTTTTTTTATACTGGCACATTATAGGGGACATTAGCTCAACTGGGGGCATGAGGGGGTATGTTTTGCACATTATAAGGAGAATTATTTCTACTGGGGGGCATTATGGTGGGTTTTATTACTCCCCCATGGTATGACCCCCTAGTAGCAGCACCATCCTCTCTCTGCTCTGCTATCCCTCTGCCCCTTCTCCAAATCCTTATTATGAAATCTTTCTCATTAGGATAAAACACAACATCAGCTCCGCCGAGCCCCCGGCCAAGTGTTGAAGTGGCGTCCGAGATCCCCAAGGGCCAAGCCAAGTAACTGTAAGTGTTCATGTGAAATATGTTTATTTTATATATGTACACTCCTGTGAGATGCGGGGAGGGAGATCTGTGGATGACACTGTTATGGAGGGGGAAATGGGGATGACACTGTCATGGGGTGGATCTGTGGATGACACATATAGCATAAGATGCTATATACGGTACGTGGCATCCACAGATCCCCCCCATAGCAGTGTCATCCACAGATCCCCCTCTCTATAAAAGTGTCATCCACAGACAGCTGGACTTTTCTTCCCTGTTGCGGTTTTAGGTATTGGGTAAAGTATTGCAGCATTTCTAAGCATACTTGTGTAAATGTATCGTTGTTATAGCTGCCCCCCCTACTTTTGTCCTGGCCCCCAGTGTGCCCCCCCAAAATTTGAAAGCTAGAGACGCCACTGGAGATAGACAAGCTAACACCATAAGGTTGCTCAGGCATCTTCCTGTGGTAGGAAGTGCCTTTAAATACCTGCTGCAATCCAGCCATAGGCTGGTGAGACAGAGGGCATGTATCTGCTGCTTCATAGATGAAGAGAGACACACCAACATAAGCTCAAACACCAGTACAAGTCTCCAGCAGGAAGGAAACTCTGGCATGGAACATAGATAGCATAGTTAAAGGGGTTGTCCGAGTTATGAAAAAAAAATATATATAGCACTGAAAATCTGATGGGCAGCAATATATAACTGAGCTAAGCAAGTTTTATGCAAAAAAATATATCTATTTCCTCATTTCCCTGGTTATTTTCTGGCCCTTGTTTACATGCAATAAAAACAATCTCCCCCCCCCCCCCCCGCTCTGCTAAGGGAGTGACATGTCTGCCTGCTGGGAGAATCAGCAGCATGTTGTATGTGTAGGACTACAAGTCCCAGCTGTATAATGACACTGCTAAGGGAGTGGATACAAGAACTGCCCTGAGTGCTGGGAGAATCAACAGCAACGTGTAAGTGTAGAACTACAAGTCCCAGCTGTATAATGACACTGCTAATACACACAGGATCTTCCCCCGACCTTCTTGTGCAATGCTCTTTCTAGTCTGTCAGCTCCTGTGCCCAGAATTGTCACTGCCTGCAGCTAACCAGTCTGTGCAGCTGAAGGGGTTAAAAATCCTAGGAGAGAGCAGACAGCCCGGCAATGAAGGGGGCGTGGCCAGCACAGTGACGTCTGGTTTACAGGCTTGTAAACAAACTTTATCAGAGCAGGGAGAGAAGCTGACATCACAGGTCATGTGACCCTCAGTCAAATCTGATAAACCAGGCACTGCAGATAAAGTGAGTGAATTGTACAGTTGTTATATTTGCCTAGTTAGGAACATAGAAAGAACAAAAAAATAACTCGGACAACCCCTTTAAGTTACCTGCTGCCCAAGCTTGTCAGCACAGAGGCTGGAGGGAACCCTGCGCCCGTGCCCACGGTTAGGGGCAGCGGCGCCGGCACGGACCACTGGGCTAACAGTACCCCCCTTCTTATGCCCCCTCTCCTCAGGCCTGGTCCAGGACAATCATTTTTTCAGAAGAAGAGGAGCATTGATTATCTCTCTGGGTTTCCAAAATCTCTCCTCAGGGCCAAACCTCTTCCAATCCACCAGAAACATTGTTTTCCCTCTACTCTTTATCATCCCCAGAATGGCCTTTACTTCATAGACTTTCTCATCACTGATCGCAACATAGTATATAAGGCCGAAAAAAGACATTTGTCCATCCAGTTCGCCCTGTTATCCTGCAAGTTGATCCAGAGGAAGGCAAAAAAAAAAAATGTGAGTTAGAAGCCAATTTTCCCCACTTCCATTCAGGCAGTCAGATAACGACCCCTTTCTAGTAGATATAGCCTGTAATATTATTATACTCCAGAAATACATCCAGGCCCCTCTTGAACTCTTTTAGTGAACTCACCATCACCACCTCCTCAGGCAGAGAGTTCCATAGTCTCACTGCTCTTACCATAAAGAATCCTCTTCTATGTTTGTGTACAAACCTTCTTTCCTCCAGGCGCAGAGGATGTCCCCTTGTCACAGTCACAGTCCTGGGAATAAATAGATGGGAGAGATCTCTATACAGACCCCTGATATATTTATACATAGTAATTAAATCTCCCCTCAGTCGTCTTTTTTCTAAAGTGAATAACCCTAATTTTGATAATCTTTCAGGGTACTGTAGTTCCCTCATTCCAGTTATTACTTTAGTTGCCCTCCTCTGAACCCTCTCCAGCTCTGCTATGTCTGCCTAATTCATAGGAGACCAGAACTGTACACAGTACTCCATGTGTGGTCTGACCAGTGATTTGTAAAGTGGTAGGACTACGTTCTCATCAAGTGCATCTATGCCCCTTTTGATGCAACCCATTATCTTATTGGCCTTGGCAGCAACTGCCTGACACTGTTTTTTACAGCTTAGTTTGTTGTTCACTAAAATTCCTAGTTCCTTTTCCATGTCAGTGTTACCCAGTGTTTTACCATTTAGTATGTACTGGTGACTTGCATTATTCCTTCCCATGTGATAACCTTACATTTGTCAGTGTTAAACCTCATCTGCCACTTCTCTGCCCAAGCCTCCAATGAAAATCTACCCAGATCCCTCTGTAGTAGTATACTGTCCTCTTCCATGTCAATTACTTTACACAGTTTAGTGTCATCTGCAAAAAAAATAATTTTACTGTGCAAGCCTTCTACAAGATCATTAATAAATATATTGAGGATAGGGCCCAGTACTGACCCTTGAGGTACTCCACTAGTGACAGTGACCCAATCTGAGTGTGTAAATAAACACCCTCTGTTTTCTATTACTGAGCCAGTTACTTTCCCACATCGCAGTCCGAGCATTTTCATTTTATATACTAACCTTTTATGTGGTACAGTGTCAAATGCTTTGGAGAAGTCCAGATATACGACAACCATTGATTCGCCGCTGTCAAGTCTAGAACTTACCTCCTCACAGAAACTGATTAAATTAGTTTGACATGACCAATCTCTCATGAAGCCATGCTGATATGGTGTTATTTGCTTATTTTCATTGAGGTGCTCCAAGATAGCATCTCTTAGAAAATCTTCAAACAGTTTACCCACAACGGATGTTAAACTTACCGGCCTATAGTTTCCGGGCTCTATTTTTGGACTCTATGCGCCAATCCTGTGGAACACTCCCTGTCAGTATAGAGTCCTTAAATATCAGAAATAAGGGTCTGGCTATGACATTACTTAATTCTCTTAGGATACGGGGGTGTATGCCATCTGGACCTGACGATTACTTTATTTTAATCTTTTTAATACGCCGCTGTACTTCTTCCTGGGTCAGACAGGGCACTTTTAATGGGGAATTAACTTTCCCATTCTGCATTTCATCTGACAGTTTATTTTCTTCAGTGAATACAGTGGAGAAAAACATATTTAATAGCTTTGCTTTCTCCTCATCGCTCTCTGCAACTTCCCCGTCATTACTCTGTAAAGGGCCGACACCTTCAGATTTATACTTTTTACCATTTATAGAATTGAAGAACATTTTAGGGTTAGTTTTGCTCTCTTTGGCAATTAAACTCTCGGTCTCTAGTTTGGCCGCTTTTATTTGTTTTTTACATATTCTATTTTTTTCCTTATAGTTTTTCTATCGTCTATCATCTATCTCGTTTAGTAGTAGATTTTCTGTGGACTCTGGTATATTAGGTGGTTTATAATAAACTCCTATTAGTAATTTATTATTGTTTTTGCCTCAATGTATTTCTACCCACAGTGACTCCACATGTTCATGTTCCTCACTTAGGAGCAGAGACAGGAGCAGAGACAGATTTCTTGAAAAAACGATTCAGGATGACAAGCTTCAGCAGGGAGACGTGGAAGGAATTCGGTACCTGGAGGGAGGCCGGCAGCTTAAGTTTGTAGGAAATCTTTATCACCAGGACGGAATTTTGAAGAATCTCTATGTTTTTTATCCGTGGACTCCTTCATGCGCATAGAAGCCTCATTTAGAGCTCCTTTGTGGTGCATGTGGACCGTGCCGGCATCCTCCATTGTACGCATTTTTTGCTGGGGATGGTCGTTTGCTGCGGTCCACATGTGGTGGGACCTCTCCCCCAATGAGAAACACGCTACAGTGTTTGAGGTTTGAGCAGTTCCCCCATATTTGCCACTATATTTCTGTGATTTTGTTTTATATGTATTGAATGTGCCTTTACCTGGCATTTAAACATTCTTTTGCACCTGGTAACCTCCATCACATGGTATGATATGGGTGTGGCTTACAGGCTTGCTTTATTCACATTGCATTAGTTGTCCTGCTAGGCGGTTGTGTGGAAGCTTGGCTGTGAGCTGGATTTCATCACCTTCAGACCGTGTTCACACCATAGTTAGCATAGTGGTAGGACCCTTTCCATGCTGAGAGACCGTGACGTGGTGCATGATGGGCTCCGATGTGTTCCTGACAGGAATATATTGGCAAAAGTCTCATCTTTTAATATTTGCTTGTATGACTAGCTAGTATAGTCAGTGGCATATCCGTTTGGTGCATTTTTTTCTGTGATTTATATAATTATATTTTCATCCGCACAATGCTCTGTTTTGTGTAGGATGCCTTTGTGGTGCATGTGGACCGCGCAGGCATCCTCCATTGTACACATTTTTTGCTGGGGATGGTCGTTTGCTGCGGTCCACATGCGGTGGGACTGCTCCCCCAATGAGAAACACGCTACAGTGTTTGGGGTTTGAGCAGTTCCCCCATATTTGTTACTATATTTCTGTGATTTTGCTTTATATGTATTGAATGTGCCTTTAACTGGCATTTAAACATTCTTTTACAACTGGTAACCTCCATCACACGGTCTGATATGGGTGTGGCTTACAGTCTTGCTTTATTCACATTGCATTAGTTGTCCTGCTATGCGGTTGTGTGGAAGCTTGGCTGTGAGCTGGTTTTCATCACCTTCAGACCGTGTTCACACCATAGTTAGCGTAGTGGTAGGACCCTTGCCATGCTGAGAGACCGTGACGTGGTGCATGATGGGCTCCAATGTTTTCCTGACAGGAATATATTGGCAAAAGTCTCAGCTTTTAATATCTGCTTGTATGACTAGCTAGTATAGTCAGTGGCATATCAGTTTGGTGCATTTTTTTCTGTGATTTATATAATTATATTTTCATCCGCACAATGCTCCGTTTTGTATAGGATGCCTTTGTGGTGCATGTGGACCGCGCCGGCATCCTCCATTGTACGCATTTTTTTGCTGGGGATGGTCGTTTGCTGCGATCCATATGCGGTGGGACTGCTCCTTCAATGAGAAACACGCTACAGTGTTTGGGGTTTGAGCAGTTCCCCCATATTTGCCACTATATTTCTGTGATTTTGTTCTCATTTAGAGCTCCCCTAGTCTCCTCCCAGATTTTAGAGAACTCTCTTGAAGTGGCATCTGAAGAAGACGACACCGGGAGTGGGATATTCGGTTGTTGGCCATAAACAACAAGAAATGGCGATTTATTGGAAGACTCGCTGACATGATTGTTGTATGAGAACTCATCCCAAGGCAAAAGTTTGACCCAGTTGTCGTGATGACTGTTAGTGAAGTGGCACAAAAAATTTGTCACAATTTGGTTAACACGCTCCATCTGACCGTTGGATTGAGGATGATATGCTGACGAGAAGTCCAGAGATACATTTAATAGCTTGCAGAGAGCTCTCCAGAATTTTGACATGAACTGTACTCTATCGGACACAATACAGAATGGAAAGCCATGGAGATGAAAAATGTACTTGATAAATTTGTTTGCCAGTTGGGGAGTAGAAGGAAGTCCAGGCAGAGGGATGAAATGTGCCATTTTAGAGAAGCGGTCAACCACTACCTAAATTACAGAACAACCGGAGAAAATGGGTAGATCTGTGATAAAGTCCATGGCTATTTGCTGCCAGGGAACCTCAGGAACAGGAAGAGGAAGCAGAAGACTGGCTGGACGTTGTTTGGGAGTCTTATTTTGCGCACAGGATGGACGAGCAGCTATAAATTCTTGAATGTCTTGTCGCATGGATGGCCACCAGTACCGTTGAGCAATGAATTTGAAAGTCTTTCGTTGTCAGACCTGCAATTTTTGAGGAATGTCCCCAGACTAGAACTTGCTTCCTAAGGTTCTGCGCAACAAAACTCTTTCCGGGCGGAATCTCAGACAACTTGACATGACAAACAGCAATTTTTGCGGGATCAATGATGTGTTGAGGCTCTTCCTCCCGATCAGTAGCCTCAAAGCACCTTGAGAGAGCATCTGCTTTGATATTCTTCTCTGCGCCATGGAAATGAAGAATGAAATCAAAACGGGCAAAGAATAAGGACCCGCTGGCTTGACGGAGATTCAGTCTTTAAGCAGACTGCAAATATGTCCGATTTTTGTGGTCGGCGTAGGTCACCACAGAATAAGATGCTCCCTCTAAAAGCTAATGCCATTCCTCCAGTGCCATCTTGATGGTCAATAACTCCCTGTCCCCAATTGAGGAGCAAAGAAGGCCATGGAGAAGAAACCACAGGTTACCGTCTTACCGGAGGAAGCTTTTTGCGAAAGAACCACCCCAGCTCCAAGAGACGATGCATCCAACTCCAGATAGAATTGCTTGTTAGCATCAGGGTGATGGAGGACCTGAGCCGCAGAAAAGGCCTGCTTCAAGGCTTGGAAGACCGATTCAGCCTCAGCTGTCCAATTCTTAGGATTTTCTCCCTTACGGGTCAAGGCGGAGATGGGAGCAGTCAACGGTGAGAAGTGCGGCACGAACTGGCAATAGTAGTTGGCGAATCCCAGGAACCGCTGCATTGCGTTTAAACCTGAAGGACGAGGCCACTTTAAAATCGCTAACAGCTTCTCAGGATCCATCTGCAGGCCAGTATCGGATATTATGTATCCTAGGAATGGCAGAGAGGACTGCTCAAAGGAACATTTCTCGAACTTGGTGTACAGACGATTTTCTCTTAGTCTTTGAAGGACCAGACGAACCTGCTTCTGGTGAGTAGCCAAATCTGGAGAAAAAACAAGGATATCATCTTAGCTCCCCTGAGGCGATCAAACAATTCAGGAATTAGGGGAAGAGGGTACTTATTTTTTACGGTTATTTTGTTAAGACCCATGTAGTCGATGTATGGACATAGTGATCGATCTTTCTTCTTCACAAAGAAGAAACCTGCACCAGCTGGAGAGGTAGATTTGTGAATAAATCCTCTGTCGAGGTTCTCCTTGATATACTCAGACATGGATTGAGTCTCTGCTTGTGACAATGGATAGATGCATCCACGAGGAGGCGAGGAGCCCGGAACCACGTCAATAGGGCAGTCATACAGCCTGTGAGGAGGTATTGTCTCAGCCTCCTTCCTGTCAAAGACATCCGCATAAGCATGATAGGCTGCTGGCAGACCATGGAGATTGGGTGGTACCCGAGGTGACCAAGCTGGCTGAACAGAAGAAAGACACTTCCTAAGACTGTCCCCAACAAAGCACCTCCCTGGACCTCCAGTCAATGACAGGTTCATAAACACGAAGCCACGGAAGTTCCAGGAGGAGAGGATGAGATAGACTTGAGAAGACCAGGAATGAAATCTCTTCAGAATGAAGCGTTCCCACCTGTAATTTTACAGGTTCCATGATGAACTGTATAGACTCATATAGAGCCTTTCCATCGTCCGACGATACCTTCAGAGGACTCTGCAGGCGTCGAACAGGTATCTGATGATGATCCACTAGGCATTGTTGCAGAAAGTTCCCTGCTGCTCCGGAATCCAGAAGCACAGTCTCCATAAATCGAACATCACCTATCGACAAGGTTACTGGCAGAGTCAGAGGAGGAGAGGAATTGTCTTCACCTAGGGTTGCCTCCCCAACAGACCCTAGGTTCAGGAGTTTTCCTGGCTTCAGAGAACAGGAACAGAGAAGATGACCAGCACCGCCACAATAGACGCAAAGCCCCCTTGTACGACGGTGACCATGTTCTTGCTCAGTCAGCCTAACTCGGTCACCCTGCAAGGGTTGTGGCGCAGCCGCAGACGTAGAAGGCTGAGGGACTGAAGACGCTAGATGATATGGTCTACTCTCACGTGCTACCTCCTTAGCACGCTCCTGGAAGTGCAGATCAATCTGGGTGGCCAGGGAAATAAGGTCATCCACTAGATTCATAATGACTAGGTCACTCCTCTCCCAGAGTGGGTTATTCAGGCCAGGGCTTCTCTTGTAAGGTGAGACATTAAAAATGCGACCTTGGCTCGGTCAGAAAAAACTGATGCAGCATCAGTTCAAAGTGCAGAATTAATGAATCCTCTGCACTGTTTAGGGTCTCCATCAAAACGCGGCGGGGCTGACAGACGAGGACTAGAACATAGCACATAGGCTGTCGACGGAACTGGTGCCAGGTTAGCCGCTGCAGCGGGAGCTGGAGGTGCAGGGTTGGTGGGCGACACATTAAGGCGCATGTTAACATTGCGTAGATAGGACAGAATCTGAACCTGACATTCTCTCTCCTGAGCCAACTCCTGACACGGTTCAGGGAGGTTTGGTGGGTTCTGATCAGCGGGATCCATGGCCTGAGCAAACTGTTATGCAAGCGGGTGTGGACCCACTGCACCACTGACTGGCTGTACTCTGAAGGGGCGTGACTAAGCAACTACCTGGTCTTCACTAGAGCCTCTGATGGTGAGGATAGGCTTGAGCTGTTAGGGTAGTTGCCAGGTGCCACTCCAGAGCAGTCCCCGAGTCAGTGTCAGCTGACCAGGGGGTCAAAGTACCCGGTGCCAGCACCAAGGCCAGGAGGTTGCTGGTCTTGACAGGTGGTGATCAAGAAAGATCAGTAAGCGAAGTCCAAAGTCAGAAGCAGGCAACAAACAAACAAAGTCCATAAACAATATCCGAGGTCAGGGGCAGGTGGGAAACAGGCAAAGTTCATAAACAAAGTCCGAGGTCAGAGGCAGGGGGCAAACAGGCAAAGTCCAGGAGTTTAATAAGCATGGTCCGGTACACAGTGAAGAGAACAAGAGAGACACCTTAGCATTTGGAGATAGACAAGCTAAAACCATGAGGTTACTCAGGTATCTTCCTGTGGTAGGAAGTGCCTTTATATGCTGAAATGCTGAAATTCAGCTATAGGCTGGTGAGACAGAGGGCGTGTATGTGCTGCTTCATATGTGAAGAGAGAAACACCCACGTAAGCTCAAACACCAGTACACGTAAGCTCAAACACCAGTACAAGTCTCCAGCAGGAAGGAAACTCTGGCATGGAACATAGATAGCATAGTTAAAGGAAACTTGTCACCGGGATTCTGAGGACATGGGTTGCTAGATGGCCATGAAGGAGCCCAGCACCAGCCCGCATCCTCAGAATCTCCTCCTTGCTCCCCGACGTCAGAAAGCTAGAGCGCTGTAATCTCGCGATGCAAGCACAGGGAAGGAACACTATGACGACACTGCGCATATGCTAGCTCGCGCATTGCGAGATTACGACGCTGTAGCTTTCTGACGTTGGGTAGCAAGGAGGAGATTCTGAGGATGCGGGCTGGTGCTGGGCTCCTTCATGCTGGGGGGTGCTGGGTTCACCAAAGAGCATGATATCATTCAGCCCACAAGCTAAGCTGGATAAATTCCTTAAGTCTCCGATCACCAAAACACAGGGGGGTCAGAAGAACCTTCCGACTTTAGGGGGCGAGGAACAGGCTTCCCAGCTTTTAGGCATTGAGAGTCAAAAAGGGGGGCTACTACTAAGGATGACCGCTTAGAGATCATAGATGGCAAATTGGCGGATATCCAGAGTACAAACATGTCCGTCACGATGTTGGCTGCCTCCGTCTCCTCGCTACGGTCAGACCTAGCTTTGATTAAAAATTATTTAAATAAGACACAAGAAAAACTTGGAACAGGAAATGAGTACTGAGGTCCGGTCTGTGGGGGGCGAGGTGGCGGGGCTATCCAAAAAGGTTAAAGAAATGGAGCAGGAGCAGACTAGGCTTAGGAGTAAGTTGACCGATCTGGAAGATAGATCTCGTAGACAGAATTCCACTACCTTTAGTGTGGAACGCACGCATAGAATCCCCTTAAAAAACAGAGTAAAATAATAATCTGATCCAAATTTTTCCCGCCTTCTCCAGGGATACCCAGAATAAAAGGAGAGAATATAATGAGATTAAAAAAAGGTTGCACTCATCTAACATCAAATATGCTATGCTTTATCCTGCTACGCTTAGAATAGTATACAAAGAGAGGGTACACTTTCTTCGCACCCCAGCTGAGGCCACGGAGTGATTAGATTCTGTGGGTATATGAGCTTTATTTATAACGTGCTATAATACAATTGTTGAAAGAACTGGCTTAAGGGCGGTTTTAGATGAGGGTGGCGGGTGGTTTGGCGGTGGGTTGGGGGGGCAATTTAGGTAAGAGGTTTATGGGGTCTAGTGTCCTCATGAATCATTATGAGGTTAGGAGGGTTTGGGGGGGGTGGGGAAGGGATGTTGGGGGGATGTTAGGGGAGGGTTGGGGGGGGTGTTGGTATAGCTGTCCGCAATGGGATCTCTGTGTTGTAGTTCATGTGATGGAGCTACAGGGCATTCCCCCCTGTTTAGTCTTAGCCCGTTATGGTCTATAATATATTAACATGGAATGTCCGTGGCCTGGGTGAGAGAGTGAAAAGATCTATGATATTTGACCGGGTTTGTAAATACTTGCCGGCTATAGTTGCTTTAATTGAAACTCACTCTTCCCCTGGCGACTATGATTATTTAATGAAGAACTGGGCTAAATATGAGTATCATTCCAATTGGTCTTCCCACTCGCGTGGAGTCAGTGTCTATATCCATAAGGGAATAGATTTTGAACCGGTTGATCACCCTATTGATAGAGAGGGAAGATATGTTTTTATATATGGACGATGGAATGAAAGGTATCTTATCTTGGCATTTGTATATATCCCGCCTCCCTTTTCGTCCTCTGTCCTGGCTCGCTTGGCCTCCTATATAGCCAATAGGGATACCTGTCAGGTGTTGGTAATGGGGGATTTCAACAATGTCTTGAATCCCCTGCTTGATAGAGTCCCGGCTGGTTGTCCCGGGTCCCGTTCCGCGTTGACGGGTATTTGTCGGGAGTTTTCCCTGGTGGATATTTGGAGGCATTTATATGCCGATAGGGCGGCATTCTCCTGCTTTGGAGCTACGCGCGGAACGATGTCCAGGATTGACTTAGCTCTTGCCAATGAATCCTTAGTAAACCAAGTTATTAAAATGAAGTATGAACCTCAGGGAGTGTCTGATCACTCTCCTGTGGTTTTGAGATTTGGTGTAGGAATTGGGGTAAGAATTAGGAGGGCTTTCTCCTTAAATGCTCATTGGATTAACATATTAGGTGATCGAGAATGGTTCAACTCCGCTCTCTCTAAATTCTGGCAGGCCAATATTGGATTGACGCATATCCATTTTGTATGGGATTCTTTAACCCCTTAAGGACCGGGCTCATTTTCACCTTAAGGACCAGGCCATTTTTTGCAAATCTGACCAGTGTCACTTTAAGTGCTCATAACTTTAAAACGCTTTGACTTATCCAGGCCATTCTGAGATTGTTTTTTCATCACATATTGTACTTCATGACACTGGTAAAATGAAGTCAAAAAAATTATTTTTTTTGCACAAAAAAATACCTAATTTACCAAAAATTTGAAAAAAATTAGCAAATTTCAAAGTTTCAGTTTCTCTACTTTTGTAATACATAGTAATACCCCAAAAAATTGTGATGACTTTACATTCCCCATATGTCTACTTCATGTTTGAATTGTTTTGGGAATGATATTTTATTTTTTGGGGATGTTATAAGGCTTAGAAGTTTAGAAGCAAATCTTGAATTTTTTCAGAAATTTACAAAAACTCAATTTTTAGCGACCAGTTCAGGTCTGAAGTCACTTTGCGAGGCTTACATAATAGAAACCACCCAAAAATGACCCCATCTAAGAAACTACACCCCTCAAGGTATTCAAAAATGATTTTGCATACATTGTTAACCCTTTAGGTGTTGCACAAGAGTTATTGGCAAATGGGGAGGAAATTTGAGAATTTCATATTTTTGTCAAATTTTTCATTTTAACCCATTTTTTCCACTAACAAAGCAAGGGTTAACAGCCAAACAAGATTGTATCTTTATTGCCCTGACTCTGCCGTTTACAGAAACACCCAATATGTGACCGTAAACTACTGTACGGCCACACAGCGGGGCGTAGAGTGAAAGGTGCGCCGTTTGGTTTTTGGAAGGCTGATTTCTATGGACTGTTTTTTTGACACCATGTCCCATTTGAAGCCCCCCTGATGCACCCCTAGAGGAGAAACTCCCTAAAAGTGACCGCATCTAAGAAACTACACCCCTCAAGGTATTCAAAACTGATTTTACATACGTCGTTAACCCTTTAGGTGTTGCACAAGAGTTATTGGCAAATGGGGAGGAAATTTGAGAATTTCATTTTTTTGCCTAATTTTCAATTTTAACCCATTTTTTACACTAACAAAGCAAGGGTTAACAGCCAAACAAGATTGTATCTTTATTGCCCTGACTCTGCCGTTTACAGAAACACCCCATATGTGGCCGTAAACTACTGTACGGGCACACAGTAGGGCGTAGAGTGAAAGGTGCGCCGTTTGGTTTTTGGAAGCCAGATTTTGCTGGACTGGTTTTTTGACACCATGTCCCATTTGAAGCCCCCCTGCTGCACCCCTAGATTAGAAATTCCATAAAAGTGACCCCATCTAAGAAACTACACCCCTCAAGCTATTCAAAACTGATTTTACAAACTTTGTTAACCCTTTAGGTGTTGCACAAGATTTAATGGAAAATAGAGACACAATTTCAAAATTTCACATTTTTGGCAGATTTTCCATTTTAATATTTTTTTTCCAGTTACAAAGCAAGGGTTAACAGCCAAACAAAACTCAGTATTTATGGCCCTTATTCTGTAGTTTACAGAAACACCCCATATGTGGTCGTAAACTGCTGTACGGGCACACGGCAGGGTGCAGAAGGAAAGGAATTCCATACGGTTTTTGGAAGGCAGGTTTTGCTGGACTGTTTTTTTTGACACCATGTCCCATTTGAAGCCCCCCTGATGCACCCCTAGAGTAAAAACTCCAAAAAAGTGACTCCATTTTAGAAACTACGGGATAGGGTGGCAGTTTTGTTGGTACTAGTTTAGGGTACATATGATTTTTGGTTGCTCTATATTACACTTTTTGTGCGGCAAGGTAACAAGAAATAGCTTTTTTGGCACGTTTTTTTTTTTTGTTATTTACAACATTCATCTGACAGGTTAGATCATGTGGTATTTTTATAGAGCAGGTTGTCGCGGACGCGGCGATACCTAATATGTATACATTTTTTTTTATTTATGTAAGTTTTATACAATAACTTCATTTTTAAAACCAAAAAAATGTTTTAGTGTCTCCATATTCTAAGAGCCATAGTTTTTTCAGTTTTTGGGCGATTATCTTGAGTAGGGTCTCATTTTTTGCGGGATGAGATGACGGTTTGATTGGCACTATTTTGGGGTGCATATGACTTTTTGATCGCTTGCTATTACACTTTTTGTGACGTAAGATGGCAAAAAATGGCTTTTTTTACACTGTTTTTATTTTTATTTTTTTACGGTGGTCATCTGAGGGGTTAGGTCATGTGATATTTTTATAGAGACGGTCGATACGGACGCGGCAATACCTAATATGTATACTTTTTTTTTATTTATGTAAGTTTTACAGAATGAGTTCATTTTTGAAAAAAAAAAAATCATGTTTTAGTGTCTCCATAGTCTAAGAGCCATAGTTTTTTCAGCTTTTGGGCGATTATCTTGAGTAGGGTCTCATTTTTTGAGGGATGAGATGACGGTTTGATTGGTACTATTTTGGCGTACATGCGACTTTTTTGATCACTTTTATTACCTTTTTTGGGAAGTAAGGTGGGCAAAATTTCAATTTTCTCATAGTTTTTATTTTTTTATTTTTATGGCGTTCACCGTGCGGGGAAAGTAACATGACCATTTTATATATCAGGTCGTTACGGACGCGGCGATACCTAATATGTGTAGTTTATTTTATTTTTTTAAATTTTTCTTCAGTGATAAATGTTTTTTTTTTAATCTTAACTTTTTTCACTTTTTTTTACATTTTTTTGACCCAGACCCACTTGGTTCTTGAAGATCCAGTGGGTCTGGTGTCTGTATAATACAGTACAGAACAATATATATTGTTCTGTACTGTATTTTACTTACACTGAACAGATCTGTGCTTTTAGCATAGATCTGTTCAGCACCATGGACAGCAGGACGCCTGAGCAGGCGTCCTGTTGCCATGGGAACCCTCCCCGTCTGCTCAGAACTTCGCAGACGGGAAAGGGTAAGCACGGGGCTGAGGGGGGCTCTCTGGGGGCTCTCTCCCTCTCCATCGGGGGGCTGCAAAGGCACAGCAGCCCCCCGATGGAGAGGGAGGGAGCTCCCTGACCGATGACAGTTAACTTTTTCCATACAGCGGTCCGTACGGACCGCGGTATGGAAAGGGTTAAACGGCTGACATCTTCACAGATGTCAGCCGTTTATACCAGGGTGCCAGCAATGTGCTGGCACCCTGGTACAACCACTAGAAGCCAACGATCGTTCATGGGGAGGCGGGCGGGGGATCGCGATCCCGCCTGCCGCACCGCCCGCCTCCCGCAACGCCCCCACCGCCTGCGACACCCCCCCCCCGCACCACCCTCCGGCATAAAATCGTGCAGGGGTGCAGGGGGGGGTGAAAAATATTTATTTTAGCCACTCTAAAGTTTCTGATCCCCGCGGTCAGGGACCGCGGCGATCAGAAACTGCAAAAAGCGCAGCAAACCGCAGGTCTGAATTGACCTGCGGTTTGCTGCGATCGCCAATACGGGGGGGTCAAATGACCCCCCCCTGCATTGTTACAGGATGCCGGCTGAATGATTTCAGCCGAAATCCCGTTCCAATTAACCCCTGTGGCGCCGGAATACTGATTTTAAGTCAGGACGTACCGGTACGTCCTGGGTCCTTAAGGACTCGGGAAATAGGGCGTACCGGTACGTCCTAGGTCCTTAAGGGGTTAAAGGCCTATATTAGAGGAATTTATTTATCCAGGGTCAAGAGAAAGTGTATGGAGTTTAGGAAAAGAGAGAGGGAGTTAGAGAAAGGTATTAGCGATGCGGAGGCGTCTTATTTACTTAAACAAGATGAGGAAACTAATAAATTGCTGAAACAGGCAAGGGAAGAGCATAGGGTCTACCTTAGCAATAAAGCCTAACAGAAACTGTTCTTCGCCGGTCAAAGACATTTTGCGGAGTCAGGGAAATCTGGGAAACTACTTCACTGATCACCTCAAGCCACGGATCCAGTAATGTAATCAGGAAAAATAGAACAGGCGGAGGTATGGTAAATAACCAGGAAAGAATTATACAGGAATTTGTGTAATACTATTCAGCTCTTTATCGCTCAGGGTTAAATCAGGGGAGGGGAATTTAAGGGCGTATTTGGGTTTGATTAATCTGGAAAGATTGTCAGATCAAGAAAGCTAAACTATTAATAACCCCATCTCTGTAACTGAAATGCAGTAGGCGCTAAAAGGTATAAGTAGTAACTCTACCCCGTGACTAGGCCTGCCTTTTGAACTATATAGAGTACATGGTGATTCCTTCCTGCCCTTTCTTGGGCAAGTAATAAATCAGTCTTTACTTGAGGGTATTGTCACGGAACCATGAACCAGACGTACAACAAGAGATAAGTGAAAATAAGAAGGCTTTATTGAAAATAAAGCTGTAAAGCAAAAGTCCAAGCGGATGGTGAAACCGAAGCAGAGTCTTTGAGAGGCCAGGGGTCAGGAACCAGAAGGGTAGTCAGACGAAGCCAGGATCAGGAACCAGCAGGGTAGTCAGACGAAGCCAGGATCAGGAACCAGCAGGGTAGTCAGACGAAGCCAGGATCAGGAACCAGAAGCAGCAGCAGTCTTAGAAGCATGTGAACACAGGAGGACCAAGCAAGGAACTGAAGCCACAGACCTCCTATATATATGAGCTAGGCATCCAGCTCCTCCCAGTGGGAAGGAGGAGCCGCAGGGTGGAAGGCTACAAGAAACCCAGAAACCAAGATGGCCGCCAGCACATGTCAAACGAAGGAGAACAGCAAGAAGGTAAGACCATGACAGTACCTCCCCCTCAAGGGCCCCTCCTCCGCGGAGCAAAAAACGGTTTCTGAGGGAAGCGTGCGTGGAAGGCTCGGAGCAAGGCAGGAGCATGGACATCTGCGGAGGGAACCCAGGAACGCTCCTCTGGACCATAACCACGCCAATGGACCAAAAACTGCACCCGACCGCGGACCAGGCGTGAGTCCAGGATATTGCTCACCTCATACTCCTCACGATTGCCCACTCGGACCGGACGAGGCCGAGGAACCGAGGAAGTGAAACGATTACACACCAGTGGCGTCAACAGGGAGACATGAAACACGTTAGAGATCCGCATGCCAGGAGGAAGCGCAAGGGCATAGGCTACCGGGTTTACCCTGCGAAGCACTCGGAAGGGACCAACAAAGCGAGGCGCCAGCTAAGGAGTGGGCACTCGAACGTTGAGGTTGCGGGTGGACAACCATACACGGTCTCCGACCTGGTAGGAAGGAGCAGGCGCTCGTCTGCGATCAGCCTGGAGTCTCTGGCGCTGCGCAGAGGCCTCAAGGGACTTCTGGATCTGTACCCAAGAAGCACGTAGGAGGGAAAGGTGATCCTCCACAGCCGGAATATCCTGGGGAGAGAATACCTCCGGTAACACGGCAGGTTGGAACCCATAATTGGCCATGAAGGGAGACGTCCCAGAGGAAGAGTTCACCGCCGTGTTCCTGGCAAACTCAGCCCAAGGCAGGAGGTCAACCCAATTGTCTTGGTGATCGGAGACATAGCAACGAAGGAATTGCTCCAAGGCCTGATTGGATCGTTCTGCGGCCCCATTGGACTGAGGGTGGTAGGCCGAGGAGAAGGAGAGATGAATCCCCAACTGGGAGCAAAAGGCGCGCCAGAACCTGGACACAAACTGACTCCCCCGATCCGACACAATCTCCTTGGGCAAACCGTGCAACCGGAAGACCTCCCTGGCAAAAATCGTGGCCAACTCTTGTGCAGAGGGTAACTTCTTGAGAGGAACACAGTGGCACATTTTGGAAAACCGATCCACAATCATGAGAATGACCGTATGGCCTCGGGATGCAGGGAGGTCCACAATGAAATCCATCCCCAGGTGTGACCATGGGCGCTCCCCGGTGGCTATGGGTTGCAGAAGGCCCAACGGAAGGTGCCGAGGGGACTTACTCTGGGCACAAACGGAGCATGCCGCTACATATGCGGCGATGTCGGAACGTAGGGAAGGCCACCAGAACAGACGTGAAACAGCCCAGGACAGCTGATTCTTTTCAGGATGCCCCGCGGTCTTGGAGTTATGGTAGGTTCGCAACAACCGAGTGCGCAACTCCTCAGGCACAAAACATCTGCCGTTGGGTCTCCCAGAGGGAGCACCAGATTGAGCCGCCAAAATCTGCTCACCCAGGGGAGAGGTCAGGCTGGTGCGAATGGCGGCCAGGATCTGATTCGGAGGTATGACCGAAGTCGGAATCGACTCCTCCCTGGACAGCTCGGAGTACTGCCGTGATAGGGCATCCGCCCTGATGTTCTTGGAACCGGGTAGGTAGGAGACCACGAAATTAAAACGTGACAAGAACAGAGCCCATCTGGCCTGACGTGGTGTCAATCTATTGGCCTCAGAAAGGTAGGTCAGATTCTTATGGTCCGTCAGGATGAGAACCGGAACCACCGAACCCTCGAGCAAGTGCCTCCATTCTTTAAGGGCCTGCACGATGGCCAATAACTCCCTGTCACCAATCTGATAGTTGCACTCCGCGGAAGACAGTTTCCGGGAGTAAAACCCACAAGGAAGCAGAGGACCCTCTGGTGTTCTACGCTGAGACAGAAGGGCGCCTACTCCCGTCTCAGACGCGTCCACCTCGAGGACAAAGGGCAACCCAGGGTTGGGATGCGACAGAATAGGAGCCGACACAAAAGCGGACTTTAGGGCCTCAAAAGCTCGGATGGCCTCGAGCGGCCAGACCTGGGAATTACTGCCCTTCCTGGTCAGATCCGTGAGAGGCTTGGCCAGCATGGAAAAGTCCCTGATGAACTTCCGATAATAATTGGCGAAGCCCAAAAAGCGCTGCAGGGAACGAAGACCACTGGGCTGGGGCCACTGTAAGACAGCCGAAACCTTCTCAGGATCCATGGAGAACCCCTCAGCGGAAATGATGTAACCTAAGAAGGTTACCTGGGATCGGTGAAATTCGCATTTCTCAAGCTTACCGAACAGCTTGTTCTCTCGTAACCGTTGCAACACTCGTCTGACATCCAGAATGTGGGCCTCCATGGATTCAGAATATACCAAGATGTCATCCAAATAGACCACCACACACTGCTGCAACAGGTCACGGAAAACATCGTTGATGAATTCCTGAAAGACTGCGGGCGCATTGCACAACCCAAAGGGCATAACCAAGGATTCATAATGACCGGTCCTGGTGTTAAACGCGGTCTTCCACTCATCGCCCGCCTTGATCCTTACCAGGTTATATGCCGCCCTCAGGTCGAGTTTGGTAAAGACCGTGGCCCCTTTAAGGCGATCGAACAGCTCGGAAATCAAGGGTATCGGGTAAGCGTTCTTGATCGTGATGCGATTGAGACCCCTGTAATCGATGCAAGGCCTCAACTCACCGCCCTTCTTTTTCACAAAGAAAAATCCAGCCCCTGCCGGGGACGAGGATTTGCGAATGTGTCCGCGTGAAAGCGCCTCCCTCACGTACTCCTCCATGGCCTCATTCTCCGCTACCGACAGTGGATAGACTTTGCCACGAGGAGGAACGGCACCAGGTTGTAACTCTATGGCACAATCGTATGGGCGGTGCGGAGGAAGGGCAACCGCGCGCACCTTATCGAATACATCCCGGTACTCCTCGTATTCAGGAGGCAACAGAGAGTCCGAGGAAGTACACAGCAACTTGACAGACCCATGGATGCAACTAGCCCCACACTGCGGTGACCACGAGAGGATCTCGGCCGATCTCCAATCGAAAGTCGGATTATGCGTGGAGACGAAATAACCTGGAGGCAGACCGACTCTCTGTGAACGGCACCAATGGCTATCCCCACTGGAAGGGTCTCATGAGTCACGTGTGGCGGCAGAAGGGGTCTGCCGTCTATCGCCTCAAGAGCCAGTGGAGAACCTCGAGCCTGCAGAGGAATGGAATTGGCGGCAGCGAACACACTATCAATGAACAAACCACCAGCACCAGAGTCCACCAACGCCTGGGTCGTCACCGAGCCCCCGACCCAGGAGATGACAACAGTGATCAGTGGTTTGTCAACACGGGAAACCGGGGACGAGGAGACTCCACCCAAGATCTGCCCCCGACAGGATCTCAGGTGCGAGCGTTCTCCCGGACGGTTCGGACATGCCAACCGAAAATGCCCACCGAGACCACAGTACATGCATCGGCCCTCGCGTCTCCGGAGTACCCTCTCCCCCTCGGACAGGCGAGCAAACCCCAGCTGCATGGGTTCACCCCCAGACAAGTCATCCCCAGGAGGCGTGGGAGGAGAGGGAGGCACGGGTGGGACAGCAAACGTAGGCGCCAATCTGTTAGAAGACCTCCGCAGGCTCTCCTTAAAGGAAGGTCTCTCCCTGAGTCTGGTGTCAATCAAAATCAGGAAAGAAATAAGAGACTCGAGCTCCACTGGTAGGTCCTTAGCTGCAACCTCATCCTTCAAGGCATCCGAGAGACCATGAGAGAAAGCAGCGACCAGAGCCTCATTATTCCAGCCCACCTCTGCTGCCAGGGTACGAAACTCAATGGCGTATTCAGCTACGGATCGTGAACCCTGTCTGATGGACATAAGGAGCTTCGCAGCAGAGGCAGCACGAGCCGGCACATCGAATACCTTCCGAAGAGAAGCAACAAAACCGGAAAACTCGGCAACCACCGGATTGTTGTTCTCCCATAAAGGGCTTGCCCAGGCCAAGGCCTTGTCCGAGAGCAGCGAGATCAAGAAGCCCACCTTTGATCTCTCAGTAGTAAAGGCATGTGGCAGCAACTCGAAATAAATGCCCACCTGGTTAAGGAAACCTCGGCACTGAGTTGGCTCTCCCCCAAAGCGCTGTGGAAGAGGGGCAGAACCGGTCATACCCCGAAACACCGCAGGCGCAACAACAGGTGTCGGGGTAGACTCTGGCGCAACAACCGGAGCGGCAGTAGGAGCGACAACCGACCCATCGGCAACGGGAGCGAAATGAGCCGTGCGTTCAAGCAGGGTTAGCAACGCCACAGCGAACCGACCCAACAGGTGATCCTGCTGATCAAGTCTGGCAACCAGCATGGGTAGCGAGGATGGCCCTGTACCGTCAGAATTCATGGCTTGGTCCTAATGTCACGGAACCATGAACCAGACGTACAACAAGAGATAAGTGAAAATAAGAAGGCTTTATTGAAAATAAAGCTGTAAAGCAAAAGTCCAAGCGGATGGTGAAACCGAAGCAGAGTCTTTGAGAGGCCAGGGGTCAGGAACCAGAAGGGTAGTCAGACGAAGCCAGGATCAGGAACCAGCAGGGTAGTCAGACGAAGCCAGGATCAGGAACCAACAGGGTAGTCAGACGAAGCCAGGATCAGGAACCAGAAGCAGCAGCAGTCTTAGAAGCATGTGAACACAGGAGGACCAAGCAAGGAACTGAAGCCACAGACCTCCTATATACTGTATATGAGCTAGGCATCCAGCTCCTCCCAGTGGGAAGGAGGAGCCGCAGGGTGGAAGGCTACAAGAAACCCAGAAACCAAGATGGCCGCCAGCACATGTCAAACGAAGGAGAACAGCAAGAAGGTAAGACCATGACAGGTATACTGTCACCCTCGTTAAGAGAGGCCTCAATTAGCCTGATTTTAAAAAAAAGGAAAAGATGAGAGCTTATATATATAAAAATTAGTTTTTGTCTGCCTGTCTGTTATTTATGCGCGACTAAACGACTAGACCGATCTTCACCAAATTTGGCACACGGGTACACCAGATGTCCGGGAAGGTTTTAGACCAGGTCTCAGCTTTCTAGGACGTACCGTTCCTGAGATATTCCCAAAAAATGACCCACATTAGCCAATACAAGCCTGCAAGTCTTTCTCTTCAAATCCCAACTGCCATAAACACAGTTTTACTCCAGGTTTCCATAACAACCCAGCAATTTTTCTTTACTGCTTAAAGGGGCGGCCACTGTGGAGGTCACTTTTTTTAAAGAGGCGGGCACAGTGGAGGTCACTGTTATTAAAGGGGCGGGCACTGTGGAGATCACTGTTATTAAATGGGTGGGCACTGTAGAGGTCACTGTTATTAAAGGGGCAGGTGCAATGAAGGTCCCTGTTAAAGGGGCAGTCACTGTGAAAGTCACTGTTAAAGGGGCAGTCATTGTGAAAATCACTGTTAAAGGAGCGGTCACTGTGAAAGTCACCGTTAAAGGGGCGGTCACTGTGAAAGTCACTTTTAAAGGGAAGATCACTGTGAAAGTCACTGTTAAAGGGGCGGTCACTGTAAAAGTCGCAGTTAAAGGGGCGGTCACTGTGAAAGTCACTGTTAAAGGGGCGGTCACTGTGAAAGTCACTGTTAAAGGGGCGATCAATGTGAAAGTCACTGTTAAAGGGGCGGTCTCTGTGAAAGTCACTGTTAAAGGGGAGGTCACTGTAAAAGTCACTGTTAAAGGGGCGGTCACTGTGACAGTCACTGTTAAAGGGGCGGTCACTGTGAAAGTCACTTTTAAAGGGGTGGGCACTGTGGAAGTCTCTATTAAAGGGACGGGCACA
Organism: Bufo bufo; assembly: GCF_905171765.1. NCBI lineage: Eukaryota > Metazoa > Chordata > Amphibia > Anura > Bufonidae > Bufo > Bufo bufo. Next base: position 556,941,698 of record NC_053392.1, read on the forward strand.
TAAAATGCAGCGCAACTAACTGTTGCACCGCAATCTTCACCCCAAATACGCCTAATATAGGCGTATTTCTGGTTATTAAATGACTCACTGTATTTATTTGCTTTATAAGCGCACCTGATGATCATTGATAAGATGCAGCTAGGTTTTAGAGGACTAAGATACCTTAGAACAGACCCCCAATCTTCATCAAATTTCAGATCAGAACCCCATATCAGACCTCAGATCAGACCCCCATATTAGACCAAACCCCCATATCAGTCTTTAGATCACCCCCATATTAGAGCTGAGATCAAACTTCAGATCAGACCTCAGATCACATACCCATATCAGACCTCATATCAGACCCCCTAATCAAACCTCAGATCAGAACCATATATCACAGCCCAGATCAAACCCTCATACCAGACCTCAGATCAGACCTCCATCACAGATAAAATGTGTAGAGGAAATAAGCAGCACTCCTAATTGATGAAAAAGTGTGCACACTTTTTTCACCCATATGAACACATGCATCTGTTCCCATGGGTGAATAAAGTGTTCACACTTTTTCATCAATCAGGATTAAGGAGTGCTGCGGCTTTCTTCTACATATTAACAACGGATCACACATCGGGGTCTGATAACGATGGTATCCTCTTTCACTTATTTCTCATTTGGGTTTTCACTTATTTCTCATTATATTATACTTACTATTATACTTACACAGAGATTACCCACTCATTACCCCAGATTTCTATGGAGAGAGAGAAAAAACCTTTGATCATTGTCGGTATTATAGATAATTTATCATTTTACCACAAGCTGTTTTTTTTTTTTATTGTACATTACTATACACTTGTAAATTTACAATAATAATTTTCGTCGTCAAGCCTACTGATTAGAGCAATTGACTGAACTTTATGAGACATCTTGCAACATGAGTTTGTATGTTCTTCCTGTGTTTGTGTGGGTTTCCTCCGGGTTCTCCGGTTTCCTCCCGCCCTCCAAAGACATAATGATAGGGACCTTAGATTGTGAGTCACATTGGGGACAGCGTAATGCTAATGTCTGGAATATAGGAATATATCAGCGATAAATAAGTGAGTAGAATAAATGAGTAAAATAAATAAATAACAAATATAGTACGAAAATTATTTTATATATCCTTTCATCTATTTTTCCCTGCACTTCACTCATATCACAAAGTATTGCACAACAAAATGCATAACTATGGAACAATGGAAGAAGGTGGCCTGATCTAATTAATCGTGTTTTCAACTCAATAGGCCAGAGTTGTTTTAGTAGCATAAAGGGGAACTACTTAATATTAGACAGGAGGTTTTAAAGTGTAACTGAGTTTTAGAGCTTCTTATAAATTAACTTCTGCCTTTGCCTAGGACAGTGTGAGGATCCATGCCAGCTCCCCCTCAGTGCTTTGGTGTGCTTATATTGACTTCTAGCTCCCCCAATATACTGCTCCTGGGTCCAGCACGTCTCCTCCTGGGTGTATGTCCTAATACAGGGAGTCTGCCAGTGCTATACTGCTCTAGACTTCATTTCCTATACTTATAGGCCAACCTCTAGCGAGCCCTATACTAATCCTTGCCCCTGTCCTCAGCATACATGGTGTGCAAGTTTATTCTTATAGCACACAGATCTAGGACTCAGAATACACATTATCATGACAGCATAGAGAGGGGAAAATAACTGCAGGCTACAGAAGACAGTCTATGGAGGAGAAGGAGAGTTTATGAGGGGAAAGGTCCAGAACACAAGAACACATTGATTGACGAACAGACGGGGCAAGAACTATGTAAACTGATACAGAGTCAGTCCAGTGAGGAATGCTGACTAATAAGCTAAAACCAGCACATGCAGACGCACTCAAGTAATTTATAGATGAATTCTATCATGACTGGAGTAAGAAATGAACCTACTATATACTGGAAGGAAGAAGTGGATGTCTTACACAGGATTCATCAGTCTGAGATCCTGAGCATTCAGCAGTGTTCAAGCTCTGAGCCCTGGAGGGGAATGGGCCTCTGCACTTAGCTCAGAAGCTGAGACAGCCAATGAAGAAAGACACACCTACTTCCTTCAGTCCTTCTATGATGCTGAGGACTGGATTCGCCTAGTATAAGTGAGTGGCCAGCAAAACTGCTAGAAGGGAGACCCCTAATCACCCAATGTTAGGGATATTTGGCCTTTAAGGTGAAATTTATGAATAACGTAAAAAGTTCAGGCTACAGTGATATTCTACTGTATCATGAAAGTAGGGCATTTGAGTAAAAGCATGCAAAGGCAATTTCCTCATCTCAAACAATTTATAGAAACAAAAGCCAACTACAGTGGTGGGTATACCCCCACAAAAAATACCAGTCTCAAAAACTTGTCATGTGGCCTTGAGCATCAATTACAGCTTAACAACAACATCTCATGCTGTTCACAAGTCGACTTATTGTCTGCTGAGACATGGCATCCCACTCTTCTTGAAGGGCGGTCCACAGGTCATTGAGGTTCTGGGATACAGAGTTATGATCCTCCACACGGCGACTCAGCTGATCCTATAGGTTTTCAATGGGATTTAGGTCTGAAAAAAGTGCAGGCCACTCCATTTGAAGTTCCCCAGTTGATCTCAATGAGCTGGCGCATTGTCGTCCATGAAGATGAAATTGTGTTTTTCATGCAGAGGCACAATGACTGGGTTAATGATGTTATTCATGTAGTATCGGCCTGTCACTGTACCATTCACAAAGTGTAAGGCTCCATTCACACGTCCGCAAAATGGGTCCGCATCCTTTCCGCAATTTTGCGGAATGGGTGCGGACCCATTCATTCTCTATGGGGACGGAATGGATGCGGACAGCACACAGTGTGCTGTCTGCAGCCGCAATTGCGGAGCGCGGCCCCGATGTTGGCGGCCATCATCTCTGCTCAGCGTGAATCGACTTTCATCAATGAACAGCCCACTGCTCCCTCGTCCAGCGTAGATGCTCCCTTGCAAGACAATGATGCCTGGTCAGGTACCCTTGCAGGTCATCTAGCAAGCAGACCATTCTGATGTAAATGGTTTTAAATGGTCTGACATGACAGTTAGGTGCCTCTCACCTCCTTCAAATGTGCCAGGAGTTGTGTGGCATTCATTATTCGCTTCCGCAGGGCATTGTTCACAATGAAGCGGTCATCAGTGTGGAATGTGGACATCCACTTCTATGCATTTCAGTAACTCTTCCAGACTCTTTGTATCTCTGTTGCAACCTACTGATGACACTCTGTGGCCATTTTCGTCTGAGAACATCCTGCTTGAAGCCTTGCAAACGTGAGGTACTGTTGATCAATTGTTAGGTGTCGTCTTGGTCTCCGGATGTCAAAATGTGAACAGCATGATGAGAAGGACAGTTTAAATACCAATTCTAATTGAACCAGGAAATTTATTGGTCGATTTATGGATCAAATACCTGTTGTGAATTTTGCCGTTAAGTTCCTTGTTAGAGTACAGCAAGTTGTACTGAAAGTACTAAAACATTGAAGAGCTGGACATGTGCATTCAAAAGTTTAGAGAAGGTCACATTAAGTTCACCTGTAAAGGTTAGAGTGCATTTTAGGTTTATCCTGAAATTTCACACACAAGCCAAATATCCCTAACGTTTTGTGAGTAGTGTATATTGGGTTTCCCATATTACACTTTTTAAGAAAACTGTATATAAAATGTATATCACGCTGAATATTTTTTTAAAATTGCAGTCAATGGCAGACGCATGCAGCCGTATAGGTTCACAGTCCTATGCTTGGCTATTCTTTTCGCATGGCTATTTCTAATGTTGAGACCAACTAAACATAAACCCAATAAATCATGTTAATTCATCCTAATAGAGGGCACTATCGAGCACAACTTCAATACATAGATGTTTCTTGTTTTTCTTCAAAATGAAAAAAAAAAAATCTACATATTCACAATTTGCAGTATTTATAGGTGTTTATAAATAAAATATTTCACATCCAGGTTTCTAATTCACACAATAGGAGATGCTTATTTCTCGACCACTAGATAAAGTAATGTCAAACAGTATATGTAACTCAATACAACATATTGGTAATATTGGTAAAAAGCGCTGTTGGATTGTAAATGTTTTGCCAACCTAAACTATTGTGAATTTGTGATAATAAAAACATTGTATATGAGTTTTAGTAATTATATATGTGACGTTAAAGAAGGAACATGACATTTAGAAGAGTAGAGCAAGGCTGAACCAGTTATTTTTCTTTTTATATTCCACAATTATCCCTCGCATACAGGCTTGTTGCCATTTCCAAACTATTTAACCTTTCTGGTAAATTATTCACGTACATGATGTTGTGAAAGGGACTTGTAATTGGCACACAAATTTAGTGGGCATGCTATCAAAGTGTCTATGTCATGATGGTAACCTTGTTGCCGGTAATACACCTGCTTCCACCTCCACAGAGAAAAAAATATGGAAAGTGAATCAGAGCAACTCAGAGAGTCTGGTCTTTCTCTAGAATATTATTAAAAAGTGCACACAGAAATCTTTTTGGAGCAATACAATCTACAGTCATCATTTTTATTGTATCCCGGGCAGCCTGTTTAGATAACTGCTCAAACCTTGATATTTAAAATAAAAATCTAATTATGGAAAATTTTCTGTTTACGCCCCATGCATTTACAGTCTATTGGATAGAAGCTTGCCACCAGCATTGAAAATGTCAGATAAATGTCATTAGCTAATGGTTGCATGGCACATTATTTTTGAGGTGCTGATGATGGAAGAGATGAACTTTGTGATTTGGCTTTGCTCCAGGAAATGACTGGTGGAGAAAACAAATCGTATTATTATTATTACTAGATCTATTATTATAAAATATCATTAAATTGTAGACTGAGATGAGATACAGTATTAGAATAAAGAGTAACAACGGAGCAAACAACTCATAACATTTTCATAATTCACATGCAAAGTATGCATTTTGTGGAAACTGCAAAGTTAAAAGCTGTTATGATAAGTCTACTAAATGAAGTTTCTGTTTCTTGCAGTTTTCACTTTTTGCCACTAAACCTAATGACAATCCCTGCTCTGTAGAAATCACTTATCAACAATCATCTCCTTATCATCATGGGCAGGATTACAATGAGTGGCACCACCTATATATAGATAACATATGATCCACTATTGATGATAGGTGATGGTCACAGTCCACCTCCTCTTCACTGCACCATGCCCTATGCAAAAATTTTCAGTGCCTTGAAAGGGTATTTGTACCCCTTGAACTATTCCACATTTTTTCACATTATACCCACAAGCTTAAATGTATTTTTTTGGGATTTTATGGGATAGAACAACATAAAGTAGCAAGTATATGTGAAGTGAAAAGAAAATGATACATGGTCTGCATTTGTATTCGGCCCCCTAATTCAAGATATTGTAGGACAACCTTTCACTGCAATTACAGCTGTAAGTCTTTTGGGGTATGTCTCCAACAGCTTTGCACATCTAGAAATTTTTGTCCATTCTACTTTGCAAAATAGCTCAAGCTCAGTCCTCCAGAGACCATGGGCCTCTTGCCTGCTCTTCTTGCCTGGGGTATCAGTGTAGATTGACAGCCATGTCTTGGTAGGTTTGCAGTTGGGCCTTACTCCTTCCATTTTCAGATGATGGATTGAACAGTGCTCCATGAGATGTTCAGAGCTTGGGATATTTTTTATAACCTAACCCTGCTTTACACTTCTCAACATTATCCTTGACCTGTATCGTGTGTTCCTTGATTTACATGCTGCTGTGTGATTACTAATATTGTGTAACAAACCTCTGAAGCCTTCACAGAAGAGCTGTAGTTATACTGAGAATAAATTACACACAGGTGGACTCTATTTACTAATCAGGTGATTTCTGAAGGCAATAGGTCACACTGGATTTTATTTAGGGGTATTAGAGTACATGGGGTTGAATAGTAATGCACACTTCACTTTGCAGAATTGTATTTATTAAAAATTTTGAAAACCATCTATTATTTTGTTTTAACTTCACACATACTTGCTACTTTGTGTTGGTCTATCACATAAAATCTCAATAAAATAAATTTAAGGTTGTGGGTGTAGCGTGAAAAAAATTGTAAAAATTGTAAAAAATTGTATGAATACTATTTCAAAGCACTGTAGGTGATATTCCTTTCAAATGTCTGAAAACTGGAGTCCTATCTTTGGAAACTCAACATATTAGTAGAACGAGGATCCAGTTTCATCTCCACCACCAGCTGCCTTGGATTGCCCACCCTGGGAAACTCAGTTCTTCCAATCCTACCTCTGGAATCCTGCCCCTTAAGAAATTTCTGCTGGCATCTGCACAGATCTCTTGCTTGGCGTTGCTTGCCGGTTCGGTAACAGTACAGACTCACATTCTGGGAAATGTAGCTTTTACACACAGCACAATGAACTGATATATAGTAACTAACAACCCAGAATGCAATGCAGCAGATTGAATTTCGTTAAATCTGTTCCGCTATCCTGTAAGAGCTGTATCTGTCAGTAAAGTATTGAATGATTCATTTAGGAGCTAGCAACCTTCTGAATGTATCAATGAATGAGGAAAGTCTGTAATACAGGTAACCATGGTAGAAGAAAATGGCTGGCACTGCCCCCTAACTGCCACAAGTCCTATAAATACCATCACGAATATTATGGATTCTGCTGCTCATTTTGGCAAAAATGGTCTTCTGTGATAAATTAGGTAATGTTCCTAATAGCACACTCCAATAAGTATAAGCTCTGCAACACCATAGCAGAGACTCTACGGTAAAAACATCAGTAGTGTGATGTGGAAAATAATCAAGACTATGTCATTTTTTTTTTTTAATAAAATTTTTCAAGACTTTAGTGTCACATAGAACCCTGACATCTTATATTTTAGGAACTATTTGCATTCCCCATGTAATGACGACCGTGAAATATCTTTTCAGGAGTAACAGAAGACTGAAATGGAGTTATACGAAAAGACGCTCCTGAATTGTTTTTGCATGGGAATATAAGTAGTTACTAAAGCAGGCATGCCAGGAGAGGTTACAGATCATCTTTAAGGATGCGGCCTAGTTTGGTACTTGAGGACAAAAAGGCTTTTTTTTCATCTCTGCATTTTTTTTAATATTTCCTCAAAATAGTCGTATGGGGCAGGGCTTGTTTTTTGCAGGGTGAGTTATATTTTTAATGCAAACACTCAATATGTGAACTAATACTATATTCACTATATAAATTAATATGAGAAAATGTTCTTAGATAATTTGGGCCCATCTACCACATACAAGAGGATGACCTCTTTTAGACGGGACTCTACTCTACAATGACTCCAACGTATTTTTGCCAAGTGGCCTCAAATGAATTCAGGGACAACAGGCCTGCTTTCTGCACCTTTCCAACAAGCATCAGCTGAGCACAACGTACCTGGTGGTGGGGCACAATTGGAAATTAGGCAATCATGCAGGGTCCTTTGTCCATTCCTGGTGTATGGTGTCATGTTTTGGAAGGGCATATAGTATATCAATATCCCATGTCTAACTCCTGAGTTAAGAATGAGCATTCTTTCTATCTGTGTTCAATGAACTCGCACTTCTTCTGTGAACATTACCAGAGATTTTCTTCTCCTTGCCGCATGCAGAGATGAGGTGGGTCAGGAGTTTACGCTTGCACCAGGGTGGGGAATATCTATGGCACCATCCACAGACGAATTGTACAGCTTGTCTATAGCTCAGGCAGGGATCCTGGCAAAGGACGTAATGTTGGCTGTATTTTCAGAAGAGGAGCATCACTTGAACTGGTTTCCGAGCTGCCAATCCATAAAATTTTGGGAAGGTAAGTATATTAAAAACTTTCTCATAAAAGCAAGTTGTGTAATTAAGGTGGGTTTAAGCTGTGTCCTGAAAAATCCCTTTAGGAAATATCTTTTATTTTTTTATTTTTTTATTTATAAATATCTTTATTGCTTTTCTTACATATAAACAATGTAAAAAAGATATCTGGTCACAGAGAATGAACACGTTTGACAGGTACATTTAAACAATGTGTTACTTTGGTGCTAGGCAACGTACATACATACAGAGTCATCTAGATCGAAAGATGCCCTAAATTAATGTCAATTCTCTGTCGCACATATCAAAACAAAGCCAACCCCCCCCCCCAAACACCAGAACCCCCCACCACTCCCCCCCAACATACCTGGCCTGGTACGGCCGCCGCGAGGGGCGGTAGGACGCTCATGCCCCTCTCTAGGGTATTTCACAAACCTACATAGGGGCAGATCCTATTTAATGTGGACTAATTGTAATGTTTATTTATTATTTTTTATTATTTATTATTTATTTATTATTTATTATTTAGAGGTGATAGAAAATGTATTTGTTTATATTAGGGCTTGGCCACAGAGAATGGGGGGTCATCAGTTCCAGTCCGGATATTTCTTCTCGCCACCTCCCCTATCTATGACCCTATTTCTGAAATATAGCTCATCCCGCGCCGTTTCATACACTCAAAGTTTGTTACTCTTGCCATTAAGCTTTGCCATTCATTTATTGTTGGCGATCTATCTTTCACCCATTGTCTCAAGATTATTACCTTAGCCAATAGAAATCCCTTCAGCCAGTAAACCTGTTCGTTTTTAGTAGTTTTATTTTTGTACTCGGGGGGGAGAAGTCCAAGCACAACTACTTGGATGGTTAGAGGGGGGCTATTCCCGCTTAGTGCCGCCATCTCCTGGAATATGCTGCCCCAAAAGGTCTTGATAACTGGGCAATCCCACAGCATATGTACATACCCTGCAGCTACAAGAGAGCATTTCATGCAACTAAATTCTTGTCCCTTGTTACTATACATTTTAGATAAAAGACTCGGGGTAACATATAAACGGTGTATTATTTTAAATTGTGTCAACCGGTGTTGTCGTGAGAGGGAGGCCTTCTTAATGTTTTGATATATTTCCCGCCATTGTGAAGGGTTACATTCCCCTATATCCACCTTCCATTTATCTACACTTTTAAATTTAGTGACCGTGCTTAATTCCTCGATAAATCTCCTATATATTAATGAGACCCTAACTTTATTCCCTACTATATTATAACAAAATAATAAAAACCTCTGAGTGGTTGTTGTCAAAAGTATTTTTTTAAGTGTGCATGCTAATGCATGTTGTAATTGGAAATATCTATAGTGTTCTAATGCAGTTATTGGTGTCTGCTGAAACAATTCCCCTATTAATTAAATTTTCCCTTTCGTGTATATATGTGAAAATAACGTAATACCTCTCCGAGTCCAATAGTCGTTTTCATTAAGGGCCAAAAACTCTGTTAACGCAGGGTTGTCCCATAGCGGGGTAAAATCCAGAACTTGAGGGGCCTGAGTAAGTACCTTAATTTTATTCCAGGTCTTCTGTAACGCTGCCCCGATGGGACAGACAAAATCCGCACACTCCAGAAGCCTGGATTCCAATATGCTGAATATATTGTATGTATGCTGTTGGCGTTGCCCTAGAATATGGGATAATAGTACTCCATCCCCCGTATTGACACACCACTGTAGTTGTGAACACAAGTAATAGATTTGAAAGTGAGGCAAGCCAAGGCCACCGTTATTTGCCGCCATTCGCAGGTATTGTAGCTTGATGCGAACCCTTTTTCTGCCCCATATCAGGTCATTTATCAATCGATCAATCAGATTAAAAACACTATCCTCAATCCAGGCAGGGCAGCAACTAACCGTGTACAATATCCAGGGCAACAGAACCATTTTAATCAGGACAATTCTATTAATCTGCGAAAGCGGAAGTTTCTGCCAGACCCTTATTTTTTCCCTTATTTTCCCGACTAGGGGAGTAACATTTAATATATTGTAGTCCCTGATGGTGCTGCCAATTTTTATCCCTAGATAATCTAAGTGGTCTGTTGGGGCAATAATTCTGACCCTGAGATCGTTCAAGGGGGGTATCAGATTCAGGGGGAAGAGTACAGACTTTACCCAATTTATCTCATATCCGGCAATTCTACCAAATTCCTCTGTTATCCGCATAACATCTGGGACGCTTCTCCATCCGTAATTCAGATAGAGCAATACGTCGTCTGCATATAGACAGATCTTATCGTCCGTCCCTCTCCCCCCGAACCCCACTATACTAGGTTCAGCCCGTATCCTGCAGGCGAGGGGTTCCATAAAAATTGAAAAGAGGAGTGGAGAGAGTGGGCATCCCTGTCGTGTCCCCCGCTTTAGGGAGACGGCGGGGGTAAGCACCCCGTTAACATTAATTCTGGCCGTTGGTCCACTATATAGCAATTTGACCCATCCAATAAATTCCTGTCCCAGGTTCATCCTATGCATGACACGCCAGAGGAAGGACCACTCCACCCGGTCAAACGCCTTAGCGGCGTCCAAAGACAGGATGGAGTGGTCCCCCCCCCCCTCCTATCTGGATGTTGAGAATGGTCCGGCGTATATTGGTCTGGATCTGTCGCCCGGGGATAAACCCTGTCTGGTCTGTATGGACTAGGCCAGCTATTCCTTTTTTTAGCCTGTTAGAGAAAACCTTTGCAATTATTTTATAATCTGCATTAAGCAGTGATATAGGGCGATAGTCATCAACTTTGTTTCCATTTTTCCCCTTCTTCAGGATCAATGTAACAATTGCCTCCGTCAAAGACGGGGGCAGCTTGCCACATTTGCTAGATTCGTTCAGGACCTGCAGCAACCCGGGCAGGAGCACCCCCGCATGGCTCTTAAATATGCCAAACGGGAGTCCATCCGATCCGGGCACCGAGGAGCCCCGGGTCTCATGCAAAGCCACCTGTAGCTCACCCAAGGAGATGGGGGCGCTCAAGGGGGCCGAGTCCAAATCCGACAGCACCGGGATCTTGACCTGTTTTAAAAAGTCGTCTATCTTAGTCTCCGTATCATCCGCTCCAGAGCAGTAAAGGTTGCTGAAATATTTAAAAAATTCTCCCTCCATCTCCACTCCTCTTTCCAATCTGTGCCCGTCACCTGTTAGTATTTGTCTAATTTTTTGGGGGGGCTTTTGATTCGCTATGATAGAGACCAATAGCTTACCTGGGGTACCGCCCTCACAAAAATGTTTATAGCCCATAAAAAATAATTGATTCTGAGCTTTATTCCTCATATAGGTTATATAGTGGTCTTTACCGGATTTTAACTTAGTGCGTGTGCTCGCGTCGTTATGTATTCGGATGCAACCCTCTAAATATGCAATGTTTGCTTCCAAATTTTTTTGCTCTTTAAAGAATTCATTTTTCTTCCTTTTTATTCTGTAAAAGTATAGCCCACGAATAAACGCCTTCATGGCATCCCAAACAAAATGGACATGTGTTGTACCAATGTTCTCTTGCCAAAATTGTATAAGTTCTTTGTCAATCCCTTCGGAGTCGTTTAGTATGGTTAACCAGTGCTCGTTCAATCTGAACGATCTAATAGTCCCGGCTTGTTGCCCGATCTTCATTACCAGTAAAATCGGTGAATGGTCGGAGATGCCGTGGATCTCATATGTCATTTTTAAGATGGAGTCGAGCATCTCACCATTGGCCAAGGCAATATCAATCCTGGACATAGCACTATATGATTTACTAAAGAAAGAGAACACCTGTTTATTACCATAAAGCCATCGCCAAACATCTATTAGTCCTATCTCCTCGCAAAAGCCTCGAAGTAAGGCGTACTTTCCCTGCGAGCTTTTCCCCGCAGCTGAAATTCTATCCAACGTCGGGTCCAGGACGCAGTTAAAGTCGCCATATATTAATACCGGGGACCGCTCTCTATTATACATGAAAACCGTCAACTGATTTAGGACTGTCATTGCGAATGGTGGGGGGATATACAAGAAGGCTAGAACACACTTTCTACCGTTCCATTGAGCATAAAGGAAGATGAATCTCCCATCTCTATCAATCGACTGGTCCAGTAAGATAAAATCAATGCTTTGATGTACATATACACTGATCCCTCGGGAATATGACGAAAAGCCAGAGTGGAACTGATGCCCCGCCCATCTCTTTATTAGATATTCTGGGATATCAGGTGTAGCGTGCGTTTCCAATAAGGCAACTATTGCGGGGAGATGTCGAATAATCAGGTCAAAGACCACAACCCGTTTCGTTCTATCACCCAATCCACGCACATTCCATATCATAACTCTGTTATTTGTCATGTCATGGAGCTATAAAAGGAGCGTCCGTCGCCCCCCAAGGGCAGCCGCAACCAGGCCAGAGCCCACCCCCACCCAATCCCCGCATCCCACCCCATCGCCCAAACCCACCCACCCCTCCCCTCCAAAGCCCCCCCCACCCTCCTACCCCCCCACCCACTATCCCCCAAACTGGTTCACTGATGCGACGCATCTTGTCAACCCCTCACATTTCGCCCATCCGTCCATGGGCCCACCCCCCATCGTCCCCACCACCCCCTACGTCCAGACATCCTCCCGCTACCTCAGCCGACATCATGTTGTCGATTCTCTAACAGTGTCCAGCCATTCTAAGGCTTCTCTAGGTGTAGGGAAGAACATTACAGTATCCCTAGAGACCACTCTTAGTTTGGCGGGGTATAGCATGGAGTATTTGATGTTGGCATCTTGTAATCTTTTCTTTATGTCAAAGTAGTCCCTGCGCTTATTTTGGGTGTTCCTAGAGAAGTCGGGATATATTTGTATCAAGTTCCCATTGAGGGCAATCTCCTTTAATTCCCTCTTACGCCGGAGCACCCAGTCTCTGTCGCTCGAGGATAGTACCCTAATCAAGAGGGAGCGAGGAGGGCCACCCGGCGGAGGCTTTTTAAAAGGGATTCTGTGCGCTCTCTCCACGCAGAGCACGGGGGCGTCCCCTCGGACTCCCAACGTGTCCGTCAACCATCTTTGTATGAACTCCACGGGGTTCCCCCCCTCTACACCCTCAGGGAAGCCCACCACTCTCAAGTTGTTCCGATGTGCTCTATCCTCCATATCTGTTAATCTCGCATTGATCTGTTTATTTTCCTTATCCAAATCATTTATTCTTGTACTCATCTGTCGCTGTTCTATTTGAACCGTTGATAAACCAGTTTCTACATATTTAATACTGGCCCTAATTTTATTCATATCATCTCTAATCAGAGTTAACTCCGCCTGTAGTGTCTTTACCGTGGTGGAGATGTCTGTGACCGATTGATTAGTGGTCTGAACCACCGTCAGTATGTCTACCAATTTACTGTCTATAGTGTCTAGTCTGCCCACATCAGATCCCCTGTACTGTTCCGTCTGTATCGGCGGGTCCCCCTGCACCTCCACCTGTTCTGGCATTCTTTTCCCCCCTCTTTGTTTTGGTGGGGGTGATTTCAGATATTTGTCCATTCTGGCCTGTTGGCTGCTTCCACCACCCGCTTTTGGAGATCCCGTACCCACGGATCTCCTACTATATTTAGGAGGCATATTACATGAGGTTCTAACCTGAAAGGGCACACTGTATGTAAGTATTAGGAGAGAAATAAGAAGGGGGGAGGAGCAACATGAAAAAGAAAAGAAAAAAGAACACAAAAAAAAAGGGGGGACCCCGTAGGCAGCCGGGATCACAGTATTACCCCAAAATTGTATTGCCAACGTGAGCAGCCTAAAATGAATCGGCCACTCACTATCCACCTAATGTTGTGCGCCAATAGGACATAATACAATCAATGGGTAATTTAGTAAGGTTATGTGTACATCCTGAATTGGTTTTTCCAGACCGGTCAAGGAGGGGATATACACGCAACAACATGTGCGGAAGTTCACCTCTCCCTCCTGGCCGGACCAGAGCCCCAAGGACACAGATACATGCAGGTATCAAGAACAGAAACAGTTGTAAATGTAACATAAATAATAATATCATAAACCGGTAAGCACGGGTACTCAGTCCCGTAACTGCTTGCGCGACAGGATAATCAGAAAGGGTGGGTATTTGCCCAAAGCAATTAATGCAAGTGGGGGCCACATTCAAGTGGAAATCGTCTTCACCGCTCCCCCCATGCGCCTAGTGTCGCGCCTGTTTGAGCCGTCAATTTAACGGAGTCGGCGGGTTATGTCCTCCCTGAAAATGTCAAATATCAATGTCGTTCACAAACAAGGACTGTCCAGCCAATCTTCAGCCCTCTTGCCTGGAATGTGGGGCAGGAACGTTAATCGTGGTAGTAGTCTCCCCGTTTACTTGGTATAGGAATACTGGGGGCAATAGTGCCTTTTGGCTCCAAACCTGTGGTGGTGGTGTTAATTTTTCATCCAAGTAGCGGATATATGTGCTAATAACAGAAAAGGGGCGATGAGGTTGAAGAGGGGAGGCCCCGCTGCACATACCGCACTCACACCACTGGACCAAGGGGACGAGCTCTCACATTTCGGCCGACAATTCCTCTAGGAGTGTTTATGGGGTATCCCCACATGGCCCTTCCCACGGGGCACGCCAAAGATGTAACCTCAGCTGATGTAGCAACCAGCGTCCACAGCCGGTCAGTAGCCCTCTATCCACAGGTTAGTAAAGTGGGTTAGTCACTGAGGGGGGGTGTCAGTAAACAAACTAGAAAGGAGCGGTCTCACCCATTTTCAGCCGGCCGGCCGCTGGTGTGCAGTCTCAGCGTTCCGCGGTCTCGTGTGTTCCCTTGGTGTACCCGGACGTCAGGTACTTTCAGGGGGCCAGGTTTGATGTGCTGTACAGGTTGCTGGTTCAGACTAATTCAAAGAAAAATGGTCCAAGTCAGCACAGGGGTCTCTCGTCGGACCATAGCAGGGTTTCTATTCAACGACATGGACCGTACACTCCATGGTCTTCACGCGGTCACCTTGCACTGCACGCTTCCTGGTATAGCGGCAGCTATAGACGACTCCGGCCCAGCACCAATGTGTCGTCTCTCATGCTGCGCTGGATAAAGCGAGGCGGAGGGAACGCCAAGACGCCAGGACGGGGCTGGCGAGCAAGGGGGGCGGACCTCATGCGGACGCGCGGTACGCCCATGTAGCTACACCGCTACGTCATACCGCTGCGCTGTTTTCAAAACACTGATTACTGATCCCCTTTAGGAAATATCTGACAACTATTCTATACCTCATCTTATTCGTACTCAAAGGAAGCTGAGATATGGATGTCTGTTTGTAGGGTCCTTGTTCTACAGTGCTAATATAGATGTGCCTGTACAGCACGTCACAGAGAAGGATGGTAGGAGTGATAGCAAGAATGATGGTAGTCCTGCTCACTCACTCTGTCGCTCTCTGGCGCCATGCAGTGATTGGAAGGATGCATCTCTCTACTCCTTGGGGCACACTCTGGTTCTAGGGTTCTCCTTCCTGATGATAATTGAACTGCCCTTGATGTTAAAGGTTTTCTGGTGCAAGGCAGGGTCCTTTTGGTGCAGCTCTGGATGTTAGTGCAGTGTAGCAGTGCCGGAAGTAATGATGAGGCAGATTTGGAACAAAACAGTTGTTTACTGAAGAATTTAAATGCAAATATATCAGGACAGCTCACAGTATGCACGGACTGGCAGTTGATAGATGTTACAAGTTTCACGGTTGCCCCAGGTAGTTAAAAGGCCAAAGTGTCAGTTTTGAGCAATCCTCCTTATACTGCACTTCTTAAGGGTACTTTCACACTCGCATTGTGAAGATCCGGCAGGCAGTTCCGGCGCCGGAACTGCCTGCCGGATACGTAAATCCGTGTGCAAATGGATAGCATTTGTAGACGGATCCGGATGCGCATCCATCTAACAAATGCATTGAAACACCAGATCCATCTCTCCGGTGTCATCCGGAAAAACTGATCCAGTATTTATTTATTTTTTGCATTTCTAAAGGTTTGCGCATGCACAGACCGGAAAACCGGATCCGTTTTGCCAGAACACTTGGTGCTGGACCGGCAATAATGCATTTGAATGGAAAGTAATGCTGGATCCGGCATTCCAGCAAGTGTTCTGGAATTTTGAACGGAGAAAATACCGAACGGAAGCGGTATTTTCTCCTGCCAAATACAGTAAGAGTGACATCCTGATGCATACTGAACGGATTGCTCTCTATTCAGAATGCATTAGGATAAGGTTACTTTCACACTAGCGTTTTTCTTTTCCGTCACTGAGTTCCGTCCTAGGGGCTTTATACCAGAAAAGAACTGATCAGTTTTATCCTAATGCATTCTGAATGGAGAGTAATCCGTTCAGGATGCATCAGAATGTCTTCAGTTTAGTCTTTTTGACTTTTCAGGACTGCGATAATACCGCAGCATGCTGCGGTTTTATCTCCGGCCAAAAAAACAAAACACTTGCCTGAATGCCAGATCCGGCATTTTTTTTCCATAGGAATGTATTAGTGCCGGATCCGGCATTCAAATTGCCGCATCGACGGATCTGATATTCCGGTCTGCCCATGCGCAGACATTTAAAATTGTGAAAAACATAAATACCGGATCCGTTTTGCCTGATGACACCGGAAAAACTGATCCAGTATTGCAATGCATTTTTCTGACTGATCAGGATCAACGGAACTGCCTGCGGGAATTAAACAACGCAAGTGTGAAAGTACCCTAAAACTGATCAGTTTTTTTCCGGTATTGAGCCCCTGTGAAGGAACTCAATACCGGAAAACTTTAAAAGCACCCTTAACTGACTTGTACTTAAGCATCCAGACATGGGGTGTGATACTTCTTGCAAAGCAATGTCAGACTAAGCTCTGCACCTTTTTTGAACAGGTTGCAAGTCCACAATTCCACTATTGGGATGTTGGAAATGTACACACGCAGGTGATCAAACTGAGGTGTGTACCCATGCAATGTAGGCAAACCCCTGAACACATGGCAATTGAGATTTAGTGGTCTTGGTATAACAGCAATTCTACAATGACTTTTACTCTACACTCCTTTCTTCAATCTGCCTTGCTTCTCCAGGGGATTAAGTTCTTTTTCTGGCCTAGCTCTGGCTTGTTCCTTCTCCAGACTAGTTCCCAAGTCAGCTGTATTCTTCTCTACTCTGCACTAGACTAACCTGTTTCTGGAAGGTTCTTTCTTGCTACAGGGAGTGCAGAATTATTAGGCAAATGAGTATTTTGACCACATCATCCTCTTTATGCATGTTGTCTTACTCCAAGCTGTATAGGCTCGAAAGCCTACTACCAATTAAGCATATTAGGTGATGTGCATCTCTGTAATGAGAAGGGGTGTGGTCTAATGACATCAACACCCTATATTAGGTGTGCATAATTATTAGGCAACTTCCTTTCCTTTGGCAAAATGGGTCAAAAGAAGGACTTGACAGGCTCAGGAAAGTCAAAAATAGTGAGATATCTTGCAGAGGGATGCAGCACTCTTAAAATTGCAAAGCTTCTGAAGCGTGATCATCGAACAATCAAGCGTTTCATTCAAAATAGTCAACAGGGTCGCAAGAAGCGTGTGGAAAAACCAAGGCGCAAAATAACTGCCCATTAACTGAGAAAAGTCAAGCGTGCAGCTGCCAAGATGCCACTTGCCACCAGTTTGGCCATATTTCAGAGCTGCAACATCACTGGAGTGCCCAAAAGCACAAGGTGTGCAATACTCAGAGACATGGCCAAGGTAAGAAAAGCTGAAAGACGACCACCACTGAACAAAACACACAAGCTGAAACGTCAAGACTGGGCCAAGAAATATCTCAAGACTGATTTTTCTAAGGTTTTATGGACTGATGAAATGAGAGTGAGTCTTGATGGGCCAGATGGATGGGCCCGTGGCTGGATTGGTAAAGGGCAGAGAGCTCCAGTCCGACTCAGACGCCAGCAAGGTGGAGGTGGAGTACTGGTTTGGGCTGGTATCATCAAAGATGAGCTTGTGGGGCCTTTTCGGGTTGAGGATGGAGTCAAGCTCAACTCCCAGTCCTACTGCAAGTTTCTGGAAGACACCTTCTTCAAGCAGTGGTACAGGAAGAAGTCTGCATCCTTCAAGAAAAACATGATTTTCATGCAGGACAATGCTCCATCACACGCGTCCAAGTACTCCACAGCGTGGCTGGCAAGAAAGGGTATAAAAGAAGAAAATCTAATGACATGGCCTCCTTGTTCACCTGATCTGAACCCCATCAAATGTGAGATTTACAAGGAGGGAAAACAGTACACCTCTCTGAACAGTGTCTGGGAGGCTGTGGTTGCTGCTGCACGCAATGTTGATGGTGAACAGATCAAAACACTGACAGAATCCATGGATGGCAGGCTTTTGAGTGTCCTTGCAAAGAAAGGTGGCTATATTGGTCACTGATTTGTTTTTGTTTTGTTTTTGAATGTCAGAAATGTATATTTGTGAATGTTGAGATGTTATATTGGTTTCACTGGTAAAAATAAATAATTGAAATGGGTATATATTTGTTTTTTGTTAAGTTGCCTAATAATTATGCACAGTAATAGTCACCTGCACACACAGATATCCCCCTAAAATAGCTAAAACTAAAAACAAACTAAAAACTACTTCAAAAAATATTCAGCTTTGATATTAATGAGTTTTTTGGGTTCATTGAGAACATGGTTGTTGTTCAATAATAAAATTAATCCTCAAAAATACAACTTGCCTAATAATTCTGCACTCCCTGTATATAGAGAGGGTGACACCAGCCCCATTTAGTGCTGGCTGTGGATATGGCCTAGTAATACCATCTGCATGTAGAATACAGCAAATACACATTATACAGAAAAATGAATGTTTGCGCTTTGTAGGGCACCACTGCTCTGCTGTGGGTCGCTGTGCCTATAGTAGGGATGTGAGCATACAACTCTTCAGGGAAATTGAGTAAAAAATATAAATAGATTTTTATTTGGCAGCCAATATGGTAAAGATATTCATGGTTGAAGATATTGTCAACAAGTGAGCACATTGTCAGGTCATTCTTCGCTTGCTTTCATTTAACGCATGTTGCTGCATTACAGAGACATAAGCACAGCTAGCGCTAAATGAAAACTGCTTGTTTGGAGTGTGACTAACTTAAATTGAAAGCATTTAGAGAAGAGACCTTCAAGCCTGTATGTGACTACTAAACAAAGATTGGTCTCCATGACACCAATTATGGAAAATGCAGTAAAAGTTCGAATGGAAAAATACAGTATGACTTGAACCAGGCCTGGCGAGGCTTCACTATCTCTGATGTCAGGAACTGAGGGGAAGCATTTTCCACAACCCCAAGAGCAAAACATTGCACTGAAAAGGACAAAGACATTTGTTATATTTTAGGCAACTGTCATTGTTGTCATTATTGTACTTGTGAATTACTATTGTCATAATTATACTTTTGTATTACTGTTATCATAATATTACTTGTGTTTTATATTGTCAGAATTGTACTTGCGTGTGTTACGATTGTGCTAATTGTACTTGGCTGTGTGTTACTATTGTCATAATTATACTTGTGTGTTTACTATTGTTATTTTATTTGAGTATTTCACTATTGTCAAAATTATACTTGTGTGTGTGTTACTATTGTCATTATTTTATGTTTTACTATTGTCATTTTATTTGTGTGTTTTACTACTGTCATAATTATACTTGTGTGTATTAGAATTGTTATTATTTTATTTGCTTCTTTTACTATTGTCATAATTATTTTTCTGTTTTTCCACTAATGTCCATATTATACTTGGGTATATGATGCTATCAGATATGGTTATTGTTTTACTTATGTACAACATGTAAAGATACACAAAGTATTATTAACAGCCTCAGGTAATACATTTTTTGGCTTGGTTCATCGTTAAAATGTATTCTGTGATTGTTACAGAAAAATATGGTTCCCAGCCAGACCCTCAGTCCGATGACCACACAAATCTACCTAATAATTGGATATAGTATATACTGATATTATTCAGTGATACTCACCCACTGAATTATCAGTATGTTCAGAAGCCATTTGGTTATTGTAAAAGCAGTGGGACAACATTCACTTGACTAAACTAAGCCTTCATTCTGATATGATAAACTCTGAGACTATCAGCCAACATATTTTTATCAAAACACGTCTGTGCCCGCCAAGATGGTCTCAGTCAGGCAGGTTCTACTCTAAACCTACCTATGCCATTGGGCATCTACATTCAGGAGAGCAGACCCTGCACATATAGTGTGCTTCTTTTTGTTACCTCTCTGTGCACCAAGCAACCAATGAGAGGAAGAGCCCGCACAGCTATATGTGCCACCTAATCATGGTCGCCTGTGGGATAGGCGGGGCAAAATAACGAAATGAAAGGGACGGAATACGGAGACAGATACAAATCTCCAATTTCCAATAAACAAAAATTCCCCTTTTTCAGTGCTCCTTCTGAATATAATAATTTAAACATACAATAATTATTTGAAGGGTATTGTAAGCCTGATCCACATTCAATATATTCGACTGGGAGTACTGTTCTGTAGGCTGGAAGAAACATTCTATCAGCATCCACATTTCACTAGCAAATTGCCTGTGGTTGGCCAAAGTGAACAACACATTAGTGCATCATATTGGAGGCAAGTATATTGCATCAGCAGGTGTGTTTTAACTGAAATACCTGCATTGTTTTGTATTGGCTGTCTATTAGTGTCTCCCTGTAGTATACAGAATGCAGTGCTAAATATGCTGTACTGCTCTTTGCCTCTACTCCATATACTGTACTGTTCTCTACTTGGACTCCATGTTCTGCACTGCTTTCTACCTGTACTACATGTACTGTACTGACCTTGCAGTACCCCTGTACATGAGATATTAGCAAATGGTTTGCAATGTTCTGCAATGTCATACTATACAATGTATTATAATGTACACACTGCATGGCTGTCACGGCTGTATGTGAGCAACAAGAGCATGCACAGAAAATAGAGCTACTGACCGGACCCAAACTAGGGAGGATAAAGGGTTACCCCTGTCAGACCCTCAAAAGCTCTCCCTATGCTGCTAAGCCCATGCCCGGATCCAAATGGTGGACGGAGGCATGCCCGCGTACCTAAGACTGATGACCACTGTAACCCCTACAATAGTGGAAGGGGCACTGCCACCGGTGCCCTGCTCAGTATATGGAGGGAACCGTGTTCGCCTCGGATCCAGTCAGAAAACACACAGATACACAACAATGTCTGCACACTTAGCTGAAGGGGCTGCAGCCGCAGTGAAGATGGATCCAAAGACAGGCTGGCAATATCCGGAGTACTTGCTGCAGCAGAACACAGGCCCAGTGAAAGGATAGCATGCAAGGGAAGATACTCAAGCAAGAGCTACAACCCAAATGAGAAATATAATCCACACCTACAATAGGAGGAGGGGGAATATAAAGGCAGGGAAATCAAACGCAGCTGGGAGGAAGGAAACAGAAAACTCCTCCCAGCTCTAGTAGTGACATCATCACAGGGGTGGAGAAACAGAGCTGTGAGAACGTCCCAAAGCTCTGGTAGTGACAGTACCCCCCCCTCTACAGGTGGACTCCGGACACCCAGGACCCACCTTCTCAGGATGAGCCCTATGAAATGCCCTGATGAGGCGAGTGGCTTTAATGTCCGACACCGGAACCCACATCCTCTCCTCAGGACCATAACCCTTCCAATGAATGAGGTACTGGAGAGAACTGCGGACAATGCGAGAGTCCACAAT
This sequence comes from Bufo bufo, assembly GCF_905171765.1. Lineage (NCBI taxonomy): Eukaryota > Metazoa > Chordata > Amphibia > Anura > Bufonidae > Bufo > Bufo bufo. The sequence continues at coordinate 556,963,281 of NC_053392.1, forward strand.
TCTGGAAACCTCAAACTCCAGATTGCCATCAACCAAAATCGGAGGAGGAGGCAAAGAGGAGGGTACCGTGGGCTGGACATATGGTTTTAAGAGAGATCTGTGAAATACATTATGTATCTTCCAAACCCGTGGAAGATCAAGACGGAAGGCAACAGGATTGATGACTGACAAGATTTTATAAGGCCCAATAAACTTGGGACCCAATTTCCAGGAGGGAACCTTCAGTTTAATATTTCTTGTAGACAACCACACCAGATCACCCACACTCAGGTCCGGACCAGGCACACGTCTCTTATCAGCCACACGCTTATACTTCTCACTCATCTTTTTAAGATTACTCTGAATCTTTTGCCAAATGGTAGACAAAGACGAGGAAAATCTCTCCTCCTCAGGTAAACCAGAAAGAGCCCCTCCCGAGAATGTCCCAAACTGCGGATGGAACCCATATGCACCAAAGAATGGCGACTTATCAGAAGATTCCTGACGACGGTTGTTCAGAGCAAACTCAGCAAGAGGGAGAAATGAACACAAATCCTCCTGGTTCTCTGCCACGAAACAGCGCAAATATGTCTCCAGATTCTGATTGAGGCGCACAGTCTGACCATTCGACTGCGGGTGAAAAGCAGAAGAGAAGGACAGCCGAACCCCCAGGCGAGAACAGAAAGCCTTCCAGAACCTGGACACAAACTGCGTGCCTCTATCGGAAACAATATCAGAGGGAATGCCATGCAATTTAACAATATGGTCGACAAATGCTTGCGCCAACGTTTTAGCATTGGGTAAACCAGGGAAAGGTACGAAATGAGCCATCTTGCTAAAACGGTCCACCACCACTAGGATCACCGACCTCCCTGAGGAACGAGGAAGATCCGTGATAAAGTCCATGGACAGGTGTGTCCAAGGACGGGAAGGTATGGGTAACGGGAGAAGGGAACCTGAAGGCCGTGAACGAGGGACCTTAGTGCGAGCGCACGTCTCACAAGCAGCCACAAAACCCTCCACCGACTTACGAAGAGCCGGCCACCAAAATCTCAGAGCAATTAGATCTACCGTGGCTCTACTCCCGGGGTGACCAGCAAGAACAGTATCATGATGCTCCTTGAAGAGTTTGTGACGTAGCTCAGGAGGCACAAACAACTTCCCAGAAGGACAACGGGCAGGTGCCTCAGTCTGGGCAGCCTGGACCTCGGCCTCCAAATCCGAATATAGAGCAGAAACAACTACCCCCTCCGCCAAAATGGGACCCGGGTCCTCAGAGTTTCCTCCTCCCGGAAAACAGCGAGAGAGAGCATCAGCCTTCACATTTTTGATCCCAGGGCGGAATGTGACGACAAAATTGAATCTGGAGAAGAACAGAGACCATCTGGCCTGTCTCGGATTCATACACCTGGCCGACTCCAAGTATGCCAGATTCTTATGGTCGGTAAAAACGGTGATAGGGTGCCTGGCCCCCTCCAACCAATGGCGCCATTCCTCGAAAGCCAACTTGATGGCCAACAACTCCCTATCTCCCACATCATAGTTTTTCTCTGCCGGGGAGAGTTTTTTAGAGAAAAAGGCACAGGGTCGCCATTTGGTAGGAGAAGGGCCCTGGGACAAAACCGCACCCACACCCACCTCGGAAGCATCCACCTCAACAATAAAAGGTAAGGAAACATCGGGATGCACCAAAACGGGAGCAGATGCAAAACTCTCTTTAATCTTAGAAAAAGCTGCAAGCGCCTCCTCTGACCAAGAGGAAAAATCCGCCCCCTTTTTTGTCATGTCAGTGAGGGGTTTGACAAAAGAGGAATAATTCAAAATGAACTTTCTGTAATAGTTTGCAAAACCCAGAAAGCGCATCAATGCCTTCTGATTCTCAGGAAGCTCCCACTCAAGTACAGCACGGACCTTCTCCGGATCCATGCGAAAACCAGAAGCAGAGAGGAGAAAACCCAGAAATTGAATCTCCGATACCATAAAAACACATTTCTCCAGCTTGGCGTACAATTTATTTTCCCGCAGAATCTGCAGAACCTGCAGAACCTGAAAAAGATGATCCTGATGGGTCTGAACATCAGGGGAAAAAATCAAAATATCATCAAGATACACCAATACAAATTTCCCCATTAAATGGTAGAAAATACTGTTAACAAAATGCTGAAAGACGGCCGGAGCATTCATCAGGCCGAAAGGCATAACGAGATTCTCGAAATGCCCGTTAGGGGTATTAAAGGCCGTTTTCCATTCATCCCCCTCTCTGACCCTGACCAGGTTGTACGCGCCTCTCAAATCCAATTTGGAAAAAACCTTGGCCCCAACAATTTGGTTGAAGAGGTCCGGGATCAGAGGAAGGGGATAGGGATCGCGAATCGTGATACGGTTCAGCTCCCTAAAATCTAGGCAAGGTCTCAGAGAGCCATCTTTTTTTTTAACAAAAAAAAAACCAGCGGCAACAGGTGATTTTGAGGGAAGAATATGCTCCTTATCGAGACTCTCGGAGATATAGGTTTGCATTGCGATTCTTTCCGGTTGTGAGAGATTGTAGAGGCGAGCTTTTGGCAGCTTGGCGCCGGGAATGAGGTTAATGGGACAGTCAAACTCCCGGTGAGGAGGTAGCTCCTGAACACCGCTCTCGGAAAACACGTCCGAGAAATCAGAGAGAAATGATGGCACAGTTTTAGTAGACACCTCTGCAAAAGTCGCTGTAAGACTATTCTCTCTACAAAAGTCACTCCACTCATTTATTTGCCTTCCTTGCCAATCAATAGTGGGATTATGTCTAGTGAGCCAGGGTAACCCCAAAACTAGAGGAGAAGGCAATCCGTTAAGGACAAAACAAGATATATCCTCCACATGAGTGTCACCTACAGCTAACCGGATATTGTGAACAATGCCCTTCAGAGATCTCTGTGAGAGTGGAGCAGAGTCAATAGCAAAAACAGGTATATCCTTTTCTAATGTGCAAACCTGAAAACCATGCATGGCTACAAATTGAGTGTCAATAAGATTGACGGCCGCTCCACTATCAACAAAAATCTCACAAGAAATGACTTTGCTCTATAGCAGACAGGAGAAAACGGGAACTGCAGGTCAGAGGAAAAGCATCAATTCCTACATCAACTTTGCCCAAAGTAGCAGATGAAGCAGAGTTTGATGATTTACCTTTTGAGGTTTTTCTCTTATTATCGCTCTTAGTACAGTTCAAGAATCTCCTAGACGGACAAACACACCATACTCTGAGGACTAAATCCTCTTTTATCAGGGGCAAGTCGACCTAGCTGCATGGGCTCCTCCTCAGAGGGGAGCGAGACAGGATGAGGCCCCTGCACACTGAATGAGTCTGCACCACTGCCCCTAGACTGACAATGGCTGGACAGAGAGGTCTCGTTTCTTTCTCTTAGACGCCTGTCAAGGCGTACCGCCAATGACATGGCAGATTCTAAGGACGTTGGTCTCTCATGGAAAGCAAACGCATCTTTCAATCTCTCTGAGAGACCATGACAGAACTGACTCCGGAGTGCAGCATCATTCCAACCTGAATCAGCTGCCCATGTCCGAAATTCAGAACAATAAAGCTCCGCAGACAGTTTGCTCTGGCATAAAAAACGTAAGTTAGATTCGGCCAGAGCAACACGATCCGGGTCATCATATATCTGCCCCAGGGCCACAAAAAATCCTTCCACGGATCGAAGGGAGGGATCCCCTGATGGCAGCGAAAAAGCCCAAGTCTGAGCATTACCCCTGAGCATGGAGATGACAATCCTCACCCTCTGCTCCTGATTACCAGAGGAATGTGGACACAAGCAAAAATGGAGTTTGCATGCCTCTCTGAAGCGAGCAAAACTCTCACTGCCCCCGGAGAACGTTTCCGGAAGTGAGACCTTTGGCTCGCAACAGACTCCATGGGCCGGAGCAGAGCCCAATGCTTGAAGCTGAGTCATAGATTGACGGAGATCCGCTACCTCCAAAGAAAGACCCTGCATGCGGTCAACCAGGCCAGAAAGCGGATCCATGTCAAAAAAGACGGTTATGGTGGATTATAATGTCACGGCTGTATGTGAGCAACAAGAGCATGCACAGAAAATAGAGCTACTGACCGGACCCAAACTAGGGAGGATAAAGGGTTACCCCTGTCAGACCCTCGAAAGCTCTCCCTATGCTGCTAAGCCCATGCCCGGATCCAAATGGTGGAAGGAGGCATGCCCGCGTACCTAAGACTGATGACCCCTGTAACCCCTACAATAGTGGAAGGGGCACGGCCACCGGTGCCCTGCTCAGTATATGGAGGGAACCGTGGTCGCCTCGGATCCAGTCAGAAAACACACAGATACACAACAATGTCTGCACACTTAGCTGAAGGGGCTGCAGCCGCAGTGAAGACGGATCCAAAGACAGGCTGGCAATATCCGGAGTACTTGCTGCAGCAGAACACAGGCCCAGTGAAAGGATAGCATGCAAGGGAAGATACTCAAGCAAGAGCTACAACCCAAATGAGAAATATAATCCACACCTACAATAGGAGGAGGGGGAATATAAAGGCAGGGAAATCAAACGCAGCTGGGAGGAAGGAAACAGAAAACTCCTCCCAGCTCTAGTAGTGACATCATCACAGGGGTGGAGAAACAGAGCTGTAAGAACGTCCCAAAGCTCTGGTAGTGACAATGGCCTGTTATTGTTGGCAGGGACAGGGTTAATCACCCAGTTCCACTTCTCTCGGGGTTGCCTGGCTGGTTCTAGTTCCTGACTAGAGAAAGGGAGAGAGTCTAAACTAGAGTGCGAGGAGGGAGGAAGCAAGTCCATTTGCTTCATCTCCATATGCCGCAGGATCCAGACACTAACCGATCTCTGTGAAAGTTACTGCAGAGTACATCTGCTGACTAAAGTGAGAGAAAACGGATAAGAGCTTATAGCTAGCAATACTAACCAATGTCCGAAAAGAAAACAGAAGAGTAGTAGCAAGGGTCAAGACCTGGCGAGTAAGCTGAAGTGTAACACCCCAGAGTTGTGTTACTAAACTCTTCTACCCAGCTACAATCTGCTAAGAGCATTAACATTGTCATCTAATTTTACCTTACATCCTCACAAATGTGCATTGTATACCTTGTTAAATGTATATTGTTGTCATTCTTAATGTTCACCAGCAGGTGGCAGCAATGTTCTGGCAAGGAGTTAAGTACAGTTTAGTGTTCCTAGGCTGGAATAGTTCATTCCAGTTTTACTCCCGCCTGTGAGCGGAGTGGGTTATGCTCACATCCTGCCTCATGGGTGGAGAAGGAAGTTAGAGTGAGTGTGCCAGCCACACCTGCTAGGGGAAGGCTGTGCATGTAGGAGCTCCCTGAGAAAGGAAATCAAGCCAGGATCTTGTCTCGGCTGAGACATTGATCATGATCCCCAGCCTGAGCCCTGCAGTCTCAGCTAGTAGAAGCAAGCAGACAACTCCAGAATTCCAGGAAGAAAGCAAACCCTTAAAAGACAACTGTGAGTCAAGTTCCAGAGACCCAGGAGAAGCCATATTCCTCCTCAGCTAGTCAGTCCCCAAACAGCAGAAGATAGAGAGTGCAGAAGCCAAATTCATGCCACAATATAGATCTAACAAAGCAGATGTCTTTTCCTGCAAGCTCCAGGTACATGAGAGAGCAGAAGCATAAATCCCTGCCAACCATTGCCAATACCTGCTGGGACCTAAGACTAAAGCTGTATCTCTCTTGGATGAAAGCTACAACCAGAAAAGACAAGTTTGAACTTCACCCAAGGTCTGGATCTCAATTTCTGCTGCAAATTCCTCTATTACTCCTACTAGCACTACACTCAATTTATTGCAAGTGAGCCAGGATCCAGGAGTCCAGGCGTACTCAGGTAGGAGACACCGTTGACACTATACCCACTACCATACAGAGACATTACACCACTCTGGCATTCCTAACCTGGTGCGTGAGTTATAACACCTTAAAGGGCCCTGTGACAGTACCCTGCGCACGCTGCAATTGGCGTCACAAACAAAACTATAGACTATTATACCCATATCCTGACCCACTGCATAATTTGACGTCCGTGTAACCGTACTACGGTCCTGCTCTATTGCATTAGCCAAATCAGTAGACAACAAATTTATAAGGAACCAAGTAAAAGTTGGTACAAGGTGGATATCTAGACATTTATAGGTTATGAGCACTAAGAACAAATGGATGAACAGGAGCCAAGACACATAAAAAAAATCACAGGTATTGACTTAGAGTCGGTGCCAAATTTTAATTCCCCCACCTAGTCCTATAATTGGAGACCAAGACAGAGGGCTAATTGGCTCAGCAACCCATCTCTCTGATATGCTGATCAGCCAGGGTTTGGCTAGTCAGCATGTCTAATTTCCAGGAAAGTCCATCTGACTGGCACACGCGCTACACCTGATCTCCCTCAGCACCACTGCACGAACTGGAGTGGAGGCTGGTGGGCAGAGAGACAGACACTGCTCATGACATTTTCCTTCGTGTTAATGCACTAAGGAAAATTAGTGTGTGATTAGGCTTTTTGTAGATTTATATTGTGATTTTTGTGTACTACAATGCAACTAGAAGAGAATATTTACATGCAATAATTACTTTTTTCAATTGATTTCAGCCTGCTCAATACAGCAACAACTGTCTGGTAACGAAATCATTAGTAGTCAGATTCAAAATTTGAAACATTCCTAAAAAAGTGTAAAATGCAAAAAACATGCTTGAGAATGAAAGAAGCTGTAAAATAGCATTTGTAATGACTGAATATAAACAGAAGCTGTTACTGCAGGTCCCCTCATACACTGGCAGAGCCTTCATTTAAATAGCCGGGTAGTCAATGCTGTTGATGTTGCAGAACTGACTCATTTCACCGTTGACTGTTCACTGCTTGGTGTTAGAATTCTTTTTCAATAATGATTTCCTAAGGGCAGAAGAAAAATGTAGTTTCCACCAAAATAAAAATATATTTCAGGAGTCTGGTCATATTATGTTCTGAGGGGAATGGAGCAGAATCTAAGCCCAGGAAATATATTACTGTATGTTAGAGGATTTTTCTGACACAAGATGTTTACAACATGACAATTACTATATACATTACACACATGATGAACGCCAAAGCCAGTTATTGGGTCCTTGCAGCTACAGTTCATTTTTGTTTTGGTAGTTCATCATAAGTTACATCTTAAGTCATGTTCTGCAATGGGCAGTGGGTGTGGACCCACTGTACCAACTAACTGGTTTGGCTTTGGGCTATCTCTAAGGGCATTATTCTTACAGTCCCCTGGTTTTCACTCTTTAACCCCTATACAGGGATCTGGTCTTCACTGCAAAGAAGCCACCAGGCCACTACTTCTTGAGATAGTCCAGTGTAGTTGGCTGCTGACCCATGGGGTCAAAGACACCGGTAAAAAGTACCAAGGGATCAAACAATATTTGTAGTTAGAAACAAGCTGAGTTCAGGGCAGGCAGAGTTCATCTGTATCTGTGAAACTGGTCCGAGGTGAGGGCAGGCAGCAATGGTTCAATATGGTAGTGGTAGACAGGCTATAGTCAGGGAAGGCAGAAGCAGGGGTACACCTATCCTTTCTGCTATCTGAGGCGAAAACTGAAACTGCCCCGCCCCCAATGCCAATTTCTTAATCTAACCCCTTTACCACAATGAAATCGCTCATTGCCCATGGCCCTTCTGCTTGCCCCCCTCTTGCCCCTTCCTGGTCCTTCCGGAGGCAATCGCCGCACCTGGACTCATTGGTGTGCACTAGAGATGAGCAAATTTTAAAAAGAATTGAGTTGCCGGTTTGCCAAATTTTTTGGGAAAGATTTGGTTCGATCCGAATTAATTTGCGGTGAATCACATAAAAAGACTGCTATTTCCTGGCTGGGGAGAGCCTTTATAGTGGTGTAGAACACTGTGCCTTGCAGTAACACGCATAGGGAGTCTGCTTTGGTATTGAAATAATACTGTGAGTCTGTATGACTCGCAGATGACAGGTGTTGCACTTAGAATCACTGCACACTTCACTTATTTGGGCAATCACGGGGCCAAAACTGACCAAATAACTCAAGTATGAACTCAGCCTTACAGGTAAATGTTAGCGTCAAGAAGAAGCGCACTCCTTTTAAACCGTCGTCAGCTGATTCCATATAGATGTCTACAGAACCTGTTCTATTAAACGCTTAAACAAGTAGAGCCCTCTGACAGAGTGGCAAGGGTGTCAGCAGTAAGTTTGTGTTGATGTCACTGATAATTTTGCCCTTCCTCTGATCCGTCAGAACAATAACCCCCAAAAAACGGATCCTTTCTGTGGAGCTTCCGCCTTCACTCGGTCAGCATTTGGTCATTAATCCTTTAGTATTGCTATTGTAAAAAAAAACAGGAGTGGATCCAAAACAGAGATGACACGTGAACTGAATATTTGCAAGTCTTCTGTGTTTTGTACCGACTCCTGCTTTTGGCTACCAAATCATAAGCCAATTCTGATGGGACCATACAGGCCTTACAGCTGCTGCACAGAGAGGATCCATTGTGCAACTAATTTTACCTTTCTTCTGACAGATCAAAAGAAGGGTCAAATAAATGATGATGTCAGCCAAGCCAAAAAGGCTAAATAGTGGGCCAGTCATGAAGTGGGGAGGGTGGGAATAGCATGAGAAGTCCACAGAGTGGTCCTATGACATAGTGGTGAGGTGAAAGCAGCATGAGGAGACCACAGAGTGGACCAATGACAGAGTATATAGGTGGTAGCAGCATGAGGAGGCCACAGAGTGGCACAATGACAGAGTGTGGAGGTGGTGGCAGCATTGGGAGGCCACAGAGGAGCAAGGTGACATAGTGTGGAGGTGGCAGCAGCATGAGGAGACGACAGAGTGGCAAGGTGACATTGTTTGGAGGTCGTGGCAGCACCAGGAGGCCACAGAGTGGTACAATGAGAGAGTGTGGAGGTGGAAGCAGCATGAGGAAGCCACAGAGTGGCACGACCACGAGAGATCGTGGAGGTGGAAGCAGCATGAGGAGATCACAGAGTAGCATGACGATGAGAGATTGTGGAGGTGTCAGCAGCATGAGGAGGCCACAGAGTGGCACAACGACAAGGTGTGGAGGTGTCAACAGCATGAGGAGGCCAAAGAGTGGCACGACGACAAAGTGTTGAGGTGTCAGGTTTTGTAGGTGGCAGCATCATGAAGAGGCCACAGAGTGGCACGATGACGAGAGATTGTGGAGGTGGCAGCAGCATGAAGAAGCCACAGAGTGGCACGACGACAAAGTGTTGAGGTGTCAGCAGCATGAGGAGGTCACAGAGTGGTACGACAACAAGAGATTGGGGAGGTGGCAGCAGCATGAGGAGGCCACAGAGTGGCACGACGACAAAGTGTGGAAGTGTCAGCAGCATGAGGAGGCCGCAGAGTGGCACGACAATGAGAGATTGTGGAGGTGGAAGCAGCATGAAGAGGCCACAGAGTGGCACGACGACAAAGTGTGGAGGTGTCAGCAGCATGAGGAGGCCGCAGAGTGGCACGACAATGAGAGATTGTGGAGGTGTCAGCAGCATAAGGAGGCCACAGAGTGGCACGACGACAAAGTGTATAGGTTGCAGCAGCATGAGGAGGCCACCTCGGCTCGGCACGAATTAATAATGCATGTTCTACGGCACAAAAGGCTTGGCAAATTGATTGTCTGGGAAATTCCATAGAAGATTGGGATAATATATTGGCGAATTTAAGTTTAGTTACTTATAATTGTAATCAAGTTTTGGTTCAATTTATTATTAAATATTTAATAAATTTAATAAAAAAATTAAGTGTTGCCTAAGACAGGAGAGTATCGGCCAGTCTTCTGGTTATTCGACAACTGCGTTGTTGCGATGGAGAAAGCATTCCAAAAAACATTTTATCTCCATCTGGAGACAAATCCTGTCAAGATTGATGCAAGTGCGGTATCGGATGCTCATTGAGCCAGATACTTCTGGGGGAACCTGCCTGGCATGAACAGGCCTCTAGTAGCTACAGACAATGAGAAGACAAAGCTTTAAGATTGCTTGGAGCCCAGAAGAGTTGCGAAGTTCATCAAGATTCAAACCATAACTACCATCCCCTGGTCTCTTCATCAGGGAAAACATCACTACCATCCCCTGGTCTTTTCATCAGGGAAAACATCACAAGTTCCCAGTAATCATGAATGGGAAGGAAGACATCCTGTGGTGCACGGAGATGGAGAGGGTCTTCGAGTCCCCCTGCACTATACAAACGTCTCAGAAATGAACTGCTGCTCCTGACAGAAGCTCCTGGGAAGGTCATGGAGCGTCCCGGTCATCCGGCATCTATTCGCCCCGCTGAAGGATTATTTTGAAAGTGTGTAGAAGCCACACAGGGCCCCCACGCTGCAGATTTATCATGGAGACACCTGATTTTATAATATTACATTATTATATGAAGACAAAAAATTAAAAAAATGAAGCCCCTTCGTGACCCGGCTCCCAAGTGCTATCAGCTACATCATCATCATCGAGTACTGTCTGCATGTCACTGATGTTCTCCTCAACCGTCTCTGGGTCAGGAGCCTGACCGCTCGCAACACCAGCTCCCACGCCACTCTCCTCATCACTACTTGCCCGCCTAGTGGATTAAAGAGGCAGGTTGAGGACAGGTGAGGGCACAGGGCCTGCACAGCCACTGACTCTTGGCTGGGGGTGTCTGATGTAAGTTGCGACGAAGTCGAAGATCGAGTCTACCATTCAAGAACTGCTGGGTTGCTGGCCACGACACAACTGCTAGCTGACACTGGGCGCTTACTCTGCTGTGACCTCTTCCTGAAACATTTAGGCCTCTGCCACTCCTGTGCAGGGCCTGGCACTTCTCTACCTGACCTACTGTTAGATCAAATAACCAAATGTTAGATCAAATTTTTTTTATTTCGCCACTAATACACAGCAAACAGGGCTTTAGAATATATCACTGCACCACTAAGCGGCAAATAGGCCCTAATTTTTTTCTATTTTTACACAAAAGGCTTTTCTACAGATAAGTGCAACAATGAAAGGCGAATATATTTGTATTTCGCCAGTAAAACACGGCACACTGGGCTGTAAAATATCTCAATGCACCTCTGAATGGCAATTAGGCCCAAGTTTTTTTTCTATTTTTACACAAAAGGCTTATCAACAGATAAGTGCAACAATGAAAAGCGAATATATTTGTATTTCTCCAGCAATACACGGCAAACTGAACTGTAAAATATCTCACTGCACCGCTGAATGGCAATTAAGCCCAAGTTTTTTTTATATTTTTACACAAAAGGCTTTTCTAAAGGTAAGTGCAACAATGAAAGGCGAATATATTTGTATTTCGCCAGTAATACACGAAAACTGTGCTGTAAAATATCTCAAAGATATTTTTCCTTTTTCCACTAATACACGCAAAAAAGGGCTGTAATTTTCACACTTCACCACACTGTAGGCCTGTGCCGACGCCGCTGCCCCTATCAGCAGGCACGGGTGCTGGGCTCCCTCTTTTACCTCCTGCCGCCCAGCTGACAAACACGGGCAGCAACTAACTTTACTCTGCCACATGTGATCCATGCCAGTGTTTCCTTGCTGCTGGAGATTTGTACTGGTGCTGAAGCTTGCGTGGGTGTGTCTCTCCTTCCTATGTGGCAGCACATACACTCCTTCTGTCTCAGCAGCCAATGGCCGGATTGCAGCAGGTATTTAAAGGCGCTTCCTACTACAGGAAGTTGCCTGAGCAACCTCAGTGTCTAGCTCCTGTGCAAAGGTGTTTATCTTGTCTGCCTCCCTGTGTACCGAATCCTGCTATTGTACTCCTGGACTTTGCTTTCTGCCACCTGCCTCTGACCTCGGACTTTGTTTATGGACTTTGCCTGTTAGCCGCCTGCCCCTGACGTCGGATCTTGTTTGCTGACTTCGCTTGATTGCCGCCTGTCCTGACCCGCACCTCCATGCCTCGTAAGTCCCCTCGGTGCTTGCACAGAGCACTCTGACCCCCTGGTCAGCTGCCACTGACTTGGGGACTACTCTGGAGTGGCACCTGGCAGCTACCCTATGGCCCAAGCCTATCCCCACTATCAGGGGCTCTAGTAAATACCAGGTAGCTGCTTAGTTACACCCCTCCAGAGTATACCCAGTCAGTGGCGCAGTGGGTCCACACCCGCTTGCATAATACACACAATAGCTAATAAGCCCTTTTTTCCCACTAATATAAGCCAAAAAATGCTTTAGAACATATAACTGCACCGCACAAGGGCAAATAAAACATGGACATATTTCCTTGCAATAAACCCTGTTAATGCCTGCATCAAACAGCATTTGCACCCTAATAAGAATAGTTTGCTGGAATTACAGAGCTGTATAATGGCAATTTGTATTGCCAGTCAGTGCTGCAAGGTGTAATAGGATTATTCCTATTACCCAGGCTGTCACCTCCCCGAATGAACCCTGTTCAACAGAAATGCAGTGGAATGATTCATCCCTATCCTTTCCCTACACCTTGAATAATCTTTCACTGCACTTGTAAATCTTTTTTTTTTAGCACAAAGACGATTTTTCTATCACTGTTCCTAGCGCCTGCAAACACGTCTCTCCCTGCACTAAGTACGCTGGTGAATGGCAGAATCTAAGATGGCTGCCATTAATACGGCTGTGACATCATAGGGCTGGCTGGCTTCTGATTGGCTGCATGCATGTCAGTATGGGTGATCCCACCTTCCCAGACTTCCTTTCTCTATATCAGGCATCCTCAACTGCGGCCCTCCAGCTGTTGCAAAACTACAACTCCCAGCATGCCCGAACAGCCTACAGGTATCAGCCTACAGCAGGGCAATTTTATTGAAAAAGGATTTTCATGTTACTCTATGGAGGAAAAAGTTGTTTAGAAATCGCACTGTAATCCCAGCATGTAGCGATTTAAAAAAATCATTGTCTGCAGGGATTTCATAGTGATTTTCAATTGATCCAGCAATACTCACATGGCTGCAGCGATTTGGAGGCAATTTTCAAACTACTCAATGCATTCCCTATAGACAGCGATGTCACAGTGATTTTTTTTTTTTTTGTAGTTTGATAGAAAAAGACTAGGTGTAGCCTCAGCTTTATAGCTAGGGCTAAATTACCTACAAAGAACTGCTGCACAGCACAGATCAGAGGACTGAAGGATACTTAAAGGGGTATTCTCATGACGCAGTTTAATACTCACCTGCTCCCGGCACGCTGTCCACTTCCTGGTTTCGGCACTCGGCAGGGGGTGGGCTCCATCTTGATTGATGTCTTCTCCCGGCTGGGCCGCATGCTGTACTGAATGTGCACGCCAAGACCGCGCATGCGCCCTGGTGACTTCTTCCTGGCAAGTATACTATACTGGTCAGGAAGAAATCACCATAGCGCATGCGCGGTCTCCATAGGATTTTGTGTGTGAGGCTGGAGACTGAGATGGAAGCTACTAGTGATAAGAGGCTGATTGAAGAGAAGGAGAAGGAAAGCAGCCTAAGAAGCCCAGGAGGAAGCATCATTCTTTAATAAGGTATTATAAAAAGTTTCTTATATTCACCTGTACTGTACTGGAGGCACACTTTAAGGCAAGGGTGTTGGTGGATTCTGATGATACTGTTCCTAGGGCACTGGTGAATGGTGAGAACACAAATACAATTAAATGTGGGAATTGCTGCTGTCAGAAGATCAGTGTCACAGAACCAATGACCAGGAGCATGTCTTCAAGTGGAACAGTGTTAGGAATGCCACTGATGTAATGTATTTTATTCCTTAAAGGGGCTTTCTACTTTGGACAATGCCCATTCATTATAAGGAAACAGAAGATTACCTTGTTCCAGAACCAAGCTCCCATATCACAAACAGGAAATGGTCTAATAGCCCCTTTATTGTAAAGACAGAGTCCTGGATCAAGTCCGCCCTGGAATAAGTTGATAATCTGTTTGCACATTTGATATATTTTAGATCTCTGACCTAAAAGTACAGTAAGTGACACTTCAATTAGCATTGGGCGGTGAACCGCCTTTACCTGAGAAGTAACTGAAAAATTATTTCCCTTCTGCTTATAAGCTATTGCTCTCTGGTCTTTATTTTACAGAATTATTGCTCTTTAAAGCTCATTTGCTTGCTTTTTCCCCCCAATAGAATTGAAGGGGTTAGCCACTTTCTGGCTACTATTAATAAATGTGTTTATAAGATGATTATATGGTACTTACTAATATAGCCTTTGTTAAATTCTGTGCCTTTTTCTATATTTCTTAAGATATTGCCAAGTTTTTTATGCTGTTCACAGGGAGGTCCTGTTCATTAAATGGCTGGAGAGTCATGTGACCAGGCAAATCTCAGTCTCCTTCATTCAAACACATTGCACCTGCACTGAACTCCCAACAGTGCAAATGGAAGGTGGATTGTATTTAAATAGAGGAAAGATCACGTTTAGGTGATTTGCCTGATCACATGACCCTCCATCAGCAGCCATTTTATGGACAGGATCTCTGCGTAGACAGCACAAAAGACAGCAAACAAGGGAGCATACCTTTAGAAATATAGAAAATGGTGCAGAATATAAACAAAGTCTATATTAGTAAGTGCCATACAATCATCTTACAAACAAATTGGTCAACAGTAACCGGAAAGAGGCCAACCCCTTTAATTTATATATTAGAAGGGTTCCTTGACAATAATCAGGTCGCAAAGCGAAACGCCGCTGGGTTCCCCAACGATCAGCTGTAATCTGTGGGTAAACTTAGCAGTAAGTTTTCAGTTTGCCTGCAGTGCCCCCACAGGGGAAAATAAGCATTACATTGTCAATTCTAAGCAATGGCTTGTGTGAGCAATGCTGGACAGGAAATGTCCTCCAAAGTAAAAGATGCCTTTTGTAACCACTGTCCACTCTTATCAAGTGGATGCTGAATAGGTAGGGGGACCCCCTCTCACAATTTAGAATTTTTTTAGTAGGGTGTATACAGATGTGTAATAACCCCTCTAAAGGGGTTGTTCACCCCTGAGGACAATCCCCCACAGTGTGGCTGAAACTGTGGTGGTAATCATACTTACCTGATTCGTGTCGTTGGGTTCTGGCTACATCACTGCCCTGCAGCTCCTGATTCTCTCCACATGAAAGCGGATGGCCCAGCATTGACGTGTAACCAATGCATCATGTGACTCCGTGACCTGATGAATGGGTGACACGGCATTGGCTGCAGTGATCATATAATCCACGTCAAAACAGATGTTGTTAATGCGGTAGAGTGGGGACCTGCAAAGCTGAAACTGGAACCCACTGGTGGAGATGAGGTAAAAGCCAAGGGTCCAGTCATGCTGGGAGAGTCTGTAGGAAAGGTCCCCAGGGTTGAACCACCCCTTTAAGTCAAAAGTTGTCTTCACATTCATATATCAATATTAGAGAGGTTTTAATAAACAGTTACTTTTTGGTATCTAGTGTGGAGTTCTAAACATTGCTTTTTGGTGCCTCCAGCCTTCACTGTCCTTTTTGCTTTGCCACAGCTGGATTCAGATTTCGCATTTTATTTTTGCAGTACACACAGTACTTTAAACAATATAAAATGTTTCTTGTAATGCTCAATAAACTGTAGACACATTTATTTGAAATTTCCAATAAACAATATGATGTAATTTGGACAACAGCTCCAGTATGACAGAGTGTTCTGTATCTTAAGGTGATGACAGATTCCATCTCTAAGGCGGTCATAAAAGGTTCTGATTGGGAGGAAACAGTGTATCTATCATCCTGCTCCTTCTTGATTTAGACTTTTCTGCACATAAATTCAGGATATTTCTTTGTCTATTCAGCACAGTACTATTGATGGGCCATAAAAAACTATCAATCTATAGCTTTGTGCATTGTCTGGTAACTCTTTCATGACTATTTTTCATACTCACCCATGTTCCACGCCAGGTTCAAAGGAATATTTCTCTATTTTATTGCGCATCTGAAATTTCAGTAATACATTTCAGTTTATTTGGTGGAATCATACAATATGACTTTTCACTCCATTACCTTCTAAAGTATGCAGTGTGCGGAGTGTAGGAAAACTATCCAATGTTGTCCAATTCAGTCCAGTATCAGACATAGCAGAGGTTTTAAAAAACTAAAGCTGGCCATATACCTTAGATAGGCTACTTTCAAATCAGCTTTTTTTAAATTCAGGTTTTGAGATCCGGCACAGGATCTCAAAACCTGAATAAAACGCTCCATTTAATACATCCGGTTGAATTAGTTTTGTCCGGAACCAGTTGTAATAAATAGAAACTGAACAAACCTGATCTGGCATCTAAATCATTGTAAGTCAAAGGGCGCCGGATACAGTTTTTTTTCGTTGCCGAAAAAAACTATTTGTCACCGTTGATTTACATTGGACTGGACACAAAACCGCAGCTTGCAGTGGTTTTGTGTCTGGTCAAAAAACTGAACCAACTGGAACAGAAAGCATCCTGATCTGGTTTGTTCTGTTTTGACCCCATTGACAATGAATGGGGACAGAACGGAAGACTTTTTTTTTCTCAGTTTTGAGATCCTCAGCTGAATCTCAAAACCGGAATGCAAAACGTTGATGTGAAAGTAGCCATAGTTGGGATGAGCTTGGGATGTTGCTTTTTGATGTGATGAGCCACCATGGTTGGTAGTATTGTACAGTGTTCATTTTAGGACATGGTCAGATATCATTGTCAAGTATCAGAATAATGACACCTGACTTTGATATTTGACTCTGACATCTGAGTGTGACTTATCGTCTTCATAGGTCAGGGTCAAAGTAAGAATGAGTTATATAAAGAAAATCCTTCAGGTTGCTGTCTGAAGCTATAGCTCAGTGGTTTAGATGCTTGCCTTGCATGCAGTGTTCTTGCATTCAAAACCCCTTTCAGTCTTTAAAAAAATGGACATTTTATTGAGCCCTAGAAAAGAAACGAATTCAAGTGATGTGTGACCCTGATATCTGACTTTTCTCTTCTCACTAATCAGCGTCACATTGACTTTTAGACTTATTGTACTTTTATTATGCTCCATCACATAGATAAAGAAAATCCTTCAGTTTGCTGTCTGAAGCTATAGCTCAGTGGTTTAGATGCTTGCCTTGCATGCAGTGTTCTTGGGTTCAGTCTTTTTTTTTTAATTGACATTTTATTGAGCCCTAGAAAAAAAAAATATTTAAGTCATATGTGACCCTGATGTCTGACTTTTCTCTTCTCACTAGGCGTCACATTGAATTTTAGCTTCATTGTACTTTTAATCTGCTCCATCATATAGATAAAGAAAGTCATTCAGTTTGCTGTCTGAAGCTATAGCTCAGTGGTTTAGATGCTTGCCTTGCATGCAGTGTTCTTGGGTTCAGTCTTTTTTTTTTAATTGACATTTTATTGAGCCCTAGAAAAAAAAAATATTTAAGTCATATGTGACCCTGATGTCTGACTTTTCTCTTCTCACTAGGCGTCACATTGAATTTTAGCTTCATTGTACTTTTAATCTGCTCCATCATATAGATAAAGAAAGTCATTCAGTTTGCTGTCCGCAGCTTTAGCTCAGTGGTTTAGATGCTTGCCTTGCATGTAGTGTTCTTTGGTTTAAAACCCCTATCAGTCTTTAAAGAAAATTTTCATTTTATTGAGCCCTAGAAAAGAGACTTTTAGGTTTACTGTGTATTTGTCTTTTGAATCAAATGGCTAGAGAAAATCGCTACCAAACAATAGGTAGACCTGTAGGGTTGTCTGTCTCTCATGCACCTACTAATGGACAAAAAAAAAAAAGCTTGGATTTTTTTTTTTTTTTTACATAAAACATATGACAAAGAGTACTATAAGTAGTCCTTTTTTATTTTATTTTCTATTAAAGAGTACATGGGCACCACTATAGTAAGGGGGGGCACTAATTTACAGTATCTTCATCTAATTACAAGTGACTGAAGGCTATTTTGTTTTCTGTTGTCTTCAAAGAGTCACTGTACGATACAATGATGCCTTTTTATTTAGTAGAAATGGGTCTAATTATCAGATCTGTAAATCACTTTATTGAAATTATTTGTCGGCATCCAACCAAACATAAGCTGCAAAGATATGACCACTAGGGGTCTCATTAGTCCACTGTGGTTAGGCATGGTCCAGCTCTCCTAGGAAATACAAGCGGGAGGAAGTGTGGGGGTGTGCTCTGGAGTAGCTGATGAGGAGACTTGCCAGATTCACTGCCTCTTCACAGATCTGCAAACCAACTTATCTTACTGTAAGTCTGCTCTCCCTCTGCTATCTTACATAACTTATACATTGATTTACCTCTCTCAAATGTGTATGCAGTTCCATATTAGCAAGAATCACAATTTTTCCGGGACCCCTGAAAAAGTTGATTAGTCACTGTATTATACATATCTACTGTATATATGTGTATTATACACACAGTGTGCTATAGCTTCACCACACTGATTTTCTCAGAAAGCTGATATACATATTACTGCTTTATCCACAGACACAATATATGATCATACAGATGGCAGTACTATGTGATAGCTTCTAAGTATAGAAAAACCATGTGGTAATGTTATAGCTTAGAGGTTACACTAATGGCTTTGCATGTAGCCATCCCAGGTTGAAGTCCCCAGAAAGACATACATTTTCTTTTTATTATTATATTTTTTTTATTAAAGACTATATTAATAGTATATACTATAATAAATAATATGCCATTAACCAGTAGAATACCAGCGCTGTACATGTACGTCGCTGGAAACACGGTCACAAATCCCAGCGCCATTCAGCTACAGCGCTCTGATCGGGCGGCCACAGGAGCTACTTCCGTCCGATCAGCTGCAGGGGTCCAGCAGTCACTGATAGTCGGACTCCTGCTATATGCACCGGCATCGGTGAAAACAGTGATGCCGGAGCATTAACTCTTGCACTGCCGCAGTCAGCACTGACTGCGGCACGTGCAGTATCCTGCCAGGTGCGGGGTGTCCATCGGATCCCTGTGCTGCTGTGACAGGAACCCGATGTCTTAATTAGGCATTGTGGCTGCCATCCCTGTGAGCCTGTGAGATCCAGCCCCCTGGATCTCACAGGCAGGAAGCTGTAAGTGTATTTTGGAAATGCATTGTACAGGGGATCAGACCCCCAGAAGATAAAGTCCCAGAGTAGGACAAAAAAGAAAGTTAAAAAAGAAGTAATAAAAATAAAGTTTTACTAAAAAAATTAAAAGCTTCAAGTAAAAAAAAAAGCATCCTTTCCCAAAATAAAGTTTAATTTTTTTTTGTAAAAATAGGGAAAAAGAGAAAAGTAGACATATTAGGTTTCTCCCCATCTGCATCGACCGGCTCTATAAAAATATCACATAATTCACCCCGCCAAGTGTACACCGTAAAAAAAATAATAATAATAAAAATAGTGTCAAAACAGCAAGCGATCAAAAAGGTGTATTTAGCCCAAAATAGTGCCAATTAGATCGTCATCTCATCCTGCAAAAAATGAGACCCTACTTAAGACAATCGGCTAAAAAAATATAAAAAATATGGCTCTCAGAAAATGGCAACACAAAAACAAGATTTTATTCTGTTTAAAAAGGCTTTGATTGTGTAAAACATAGCAAAAATAAAAATGATAGACATATTAGGTATCGCCACGTCCGTAACAACCTGCTCTATAAAAATATCACATTATATGCCCCCTCAGGAGATTGCTGTAAAATACAAATTAAAAAAACTATGCCAAAACAGCAATTTATTTTTCACCTTGCCTTTATAAAAAGTGTAATACCAAGAAATCAAAAAGTCTTATGTACTCCAAAATGGTACCAATGAAAACATCATCTCATCCCGCAAAAAATAGCCCCCACATAAGACATTCACTTGAAAAATGAAATCTAATGGCACCCGTAAACCAATCCATCAAAATCTGTGCTGCAAAAGCAATATGGCGCTCCTTCCCTTCTGAGTCCTGCCATGTGACCCCACAGCAGTTTACCACCACATATGGGGTGTTGCTGTATTCAGGAGAAAATGGCTAACACATTATGGGGTGTTTTTTCTCCTGCTACCCCTGTGAAAATGAAAAATTTGGGGCTAAAGCAACATTTTATTGGAAGAAAATAAACTTTTCATTATCATAACAAAGTGTTTTCAAATTCCGTAAAACACTTTGGGGGTCAAAGTGGTCAGTACCCCCCTAAATATATTCTTTAAGGGTTGTAGTTTCTAAAATTGGGTCACTTTTTGAGGGTTTCCACTGTAGGGGTACGTCAGGGTCTCTTCAATTACAAAATGGTGCCTAAAAAACATTCTAGCAAAATCTGCCTCCAAAATCCATATGGCGCTCCTTTCCTTATGACCAATGCCACCTGCGCATAGAGCAGTTTACCGCCACATATATATACAGTACAGACCAAAAGTTTGGACACACCTTCTCATTCAAAGAGTTTTCTTTATTTTCATGACTATAAAGGCATCAAAACTATGAATTAACACATGTGGAATTATATACATAACAAACAAGTGTGAAACAACTGAAAATATGTCATATTCTAGGTTCTTCAAAGTAGCCACCTTTTGCTTTGATTACTGCTTTGCATACTCTTGGCATTCTCTTGATGAGCTTCAAGAGGTAGTCCCCTGAAATGGTCTTCCAACAGTCTTGAAGGAGTTCCCAGAGATGCTTAGCACTTGTTGGCCCTTTTGCCTTCACTCTGCAGTCCAGCTCACCCAAAACCATCTCGATTGGGTTCAGGTCTGGTGACTGTGGAGGCCAGGTCATCTGGCGCAGCACCCCATCACTCTCCTTCATGGTCAAATAGCCCTTACTTTCAAAGTTTTCCCAATTTTTCGGCTGACTGACTGACCTTCATTTCTTAAAGTAATGATGGCCACTCGTTTTTCTTTACTTAGCTGCTTTTTTCTTGCCATAATACAAATTCTAACAGTCTATTCAGTAGGACTATCAGCTGTGTATCCACCTGACTTCTCCTCAACGCAACTTATGGTCCCAACCCCATTTATAAGGCAAGAAATCCCACTTATTAAACCTGACAGGGCACACCTGTGAAGTGAAAACCATTTCAGGGGACTACCTCTTGAAGCTCATCAAGAGAATGCCAAGAGTGTGCAAAGCAGTAATCAAAGCAAAAGGTGGCTACTTTGAAGAACCTAGAATATGACATATTTTCAGTTGTTTCACACTTGTTTGTTATGTATATAATTCCACATGTGTTAATTCATAGTTTTGATGTCTTCAGTGTGAATCTACAATTTTCATAGTCCTGAAAATAAAGAAAACTCTTTGAATGAGAAGGTGTGTCCAAACTTTTGGTCTGTACTGTATATCTCTGTAAACTGCAGAATTAGATTAATATATATTGAGGTTTATTTTGCTGTTAACCCTTGCTGTGTTGCTAGAAAAAAGTGTAGTTTCTAAAATGGGGTCATTTATGGGTGGTTTCTATTACGTAAGCCCCACTAAATCACTTTATAACTGAATTGTTGCTCAAAAAAATTGTGTTGAAAATTTTGTCTAATTTTTTTGAATTTTTTTTTCTAAACTTCTAAGCCTTCTATTGTCCTAAAATAAAATGACATTTACAAAATGATGCCAACATAAAGTAGACATATGGGGATTGTTAAGAAATAAATATTTTATGAGGTATCACTTTCTGTTTTAAAAGCAGAGAAATAAAAATTTTGAAAATTGCGAATGTTTCAAAATTTTTGTTAAGGTTGGGATTTTTCATAAGTAAAGGTGAAATATATCGACTCAAATTTATGACTGTCATGAAGTACAATGTGTCACGAGAAAACAGTAAAGTAAAGTAAAATCGTTCCAAGATTGTTACCACATAAAATGACAGATTTTCAAAAATCGGCCTGCGATTTAAGAGGAAAAGTGGCTCGGTACTGAAGTGGTTAATAATAATAAGACATTAGTATATTAAGAATAGTGTTTTTTTTTTTTTGCTAAGACCTATTACTGGTTTATTCACAGACACAATATATAATCATAAAGAAACTAGTGATATTTATTAGCTTTCTAAAAAACATTATTCTCCATATAATGAGGAAATAGGCCCTGATTTATCATACTTTCACTCCAGAATTCTGGCATCAAAAAGTTGCAAATACATTTGGCTACATGCATGCAAATGTTGTGTGTTTTGCGGTCTGCAAATTCCGTATCCGCAAAACACGGATGGCGTCCGTGTGAGCTCCTCAATTTACGGAACGGCACAGACAGCCATTAATATAACTTCCTATTCTTGTCCAAAAAATGGACAAGAATAGAACAGGTTATATTTTTTTTGCGGACCACGGAATGGAGCAATGGATGCGGCCACATTGAAGTGAATGGGTCCGCATCCAAGCCGCAAAAACTGCGGCTCGGATGCGGACCAAAACAACGTTTGTGTGCATGAGGCCGTTTGCCACTTTTTTGCAGTCACTTGTGCCAAATTTAACCACTTGTGCAAAAATCTGTGACTTTTTACACTCGCGCAAAATTTTGCTACTTTTTGCATTTTTACACCACTCACTCCAGTTTTGTAATATGGTTGGAAAAGTGATTGTGGTTAGCTATGTTAATGAGTTTTACTCCAGATTTATCACTGAGACGTTTAAAAAAGTCGCAAAAATGTTGCAATCTCACTCCAGGAGGACAATGGAGTAGGAAAACTGGAGGAGCTTCTCTAGACAGAAGTGTTAGGCCCCTTTCACACGGGCGAGTTTTCCGCGCGGGTTGAACGCATTGCACCCGCACTGAATCAGGATCCATTCATTTCTATGGGTCTGTTCACATGAGCAGTGATTTTCACGCATCACTTGTGCGTTGCGTGAAAATCGCAGAAAGCTCTATTTTGTGCATTTTTCACGCAACGCAGGCCCCATAGAAGTGAATGGGGCTGCGTGAAAATCGCAAGCATCCGCAAAGAAGTGCGGATGCGGTGCGATTTTCACGCACGGTTGCTAGGTGACGATCGGGATGGAGACCCGATCATTATTATTTTCCCTTATAACATGGTTATAAGGGAAAATAATAGCATTTTGAATACAGAATGCATAGTAAAATAGCGCTGGAGGGGTTAAAAAAATAAAAAAATAAATTTAACTCGCCTTAATCCACTTGCTCGCGAAGCCCGGCATCTCTTCTGTCTTCATCTTAGCTGTGTGCAGGAAAAGGACCTTTCATGACGTCACTCCGGTCATCACATGATCTTTTACCATGGTGATGGATCATGTGATGGACCATGTGATGACCGGAGTGACGTCACCACAGGTCCTTTTCCTGCAATCAGCAAAGAAGGAGACAGAAGAGAAGCCGGGCTGCGCGATCAAGTGGACTAAGGTGAGTTAAATTATTATTTATTTATTTTTTAACCCCTCCAGCGCTATTTTACTATGCATTCTGTATTCAGAATGCTATTATTTTCCCTTCTAACCATGTTATAAGGGAAAATAATACAATCTACAGAACACCGATTCCAAGCCCGAACTTATGTGAAGAAGTTCAGGTTTGGGTGCCAAAAACGCAACGCCCGTGTGAAAGAGGCCTTAGGTTTAAGGACAAGCCAAATTTATCAAACAGCCTGTGACATTTGATAAATGTGGCATGAAGTACAACATCGCAGACTCTATCAAAACTTATTTCAAATTAAACTTCTTGACAATTTCCCCCCATAGACTTTTCTTATGGGATAAAGGTGGAAGAAAAAAACTTCAAAGTTTTTCTTGAGAGTCAAATCTTGGATCTCTACATGCAAAACTAATAGTTTAAGCCCTAAGCTATAGCATTACCACATGGAGATATATGGTTTTTCTATACTTATAAGTTAACACATAGTACCAGTGACTTTATAATCATATATTATACTGTGAATAAGGGCTCGTGCACACAAACATATTTTCTTTCCGCTTCCGTTCCATTCCTTTTTTTTGCGGACCTTATGCGGAACCATTCACTTCAATGGGGCTGTAGAAAATACAGAAATTACTCTGTGTGCATTCCGTTTCCGTTTATCCGCATCACTATTCCGCAAAAAAGTAGTGCATGTCCTATTATTGTCTGCCAATCACAGTCCGAGCCACCATTCAAGTCAATTAGTCCACAAAAAATACGGAACGCACACGGAACACATCCGTATGTCATCTGTATTTCATCCGTATTTTGCGGATGCATAATGTAGAAATGCTATGCCCAGCCCATATTGCTCATGTGTTTGTTGATTAATAAGTTACTGTTTCTGTATACGATACGCAAAAAACTGATCAAATACGGAAACCATACGGATATGTTTTGTGCAATAATGGAACGGAAGAGGATTATATAAAAAAAACTTAGATACGGAACAACGGATCAGTGAAAAACGGATTGCAAAACAACCGTCGTTTGCATGAGGCCTAAAGCAGTAGTATGTAGATTAGCTTTCTGAGTGTGGTGAAGCTAAAGTACATAGTGTGTATAATACACATATATGCAGTAGATATGTATAAGCCAGGACACAGCTCTGCCGCCAGCCTGCTGTCTAGCCCTGTCAGTCAATGGGGGGATGGGTGTGTGTGCAGAGCACAGGGGGTGTTACAGAGCATTCCTCAGAATAATCAACCCCGCCTCTGAGTGCTCGAATTGTTCATTTGCATATGAATAAAAAGACAGATATCTCTGCAGCTATTTATCATACATAATCAGCATGATGAGCTCTACCAGGCAGTATGTATGGTCTAATAGGGTTGATCCTGGTGACAGAGCCTCTTTAAAAGGGTTGTCCCATTTCACTAAGTTGCTTTCTATCTGTTTAGTCCAATAATGGCCCCTTCCTCTCCCTATTCATAAATTTTGTTACCCTTTATAGCTCATTATCAGGGGTTATGACCACAGCTGCGATACCCCAGTGGTGGCCGCGCTTGTGCGGTGTCTCTGTTACTCTATTCTTGCCTGTGCTGGCCGGGACCACAGAAGCATCTCCCAACTTGGCTGCCAGGGACAGCTCCTGGGCATGTACATTAGCCCATGAAATGTTTGCCAAAGCAATGCAGAGCGCAAGCAGCTGCTGTTGATGCTGCTAATAGACTTGTTAGCTATTAGCTACATTAGGTGTTTGCTTGGACAGTCAAGTGAGGTCAGCAGAATTTACCTTGCCTGTACTGTCAATCAAAGTGGAAGGTACCGCCACACACGGAACAGGAAGCAGTCAGCTGTGCAGTGACCAGGAACGGGATACACTGACGCCACTTATGCAGTGGCTCCGGATATGGGTGCATAATAGTTTGTAGTTTGTTCATGATGCCAATTGCAGCGTGCGCAGGGTACTATCACAGGTCCCTCCCAAGGTGTTATAACGCACGTCCCAGGTTAGGAATGCCAGAGTGGTGAAATACCCTATAATGTCTCTATAGGTGTTGATAATGGTGTCAACGGTGTCTCCTACCTGGGTACGGCTGGACTCCTGGCTCCTGGCTCACTTGCAATAAATTGAGTGTAGTGATAGTAGGAGTAATAGAGGAATTTTGCAGCAGAAATTGATGTCCAGACCTTTAGATGAAGTTCAAACTTTTCTTTACTGAACATAACTTTCGTCCAAGCAGAATACAGCTTTGGTCTTTGGTCCCAGCAGGTTTTGGCAATGGTTGGCAGGAATAAATCTTCTGCACTATAAATCAGGAGCTTGCAGGAAAAGACGTCTGCTTGTTAGCTCTATAACTGTGGCAGGAATTTAGCTTTTGAACTTCGCTTTATCTTCTGCTTAGTGGCGACTGAATAGCTGAGTAGGAATATGGCTTCTCCTAGGTCTCTGGACTCTACTCACAGATAAGCTCTCAGGGACTGCTTTCGTCCTGGAACTCTGAAGATTGTCTGCTTTCTTCTCATCCAGCTGAGGCTGCAGGGCTCAGACTGGGAATATGATCAATGTCTCAGCCGAGACAAGATCCTGGCTTTCTTCCCTATGCAGGGGAACTCCAGAAACTCTATCACACAGCCTTCCCCAACAGGGGTGGCTGGCACACTGACTCTAACTTCCTTCTCCACCCAAGTGCAGGATGTGGGAACAGTCCACACCTCCACAGAGGGGGAGCTAAGCTGGAATAAACCATTCCAGCCTGGAAATACTAAACTGTATCTAGCTCCTTGCAAACACATTGCTGCCACCTGCTGGTGAACATGAAAAATTACAAGGAAATTTACATTTAACATACTTTTAAATGCACAGTTGTGATGACATGAGCAAAATCATATCAGATGACAAGGTAAAGGCTCTTAGAAGATAGTAGCAGGGTCGAGGCGTGTAGTAACACAACTCTGGGGTGTTACAGCTGCAGCAGGAAAAGGAGGTGGGAATGAGAAATGGGACAATCCCTTTAACCTGTTACGGACACAGGGCGTACCTGTACGCCCTGATGTCCTGGAACTTAAGGACACAGGGCGTACAGGTACGTCCTGTGTAGTTCCGATCACCGCCGCGCAGGCACCCTGGGTCAATGCCGAGGGGGGTCCTGTGACCCCCCCCTATCGGCGATCGCTGCAAACCGCAGGTTAATTCAGACCTGCGGTTTGCAGTGCTTTCAGAAGTTTCTGATCGCCACGGGCGGTGCGGCAGTGAGGACGGGCGGGTGCGCGATCATCTGTCCGCCCTCCCTCTCATTTTCAGGATGGCCGAGCAGTTAGCAAGCAGAGTGTCAACACATTGCTGACACTCTGCTTGAAACGGCTGACATCGTCACACAGATGTCAGCCGTTTAACCCCTTCCATGCCGCGGTCCGTAGGGACTGCTGTATGGAAGGGTGTTAACAGGGAGGGAGCTCCCTCCCTCTCCCATCGGGGGCTGCTGTGCCTTTTCAGCCCCCGATTCTTGACGGGATCACAGAGGGAGGGGGCCCCCTCCCCCTCCCCATCACCAGCTGCTTCGTTGTGGCAGCGAGTGATGGTTACCATGGCAACCGGACGCCTTCACAGGCTTCCGGCTGTCCATTGTGCTGATTGAACTTCTGCTAAAGGAAGAAGTCTGATCATACTAAAGTGAAAATACAGTACAGTACACTATATAGTGTACTGTATTGTATTATACAGACATCAGACCCACTGGATCTTCAAGAACCAAGTGGATCTGGGTAAAAAAAAAGTTTAAAAAAAGTAAAAAAAACCACATTTATCACTGATTAAAAAATAAAATAAATTACCTACACATGTTTGATATCACCGCGTCCGTAACGACCTGATCTATAAAACAGTCATGTTACTTTCCATGCCTGGTGAACGACATAAAAAAATAAAAATAAAAACTATGATAAAATAGAAATTTTGCCCACCTTACTTCCCAAAAAAGGTAATAAAGGTGATCAAAAAAGTTGTATATACACCAAAATAGTACCAATCAAACCGTCACCTCACCCCGCAAAAAATGAGCCCCTACATGAGACAATGGCCCAAAAAAAAAATATATAGCTCTCAGACTGAAACATGATTTTTTTGTTTCAAAAATGCATTTTTATGCTAAATGTAAAAAAAAAAAACATATTAGGTATCGCCGCATCCATGAGAACCTGCTCTATAAAAATACCACATGACCTAAACCCTGAGGTGAACACCGTAAAAAATAAAAAATTTAAACGGTGTCAAAAAAGCTATTTTTTTGTTACCTTACATCTCAAAAAGTGTAATAGCAAGCGATCAAAAAGTCATATGCACCCCAAAATAGTGCCAATCTAACCGTCATCTCATCCCACAAAAATGATACTCAACCTGAGACAATCACCCAAAAACTGAAAAAAATATGACTCTCAGACTATGGAGACAATAAAACATGATTTTTTTTTGTTTCAAAATTATTATTGTGTAAAACCTAAATAAATAAAAAAAGTATACATATTAGGTATTGCCGCGTCTATAAGAACCTGCTCTATAAAAATAGCACGATCTAACCTGTCAGAGGAATGTTGTAAAAAATAAAAACGGTGCCAAAACTAAAATATTTTTGGGCAAATTTTCCATTTTAATAAATTTTTTCTCGTAACAAAGCAAGGGTTAGCAGCCAAACAAAACAATATTTATTGGCCTGATTCTGTAGTTTACAGAAATTCCCCATATGTGGTCATAAACTGCAGTATGGCCACACGGCAGGGCGCAGAAGGAAAGGAACGCCATATGGTTTTTGGAAGGCAGTTTTTGCTGGACTGGTTTTTTGACACCATGTCCCATTTGAACCCCCCCCCCCCCCCGATGCACCCCTAGAGTAGAAACTTCAAAAAGAGACCCCATTTAAGAAACTACAACCCTCAAGGTATTCAAAACTGATTTTAAAAACTTTGTTAACCATTTAAGTGTTCCACAAGAGTTAATGGCAAATGGAGATAAAATTTCCGAATTTCTATTTTTTGTTACTTTGCCTCACAAAAAGTGTAATATAGAGCAACCAAAAATCATATGTACCATAAAATAGTACCAACAAAACTGCCACCTTATCCCGTAGTTTCCAAAATAGGGGTCACTTTTTGGGAGTTTCGACTCTAGGGGTGCATCAGGTGGCTTCAAATGGGACATGGTGTCTAAAAACCAATCCAGCAAAATCTGCCTTCCAGAAACCATATGGTGTTCCTTTCCTTCTGCGCTCTGCCGTGTGCCCGTACAGCAGTTTACGACCACATATGGGGTTTTTCTGTAAACTACAGAATCAGGGACATAAATATTGAGTTTTGTTTGGCTGTTAACCTTCATTTTGTAACTGGCAAAAAAAATATAAAAATGGAAAATTTGCCATAAAAGTAAAATTCTGAAATTTCATCTCTATTTTCCATTAATTCTTGTGGAACACCTAAAGGGTTAACAAAGTTTGTAAAATCTGTTTTGAATACCTTGAGGGGTGTAGCTTCTAAAATAGGGTCACTTTTTTGGAGTTTCTACTCTAGGGGTGCATCAGGGGGGGCTTCAAATGGGACATGGTGTCAAAAAAACAGTCCAGCAAAATCTACCTTCCAAAAACCGTATGGCATTCCTTTCCTTCTGCGCCCTGCGGTGTGCCCGTACAGCAGTTTACGGTCACATATGGGGTGTTTCTGTAAACAACAGAATCAGGGCCATAGATATTGAGTTTTGTTTGGCTGTTAACCCTTGCTTTGTAACTGGAAAAAATGGATTCAAATGGAAAATCTGCCAAAAAAGTAAAATTCTGAAATGTAATCTCTATTTTTCATTAATTCTTGTGGAACACCTAAAGGGTTAACAAAGTTTGTAAAATCTGTTTTGATTACCTTGAGGGGTGTAGTTTTTTAAAATAGGGTCATTTTTGGGTGGTTTCTATTATGTAAGCCTCACAAAGTGACTTCAGACCTGAACTGGTCCTGAAAATGTGGGTTTTAGAAATTTTCTGAAAAATTTTAAGATTTGCTTCTAAACTTCTAAGCTTTGTAACGTCCCCAAAAAATAAAATGGCATTCCCAAAATGATCCAAGCATGAAGTAGACATATGGGGAATGTAAAATAATAACTATTTATTTTTGGAGGTATTACTATGTATTATATAAGTAGAGAAATTGAAACTTGGAAATTTGCACATTTTTCCAAATTTTGGGTAAATTTGGTATTTTTTTTTACAAATAAAAATGAATTTTTTTCTACTCCATTTTAACAGTGTCATGAAGTACAACATGTGGCGAAAAACAGTCTCAGAATGGCCTGGATTAGTAAAAGCGTTTTAAAGTTATTCACACATAAAGTGACACTGGTCAGATTTGCAAAATATGGCCTGGTCCTTTAGGTGAAATATGGCCGTGTCCTTAAGGGGTTAAATGGAACCGGTCAACATGAAAATGCTATAAGCTGAAGGCAGCATGTTATAGAGCAGGAGGAGCTGAACAGAGTGATATATAGTTTTATGGAATAAAATTCTGTATCACTTGTATTTCATTCATTTAAACTCCTGCTCATTCAGTCAAGCAGGCAGTCCTATCAGTGATTGACAGCTGTCTCTGTATACACAGTCATAGAATGAGGGCTGTCAATCACTAATAGGACCGTCTCCTGGACTTCAAAGCCTAGAATGAATTTAAAATTTTACAGAATATTTTCCCACAAAACTATATATCAATCTACTCAGCTTATCATGCTCTAAAACCAGGATTGGGGGTAGGGGACAGACCGAAGTGTGTACTGTATGCAGTGTGCAGAAGTCCCTATTCTCCTGAGTGATATGAGGCTGCTGTATATTACTTTCTATTGAGCCTCTGCTTGTGGCAGGGCTTCATAGAAAGAGTAAAATTTCCATAAACTCCAATCCAAATGCATTGCAGTCTATAAGACAAACAATCTGATGATTGCTTGTTATATTTCCCTATAGAAGCTATAAAAAAGTGTAAAAACAAATAAATGTTATTAAAAAAAAAATCACATAACCATCCTTTTCCCAAAATGTAATAAAAAAACTTAAAAAATAAATAATTACACATCATGGGTATCGCCACATGCGAAAAAAGGCCGTGCTATTAAAATATAAGTCGATTCACTCATCCCTAATCTTCACTATGGAGCACCTATTGTTATGATTTTTTATTTACCGTGACAATGTTGTCTACTTCAGTGGAGTTAGACAACAGATCCGATGGCACTGCACATAACCCCGCTTTCTCCTGCAAGTACAGCTACGGACAATGTTCTGCGTATCCCCTGGTCAGGCAGTGCTCAGCTGGTGTCAGGCATTAATAATTCACGTGCAACATAAGAGCTGTGGCCAGAGGAAGCGCTTCGTGCGCGAAACGGCTGTTGCAGCTCACTGTTTGGTTGCACTGTATCGTGTCTGCTCCTGACCCGTGGTGAATAAAGTAAATGAAAACGTTGATTGGTGAGTGCCGCTGGATTATTTTCTTATGTTGCATGTGAATGTTGTCTACTTAGTTCTAACCTAACTTGTGCAGTCTTTAAATTTCTAGGGATAACTGCAGTTCCAAAGTTCATTACTCTTCTTGTATTGAAAGTAGTAGAAGAGTAGAAAGAAATAAGCTATGGTCTACCCATAAATACTATGGGGAATACAGTTACTAAGCCCGTACATGGAATAAACTTAGGTTGTCTAGACCTTGATGATATATTTGGTGCATGGCTATACACTTTTAATTAAGTCTGTACCAACTATTGGTTGAATTACTTTGAGACAGAATTTTATGCCAGAATTGTTGCACAATTGTGCAGCAAAAACATGATATACTGTATATAGCCATGACCTATATAGAGTGAAGTCCCACCTCCTTTGTTGCTAAGCCTTGCCCCCTTTTCAAGCAAGTTAGGAAAATATGTAGAAAATTGAGCCATTTTGCTCCTCTTTTTAGTCCAATTCTAGGTGGGCCTGTATGTTAAGATGTGCACGGGAAAAGTTACCATCTTTGCATTGCTCATAGAGACTTGGAATCATGAACCCAAGTGTTTTCCTAACTTGATATGGTTCACACTCATTTTGTAGTTTGGTTTTTTTTTTTTAAATATTACAGACAACAAATCCATGCATATGTACAATCAAGCCCATGTTTGGTTCAGCTCAATTCCCACTAATAGATATAGGTCACAGAAGGTTTCGCTGGTAGGGACGTTTCACTTAATAAGCAGCAGTGAGATGTGGACTTGCCATCAGCATACTATTAAAACAATACACTCTCTGCAAACGTATCCAGGATGTCGGAGATGTGAATTCATAACACAACTTTATACCATTAATAATGTTTTCTGGGCAGGCGTCATAACCCACGGAGCTGGAATTACTGGAAACAAGAATTTGTGATTTTCACGGCTGATCATTTAATACTGGATAAGCTTTTTAGACAGTAGGGTAAATGATCAGTCGCTTGCTTCATTAAGGGCAGTAAATAAAAAGGCGAAAGGGTTTATATTAACCCAACAATAACTGGTTTAGTTGTATTGTGTTTCTTTTTTTTAAATGTGCCATTATTAAAGTCAGATGATACTACGCTGAGTATCCTGTATTGGTGATATCACAAAACTTGTCTATTTAAAGTGTTTTAGTGGCACAAGTCTCCCAAGCATGGTTGAATTATAGGGTGGCAAGAGAGCCACTCCACCACCCAGGGTAGCCTAGGGGCCTCTGCCATTTTAGGAACAAACAAGATTGATTATGGGAATGGGCGAAGTGCAGTACTAGGACAGTTCACATCAGGTCACTGCAAGGGACAATCAGGCACTTACATCAGTGGGAGTAAAGCTCCAATCATGAATCACCACAGTCCTTGATCTTCCATATCTTTGTGCAGTACGAGCACGAGCCACAAGAAGCTCTGTGCTGCTGGCACATGGACAACATAATGACAGTATGTCAACACTGGCAACACAAATCTAGCTCATAACAGTGCATTGGTGGCTTGTGGTGGCATCCTAAGGGTGCCTTCAGGCGGATTTTATTGCATAAATTTCTATGACTGGAACTGAGTTACATTCATCTGAATGGGGTTGTTTTGGTGGCAAACACGTGGATTTATGCAAGCTCCATTAAATAAGTGGAATTAATTTTTAGCTGCAGAAATTTCTGTATCAAAATCTGCCATGTTTAATTTACTTTGCAACATATTTGCTATCTCATCAACATTTAATTACTGTTACAGACAAATGCCTTCTATTGTTCCACTCCTATACTCTCTTCTTTGTTGTCAGTCATGTAGTGAATCCTAGCTAAAATCCCTTCTGTACTTACTCAACTTTCCTCCAAGACTCTCTCTTCTCTTGTACTACATCACTCAAGAGTATCCTCCAGCCTTCAAACGCAACCTCAGCACAACAAGCATATCATCCTTTGCAGCCTATATGTCAATCACTATCTAAGTTCATTTCCTTTAGTGAGAAGAAAGATCCATACAGCCAGTGATCCTGTTTGCTGTTTACGCAACAGTCTACTATTACTTTATATCTGTCCATGTTTATCTCATTTGACATGTCTCTTACTACTGCTATATGTGTGTGTTGGAGCAGTGGCTGGGTTTGGGGTGGCCCCAACGCTACACTGGGTCCCCCGGACACAGTTGTAGTGTCACCATGTGTCACTGCTCTCCAGAAGGGATGCTAAGGTGTGATGCACCCCAATGGGAAATAGGTTCAGAGAGACAGGGTCTGCAGTTAACCAGTGTGCTTCTTTACTGGAAGAATTTGGGTGCAAAACAATACAGGCGAGGCATAGAGTTGGCCTCTCTAGTCTACTCCTTGGCAGAAGATAGGTTTGTTGGGCAAGTACCCTGATCAAAGGCTGGAGGTCCACGGTCTGTAGCTCAGTAGTCCCAGTGTCTCCTTGGTCTCAGGGCTGGTGACCCATGGTCTTTGGATCAGGGTAACCCATCTTAGCATCTTCTTCTGGTCACTCATGCAGACTGGCAGAGTCTCCCCCTCCAAGCACTTATACATAAGTACAGAATACTAGGGGCTCTGACTGCTCTCCTGCTATACCATTTCTAGCTAAACTAGAACCTTCTAGTGGGAGGGGTGGAGTGGAGAAACTCAGTACAAACAAATACAAATGTTACAACTCCCATCTCTCATAGACCTGCAATGTCAATGACACAGCAGTTTTTCCCAGACGAAAACAGGTTTTCCGACATCAAAACAAAGCTAAACTAGACACTCAAAAGGTCAGTCTGTCTGGTGTTAGTAGTTAACAAGTCTGGCTTTTTCCCTCCAAAACATGATCTTGTTTAGACCTTTTGGTAGCTGTGGAAAATCACTAGCATCTCATTATTAGCTAGAAAGTCCCAGAAGTCTCTAAGTGTTCATTAACCCTTTCCACAGTGCTGTGCAAACACAGTGCAAATGAACAGGATATATATCACAACATACATATAAAATGAAGTTACACGGTATTAAACAGTAAAGTTAGCCCTTTAAAGTGAAATAAAGTAAGGAGTTGATGACTTTGCATAGGGGAAACAGGGGCAAAAATCCATACTTCAAAGTACCTGCTTTCTCCACCTTGTACAAGCGCAATAGAAGTTGAAGCTATAAAAATAATGTTCAATAATGATACAAATTGTTATAAATCTCCATTGACAAGCACTTTTGACTGTCTCTAGTATCCACTATCAGCCCTATACATAGGCTCACTAACCCCATCATCATTGTGTGGAGCAGAATAATCAGTCCAAATCACCAGCTAAGAGGATATTTAAAGGGTTATTCTGTATTTTTCTAATGTATTTGTTTATATAATCGGAAATGATAGAATTTTCAAATAAATATCCTTTTAAAATTTTGCTTACTTCCCTTTCTTATATAAGCTTGTTGAGCCCTATCTGCACAGTTTTTTTAATTTTTTTTTATTTAATACTTTTTATTATTTTATAAAGTATACCATACAAAAACAATCCTCATAATCCATATAAAAATATTTCTCAAACAATAACAATTACCAAAATGTAAACAAAGGATTACAATCAATTTCATTAAGTACAACCTAGAAACCCATTTATACCCACCCCCATTGTCTCGGGAGCCAGCGGAAAGGCCACACGATCTTAAAAAACATAACCCAGTTAGAACAAAGGAACCACTTGAGGTAAAACGCATCCGTAGTGGAGAGCCCCCTAATTCGAATTGCCCATATCCTGATCTATTTTCCCGCCAATGCATATTTTTCATACTTCTCAACCTTGTTAGTTAGGTCTTTCCATTCCATAATGTCTGGGTGTCTATCGGTCCACCAATTTCTCGCAATAATCACTCTGGCAACCATTAACTCTTTCACCCAAATCATTTTTATCTTTTTCCCTATATTCAAAGGTGGAAAGTCTCCTAGTACAGCAGTCGCAATTTTGGGTGGAAGGCTTAGGGTCGTTTTCAAATGAAAGAAATCTGCCTTTTCGCTTTTACATTTCCAGCATCTGGAATCCTGGTTTATATTTATCTTGGAGAGCAATAGTGGCGTGTAATATAATCTATGAACTATGTTAAACTGTATAAGCCTAAAATTGCTAGATAGATGCCATTTTTATATTCTTATATATGGTCCTCCAATCCAGTGCTGATCCCCTGTGCCCATTTATTTTCACTCTTAAACCTGACTACCTTGCCTAATCCCTTCCTAATTCTTTTATAGAGTTGTGCAGTGTACACCTTGGTTGCTGTAAAATTATAACAAAAATCAGTGAATTCCTCATCTTTAATAATAAAATATTGCTTATTCTTAGTACAAGCGACAGCATGTTTTAAATGGTGATATCTAAATTTAATAAGTGAATCTAATTCTTCATCAGGGCACAAATCCGCTAGAGATCTAATATTCCCAGTCTGATACTAGTGTAACGCCATAATTTTCCAAAAACTTAAAATCTACGAGTGATAATATCGTGATAAAAATTCCCCAGGATTATTATTACGCCATAAAGGAGTAAACTGTATGTGAAATTCCAAGAATCGATTTAATTTTGTTCCAAGCCAGGTGTATCATTCTATTTATCGGGCAGTAATTCCGTCGCAATCCCAAATAGTGATGGACGAACATCGTCCGGGACGTTTCACGAACGCGAACACGATCAAATGTTCGTGAACCGCAAGTTTGCGGAGGGCCCCATTCACTTTAATGGCAGGCGAACTTGAAAAACCTTCAGCTCATATTTGCAGCCACCAAATATTTAGTAGAAGTGCACAAATAGTCCCACAATATGGATAGTGACATACTAGAGGGGGATCAATGACAAAAATTCCAACAAAAAAGATGTATCTTAATCAGGGGACAGTTTTATTTGTCTTAAAGGGAAATTCTCTGAAATGTGCCCTGTTGGAGCCTAGAAATTTTTTATTTTAGGCCTTAAAAATTAGTCATTCTTCTGACATAAAAGAAATTCTAAATTCTAATTATGTGGCTCGAGGTACATTATGCGGTCAATGGATAAAAATTTTACTGTAGGCCACTGGACTACAGGCACCAAACATTAGGCATTCACCGGACAGAAAAGATCAAGTGATTATGTGGCCGGAGGTATATTACTTGGTCAATGAATATCAATTTTACTGCAGGCCAGTACAAATACAGGTGAAATACATATATTTAAAAGAACTAAAAATATAAAATTGGATTAAAAACATGGCTAATGAAATCCTCCCTCTTGAAAAAAAACCTAATGATAATAGTTGAAATTCGATAACACGTGGTCGTCACTGGTGTTGAATTCCTCTGAGGCCCCAACAATTATTCATTCACTGTACAGAAAAGAACAAGTAAGTATGTGGCTGGAGGTAGATTACACGGTCATTGAATATCAATTTTACAGCAGGCCAATGTACTACAGGCCCCATAAATTATGCATTCAGCAGAAAGAAAAGAATAAGCAAGTATGTGGCTGGAGGTAGATTACACGGTCATTGGATATCAATTTTACAGCAGGCCAGTGGACTACAGGCCCCCAAAATTATGCATTCTCTGTACTGAAAAGAACAAGTAAGTTTGTGGCTAGAGATAGATTACACGGTCATTGGATATCAATTTTACAGCAGGCCAGTGGACTACAGGCCCCAAAAATTATGCATTCACTGTACAGAAAAGAGCAATTGATAATGTGACTGGAGGTACATTAGGCGGTCACCGTATAAAATTTTTACTGTTGGCCAGTTAGATTACAGGCTCCAAAAATTATGCATTCACCGTACATAAAAGATCAAGTGATTATGTGGCCGGAGGTATATTAGATGGTCAATGCCTATCAATTTTACTGAAGGCCAGTACAAATACAGGTCAAATACATTTGTTTAAAAGAACTAAAAATATAAAATTGGATTAAAAACATGGCTAATGAAATCCCCCCTCTTTAAAAAAAACCCTAATGATAATAGTTGAAACACGTGGTCGTGACAGGTGTTGAATTCCTCAGAAGCCCAAAACATTAGGCATTCAACAGACAGAAAAGGCCTTTTATACCTCATTATTTACATAAGACAGGGGTGTGGGCTGGCATGAGGAAATTCAATGAAACATGGTCGTCACAGGTGTTGAATTCCTCCGAGATCCATGCCTCATTCATTTTTAGAAATGTGAGGTAGTCCACACTGTCGTGAGCTAGGCGAGTGCGCTTATCGGTCACGATCC
Organism: Bufo bufo; assembly: GCF_905171765.1. Taxonomy (NCBI): domain Eukaryota; kingdom Metazoa; phylum Chordata; class Amphibia; order Anura; family Bufonidae; genus Bufo; species Bufo bufo. The sequence continues at coordinate 557,000,280 of NC_053392.1, forward strand.
CCCCTGCTGCGCTAAACATCCTTTTGGACAGAACACTAGACAAGGGGCAAGCCAAGAGTTCCATGGCAAATTGTGCCAGCTCTGGCCACAGGTCAAGCCTGCACACCCAGTAGTCCAGGGGTTCCTCGCTTCTCATAGCGTCCACATTGGCCGTTAACCCGATGTAGTCGGACACCTGTCGGTCTAGGCATTACCAGAGGCTGGACCTGGAGGGCAGCTCTCGATGGATTGGCTGAAAGAATGATCTCATATCCGAAGTGACCAACACATCTTCAAACCGCCCTCTTCTTGCAGGCGTGGTAGGATTGGTACCTGCACCTGTTTCATTGTGGGTGGAAAATCCTCTGCCAGCAGAATGCAGCATCTCTCACAGCAAGGCCTGGAAATGCTTCATTCTGCCAGCCCTCTGTGATGCTTGTAACATGTCCGCCATTTTGTGTTTGTACCGGGAATCTAAGTGTGTTGCCACCCAGTACTGGTCATTGCCCTTTATGCTTTTTATACGGGGTCCCTCTACAAACACTGGAGCATGAAGGCCCCCATTTTCACTAAATTGGAAGCAGTGGAGCACCCTAGCTCCTGCTCATTGCCCAGGATAATGTTGTCCTCTGTGTCCTCCCCCCAGCCACGGACAACACCAGGGATCCCAGAAAAGTTTAAAGCATGCTCTTCTTGCTCCTCCTCCTCCTCTGCCCTGGCACCATTCTCCTCTGACTCCTCAGAATCCTGTTAAATTGTCTCAGATGGAGTAGCCCCCCCCCTGGGAATTTATCCAGCATTGCGACTTCCTCATCTTCCTGCTCCTCGACGACTTGATAAATGACACGACGCAATGCACGCTCCAGAAAGAAGGCGTAACTTACGATGTTGCTGATGGCTGCGACTGACCATTTTGGTGATCTCATCAAATGGCCACAGAAGTCTGCATGCGTCGCGCGGTGGAAAAAAACCAAGCTCCCAGAACCTGTCGTTCCGCAGAGTTCGTACAGATAGTCGTTAACGGCAAGTTTCTGCTGGAGCAGCCTATCAAGCATATACAAGGTGGAGTTCCAGCACGTCGGGCAGTCACAAATCAGACGTCTGACGGGCAAGTGGTGTCACCGCTGAACGTCAGCAAAGCGAGCCATGGCCGTGTAAGATCTTTTCCTGGCCTGCCGCAAGACGTCCTGGACCACAGGGAATTTGGCAACGAATCGGTGCACGACTAAGTTCAAGACGTGTACCATACACGGCACTTGTGTCATTGTGCCCTGTTTCAGAGTGCTCAGCAGATTGGCACCGTTGTCGCACACCACTTTAACTTGAATATAGGAAAGACATGCAAATAGTGTTTCAGCTGAAAAACAAGGCAGATTCTGCTAATTTGCATGTGTTTCCCATATTCAAGTTTATGCAAATGAATTTACATGACAAAACAGTGTATATAATATTAGGACGATTAGAAAACTGAAATTTTTTATGCAGCCCTCCTAGGCAGTGAGAGAATAGTTAGCTGGCATCCCCCCAATTTTTTTTTAGATAATGATCTAGGTGCACAAGTCCGCCGAAGCCATCCAATTTAAATCAAGCTACTTTGAGGCTCTTAGTCAGATGAGAGCTGGATTTGAATGTCTCATAGTGCACAAGGCTGCCATGGTAAGGTATGCTGACTGTACCTGTCTTATGGATATGTTATTGGCATACAGCCTTTGTGTAATTGTATGTTTATTATATGTTATAGGTAATGAAATTGCGTGTGCAATATGCATATGTTACATTATTGATTTTCGCAATCACAAATTTGCTAATTTATGGCGAATATCGCGAATTCGAATATTGCCTATGCCGCTCATCACTAATCATCAATATTAGAAGAAATAAACACTTGAAATAGTAGATTACTCTGTTTGAATCTTGAGTCTTGAACCTATGAGTTTCACTTTTTAAATTGAATTACTGAAATAAACTTTTAAATTATATTCAATTTTTTTGCACTACTATACTCATAAATATTAAAGGGGTTGTCTCATCTCAGACAATGGGGGCATATCGCTAGTATATGCCCCCATTGTCTTATAGGTGCGGGTCCCACCCCTGGGACCCGCACCAATATCGAAAACGGAGCCCCGAAAGTGAAGGAGAGCGCACTATGGGGCCGCCGAAAATAGCGCTCGGTTATTGCCGTCTGCCCCATAAAAATAAATGGGAGCATGGGCCGTGCATGCGCGGCATGCTCCCATTCACTTCTACGGGAGAGGCGGGGATTAGCACTTGGTGGTAGACGGACCCCGGGAAATCTGGGGTCCTCCAGCCACAGCACTCCCCGCTCCCTTCTCGATATAGGTGCGGGTCCCAGCAGTGGGACCCACAGCTATCAGACAATGGAGGCATATCCTAGCGATATGCCCCCATTGTCTAAGATGGGAATACCCCTTAAAAGGGGTTGTCTCACCAACAAATGGCATTTATCATGTAGACAAAGTTAATACAAGGCATTTAGGTGGAGATTTATCAAACTGGTGTAAAGTAGAACTGGCTTAGGCTACTTTCACACTAACGTTTTTGCTGGATCCGGCAGGGTTCAGCAAAAACGCTTCCGTTAATGATAATACAACCGGATGCAGATGGTTGTATTATCTTTAACATAGCAATGACGGATCCGTCTTGAACCCTATTGAAAGTCAATGGGGGAATGGATTAGTTTTCTGTGTCAGATTGTGACAGAGTTAGGCCTCATGCACACGACCGTTGTGTGCATCCGTGGCCGTTGTTCCGTTTTCCTTTTTTTTTCGCGGACCCATTGACTTTCAATGGGTCAGTGGAAAAATCGGAGAATGCACTGTTTTGCAGCCGGATTCGTGATCCGTGTTTCCTGTCCGTCCAAAAAATATGACCTGTCCTATTTTTTTGACGGACAACGGTTCACGGACCCATTCAAGTCAATGGGTCCGTGAAAGAACACGGATGCACACAAGATTGGCATCCGCGTCCGTGATCCGTGGCCGTAGGAAACTTTCATGCAGACGGATCCGAAGATCCGTCTGCATAAAAGCTTTTTCAGAGATGAGTTTTCACTTCGTGAAAACTCAAATCCGACAGTATATTCTAACACAGAGGCGTTCCCATAGTGATGGGGACGCTTCTAGTTAGAATATACTGAGAACTGTGTACATGACTGCCCCCTGCTGCCTGGCAGCACCCGATCTCTTACAGGGGGCTGTGATCCGCACAATTAACCCCTCAGGTGCTGCACCTGAGGGGTTAATTGTGCATATCACAGCCCCCTATAAGAGATCAGGGGCTGCCAGGCAGGAGGGGGCAGACCCCCATCCCTCCCCAGTTTGAATATCATTGGTGGCCAGTGTGCGGCGCCCCCCCTATTGTAATATCATTGGTGGCCAGTGTGCGGCCTCCCCCGGCCCCCCCTCCCTCTTTTGTAATATCATTGGTGGCCAGTGTGCGCCCCCCCGCCCTCCCCCTATTGTAATATCATTGGTGGCCAGTGTGCGGCCCCCCCCTCTATTGTATTGATATCATTGGTGGCCAGTGTGCGGCCCCCCCGGCCCCCCCTCTATTGTATTAATATCATTGGTGGCCAGTGTGCGGCCGACGGAGGCCGCACACTGGCCACCAATGAAATTACAATAGAGGGGGGCCGACGGAAGCCGCACACTGGCCACCAATGATATTAATACAATAGAGGGGGGAGGGGCCCGCACACTGGCCACCAATGATATTACAATAGGGGGGGCGGGGGGCAGCACACTGGCCACCAATGATATTACAATAGAGGGAGGGGGGGGCCGGGGGAGGCCGCACACTGGCCACCAATGATATTACAATAGTGTGAGGGCGCCGCACACTGGCCACCAATGATATTCAAACTGGGGAGGGAGGGGGGTCTGCCCCCTCCTGCCTGGCAGCCCCTGATCTCTTATAGGGGGCTATGATATGCACAATTAACCCCTCAGGTGCAGCACCTGAGCGGTTAATTGTGCGGATCACAGCCCCCTGTAAGAGATCGGGTGCTGCCAGGCAGCAGGGGGCAGTCATGTACACAGTTCTCAGTATATTCTAACTAGAAGCGTCCCCATCACTATGGGAACGCCTCTGTGTCTGTGTTAGAATATACTGTCGGATTTGAGTTTTCACGAAGTGAAAACTCATCTCTGAAAAAGCTTTTATGCTTTTAGGATATGTGTGGGCTGGCATGAGGAAATTCAATGAAACATGGTCGTCACAGGTGTTGAATTCCTCCAAGATCCATGCCTCATTCATTTTTACAAATGTGAGGTAGTCCACACTGTCGTGAGCTAGGCGAGTGCGCTTATCGGTCACGATCCCCCCTGCTGCGCTAAACATCCTTTTGGACAGAACACTAGACAAGGGGCAAGCCAAGAGTTCCATGGCAAATTGTGCCAGCTCTGGCCACAGGTCAAGCCTGCACACCCAGTAGTCCAGGGGTTCCTCGCTTCTCATAGCGTCCACATTGGCCGTTAACCCGATGTAGTCGGACACCTGTCGGTCTAGGCATTACCAGAGGCTGGACCTGGAGGGCAGCTCTCGATGGATTGGCTGAAAGAATGATCTCATATCCGAAGTGACCAACACATCTTCAAACCGCCCTCTTCTTGCAGGCGTGGTAGGATTGGTACCTGCACCTGTTTCATTGTGGGTGGAAAATCCTCTGCCAGCAGAATGCAGCATCTCTCACAGCAAGGCCTGGAAATGCTTCATTCTGCCAGCCCTCTGTGATGCTTGTAACATGTCCGCCATTTTGTGTTTGTACCGGGAATCTAAGTGTGTTGCCACCCAGTACTGGTCATTGCCCTTTATGCTTTTTATACGGGGTCCCTCTACAAACACTGGAGCATGAAGGCCCCCATTTTCACTAAATTGGAAGCAGTGGAGCACCCTAGCTCCTGCACATTGCCCAGGATAATGTTGTCCTCTGTGTCCTCCCCCCAGCCACGGACAACACCAGGGATCCCAGAAAAGTTTAAAGCATGCTCTTCTTGCTCCTCCTTCTCCTCTGCCCTGGCACCATTCTCCTCTGACTCCTCAGAATCCTGTTAAATTGTCTCAGATGGAGTAGCCCCCCCCCCTGGAATTTATCCAGCATTGCGACTTCCTCATCTTCCTGCTCCTCGACGACTTGATAAATGACACGACGCAATGCACGCTCCAGAAAGAAGGCGTAACTTACGATGTCGCTGATGGCTGCGACTGACCATTTTGGTGATCTCATCAAATGGCCGCAGAAGTCTGCATGCGTCGCGCGGTGGAAAAAAACCAAGCTCCCAGAACCTGTCGTTCCGCAGAGTTCGTACAGATAGTCATTAACGGCAAGTTTCTGCTGGAGCAGCCTATCAAGCATATACAAGGTGGAGTTCCAGCACGTCGGGCAGTCACAAATCAGACGTCTGACGGGCAAGTAGTGTCACCGCTGAACATCAGCAAAGCGAGCCATGGCCGTGTAAGATCTTTTCCTGGCCTGCCGCAAGACGTCCTGGACCACAGGGAATTTGGCAACGAATCGGTGCACGACTAAGTTCAAGACGTGTACCATACACGGCACTTGTGTCATTGTGCCCTGTTTCAGAGTGCTCAGCAGATTGGCACCGTTGTCGCACACCACTTTAACTTGAATATAGGAAAGACATGCAAATAGTGTTTCAGCTGAAAAACAAGGCAGATTCTGCTAATCCGTTCCCATTGACTTGCATTGTGGGTCATGATGGATCTTGCTGCAGTTTGCTCTCTGGTATGGGAAGGCAACCAAACGGAACGTTCTGTTCTGTTCCCTTACGTTTTGTCCACTTTGACAATAAATGGGGACAAAACAGAAGCGTTTTTCTCCGGTATTGAGACCCTATGATGGATCTCAATACCGGAAAATAGAAACTCTAGTATGAAAGTAGCCGTATGTAACGGATCCACTTCCGTTAATGGACGCTTCCTAGCTTGCGCCGAGGACCACAAGCACCGCACTGGACACCACAGCCACCGCAGACTCCACAACCGCCGTAGCTTAACTGGAGCCGCGCCGTCTTCCTTCCACCCTGAATGAACCTCCAGCATTCAGGACCGTGTGGGAAAGATCTCTCCTCCAGGGAATATGCAGAGCATAGCAATCCCCAGCGTGACGCAGCAATTCCCTCCAATAACGAGACAAGGCTGCGTTTTGAAGGGTTAGAAAAACATGAACTGAACTCTTTATTGAGGGCTAGCCGCCCGTATTTATGCAGGTCCCCACAATGCATCATGGTTTCCTCCTCTCTGCCCTGGAGACACCCGAAGGCAATTCAATTATCTCCCAGGACAAAGGGAGATCACCAATACACATGTGAGAACAATAGGAGAGGAGTCACCACCCAAATACACAAAATCCTCCCTTCTGTCTGGGATATAATTATGGATTAACATAACTATCACAGACAGTAAAAATACAGTTTTTAAACATACACTGTAACTTTAAAACCATACATTCCATCTCCATAAAAATTACATATTTAAACTCAGCATACATCAAACATAAACCCTTCCAAAAATCACACATATCCCTCCAGCGGATCAAAAGTTTAGTGGAAGTCCTTTATGACCGACCGCAAGCACAATTTCCTGCCCAAAACAGTTCCATAGATTTGGACTGTGCGGTCGGTCAATTCCATGCAGAAAAACGACTAAGTCCCATCTTCGAATGGGACTTAGTCTCTGGAGCTGAAAGTTCAGTATGGAAGAAGGTAATATGTCCCAGGGCCATAGTCGTAGGGCAGGAGGCTAGCCATAAGTCCTCTACAATGCCCAGTGGCAAATGGCAGTTTGTCACACCGTAGTTGCGCATAGAAACCAATCAGATTCGACCTTTCATTTTTTACAGCTCCTTTGGAAAATGAATGGTGTAATCTGATTGGTTGCTATGGGCAACTAAGTCAGTTGTACTTTACACCAGTTTGATAAATCTCCCCCTTAAAGCTTGCACACTATACGAAAAAGCTCTGGCATATACAACCCCTTCAAATGCAAGTGCATAAATTCCCTAAATGGTACAAATAGAAAGTACAACTCATTCTGCAATATTGGCCTCATGTACACGACCGTTCCATTTTTGCAAACCGCGGATCTGCAAAAAACGGAAGCCGCCCATGTGCCTTCCGCAATTTGCAGAACGGAACTGGCGGCCCATTGAAGAAATGCCTATTCTTGTCCGCAAAACGGACAAGAATAGGACATGCTATATTTTTTTTGCGGGGCCACAGAACGGAACAACGGATGCGGACAGCACACGGAGTGCAGTCCGCATCTTTTGCAGGCCCATTGAAGTGAATGGGTTCGCACCCGAGCCGCAAAAACTGCGGCTCGGATGCGGACCCGAAAAACGGTCCTGTGCATGAGGCCCTACAAGACCTAAAAAAAAGGTAAATCCACACTGAGATGGAAAAATTATAAAAAATAAATAAATAAAGACCAAAGCCGACTTGTTCCTGATTGAGTTAAATGCATACTATTGTCACTATCAAGAGGGACCTGGATGTATTTCTGGAGGGTAATAATATTACAGGTTATAGTTATTAGATTTCTGGAGTGGTTGTTGATCCAGGGAGTGTTCTGGCTGCTTGATTGGAGTCGGGAAGGAATTTGTTTTTCCTAAAATGAGGAAAATTGGATTCTATCTCATGTTTTTTTTTGCCTTCCTCTGGATCAACTTGCAGGATAACAGACTGAACTGGATGGACAGATGTATTTTTCCAGCCGTACAAACTATGTTACTATAGAAATAATACAGAGACTGTAATTTCATGCTACAGCTGAATTTCTTGAACACCATATTAAAGAGAACCTGTCACTAAAAAATACAATGCAATCTGACAGCACCATGTTGTAGTGCAGGAGAAGCTGAGCAGGTATAGGAGGGAGTTATCAGTGATTGATAACATTGTGAGTATAAGTTTGCATAGAGAGATAGCTGTCAATCACTAATATGGCAGATTCCAATTGGGGCGTTTGGTTCTGTAGCCCCGGGCCCAGCATTGCTGGGGGGCCCAACGCCGACCTAAACGCCCACAAGCTACGGCGGGGCACGGGAGCGCATTGTTCCCTGCCCCACCACCATCAGTCTATGAGGTAGTAAAATCCCGGCGCAGGCAGGCGTGATAACGTCATTGCGCCGCGCCTGTGCCCGGACGCAGCACACCATCTACGAGTGAGCGCTGACAGTGACACAGGTAAGTATTAGCTTTTTTTTTTTTTTGTGTGTGCCAACTGCCAATTTTGGGGGTCATTACTGAAGGGACAGTGGGGGGCAAACTACTACTTGGGGGCATATTACTAGTGTGGGGGAAATTTATACTGTGGGGGCAGTGTGGGGGACAATTAATACTGTGGGGGCAAATTACTACCATGGGGGGAATTAATACTGTGAGGGCAGTGTGGAGAAATTATTACTGTGGGTGCAGTGTGGGGGGCAAATTACTCAATGGATGGCAGTGTGGGGGCAAATTACTATATGGATGGCAGTGTCGGGGCAAATTATCTAATGGGGGGCAGTGTGTTGTCTTATTACTTGATGGGGCAGTGGCAGTGTGAGGGGAAAATTACTTTGTGGGAGGAATTACTACATGGGCGCACAGTATAGGGTGTTATTATTACTGGGGGAACTCTAGGGGACATTATAATTGCTGTAGACGCTATAGGGACCTTTGGGGTAATTTATCAAACTGGTGTAAAGTAGAAATGGCTTAGTTACCCATAGCAAAAGATTTCACCTTTCATTTTTCACAGCTCCTTTGGAAAATGAAAGGTGAAATCTGATTGGTTGCTATGGGCACCTAAGCCAGTTGTACTTTACACCGGTTTGATAAATGACCACAATTATGAGAACTCTAACATGTTTGTGTAACAAACTCTGTTGAGACAAGATGCGGCTGAAAAAATTAGTCATGGCGGTCTGGGTCAAACAGAGGAGAAGAGGAAAGAGAAGATCTAAATGACAGGAGAAGACACTGGAAGTAAGAGGTATGTGGTGCTGTATTACCCTATATGTAGAGCTGGCTCACTACTGTGACCTGTGCCTTCTCTTCCTAGCCTTTTTTTTTTTTATCATAATCATGTATTTTAAATTTGGCCACTAAAATTTCAATTTGTCATATGCAGTCCTATATAACAGCCCAGATAACAGTGATAACTTTCTGTGTACAGATAATGTAGTAGATGTTCCATGCAGTCCTATGTAACACCCCACATAACACAATAGTTCACTGTGTTATGTGGGGTGTTACATAGGACTGCAGGTAACATCTATGAAATCTGTACTCAGAGAGTTATGAGGTGGTGGGGGTCCGACTCCTGGCACCCCCACCAATCAGCTGTTTGAGGAGACCGCGATGTTAAAGTGAGCGCCACAGCCTCTTTGCTCCTTACGAAGCACAGCTCTGTCCATTTGATAGCACTGTGCTTGGTATTACAGCTCAGCCCCAATCACTCAGATGGGACAGAGCTGCACCTAGACCAGGGGTCTGCAACCTTTAAGAAATAAAGAGCCACTTGGACCTGTTTCCGAAAAGAAAAAAAAACTGGGAGCCGCAAAACCATTATAAAACAAATCTAACACTGCATATATTGTTTCTTACCTTAATCATTAAGGCTTAATGCTATATACAGGATCGTGCAGTTAGCTGTCAATCTGAAGAAAAAAAGGACTTTTTCACTTAATGTGCAAAAATATTTTACATTGTTAATAGCTAACTAAAATATTTAATTTACCTGGTTAATGGGATTTTTGCTCCTGAACCTCAGTGCACAGTGTCTGCACATCAGGGCTGTAAGACGTCACCTTCATTTTCACACAGGCTTGCAAGCTGTCATCTGTGAGGCGTGATCGATGTTTGTTTTTAATATAGTTCATGTTGGAGAAGACCTGCTCACATACATATGTGGAGCCGAAGATCGACAGCACTCCAAATGCATACTTTTTCATGTTTATATAAGTGTTGGGGATGGCATTCCATGTTTCGAATACAAGTTTGTCCTGTTTGGGAAGGTTTTCAATATCAGTCCATTTATGATTCTGGGCCAGAATGGCCTTCTGACGGGCAACATCCTCAAGAGTAGCGGTCAAGCATTTGAACTTGGACACCCATAGATCTTTGTCGGCTATATCGGCCAATTCCATCTCAAGATCAGGTTGACTTACACCTGCAAATGCAGTCATATTCAATAGGGATGGATCGATCTCCAGGGGAGTGACAGGGAAGGATAATGTGGTTTTTTCCTCTCTGAACTCACAGAATCGTTTCCCAAATGAACTCTGCATTGCGGTGATTGCAGACTTGAAATATTCCAAATTGATTGTATCATGACTTTGTTTGAACTCTCTCAAAGAGGGAAAGTGAGACAGTGTGCCTCTCTGTAAATCTTTGACAAACACTGTCAACTTGCGCTCGAATGCCAAAACCTCCTCCAGCATATGCAGGGCTGTGCCTCCTTTCCCCTGAAGGGTTGTATTTAGCGTGTTTAGATGTGCTGTCATGTCTACCATAAAATGTAATTTTTCCAGCCACTCTGGCTGTTCCAGCTCAGCAAAGGTGAGCTCTTTGCTGGCCAGGAAGGTTTTTACTTCTTCCAAACATGTGACAAAGCGTTTTAGCACCTCGCCTCTGGACAGCCACCGGACCTTGTTGTGGAGCAGGAGGTCAGAATATTTGCTTTCCACCTCATCCAATAACAAACGGAACTGACGGTGGTTTAAACCCTTTGCCATTATCTTATTAACAATCTGAATGACCACATCCATCACTTTTGTGCATTCCGGCGGAAATGTTTGAGCACACAATGCCTCTTGGTGCAGGATGCAATGAAATGACAGCAGCGTTCTACCCACAGCCTTCTGCAGTAAAGCCACAAAGCCCTTCTGTGCTCCTCTCATGCTCAGTGCCCCATCAGTAGCTACTGAGACCAGGTGGTTGGTGTTTATTTTTTTAGCAGTTAAAAAGTCCAGGACAGCCTTACAGATATCCTCACCCCTTGTTTGGTCTTTTAGTGGTATCAGCTCAATCAGTTCTTCCTGTGGCCCAAAAGAGTTCACATATCGGCAGAACAGCGCTATTTGTTCAATATCACCGATATCTTTGGACTCATCACAGGCAATGGAGTACGCCACAGCTGAATTAATGTCTTGAATTTGCTGTTTGCTAATGTTTTCTGCCATTTTTAGGGTTCTGTCTTTGACAGTCTTCGCAGAGAGTGGCATGTCTTTGATTTTCTGCACAATTTCATTTTTGTTTTTGACGTCCATGTATAGATGTTCCGAAATCTTAATGAATGCTTCTTTTATATACTCTCCATCGGTGAAGGGCTTCCCGTGCTTGACTATTTCCTGAGCGGCCACAAAACTAGCATATGTTGTGGTATTTGCAGATTTCACCCACTTCTTGAAATTATTTTTGCTCATATTAACCTTCCTGATAAGTTCTGCAACAGCTTTTCGTCTCTCATCTCCATCTGGATATTTTTCAGCAAAGGCTGTGTGTTTATTCTGGAAATGTCTTGCAACATTGGACTTTTTGTGGTTTGCTAATTTCTCACCACATATTAAGCATACTGGTAAACCAGTCTCGTCAGTAGAGAATGCAAATGATTCTGTCCACGTATCATTAAACACTCTGTTTTCATCAGAAATTTTTCTCTTCTTGCCTTTATCCATGGCTGGCCTACCAGGGGGTTGAAAACAGCAACGTAAGTAGAAATCACAGGGCCCCATACCAATTTGCTATGCCCACTTCCCCTTTCTTTACCTGCAACCTGTGTGAAAATTGTTCGGCATTTCTGCCGCAATACCACTGTACCGCTAAAAATCACAGATCACCACCATTACTGGGCCAATAAGCCCCCCATATAATATGCCAGTAGCCAATAGGAGCCCCCACAATGTGCTAGTAGCCATAGCTCCCCCCTACATTGTGCTAGGAGTCATAGGCCCCCCTATAATGTGCCAGAGTCCAATAGCCCCCCTATAATGTGCCAGAGTCCAGGCCCCCCCCTATAATGTGCCAGAGTCCAGGCCCCCCCTATAATGTGCCAGAGTCCAGGCCCCGCCTATAATGTGCCAGAGTCCAATAGCCCCCATTATAATGTGCCAGAGTCCAATAGCCCCCCTATAATGTGCCAGAGTCCAATAGCCCCCCCTATAATGTGCCAGAGTCCAATAGCCCCCAATATAATGTGCCAGAGTCCAATAGCCCCCCTATAATGTGCCAGAGTCCAGGCCCCCCCTATAATGTGCCAGAGTCCAATAGCCCCCCTATAATGTGCCAGAGTCCAATAGCCCCCATTATAATGTGCCAGAGTCCAGGCCCCCCCTATAATGTGCCAGAGTCCAATAGCCCCCATTATAATGTGCCAGAGTCCAATAGCCCCCCTATAATGTGCCAGAGTCCAATAGCCCCCATTATAATGTGCCAGAGTCCAGGCCCCCCCTATAATGTGCCAGAGTCCAATAGCCCCCCTATAATGTGCCAGAGTCCAATAGCCCCCATTATAATGTGCCAGAGTCCAGGCCCCCCCTATAATGTGCCAGAGTCCAATAGCCCCCCTATAATGTGCCAGAGTCCAATAGCCCCCATTATAATGTGCCAGAGTCCAGGCCCCCCCTATAATGTGCCAGAGTCCAATAGCCCCCATTATAATGTGCCAGAGTCCAATAGCCCCCCTATAATGTGCCAGAGTCCAATAGCCCCCATTATAATGTGCCAGAGTCCAGGCCCCCCCTATAATGTGCCAGAGTCCAATAGCCCCCATTATAATGTGCCAGAGTCCAATAGCCCCCCTATAATGTGCCAGAGTCCAATAGCCCCCATTATAATGTGCCAGAGTCCAATAGCCCCCCCTATAATGTGCCAGAGTCCAATAGCCCCCCCTATAATGTGCCAGAGTCCAGGCCCCCGCTATAATGTGCCAGAGTCCAGGCCCCCATTATAATGTGCCAGAGTCCAATAGCCCCCCTATAATGTGCCAGAGTCCAGGTGGCCCCCCCTATAATGTGCCAGAGTCCAGGTGGCCCCCCCAATATAATGTGCAAGAGTCCAGGCACCCCCATCCAATATAATGTGCCAGAGTCCAGGGGGGCCCCCACATATAATGTGCCAGAGTCCAGGGGGGCCCCCACATATAATGTGCCAGAGTCCAGGGGGGCCCCCATATATAATGTGCCAGAGTCCAGGGGGGCCCCCACATATAATGTGCCAGAGTCCAGGGGGGCCCCCACATGTGCCACATGAGTCCAGGCCACATATAATTAGCCATTGGCATTATAGAAAAGAAAAGAGGGGAAAAAAAAAAAAAAAAGGGTGACTTACCTCCTGAGAGCGAATCACGTACCTTCCTTCAGCCCGGTCCTCTTCTTTACGGCAGGCTCGGCAGAGCAGCGGCAGTCTGGCGGCGCGATGACGTCATGCACAGGTCCGGCGGCCTCTCTGATAGGCTGCCGGCCAGCGGCAGCACACACGTCGCAGATCTTCCTCCGCGGCGAGCAGCCTGACAGGTAAGGCGGCGCCTCCCATTCTTCAGGAGCGCGCCGCAGCCACTGAAAGACTCCGGCCCGCATGACACACTACCGGAGCCGCAGCAAAGGTGTAAAAGAGCCGCATGCGGCTCTGGAGCCGCGGGTTGCCGACCCCCGACCTAGACCATGTGAACTATGTCATATGGCCTAGGAAGAGACTTTGGCGCTTACAAAGCACTGCAGCCTCTTCATACAGAAACTAAAACTAAAATAGAGGGGGGGGGGGCCGAATTGGGTAGACAGCCCTGGGCCTATCATGCACTTGATCCGCCCCTGCTGATAACACCTCCTCCCTGTACCGACTTGCCCATCATTATTACAAGGGAAGAAATTGCATTATTGAGTGACATACACCACTATGTTCTGCTAACTTCTATATAACAATGGATTCTGGGGCAGATTTATTAATCGTGTCATACTTTGCACATGTCCGAGAATACAAATCACAATCTTAATATTAAAATAATTTGCTATTCTGGCACATGGACCTTTGTAAATATGGATTATGGTCGTAAATCATACGCCAGCTTTATGATAGTATTTTGTTTGCTTTGCCTAAAAATTGTCCATGTGCCAGAATTTTGTCAGTGCACCAAACATTTTGCCCATGAGCCAAAAAATGTGTCTATGCATAAAAAACGAAGTGTTTTTAGTCTAAGTGTAGTCTAAGTGTACGCCATCTATAAGTTAGCGTAGTTTCACTCCAACAATATGCCAGGTTGACGTGGTTTCACAACAAAAATGTGTGAATTTTTGGCGCACAGAGGTGCCTATATACTACACCTCCTGTCCCCCGGATCCACACCCCTTACCAGTGATGTCACACCCTCTTGTCGGACAAGGTATAAAATGCTTAAAGAAGAGTGTAAAACGGTTAGTAAATGGGATAAAGCAGGGAAGACAGTTTTTTTGGCACATTTTCAATAGTAAATCTGCCCCTCTGTTTTATGAGATCACAAAAACTTGACAACCCTAAGTTTTACACTGCCCAAAGATCATCACTAACAATCGTTCGTAGAAATGCTCATTAGTGACACTTTGCCAATGTAAAGGTGGTGCTAATTACCTGATGAACGAGTGATATGCTTGGATCTTTCATGTGGTCACCTAAATCGTCGTTTGCTGGCAGCAGATTGTGGTGTCTGCTACTTGCAAACGATTCTGTATGGGGACGAGGGATGGCAATAGTGATCTCTCCTCTCCATACTGTGGAGGAGGTCGCTGCACGTAAATGCAGAGATCTCTTCCACTGATGAGCAGGCGCTTGTCGGGAATGAACACTTCTTTCCCAACAATCAAAGAGGCCTTTAGTCTGAAGGATAACATTACATAAGCATAAGAGCTACAGTATTAACAAGCCTGGAGGCCCATCTCCCCGACTTTATGTAACTCTCTATTTGTAATTGTAAAAAGAACATATTTATTTTTGTGCCTGAGAAACAAAATGGTCTTCAAGAATTTAAAGTGGCTTCTCTATTAATATTACATATACGGGACCTCCAACGGTTCTGCTATAGCAGACAAGGTTTAGCAGACTTAATTATTACACGTACTTCGTTCCATCTCTTATTTAACGTGCATTTGCACATGTGTATTGATGTCTGGAAGTCTGTATCGCACTTAGGAATCTATGTGCCATTTTATACCATGCACAAAGTCTAGCTCTTCCGCCGTTAAATGATGTTCTCCTCTCCGATCAATAATCATCCGTGAAAGAAAAACAAGATTATATAAAGGCTTAAATCATGGTGCCAGACCATAGTACTGCTGTTATACAAAGCATCCAAATATCTGGATAAGAGAAAAGTTAAGGGACTAAGGCTAGGTCTACACGACAACAAGTCGCGCGACAGATAGGGCACAACTACACTGCAACATTTTGTCGCACCAATGTCGCGCGACAATTTTTATAATGGCAGTCTATGCTGTCGCACTGCAACATGCGACATGCTGCGACTTCGACGCGACAGTCGCAGAAAAATCCAGTTGCAGTAAGCCAGATTGTGACTAATGCACACTGGCGCAAAATTTATGGTTTTTAGTTCGTGACGCCAATTGCATTGTGCGCAGGTTATAGTCTCAGGGCCCTTTAAGATGTTGCCACTCATGTACCAGGTGAGGAATGCCAGAGGGGGATAATGTCTCTGTGTAGTAGGTATAGTGTCAACGGTGTCTCCTACCTTGGTACGGCTGGACTCCTGGATCCTGGCTCACATGCAATACATTTGAGTGCGGATAGTAGGAGTAATTGAGGAATGAAATCAATCCAGACAGGAAATATGGTCCAACTTGTCTTTACTTAATGGGTGCAGCATAAATCCATATGAGTACAGCAATAGTCCTTAGGTCCCAGCAGGTATTGGCAATG
Organism: Bufo bufo; assembly: GCF_905171765.1. Lineage (NCBI taxonomy): Eukaryota > Metazoa > Chordata > Amphibia > Anura > Bufonidae > Bufo > Bufo bufo. The sequence goes on from NC_053392.1 coordinate 557,016,185, forward strand.
TATGGCAGGGGTTAAGGCCTCTTCTGCTCCTATACTTTGTGCCTGGAGAATCTGGCAGGTATTTATCTTCTGCTCTGTCTGTCTTCTGCTTGATATGGGCCTGACTAGCTGAGGAGGGATTTGGCTTCTCCTGGTCTCTGGATATGTACTCACAGCTTGGCTCACAGGGAATGCTTCTTCCTGGAGGCTGGAGATGGCTGCTTTTCTTGTCAACCAGCTGAGGCTGATGGCTCAGGCTGGGAAGAGTGATCTTGGCCTCAGCCGAGGTTCGATCCTGTCTTGGGATCCCTGTTTCTGGGAGCTCCTACTAACACAGCCTTCCCCTAGCCGGGGTGGCTGGTACACTGACTAGAACTTTCTTTCCTCCCCATGAGGCAGGATGTGGGACCAGCCCACTTCTGCTCACAGAGGAGGGGGAGCTAAAACTGGAATGAACTATTCCAGTCTAGCTATACTAAACTGAACTAAACACATTGCTGCCACCTGCTGGTGTACATGGAAATTACAGCATAATATATGAAACAGGCATAGAAAATACATATAATGGAAAATGCAATGTTAGACTACACAAGATGACATTACATATGCACCTGACATGTTGTAGCAGGGAGAAAGAGTTTAGTGACATACTCCAGGATGTTACACAGTCGCAGCATGTCGCATGTTGCAGTGCGACACAATAGACTATCATTATAAAAATTGTCGCGCGACAAATGTCGTCGTGTAGCCTAAAACTATGAAAGATACCTGCTTTAAAAATACCACCACTGTGTTTCTTATACAGGACCACAACAGGACCATTTTAATACTTTATAATATTAATTTTGTAAAAATCATTGGTTAAAATATCGAGTCATAGGCCCAGATTTACTAGTCCTATAGATGGTGTAAGTTTAGACCAGCTGTCTAGACCTGCACTAGATCATCCAGCTTGAGTCTCTGTGATAAATCTGGTGCAGGTTCAGACGGCCGGCCTAAACTTACACCATCTATAGGACTAGTAAATATGGGCCTATGACTCAACTTTTGAACCAATACATTTTTAAAAATTTTCTTACACTTTTCTCTAAGGCCTCATGCACATGACCGTTCCGTTTTTTTGTGGTCCGCAAACTGCGGATCCGCAAAAAACAGAACCCGCCCGTGTGCCTTCCGCAATTTACGGAATGGGCAGCCCATTGTAGAAATGCCTATTTTTGTCCGCAAAACGGACAAGAATTGGACATGCTATATTTTTTTTGCGGGGCCACGGAATGGAGCAACTGATGGGGACAGCACACTGAGTGCTGTCCGCATCTTTTGTGGCCCCATTAAAGTGAATGGGTCTGCACCTGAGCAGTAAAAAATGCGGCTCGGATGCTGACCACAACAATGGCCTAACTCTATACCAGTGTTGGCGAACCTATGGCACGGGCACCGGCACTCGGAGCCCTCTCTGTGGGCACCCGCACCCTGGAAAAAGTCTATGGCACACTAATATGACTTAGATTTTTCCTGCCCTTCATTAGTGCAGGGCGCGCTATGAACAGCGCAGGCAGCGCACTGAGTGTAGCAGGCTATTATAGCTAAATGATAGAGTACATGGAAGATATACTATGTTTGACTGTACAATTCAGGGTGAATTACCGTATTGGCACTTTGCGATAAATAAGTGGGCTTTAGGTTGAAGTTTGGGCACTCGGTCTCTAAAAGGTTCACCATCACTGCTCTATACCAACTATTGGTTGGCTTACACTGTGACAGATTTTTACTCCAGAATTTCCGCAAAATTTTGGTGCAAAATGGTGCATTTTAGACCCTGGTCCTTTTCCATGATGCTCCATCCTTCTTACACGTCAGAAAAAAAAATAGTTTTTAATTATAAAAACACCTTTTCCCCATAGATCCGTATAGCCCCAGTCAAACTCACTTGTATCAGTGCCTCTAAAATCTTTTAGGTATATGTTTGGGTGTCCACATTTACAAGTCTCTGTATTGGTTTTACATTTACATTGTGACGTTTCTTGAGATTGTGAATTAGGGCTCATGCACATGAACGTATTTTCTTTCCGTGTCCGTTCCGTTTTTTTTGCGGACCGTATACGGAACCATTAATTTCAATGGGTCCACAAAAAAAACGGAAGGTACTCCGTGTACATTCTGTTTCCGTATGTCCGTATTTCCGTTCCGTGAAAAAATAGAACATGTCCTATTATTGTCTGCATTACGGAAAAGGATAGTACTGTTCTATTAGGGGCCTGCTGTTCTGTTCCTAATAATACGTAATGCACACGGTCGTCATCCGTATTTTTTGCAGATCCGTTTTTTGCGGACCGCAAAATACAGGGTGGGCCATTTATATGGATACACCTTAATAAAATGGGAATGGTTGGTGATATTAACTTCCTGTTTGTGGCACATTAGTACATGTGAGGGGGGAAACTTTTCAAGATGGGTGGTGACCATGGCGGCCATTTTGAAGTCGGACATTTTGAATCCAACTTTTGTTTTTTCAATAGGAAGAGGGTCATCTGACACATCAAACTTATTGGGAATTTCACAAGAAAAACAATGGTGTGCTTGGTTTTAACGTAACTTTATTCTTTCATGAGTTATTTACAAGTTTCTGACCACTTATAAAATGTGTTCAATGTGCTGCCCATTGTGTTGGATTGTCAATGCAACCCTCTTCTCCCACTCTTTACACACTGATAGCAACACCGCAGGAGAAATGCTAGCACAGGCTTCCAGTATCCGTAGTTTCAGGTGCTGCACATCTCGTATCTTCACAGCATAGACGATTGCCTTCAGATGATACGAGATGTGCAGCACCTGAAACTACGGATACTGGAAGCCTGTGCTAGCATTTCTCCTGCGGTTTTGCTATCAGTGTGTGAAGAGTGGGAGAAAAGGGTTGCATTGACAATCCAACACAATGGGCAGCACATTGAACACATTTTGTAAGTGGTCAGAAACTTGTAAATAACTCATGAAAGAATAAAGTTACGTTAAAACCAAGCACACCATTGTTTTTTTTGTGAAATTCCCAATAAGTTTGATGTGTCAAATGACCCTCTTCCTATTGAAAAAACAAAAGTTGGATTCAAAATGGCCGACTTCAAAATGGCCACCATGGTCACCACCCATCTTGAAAAGTTTCCCCCCTCACATATACTAATGTGCCACAAACAGGAAGTTAATATCACCAACCATTCCCATTTTATTAAGGTGTATCCATATAAATGGCCCACCCTGTAGATCCCCTTGAGAATCTGCAGATGAGGAAAGAAATCCCAGCACCGCAGAGGCAATACTCAGGGTAAGATTATATAGTGTTCTTCTCCTAAGTTCTACAGATATCTTACTCCAGAAGGACTGAATTACAGGACAGAACCAGATCAAATGCAGGAAATCCGCTTGATCACTATCACATTTCTGACACCTATATCTAGAGGTATTATAATACTTACATAGCATAGAGGGTGTATAATACAATCGATGAAGTATATTAAACTGAATTAACTTGTGATTACTAGACAGTGAAGATTTCTTAACATTTTTATATACCATTTCCCAATTAATAGTATTGTTCATCCCTAACTCTTGTTCCCATTTTAGTTCACTCTTAAATTTTAACAATCGTGCTTAAATTATTCCTAATTTTTCTATATATCTGTGCAATAGAAAACTTTCTTATTGTACTTATAACAGAATTCCATGAAATCGTGAGCTTTAACCAAGAAAAAGTTTTTATTCCTAGTGCATAAAAAAGCGTGTTTAAGCAAACTATATCTAAACCTGATGAGGGGTCCCAGTGCACAGTCTAGACATTATCCTACTGGGCCATTCGACCGCGCTTAGTGACATACCGTCCGATTCCGGTTGATTCCTGTATTTCTGCACTTTGCCTGTATCAATCTGCTACCAGTCTCCAGATTGCCACTTCTTCCGCCACAACTGCACTGTTCAGCCCAGCTACCTTAACTCTGCTATACTAGTCTATAGCCTGAGGAAGGCTAATACAGCCGAAACGCATCACAGGAGATTGCACTGTGACAATAAATCACTACGTTCATTCAAGCAAGTGAGTGCTTTCTTTTACCAAGCTTCCATGGAGTGCCTCTCCTAAGACGCATGCACCATGAACATTTACACCGGCGTGCCGACCTATTATCTTGTTCCTAACCTCTTCAATCAGGTCCTTAAATGGTACACATTTTTCAAACAACTATTTCTCAAAGGTCACTTTATTTGAACCTGAACTAATGTGTAAATCACTTTGATTACAAATTTTCATATTATCCACCCTAAAAACACTTCTGAAATCTCCCCCCAACAGTACGCACTGCACAATGTCCCACGGAAGCGTTCAGCTCTCCATCTCCCAAACGTTGGAGAGGAAGAGGAAGTACCCCCCTATCCACCCGCGATCCCTAGCCCTGAATGCCAGCATTTCTAAATTACTGGCCTTTGAAATGCTGTCATTCCGTCTGGTAGAGATTTAAAGGCCTTATGGCGGTGGCTGTCCCACAGTACGTCGTGCCCAGCCGCCACTACTTTTCCAGGAGAGCCATCCCTTCCCTGCACAACCAAGTAGGGGACAAAATCAGGTGTGCACTGCGCAACGCCATCGGTGGCAAGGTGCACCTCAAAACGGATACGTGGACCAGTAAGCACGGTCAGGGACGTTATATCTCCATAATAGCACACTGGGTAAATGCAGTGGCAGCTGGGCCTGAGGCGGATAGCAGTTTGGCGCATGTCCTTCCACCACTGAGGATTGCAGGGCGCTTCAGTTTGCCTCCTGTTGCTTCCTCCTCCTACTCTGCTTCCTCATCTTCTACCAGCTCCTCATCCGGTCAGCGTAACACCTTCACCACCAACTTCAGCACAGCCAGGGGTAAACGACAGCAGGCAGTTTTAAAACATATCTGTTTGGGGGACAAACCCCACACCACGCAGGAGCTGTGGACGGGCCTTGAACAACAGACTGAGTGGTTTGTGCCAGTCAGCCTCAAGCCCGGCCTGGTGGTGTGCGATAATGGGCGAAATCTCGTAGCAGCTCTGGGACTAGCCGATTTGACGCACATCCCTTGCCTGGCGCATGTGCTGAATTTGGTGGTGCAGAGATTCCTTAAAAATTACCCCGATATGTCAGAGCTGCTGCATAAAGTGCGGGCTGTCTGTGCGCGCTTTCGGCATTCTCACCCAGCTGCTGCTCGCTTGTCAGCGCTGCGGCGTAACTTTGGCCTTCCTGCTCACCGCCTCATATGCGACGTGCCCACAAGGTGGAACTCCACCTTGCACATGCTGGCCAGACTGTGCGAGCAGCAGCAGGCAATAGTGGAGTTTCAGCTGCAGCACGCACGGGTGAGTCGCTCTGCAGAACAGCACCACTTCATCACCAATGACTCGGCCTCCATGCGAAACCTGTGTTCCTTGTTGCGCTGTTTCGAGTACTCCACCAACTTGGCCAGTGCCTATAACGCAGTTCTCAGCGTTACTATCCCACTTCTATGCCACCTTGAAAAAACTCTCCTGGCGATGATGGAAGAGGATGTGGCACAGGATGAAGAGGAGGAAGAGGGATCATTTCGTAGGGTTTCCGGCCAGTCATTCCCAAGTGGCTCCGAGGGTGGGTTCCTGCACCCACAAACCCAAGGTACACAATTGTCCAGCCAGGGCACAGTTCTGTAGGATGACGAGGTGGAGAATGAGGAGATGGAGGATGAGGAGGAGGAGATGGAGCAGGAGGAACCATGTTCACAGCAGGATGGCACCCAGACCAGCTCATGGCCATCACTGGTGCGTGGCTGGGGGGATACAGAGGACACAGATGATACACCTCCTATAGAGGACAGCTTTTTGTTGCCTCTGGGCAGCCTGGCACACATGAGCGATTACATGCTGCAGTGTCTCCGCAACGACCGCCGAGGTGCCCACATTCTAACTTCTGCTGATTACTAGGTGGCCACGCTGCTGTATCCTTGTTACAAGGACAACGTACCGTCCTTAATTCCGTCACTGGAGCGTGATCGTAAGATGCGCGAGTACAAGCGCACGCTGGTAGACGCACTGCTGGTGGCATTCCCACCTGACAGCGGGGTCACAGTGGAAGCACAAGGCGAAGGCAGAGGACGAGGTCGCCAACGCAGCTGGGGCACCGCCAACACCTCAGAAGGCAGGGTTAGCATGGCCGAAATGTGTAAAAGCTTTGTCAGCACGCCATAACAACCAGCACCACCAGCTGATATGGAATGTCTTAGCAGGAGGCAGCCTTTCACCAACATGGTGGAGCAGTATGTGTGAACACGCCTACACATACTGACTGACGGGTCTGCCCCCTTCAACTTCCGGGTCTTCAAATTGGGCACATGGCCTGAGCTTACCCTTTACGCCTTGGAGGTGCTGGCCTGCCCTGCAGCCAGTGTATTATCTGAACGTGTGTTTAGCACGGCAGGGGGCGTCATCACAGACAAGCGCAGCCGCCTGTCCACAGCCAATCTGGACAAGCTCACGGTAATTAAAATGAACCAGGCATGGATCCCTCAGGACTTGTCCGTACCTTGTGCAGAATAGACATGTATATTGGCACTAACCAGCCATTGTTATACTGCTGCGCAAATGCTCATTCTTGTATTTTGGATATTTCACACTCTTTTAGAGTGTACCCTAATTTTAAAAAATAAAATTAAAACCAAAAACCTGTGTTGGCTACCTCGTCCTCCTCCACCGCCGCTTCCACCTACACCGCTACGTCCACCGCCTCCTCAAACTCCTACTCCATATGGAACTCCACCTCATAAATCAAAATGTATTTTTTTATTTGTACGTATTTTATTTTATGTCATTTCACTACTTTGTCATTTACATTTTCGGGTGAAATTCACAAATTTTTGGGTGCATAGTACCACTGCTATACCTAGTAGATAGGTTAAAAAAAAAAAAAAAATTGTCATTTACATTTTCAGGTGAAATTCACCAATTTTTGGGTGTGATGTACCACTGCTATAACTAGTAGGCCAGTTGCAAAAAAAATAAAAAATTGTCAGTTACATTTTCAGTTGAAATTCAACAATTTTGGGGTGTGAAGTACCACTGCTATATCTAGTAGACCGGTAAAAAATAAATAAAAAAATTGGCAGTTACATTTTCTGGTGAAATTCAGCAATTTTTGGGTGTAATATACCCCTCCTCTACCTAGTTGACAGCTTAATAAATTTCATTATTTTTTATTTTACATTTTCGGGTGACAATAAACAATTTTTTTCTGTCATAGACCTCTGCTCTACCAAGTGGACAGGTTAATAAATTTCTGTCATTTTTCTGTTACATTCTTGGGTTGACATTATACAATTTTAAACGTTAATAAACTCCTGCTCTGCATAAGTGACAGGCAATAAAATAAAAGAAATGCTTCTTTAATTGATGCGCGCCACCTCCTTTGATTCAATGCTTAAACTTAAACAAGTTGTACCACATTTGCACATCAATAATTTGTCCCACATTTCCGCTATACTCTTTTGGCCACTTTTTCCGCCTCAATAGCTTTTCCCACATTTCCGCTTGACTCTTTTGGCCCCCATTTGGGCTTCTGTAATTTGTCCCACATTTGCGCCTCAATAGCTTTTCCCATATTTCCGCTCGATCCCAATTTTTTTAAATGAATTTATCTCCCTTAAATTTGGTCTTTTTTTCTCACGCTCCCTCTCCGGCGTGGAACCCTGATTCGCCAATAACCGTGATCAACATGGTGGGCTCAGAAAAGAACATCGAAAGTTGATAGAGAAGATATCTAAATGGATGGTGGATGTCACTGGGGCACCTCTACATAGGTGACAGGAACATAAATTTAAAAAAATCATCAATTACATTGTCAGGTGACATTTTTCTAATTTTGCTGGATAGAAACACCTGCTCTGCATAGTTGACAGGGAATAAAATGTAAGAAATTCTTCATTAACCCTTTCATGACCAAAGGTCATTGATGCCCCAGTGTCCAGGTCAAAATTTACAAATCTGACATACGTCACTTTAAGTGGTAATAGCTTTGGAACGCCTTTACTTATCCACGCCATTCTGAGATTATTTTCTCGTGACACATTGTATTTCAGGACAGTCATAAATTTGAGTCAATATACAGTACAGACCAAAAGTTTGGACACACCTTCTCATTCAAAGAGTTTTCTTTATTTTCATGACTATGAAAATTGTAGATTCACACTGAAGGCATCAAAACTATGAATTAACACATGTGGAATTATATACATAACAAACAAGTGTGAAACAACTGAAAATATGTCATATTCTAGGTTCTTCAAAGTAGCCACCTTTTGCTTTGATTACTGCTTTGCACACTCTTGGCATTCTCTTGATGAGCTTCAAGAGGTAGTCCCCTGAAATGGTTTTCACTTCACAGGTGTGCCCTGTCAGGTTTAATAAGTGGGATTTCTTGCCTTATAAATGGGGTTGGGACCATCAGTGGCGTTGAGGAGAAGTCAGGTGGATACACAGCTGAAAGTCCTACTGAATAGACTGTTAGAATTTGTATTATGGCAAGAAAAAAGCAGCTAAGTAAAGAAAAACTAGTGGCCATCATTACTTTAAGAAATGAAGGTCAGTCAGTCAGCCGAAAAATTGGGAAAACTTTGAAAGTAAGGGCTATTTGACCACGAAGGAGAGTGATGGGGTGCAGCGCCAGATGACCTGGCCTCCACAGTCACCGGACCTGAACCCAATTGAGATGGTTTGGGGTGAGCTGGACTGCAGAGTGAAGGCAAAAGGGCCAACAAGTGCTAAGCATCTCTGGGAACTCCTTCAAGACTGTTGGAAAACAATTTCAGGGGACTACCTCTTGAAGCTCATCAAGAGAATGCCAAGAGTGTGCAAAGCAGTAATCAAAGCAAAAGGTGGCTACTTTGAAGAACCTAGAATATGACATATTTTCAGTTGTTTCACACTTGTTTGTTATGTATATAATTCCACATGTGTTAATTCATAGTTTTGATGCCTTCATAGTCATGAAAATAAAGAAAACTCTTTGAATGAGAAGGTGTGTCCAAACTTTTGGTCTGTACTGTATATCACCTTTATTTATGAAAAAATCCCAAATTTACCAAAAATAAATAAAAATTAGCAATTTTCTAAATTTCAATTTCTCTGCCTCTAAAACAGAAAGTGATACCTCATAAAATATTTATTACATAACATTCCTCATATGTCTACTTTATGTTGGCATCATTTTGGAAATGTTATTTTATTTTTTTAGGACGTTACAAGGCTTAGAAGTTTAGAAGCAATTCTTAAAATTTTTAAGAAAATTTCCAAAACCCACTTTTTAAGGACTAGTTCAGGTCTGAAGTCACTTTGTGGGGCCTATATAGTAGATACCCCCATAAATGACCCCATTGTAGAAACTAGACCCCTCAAGTTACTTAAAACCAATTTTAAAAACGTTATTAACCCTTTAGGTGTTCCACAAGAATTAAAGGAAAATGGAGAGGAAATTTCTAAATTTCACTTTTTTAGCAGATTTTCTGTTTTATTACATTTTTTTCTTTAACACATTAAGGGTTAACAGCCAAACAAAACTCAATATTTATTACTCTGATTCTGCGGTTTACGGAAACACCCAACATGTGGTCGTAAACTGATGTAAGGGCGCACGGCAGGGCGCAGAAGAAAAGGAACGCCGCATGGTTTTTGGAAGGCAGATTTTGCTGGATTGGTTTTCTGAACGCCATATGTTTTTTATTTTTCTACTGATCGTCTTGTGCAGGAGCTCATTTTTTGCAGAAAGAGTTGAGGTTTTTATTGGTACCATTTTTGGGTACATAAGATTTTTTGATCATTCATTATTACACTTTATGGGACAAGGTGGCCAAAAAATTGTCTGTTTTGGAACAGTTTATTTATTTATTTTTTTTTTTACAGTGTTCATCTGAGGGGTTAGGTCATGTGACAGTTTTATAGAGCAGATCGTTACGGACGTGGCAATACCTAATATGTATACTTTTTCTTATTTATTTAAGTTTTACACAATAATAGCATTTCTGAAACCAAAAAAATGATGTTTTAGTGTCTCCATAGTCTGAGAGCCATAGCTTTTTTATTTTTTGGGCGATTGTCTTAAATATGGGCTTTTTTTGCGGGATGAGGTAACGGTTTGATTGGTACTATTTTGGGGTAGATACGCCTTTTTTGATCGCTTGGTGTTGCACTTTTTGTGATGTAAGGTGACAAAAATGGCTTATTTTTTTACACCGTTTTTATTTTTTATGGTGTTTATTGGACGGGGTTGATGATGTGATATATTTATAGAGATGGTCGCTAGGAAAAGGAAATTTATTTTTTACATTTTTATTTATTTATTTTTAATTTTTATTATTTTCAATTTTTTTTTTATCAGTTCCCTCTTGGATCTTGAAGATCCAGTGGAGCTGATGGTTGTACTATACTTTGCAATGCTTTTGCATTGCAAAGTATAATACAATCAGATGCCTGTAGGTGGCAGCACCGGACGCCTATGCCATGGCAACCGGACGCCTTTGCAAAGCGTCCGGTTGCCATGGCAACAATCGGGCGCTGCGATCGCAGCAGCCCTGATGGTTGAGAGAGGGAGACCCTCCCTCTATTAACCCCATGGATGCCGCTACTGCGGCATCTATGCGGTTACAGCAGTGTCAGCATAGAGCTGACACACGCTGCTGATGGCGGCGGCTCAGGAATGGAGCCGCCGCCATCACACACAGAAGGGGGACCGCATCGGGGGCAGCATTTTACTTATTACAGATCGGGGCAGGAGGGGGCGGACCGCATCGGGGGCAGGGTAAGAAGAAGGACAAGAAGGGGGCACAGATCGGGGCAGGAGGGGGCGGACCGCATCGGGGGCAGGGTAAGAATAAGGACAAGAAGGAGGCACAGATCGGGGCAGGAGGGGGCGGACCGCATCGGGGGCAGGGTAAGAAGGACAAGAACAAGAAGGGGGCACAGATCGGGGGCTTCAGGACACATTACCGATTTCAGGCTGTGATCTGCAGAGCGCAGATCAGAGCCTGAAACCGGCATTTTAACACTGCCGCGATCCGATTGGTTAGTCTGCACAGACTAACCAATCGGATCGATTGCCGGCAAGGGGCCACTCTGATTGGCCCCTTGCTGGCATTACTAGACTGTATGCTGTCCGTGACAGCACCAGGGCAGGGGCAGAAGCTTTAATCCAAGCGCTTTGCAGCGCTTGGATTAAAGAGCTGGCTTGACGTCTATACACGTGATAGCTGCACAGGGTATGTGCAGCTATCACGTATATATACAGATTGCAGTCGTGAAGAGGTTAATTGATGCGCGACACATCCTTTCATTCAATGCTTAAACTTTAAAAAGTTGTCCCACTTTTACGCTTTAAAACTTTGTCCCATATTTCCGCTCTATAATTTTAAATTTAAAAAAATTAATCCTCCCTTGGATGTGGTTTCTCTTTCTCACGCTCCTTCTCCGCCCCGGAACCCTGATTCCCTGCCACCCATGATCACCATGGTAGGCGCATAAAAGAACATCGAAAGTTAATAGAGCAGATATCAAATTGGATCGTGAACATCACAGGGACGTGCGACATGGTGGGGCAGTATGTGTGCACATGCCTACACAAACTGACTGACAGGGGTCAGCCCCTGCAACTTCTGGGTCTCCAAATTGGGCACATGGCCTGAGCTTGCCCTTTACCCCTTGAAGGTGCTGGCGTGCCCTGCAGCCAGTGTATTGTCTGAACGTGTGTTTAGCACGACTGGAGGGTTATATTTCCCAATGTTTTGGGGTGTACCCTAATTTAATAAAAAAAAAAAAAATTTAAAACCAAAAAGCAGTGTAGGCTACCTCCTCTTTATTATTTTTTATTTTTACATATTTCATGTTATTTAAAGTCATTTCCCTATCCACATTTGTCTGCAGAACAATTGCCATGCTCTTAACCACATTTTGATGCCATTTGCAGCCCTCTAGCCCTTTCCATGAAATTTTTACAGCCATTTTAGTGCTCAAAGTTTGGGTCCCCATTGATTTCAATGGGGTTCGGGGGTCAAGTTCGGGTTAAGTTCGGGTCCCGAACTCAAACTTTTTTCTGAAGTTCGGCTGAACCCGTCGAACCCGAACATCCAGGTATCCGCTCAACTCTAGTTATTACGGCATCCAGTAATTTCCTGCAGTGGTCATGTGGCGCCCATCAACACAATGTTGATGCCGGAGCATCGCAGAGCTGCAGAGATGGCCAGGGAACAATGGAGCCTGGACCAAGTAACTGAACCCCACCACAGGTTGGCTGCTCTCTGATGTGTTTTTAAGCTTTGGATAAGCCCTTTAAGCATATAATTATTGGATATTGAGTCTTTTTTTATATTATACATTTTTCAGCTATAACATCACTTAAAGGAGTTGTCTCACTTCAGCAAATGACATTTATCATGTATAGAAAGTTACTACAAGGCACTTACTAATGTATTGTGATTGTCCATATTGCTTCCTTTGCTGGCTGGATTAATTTTTCCATCACATTATGCACTGCTCGTTTCCATGGTTATGGCCACCCTGTAATCAGGCAGTGGTGGTCATGCTTGCACAATATAGGAAAAAGTGCCAGCCTCTCTGGTGGTTGGGTCAGGGGGAATGTGCATAGTCCAACATTTTTTCCTATAGTGTGCAAGCATGGCCATCGCTGATGGATTGCAGGGTGGTCGTAACAATGGAAATGAGCATAGTGTAATGGGAAAATGTAAACGGGTGGCTCACCTCCAATCCAAATGGGATCAGGTGCTCACGTATAGGTTTACCCCAATAAACAAACGCAAAATAGATATATGTAGAAAACGGGCACTCAAGTCATAGGGAGTTGCATCAAAAGAGTTTATATAAACATATCACCATAACATTAAACATTTAAATATAACATTTAAAAACAAATCATTCCATAGTATTCGAATATTAAATCGATATTGATAATATAATCGACTCGTGAGAATGGATGATCGAACAATATCAAGTAAAATACCAAAAGAAAATCGATTTATTGAGAGCATCGACTGTTTGGGAAAACCACAAGGGATAAGAATGATAAAAAATGATAAAATATGAAAAAATATAAGATAAAAGTCCTCCAGGTGCTGTTCCCAGTAGTAGCGTTTGAGACCACTTATATTCTCTTTAGTAAAATGTATAACCACTCATGGCTTGATATAGTTACCATATATATACGGATACTTTGTATAAACAAGCAAGCGAACATATGAAACGAAAACAAGCAGTCTCTTTACCGTGTCTTCACCACTTCCTAGTGGTTTTTATTCAGCAAGACAGACCGCACGCTTTGTCAGCGATGATTTATTTTCCCAGTAGCTCGGTGTAGATGCAGGCTTCAGTGGCGTATTGTATTAAATCGAGACTCAAACAAAACTTTCGAGTGGTGATCCTGTATTTTTGAATGGCGATCACGTGTCTGGTGGTGTCCCACGTGGTTTCTGTACGTCACCTGTTTACGAATTACAGCGCGCTGTTTCTTTCCAGATTGTATCATCCGTAATTTCTGTAGTCGAATTGCCATACTCGTTTCGAGGTTACACACCTCTTCTTCAGTGGCTGTTGTGAATCTCTGTATGTGACAATCCATATTTTATATGGTTTTAAAGGGGTGTGGTTCGGACATCCATTGGTCAAAATTTAACTAGGAGTGGTTTTCAGCAGTTTTCAGCGTGCGGTCTGTCTTGCAGAATAAAAACCACTAGGAAGTGGTGAAGACACGGAAAAGAGACTGCTTGTTTTCTTTTCATATGTTCTCTTGCTTGTTTATACAAAGTATCCGTATATATATGGTAACTATATCAAGCCATGAGTGGTTATACATCTTAATAAAGAGAATATAAGTGGTCTCATACGCTACTACTGGGAACAGCACCTGGAAGACTTTTATCTTATATTTTTTCATTTTTTATCATTCTTATCCCTTGTGGTTTTCCCAAACAGTCGATGCTCTCAATAATCGATTTTTTGGAGTATTTTACTTGATATTGTTCGATCATCCATTCTCACGAGTCGATTATATTATCAATATCGATTTAATATTCGAATACTATGGAATGATTTGTTTTTAAATGTTATATTTTAATGTTATGGTGATATGTTTATATAAACTCTTTTGATGCAACTCCCTATGACTTGAGAGCCCGTTTTCTACATATATCTATTTTGCGTTTCTTTATTGGGGTAAACATATACGTGAGCACCTGATCCGATTTGGATTGGAGGTGAGCCGCCCGTTTACATTTTCCCAAAATAACTATACCCCTTTTCTGGCTGAGCTCCCCCAGCCCAAAATGGACATATGGAGCTGCATCAAAACGAAATGTTCGAAGGTAGATACTTTCGAATTTACAACTAGTAATGAGATAATTGAACAACAATCATCCACCAGATCGATGAGGTATACTTTTAGAGAATTAGAACATCTTTTACATAAGAGATTAAGACAAAAATGGGAAATAAAATCGTTGAACCAATATTTAGAAAACAACTTTATCCCAAAGGGATTGTTATTAAATAAAAGTCCGGCATTCGATCTGGTGAATGAACCATTCCAGAAAGAATGGAATGAGTTCTTGATAAAACAATCAATGGTTTTAATTCAGATGATTATCAAGAGGAGAATAGAAATCCTAGATGAAACTATGGAACAGATTAATGGATTAAAAATAGCCATAGATGCATATGCAAAAAATGAGGAATTTATGGATTGGCAATTAAGAATTTGTAAGAGTTTAGATAAATTGGAATCAGAAATAATCAAAAGAAAAACTAAAAAATGAAAAAATACCAAAAATCCTATCTTAAAAAACACTCAATTGAATGATATTCAAAAAAATCATAGTAATAGAGACAATACAACAGAAGATCTACTAATAGGAGTAAGGACTAATGGAAAAATAGATACACAGAAATACCCACAGGAAAATCAATATGAAATACCTATTAATAATAGATTTGACGTATTAAGTGACCCCCTTTTTTTAGACAGGACCCCCACTCACCACCAAGCACGAAATCGAACAACACACAAACCAACACGAGAGATGAGATCCCCAACACACAATTGCAACTTAAGACAAAGACACAAAAGAGAGACTCAGAGATACAACAGTCCACCACCCAATTTACACAAAAATAATTAGAGAAGAATTATTATCACCATCACAAACCACAACACGTATATCAACAATCAAAAAGATATGTAGAGGACGACACAGTAAATTATCCAAGAAGACACAAAGCACGACCATACTAGAGGATTCAATAGTTAATCTTAGTAAATATACACTGACAGATACACAAAAAACTTTATTGAATAAAGGATTAAAGTTCACACCGACAGCACGTCTTGATAAATTCAACACATATATATGTATCGAAAAATTCATTAGGAAGATCTGTCTAAAAAAGTACTATTTGAAAAACCCAATAGTAAAGGAGGATAACTACTTTCATTCTGAATACCGTATATGTCGGCGTATAAGACGACTGGGCGTATAAGACGACCCCCAACTTTTCCATTTAAAATATTGGGTTTGGGCTATACTCGCCGTATAAGACTACCCCTGAATGCCCAGCCCTCCCTGTTTTCAAGGCGATCTTCTCCAGTCCAGGGAACTGACTGGGATCTGTGGCCATCCACAGATCTCCCTACCCATAACAGTGTCATCCACAGATCACCCCCATGACAGTGCCATCCACAGATCTCCCTCCCCATAACAGTGCCATCCACAGATCCCCCCATGACAGTGCCATCCACAGATCCCCCTCCCCATAACAGTGTCATCCACAGATCCCCCCATGACAGTGCCATCCACAGATCCCCCTCCCCATAACAGTGCCATCCACAGACCCCCCTCCAAATAGTGCCATCCACAGATCCCCCCTAAACACTGCCATCCACAGATCTCCCTCCCCATGACAGTGCCATCCACAGATCCCCCTCCCCGACGCCCAGAGGAGTATACATTTATTAACTGTAATCTGTAAACTTTAACTTTAAATGAGCGCTCATGTCTTTACTATTGTACCTTACTCTCAGCTCTGGTAATAGGCAGTGCGGGCGGCGCTCACTCACTGACGTCACGCACCTGCGCCGCCTAGTGGAAGGAGCAGGCACGTAACGTCAGACGTCAGTGAGTGAGCGCCGCCCGCACTGCCTGTTAGCGGAGCTGAGAGTAAGGTACCCTAGTAAAGACATGAGCGCTCATTTAAAGTTAAAGTTACAGATTACAGTTAATAAATGTAGTGAGCGGTGGGGCCCTGTATATTCTAACACCCAGGCAAGCGTCCCCGTCACCATGGGAATGCCTGGGGGTTAGAATATACCATCGGATCTGAGTATACCCGGCGTATAAGACGACCCCCAACTTTTGAAAATAATTTTTAGTGTTAGAAAGTCGTCTTATACGCCGGCATATACGGTATATGCATACTGATCTAAAACCCAAATCAAAAAAATATCCACATCAAGAAATTAGTGGTGAAATGGCAGCCTTTAGAAAGGCAGTAGAATCGGATCTTAGGAAGTTAAATGACAAAATAATGAGAAATAACCTATCTGGAGCAGAAAATAGAGCAATAAAACAACTACAGGATAGTGAACAAATAGTAATAAGACCTGCTGATAAAGGGGGTGCAATTGTGATACAGGATGTAGATAAATACAATCTTGAATGTATCAGACAATTGTCAGACAACAGTACATATAGATCCCTCAAGAAGAACCCTACAGAGGACTTTATGACAGAGCTTTTGAATGTCTGCCAGGGGGGTTTAGACAATGGGATTTTAACTCAACAAGAATATTCATATATTATAAACACTCAACAAAGAATCCCTGTCTTTTATTGCCTACCGAAGATCCATGAGGATAATTTGAACCTGCCTGGCAGACCGATAATCTCTGGAATAGGGTAATCTCAGACAATCTGTCGCAATATGTGGACAAGATATTACAACCCTTCGTGGTAAAATCCTTTTCTTATATTAAGGACACCACGGATATTATAACCAGTCTGGAATAATTAAACTGTGAAGACAGCTGGATATTTGGAACACTAGATGTTAGTTCACTCTATACTGTGATAGATCATGTGCAGGGGATTAATGCAGTCCGGAACAAGTTAAGTATGGATAAAACAATGAGAGAAGAACAGATCCAGTTTGTGGTAGACAGTATTGATTATATAATAGGAATTAAAAATTCACCTCTAATCATAGTAAAGAGACAATCAACTTTTTGGATATAACCGCACAAAAACAAGGCTCGAAATTAACATGCAAAACCTATTAAAAAGTCACCTGGAAAAACAGCTATATACTGTTTTCCAGTTGTCATCTGCCTAATTGGCTGACGAATATACCAACCAGCCAATTTAGACGTTTAAAAATAAATTGTACGAACCAAGAACAATTCGCGATTGAGGCTGACAAATTAAAAGAACACTTCCTTGCCAAACAATATCCATCAGAGATAATAGATAGGTCATTACAGAAGGTGGAGATAATGGACAGAGGCGCATTCTTTTTACCTAAAATAAATAAAATAAATAATATCGAGTGCGATGAACCACAGCGTCTAATATTTCCATTTAACAGTCAATATAGAAAAATAGAAAGGACAATCAAAAGATATTGGCACCACCTCCTCGTTGATAAGACAATAGGACCCCTCCTGAGCCTGACTCCTAAAATCACATATACTAAGGCACCCAACTTGGGTCTTAAGGTTGCACCCACATGCACAAAACTGAAAACACAACGAAATAGTCATTGGTTGGATGTAAAGGGATTTTATAGATGTGGTGTCTGCAAGAATTGCAGGACCACAACATTTCCAAAAAAAACAGTTAGGATTCAATCTACCACCAAGTTATTCCACATTGATATCAAAGAGCATTTATCTTGCAACTCTACAGACGTCATCTATTTGATTCAATGTGGATGTTCTAAACAATATATAGGGCAAACTAAATGTAGTTTGAAGAAAAGAGTGTCTGAACACATTAATAATATCAGGAAAAGTTATAAACAACATTGCCTCTCCCGACACTTTAAAGATAAACATAATCAAGATCCATCAGGCCTGATCTTCACAGCTATCGAAAGGGTGAAAAAACCATGGCGTGGGCGAGATTATATCTTCGCTATGTCCAGACTTGAGTCAAAAAGAATATACGAATTTGACTCTCTTATTCCGAAAGGTCTGAACGTGGAACTTGAAATTTTTGGTTTCCTGTGAGGACGGGCCTGGTTCCCCCCTCCCGACGCAGCATGGAGTGTCTGGCTGTCTATCAGCACCTCCATGCTCCCTCGGGGGAGGGGTCCCAGGCCCTATTCTACATAGTTATTCTGCACAGAGATCACCCTTGTTTGGAAATACATTCCGTATCTCGTAAAAGTACAAAATTCTAAAAGGTCTTGGGGAATATTTGTATTATCTGGTAGAAGTCTCGAGGGTTTTTCCGGGGAAATATTTTGGGAAAACCTGGAGAACTTTCGAGAGGATGTTTGAGAAAGGACTTTTTTGAAAGAGTTTTTTTCGAGAGAGATTTCTCGAGTTAATTCTATATATCGATTATTATCAATATCGATTTAATATTCGAATACTATGGAATGATTTATTTTTAAATGTTATATTTAAATGTTTAATGTTATGGTGATATGTTTATATAAACTCTTTTGATGCAACTCCCTATGACTTGAGTGCCCGTTTTCTACATAGAGCATAGTATAATGCCACAAAAAATTGAGTCTAGCCAGCACAGGAAGCAATATAGACAATCACAATACATTAGTAAGAACCTTGTATTAACTTTCTCTACATGATAAATGCCATTCGTTGAAGTGACACAACCCCTTTAATCATGTTACTCAAAAATGAATTGAAATGTGTAAAAGAAAGCCTCTGAATCATTCTGTATTTGGCTCAGATATACTGTACATTTCTGTTGAACTTAGATCCCTGCGCATTGGCACTTTTAGTTCGTATTACAATTTAGCTGAGGTCTATCTTCTGAAATTCTAATTTGACTTTGTTAACCTCTTAGGTCACTCGTGAGAACACAGATAAGAAAGTTTATTACGTGCACACATAACAATTGCGGCTGTAAATGCGTTTCGCTCATCTTTATTCATGAAGCCCTTGAACTGATGGGAAAGGGTGATGGAACTATGTGCAGGCTGTCAACTCACATAGACAAGTTCTGCTTGGTACATCTTTCTCACCTTCGTAAAATAACATAAAACCAGCACTCTCGATGTTGTAATGTGCAGGCTTTAATAACGCTGCATTTGTATGCTAAGAGAAGATGGCCACTTCTATGCAGTTTGTATCTATCACTGTAAAAATGCATATAATGAAAGATGCTGAACCGGCACTATCCAAGACAGGCAATATCTCATTTTCGATGCTTGGAATTTTTTTTGAGAGTACTGTAACTGACTAGCTGATGAAATAAAAATGTGACAACGAACATAAGTCAGGGTTTAGAAGAGGTAAAAATCTAGAAATATGAATGATGCCTTAATCTAGGCTTCTCAATCTTTTTGTCCTGGGGTCCCACAAGCAAAAACATGGTGATGCCAGGGCCTCACCAGTCATCAAATAATAGGCTCTCAGTTTGAAAAGCACTGCCTTAAAGGAAGAAATAGGTACGAAATCCAGCTCTTGACAAACAGGTGGTTCTTTATTTGCAGTGCGGTAAAAACTTCCAGACAAACGCAAAAGTACGTCTACGCGTTTCGGACCCTTGTATTCTGGTCCTTACTCATGACATACAGTACAGACCAAAAGTTTGGACACACCTTCTCATTCAAAGATTTTTCTTTATTTTCATGACTATGAAGGCATCAAAACTATGAATTAACACATGTGGAATTATATACATAACAAACAAGTGTGAAACAACTGAAAATATGTAATATTCTAGGTTTTTCAAAGTAGCCACCTTTTGCTTTGATTACTGCTTTGCACACTCTTGGCATTCTCTTGATGAGCTTCAAGAGGTAGTCCCCTGAAATGGTCTTCCAACAGTCTTAAAGGAGTTCCCAGAGATGCTTAGCACTTGTTGGCCCTTTTGCCTTCACTCTGCGGTCCAGCTCACCCCAAACCATCTCGATTGGGCTCAGGTCCGGTGACTGTGGAGGCCAGGTCATCTGGCGCAGCACCCCATCACTCTCCTTCATGGTCAAATAGCCCTTACTTTCAAAGTTTTCCCAATTTTTCGGCTGACTGACTGACCTTCATTTCTTAAAGTAATGATGGCCACTCGTTTTTCTTTACTTAGCTGCTTTTTTCTTGCCATAATACAAATTCTAACAGTCTATTCAGTAGGACTATCAGCTGTGTATCCACCTGACTTCTCCTCAACGCCACTGATGGTCCCAACCCCATTTATAAGGCAAGAAATCCCACTTATTAAACCTGACAGGGCACACCTATGAAGTGAAAACCATTTCAGGGGACTACCTCTTGAAGCTCATCAAGAGAATGCCAAGAGTGTGCAAAGCAGTAATCAAAGCAAAAGGTGGCTACTTTGAAGAACCTAGAATATGACATATTTTCAGTTGTTTCACACTTGTTTGTTATGTATATAATTCCACATGTGTTAATTCATAGTTTTGATGCCTTCAGTGTGAATCTACAATTTTCATAGTCGTGAAAATAAAGAAAACTCTTTGAATGAGAAGGTGTGTCCAAACTTTTGGTCTGTACTGTATGTTGGTCAAGTTACACCTCTGGCTGGAGGAAAGGAGTAAGGTCAAGAATTTGGCATGGTGTGGGGGGGGGGGGAAATGCTGTTTCAATTTTTGCCTTAGGCAGCACAAATGCTGGCCACACATCACTGAGGGAAGGGGGCCCAAGCTGAACTCTTGCACCAGGGCCCATGAGCCTTTAGCTACACCCCTGATAGAGCAGAACAATGGAAATGACCAGCACAAATGTGAATGTGGCCTAACACATATGAAACAACGCAATAGGCATATTTTACAATAGACAACAGGTCTCTTTTCAGTCCTCGTCCATATTGAAATGTTTTTTTTTTTTTGGGGTACCGCAGAATTATTTTTCTAGGTGACTAGCTACCCCTACATAGGTGCTGTATAGAAGCACCATATGGTGATAATATAAACAAAGCGCCTACAGCTCCTTAGTATGGCGCCTTGGGATGCCACTTGCCTTTGATATGAGTACAACGCTTAATAGAGTCTTCTTATTCCTTTATACTCTCTGCTTTAATAAAATAGCTGTCACGAGGGCCAGCTCCCAATAACTGAATATGAATACAAACAGCCACTGGCGAATTTATATTCTTAATGTTAACAATTGTGAGTCAAAGGTGTGAAATTTAGCCCAAAAGAACGAAAGCTATTTGTAATCCCAATTTCTATTAACAGGCTGCAATGAACCTAGGATTAACCATTCGACTTTTGGTTAATACGAATCAGGTCACAAGCTGAAGAAATGTATTAATTCTATGCACACGTTCACTCACATATGCACTCATCGCAAAATGCTATCCAATGCAGAGATCTTGAATATACTGGTACTCAGGCTATGCTTTCCACATAATAATGCTTTGCATAAAGCGCAGATATTAATTGAATAGCTTCACAAGGATACAGAGTTTAAGCAAAGCCAATTGTTATATATATGCAGAGTATTTAATCTTCCCTTGTACAGTGATTACAGTACAGTGACGTATAGTAGATTTTTCATGCAGCCTTGTGAGCAATGGAAAGCACAAAACTCAGCGCACTATGTAAATGTCAGCCATATTCACATGTAATACATCATGTTTTTCCTACAGTATATAGAGCTGGGTATATTCTACTCTGACTTATTACAGGAAGACTTTATAGCTGTAAGCCAACATATGGTACATGGACTGAATTTCAATTGGATTTTGCCTTTCATACCAAGAGATTATATCTGTATACATAGGATGCACTGTAATACATTTACAATGCTGCACCCGGTGACAGCACCTTATGTTAGTACTGGTAGGATATTACATGGTATAATGTCACATTTATTTGCATTTTATCACAATATATTCCATCAGAATAATACCTGTACCCATCATAATTTCACTATGTTAATAGATTAAGTTGAAAAGATTTGAAAAGATTTATATAAGATTTATATCTAATGCAAGTTCAATATATTGACAATTAAGGCTACTTTTACACTAACGTTTTTGCTGGATCCGGCAGGGTTCAGCAAAAATGCTTCCATTACTGATAATACAACCATCGGCATCCGTTATGCGGTTTGCTCTCTGGTATGAGAACGCAACCAAATGGAATGGAATGCATTTTGGAGCATTCCGTTCTGTTCAGTTACGTTTTGTCCCCGTTGACTATGAATGGGGACAAAACGGAAGCGTTTTTTCTGATATTGAGCTCCTATGACGGATCTCAATACTGGAAAATATTAACGCTAGTGTGAAAGTAGCCCTATATGGACACATTTGTGCATACAGTATTTGAAATGATTTTCCCAAAATGAAAATTATTTAAAAAAATTCTGAAAGTACATAGTAACATAGTACATAAGGCCGAAAAAAGACATTTGTCCATCCAGTTCGGCCTGTCATCCTAAAGGATCCAGAGGAAGGCAAAAAAAAAACTGTTTTTATAAAAAGTTCCTTCCCGACTCCAATCAGGCAATCAGAATAACTCCCTGGATCAACAACCCCTCTCTAGTAGCTATAGCCTGTAATACTATTACGCTCCAGAAATACATCCAGGCCCCTCTTGAATTCCTTTATTGTACTCACCATCACCACCTCCTCAGGCAGAGAGTTCCATAGTCTCACTGCTCTTACCGTAAAGAATCCTCTTCTATGTTTGTGTACAAACCTTCTTTCCTCCAGACGCAGAGGATGTCCCCTCGTCACAGTCCTGGGGATAAATAGATGATGGGAGAGATCTCTGTACTGACCCCTGATATATTTATACATAGTTATTAGATCTCCCCTCAGTCGTCTTTTTTCTAACGGGAATAACCCTAATTTTAATAATCTTTCAGGGTACTGTAGTTGCCCCATTCCAGTTATTACTTTAGTTGCCCTCCTCTGTACCCCCTCCAGCTCTGCTATGTCTGCCTTGTTTACAGGAGGCCAGAACTGTACACAGCAGGGGCGTACCTAGAGCATTTGGCACCCGGGGCGAACCCTTTGTTTGGCCCCCCCCCCCCCCCCCCCCTCCAAGAAAGTTAAGAAAACATGCACAAACTTTTTTCAATGTTTTCAATAATATTTATTACAAATTTGTAAGCTCTATACCCCCTTAATAAAACCCCTTAACCTCCCTTAATAAAGTAAAACCCTGCACCCTCCTTAATAAAATAAACCCCTGCACACCCCCTTAACGAAATAAACCCATTAACCCACCTTAATAAAATAAACCCCTGCACACCCCTTAACAAAATAAAACCCCTTAATAAAATAAACCTCTGCACACCCCCTTAACGAAATAAACCCATTAACCCCCCTTAATAAAACCCATTAACCACCCCTTAATAGACTCCTTAACCCTTCCTTAATAAAATAAAAACCTGCCCCCCCCTTAAAAAAATCACTTTCCATCTGCACCAAAAAGAAAAAAAATCCAAATCCCCATCAATAAAATGAACAAATCCTGCACCCCCCCTTAATTACACCCTCTCTTCTCCCCTTAATTACACCCCCTCCCTCCCCACCTTAATTACACCCCCCTTAATTACACACACCCCCCCTTAATTACACCCCCTCTCTTCTCCCCTTAATTACACCCCCTCCCTTAATTACACGTCACCTCCTCCCTTAATTACACCCCCTCCCTCCCCACCTTAATTACACCCCCTCCCTTAATTACATCCTCCCTTAATTACACCCCCTCCCTCCCCACCTTAATTACAAACCCCTCCCTTAATTACACACACACATCCCTTAATTACACCCCCCCTTAATTACAAACCCCCACTTAATTACACACACACACACCCCTTAATTACACAATTATTTACTCACATTTTGATGATGCCTCAGGCTCCGTCCGACCGCTGGTAATGGATCCTTCCGCTTCTTTAAAAGATCCGTGAAGGCGGCGCGGCGTCAGCGTCGTGACGTCATGTTGCGCGCCGCCGCAATAATCCTTCCACAGAACTTGAAGCCGGCGCCTGGCGGAGTCGCGTCGCGGTGCAGCAGTGGATGGAGGAGGGGTGACTCCGTCATGGCACCCCCCTTGTGAGGGGCACCCGCCCCCCCCGCCCCCCCCCCCCCCTTGGTACGCCACTGGTACACAGTACTCTATGTGTGGTCTGACTAGCGATTTGTAAAGTGGTAGGACTATGTTCTTATCACGGGCATCTATGCTCCTTTTGATGCAACCCATTATCTTATTGGCCTTGGCAGCAGCTGCCTGACACTGTTTTTTGCAGCTTAGTTTGTTGTTTATTAAAATTCCTAGATCCTTTTCCATGTCAGTGTTACCGAGTGTTTTACCATTTAGTATGTACGGGTGACTTGCATTATTCCTTTCCATTTGCATAACTTTACATTTGTCAGTGTTAAACCTCATCTGCCACTTATCTGCCCAAGCCTCCAATCTATCCAGATCCCTCTGTAGTAGTATACTGTCCTCTTCAGTGTTAATAACTTTACACAGTTTAATGTCATCTGCGAAAATTGATATTTCACTATGCAAGCCTTCTACAAGATCATTAATAAATATATTGACATTCTTTTTTTAACAAATCTAGAACCAGATCTGTACCTCACTTGGATAACCTCACAGTGCCTGAGCTGTTATAGCAAAAGAGCTACAGCAGAAAGTACACATCTCCAAAGAAAGTACACCCTCCGAGCTGCCAGCTTGAAATAAATCCGTTTTGCGGACAAGAATATTCAGCTCTAGTAAAAAAAATCTGGCATGCACATGGCTTGTCTCTGTATTTTGCAGATCAGCGGTTTGGATACCATCATGCAACTTAAAGGGGTTGTGTCACTTCAGCAAATACAAATGTAGCAGCGCTAGTGATAACAGTGGAATTGCGTGAGCGCAGAACGATATCCTGTTTCATTAGCTATGAAGCGCGTAAAAAGAATAGTAAGAAAATTCAGGGTGCAATTTGGGTTTGTAACCAGCAGATGGCGCATGGAAATGCAGTTTCATATGGTAGTATTTCTACTTAATTAAGTAATGAATGAATGGCCCCCTGTGACTTCCCCATCTGAAGCTATCTGCAGTTGATCAACATAAAAATTAAAAATAGAAATATATAAAAGGAGCCATAAAAAATAAAAATTAAAAATAAGAAATAGTAAAAATATGGCATTATTCCGTGGCAATAAATAAAATATCTAAGAGCTACAGTATATTACAAGATATTTTTTCTTTTTTAAGTTGACCCTGGGTGTTCTGGAGCGTATGAAGTGCCGCTCAGCGCTTCTGCTCCAGGCTCCCTCCCTGAAAGGGTAGGGAAATTATATATTTTTTTATATTTTTTTTTTCACTTTTTTTTTCACTTTATTTTTACCCAAACCCACTTGGTTCTTGAATATCCAGTGGGTCTGATGCCTCTATAATACACCACAGTACACTATATAGTGTACTGCAGTGTATTGTGACTTTACACTTAGCCTGATCAGGCTTTGCTATGCCATGGCAAGCCGGAAGCCAGTGAAGGCTCCGGTTGCCATGGTAACCATTGGGACACTGCCACGGCAGCGCAGTGGATCCATGAGGAAGGAAGGTAGCTCCCTCCCTGTTAACTCTTTCCGTACAGCGGTTCCTATGGACCGTGGCATGGATGGGGTAAATGGCTGACATCAGTGCCAGCACCGATGTCGGCCGTTTCAAGCAGAGTGTCAGCTGTATTCTCCGGCCATCCTGGGGATGGGGGAAGGGAGGGGGAGCGGGGGATCAGCCATCCTGAAATGGGGCATTATATATATATATATATATACATATTTAACAAGATTCTGATCCCCACAGAACCCTTCAGCAGGCATTAGGATCGTGTGATTGGCTAGTCTGTACAGACTAGACAAGCAGAGCGATCGCTAGCCCGGGAACAGCGATCTGTTTAGTATATATCTATGTTATACTGTAGCTCTTAGATATTTTATTTAGCACCGGCCCGGGACCGCCCTCATTGGTCCGGGGCCGGTTAGCTGAGATCCATGGCTGTGTGAAACAGCCGGGGTCTCAGCGCTGTCACCATGTCTGCAGATATGGTGACAGTTTAATGCCATGACGTGTATACTCGTCATGGAGCACCAAGTAGCAGTGCTCCATGACGAGTATACACTATACATATACACTATATATGGTTATTTTTTACAAATAGGGCAAGCAGAGTAGGAGTGGGGAAGATGTGGAGGGATGTGTGGAGAAAGGTTGCGGAGGAGGATCGGGTATAGTGTAGTGTAGTGTCATTGCGTACTTTAGGTTAACACTGCCATCTACTGGCCTTGTTGTGTATTGCTGTTACAGTCCGGAGTGAAGGAGGAGAAGTCGCGATTCGTAAGTATCACAATTCGAAAACTGTGATCGCTAGCGATACTACATCTGTAGCATTTATTATGTAGAGAAAGTTAATACAAGGCACTTACTAATGTATTGTGATTGCCCATATTGCTTCCTTTGCTGGATGGTTTCATTTTTCCATCACATTATACACTGCTCGTTTCCATGGTTATGATCACCATGTAATCCATCAGCATTGGCCGTGCTTACACACTATTGAAAAAAGCACCAGCCTATGTGAGCTCTCGCGGTTGCGATAACCAGAGAGGCCAGCACTTTTTCCTATAGTGTGCAAGAATGGCCACTACCTATCCACTATCCACAGGAGCTAGCCGAGGAGCTGCATTGGGTTGGAAATCTCTGGCAATTAATTTAAGGGCAGCACACCCTCATGAACCCCACTCCTACAGAGATTCAGTTGAATATCTTATCAGCTGTATTCAGGATAATAATCGCTGACAAGCAGAGCAGAGAGGTGGATGGAGCAGCTCTTTAGCTCAGTGCACTGAAGTAACTTGTCCTCCTGTGTGATTAGGACATGTTTTGTGTGTACTAATCGGATGGCAGGCATTTTATTTACTCTGATGATTGTTCTCTGGACAAAACGAGCCATTATAACTAATATAAGGTATTTTGGAATATATTTATAATGAAGTAATATTTAAAGGGGTTTTGTCACTTCAGCAAATAGCTTTTTAGCATGCAGATAAAGTTAATATAAAGCACTTACTAATGTATTGGTACTATCCATATTGTTTCCTTTGCTGGCTAGACTCATTTCTCCATCACATTATACACATTTCATTTCCATGGTTATGACCACCCTGCAATTCATTAGTATGGCCATGCTTGCATGCTCTAAAAAAAAAGCGCCAGCCTGTGTGTGTTCCCATGGTCCCGGTCACCAGAGAGGCTGACATTTTTTTCCTATAGTGTGCAAGCACGACCACCATTAATGGAATGCAGGGTGGCCGTAACCATGGAAATGAGCAGTGTATAATGTGATGGAAAAATTAATCCAGCCAGCAAAGGAAGCAAAATATGGGCAATAATAATATATTAGTTAGTGGCTTATATTAACTTTCTCTGCATAATAAATGCAACTTCTTATTTCCTGGAGAACCCCTTTAACTCAAATGATATTTAAAGATGTCCTCGGGGACTGAAATAAGTGAATAAATATTGTTTAATATGATTTGTATTATATCACGCTCAAGTTGTATTTAAAAGAACAGTAAAAAAAAATCCTAAAATACAGAAAAGTAAAAACATTGGCAACGTATATTGTAAATTCAATTCAGACTCAATAGAGTTACATTTTCTTTTCTAGATGGTGCCTTTGTGGCAATTTGTATTCATAATTGCCATGCTTGGCCAAAATTCGTGCCTGTGTTTGGATGTCCTTCATTTAACATAGTTATGGGGTGTGAAATATATCCATGCTGTCTGACAGTGGGGACAAGAGAATTCAAAGTGAGAGACCCCTTGATAATCTGTAGAGTAACATTTAGAGAAGAACATTAGGTTATAAACATTTCACAAGAACAGGGACCTCCTAAGCAGCTATAACTCTTAGACCTCTGCATAATTATTTTTTTGTACATTTAACATACATCTTAAAAGAAATTAGGGTTATAGGTTGCAATACTGAATGACTCCAGATTATTCTAGTGTAGGATTTAATAGCACGATAAATAGCTTGTTCTAAGCTTCTCTTCAACTCTTCTAATTGTTACCTTTATGTCAATTGTAGAATAAAATCGACTTTTGAACTTTAGAGACATGTCCTGTTCGTACTTTTTTTTTCATAATTTCTTTTCAAAAATTGATTTACTAAATCTTAAGCATGTAGATAAAGTGAATAGAAATCTACATTAGATGTTTTAGCATTTTGATTATTTCTAGGGAATGCAAGTATTTACTAAAACAGACACAGCAGAAGAGCTGCCAACTCTCTAAAGGGGGTGTCCAATTTTCTGACGGGAGCCAGGACACCATTCAAAGATTTGATGTTGGACCCAAAGGTTAAAGAGTTTGTCTACTTTCTGGCCACTGTTGACCAATGTTTTTGTAAGATGATTATATGGAACCTACCAATATAGTCTTTAAAATTCTCTGTCATTTTCTATTTTTCATAAGGTATGTTCCCTTGTTCCCATAAAATGTCTACTAGTGAAGGGTCATGTGACCAGGCAAATCAGTCACTCTCCTTCATTCCAATACACTGCACCTGCCATCTGCACTTGCACTGTTGGAAATTTAATAAAGGTGCAGTGTGTTTGAATAAAGAAATCTGAGTGATGTCTGGTCACACGCCCTCCATCAGCGGAATTGAATGAGGCTGAGCTGCAATACTAAGCACAGCCGCTATACAATATGCCTTACTGCGCTTAGTAAGCTGTGAGAAGCAGTGGTGCTCACAGGAATGCCGTTGCCTTCTCAAACAGCTGATCGGCGGTTGTCAGATCCCCACTGATCAGTATGAAATCTGGGAAAACGCTTTTAAGACTTTAAAGTTATGCAAATTATTAGTTCCTTGTACCGAGGGCATTTCCACTTGACTCGGTGCGTACACGATCCACTCCTACACCTTGCCAGCCCCTTCCTAAGACCATTGATTGACAGGCCAAGGCATTGGATACGTCAACTTGCCTGTGTCCCTCTAATTGAGCAAATGCCATGAGATTACGATTTAGCACATGCATAGCACTGTAGTCCCTGCCGCGATGAAAACAAGTCTGCTACACATGTGCTGATTGAAACTGGTGACGTCATCGGCACATGCGTAACAGACTTGTTTAAATCCTGGTGGAGACTGGCACCTTCTCTTACTATTTTGTCAGTATGACAGTGTCACTGGGGTCACTCGGTTCCTCAGGGTGAGTAGCATTTTCATAGGGTGGATTCTGGTCCCACCTTACAAAATGATGATCACCATAATGGAAACCTGAATGATCCCATTAAAGTCAATGAAGTTGTCAACTGCCATTGATGTCTGTCATGTTACTGATCAGGCATGGATGTAATTTTCACTATTCTGCTTTTATTCTGTTCTTTCTCCAGTATTTACATGTGTTAATTGGCTCTCTTGATTAAATATTTCAAGCCATCAGATAATGCAGAGACATAGAAATAATTTTTCACATTTCCCTTTAACAAGAAGAAAATCATGCAGAGAAAAGAAAAAAACTAAAGTAACTGCGGATGTACTGAGCACTGCTATCTCAGTTTGCTTCCGCCAACATCTCTGTAGCACCTCTTCGAGGTGCTGTGACTCATCACCCATGTGCTGTTTTTGCCTGTCGAATACACAATGCTGGTGCTTAACAGCTGTAATGTGCATCATAAATGCTCTGTGATACATAAGTATCTAATGATTTACTCTAAGTTGCTCCATAGTAAAGTTTTTACGCAATAAAAATATTGTCCTTTTACTTTTTCTTACTTAAACTTTTCCAATATCCAACTTTATTAAGAAATAGGGCAACTTGCAAACAGATCTTCAATCCAATATCCAGCTTTGAATATTATTTTACAGTGTATATAGAACACAGTATGTCCCATTATTGTATATGGATTACATAGATGGGGGTCCATTCTTTCTCTATGAGCCAGGATGGAGATTCTCCTTCTCGTGGACTAAAGTGATCTATGTATTACATTGAAAGCTATACATCTGCCACTCCATGGGAAATATCTGGCAGGCTTTGTACTTCCCTCAGCAAAATTAGCTCTGTTTGACATGTCTGGAGCTGGTTTGTGGTAAACAGCTGCTTCTGATGAGACATCATCTCCAGGCTTAGACTGGCACACCAGCAAGGCTGGTGAATCCCTTGATGGGTTCCTAACTAAGAAACTGGCTGCCCTTTTTAAAATTGTCCCACCAGTGCTCAAGCAATGCCTTATATCCTGAATGATGCACAACCTGGTGCACTAATAACCCTCCACCCCTAAGTTGTGCACACACCTGAGGGCCTATACTGGCCTCCAGGAAATGTGACCACTAAGAAGCCCTGATCCAGTGGCAGTGTGGTGATGGGATCAGCATTCAGAAATATTTTATAAGTGATCAAATATTTTCATCACCATCCCTCCTAATGGGACTAAAAAAGTTAAAAATAAAAAATATATAGAATAAACTTCTGTTTTACAGTAATTGCCACCAATAGCCTTTTCATGTCTTAATGGAAGGGTCACTTTCCATTTGGACATGAAAACATGGGCAAGCATTCCCCTTGGGTAATCAGTCCCAGAGCTATTCCTCTCTCACCTTGCTCACTCCCCATCACATATCAGTAAGCAGAGTATCACAGGTAATAGCGACTGTGGCATCTAAGGTGATGGTGAAGGTAATTAAAGGTATGGGGCTCCCACTTTCACCCATCAGTGCCTCACGATACAATTGTGAGGTGCCGATGCTTTTCCTTGGCAGTCATGTGGCCTGACTACGGCTCCCAGGTCTTCCATACGCATGTGCCTATGGAATGCTGATTTTCCCAATTCCCCTCCAAAATACAGAAAACAAACAATAAATTATATGTTCCACAAAATGGTACTAAAAATATAATTCTTTCTCCAAAAGAAGCCCCCATACAGCTATGCTGACAGAAAAATGTAAAAAGTTATGCAACTCTATAAGTGGCTCACCAAGATTTCTTTTTCAATAAAATATTTTTTATTTTGCGCAATCTAAATAGATATATATATATATATATATATATATAGTAAGAGTTAGGTAGCGGGGTGGTCGATGAGCACACTTCCAGGCAACCTCAGTTTTCCATCAACTGTCCAGATTTATTGCCAGCGGGTGGTACATAAAATAAACATAAACAAAATGATATGCCTGTTCGGCTCTAACTATACAATGAGGAACAGTCCTGACTAACCTGGTGCCAGCCTAACACTGGATACCAAACATAACCCTATTGTTTCTACCACCTGCTATACTCACAGAGACTCCAAGCAGTTCTGTCCCCAGGCAGAGAGAGAGAGAGACGTGTCTCCATTCTCAGCCTTATATCAAGCTAGCACACCTGAGTAGTGATTACCTGACAGCCCAAAACCCGGACTGTCCGGATGGAGTGGGGAATACCCTTCTCTCCCAACTCCAGCAACACAGGCCCTAAAACCCCAGTTTATTTTTATTTTTTTGCAGAGAGGTCTGCGTAGACCTCTGCTGAACCTTTCCCTGGTTGCTTTTTAGATGACAGAAGTGAGGAACCTTGGGCACACATAGACCCCGTCCACTACTTCTCCAGACACTCTGTCACAATATATATATATTTTAATTGCATATCTCCGCGTAATCTTGCCAATTCATGTAATAAAGCTAACGTGTTAGTTATTTTGTACATCTACGATGTAAAAAAATTCAAAAACAGCAAAACTGCTGATTTTTCACTGTCTAAAAATTTATAAAAATTAATCAATAAAGTACAGTGTATGTATGTCAAATTAGTGCAAATAAAAAGTAAAACATCTTACAAAAAAAAACAAAGCCTCAAAGTTTTATTGATGGAAAAATAAAAAAGTTATATCTCTTGGAATGCAAAGTAATAAAATATAAAATAAATGAGACATATTTGGTATTACTACTAGTGATGAGCAGTATAGGCAATATTTGAATTCGCGATAATTTGCTAATTTTTGGCCGAATATTCGCCATAAATTCGCAAATTTAAGAATTTGTTTAGTCATTGTTTACTTGATTGCGAAAAATTGGCAATGTAATATATTTGCGATAAATTCACGATTAGAATATTCAACACTATTCGCAAATTCGAATATGTAGCACTATATTATAAATATTTGCAAATTCTCGAAGTAGCGATATTCGCAATTAAAATTCACGATTCGAATATTCACGCTCAACACTAATTACTACAATTGAAATGGTCTGAAAAATAAAGTCATCATGTTATTTATACTACTCAGCACATTTAATATTTTTTACATTCTCCCTGTAAAATAAATAAACTGAATCAATAAATGACATGTACCCTCAAATGGTGCAATTGGAAAAAGCATGCTCTAATATGGCTATGTTAACGGTAAAATACTGTGTCTTGAAGGACTGGAAATGGGCATGTAATACAGTATTTGCAAGTAAATATATAGTGGGCACACAGAGTCTATCCTACGGCTGGGGCCCAGGCACCCCAATCCAACTGAACTCCTGTCATTTCTATCTATTAATGCTAATAGATCACCTGCCCCACTGGCCTAAACTAAGTTGAATTAAGCCAACTTTTCTTTAGCTCTGTGCCATTTAGTTGCTCTGAGAATCAAAATAATACATGGAGGACACTGTAATTCTTATTCAAAAATGTACAAATATATGACTGCCTTATTACAATGCAAGGGTGCACCTTATTAGGCTCTGTTGTCAGATGATCGATGGGATTGAGATCTGGGGAATTTAAGTCAACACCTTGAACTCTGTCGTTTCTTCAGATCATTTCTTTACAATATTTGCAGAGTGGTAGTGAGCTTATTCAGCGCCAAGAGGCTACAACTTCTTCCATTAAATTGCTACAGTGGCAATTCTGTGTGATCATACCAGAGCTAGCCTGCGCTCCTTCATGTGTATCAAAGGGCTTGGGTGCTCATGATCTCAGTTGCAGGTTCACCTGTTGGCTGCTCCTCGATTTGAACCAGTGACCTTTCACTTGGGAATCAACCTAATATGACACTGAGCTATTAGGGAATGTGAGAACAGGTTGTAATTTGTAGTAAACAAGAAGAAAAAGATTGTTCCACCACCAGGAGCAAAACAGTAACAATGCAGTCACATGACAAGAATCTGCATAACTAATCATAAGCTAAATAGCTGCAAGTCCAATTTATGTATGAGATAGCCAAGATGACTGTCTATAAAATGATGGTAGTCTCATGTTCAAAGCTGTAGTGGATGGTGAGATATGAAGCCTGAAAGTCAAAAGTTCAAAACATTGTTACCCTTTTGCTCGTCAGTGTAAAAGGAGGCTCTAGTACCCTGTTGGGCTGCCTTTACCCTGGATAAAAGATGAGACATGGTTGCATGTTGAGGCATGGAGGCATTCAGGTTCCATATGGTATCCTGCATCAAATTTTCCCACATATGTTGCAGTTGGGCCTGTAGATCTTGCACATAGTGATGGGCAAACATCGGCCGGGACGATTCGCGAACGCGATCACGCGAATGCGATCAAATGTTCGCGAACCAAAAGTTTGCGGCGGGCCGCATCAACTTTAATGGCAGGTGAACCTGAAAAACCTTCATGTCATTATTGCAGCCACCCAATACTTACAAGAAGTGCATAAATCATCCCACAACATGGACAGTGACATACCAGGAGGGGATCAATGGCAAAAATTCCCACAAAAAAGATGTATTTTAATCAGGGTCCATTTTTATGCATGTTAAAGGGAAACTGTCAAAAATGTGGCCTTCTGGAGCCTAGAAAATTTTGATTTTAGGCCACGGGAGTACAGGCCCTAAACATTAGGCATTCACTGGACAGAAAACATCAAGTGATTATGTGGCTGGAGGTATATTAGACAGTCATTGGATAACAATTTTACTCCAGGCCAGTGGAATACGGGCCCCAAAAATTATTCATTCAATGTACAGAAAAGAACAAGTGATTATGTGGCTG
The DNA here is from genome assembly GCF_905171765.1 of Bufo bufo. Lineage (NCBI taxonomy): Eukaryota > Metazoa > Chordata > Amphibia > Anura > Bufonidae > Bufo > Bufo bufo. Next base: position 557,050,390 of record NC_053392.1, read on the forward strand.
CAGGTATATTAGATGGTCATTGGATATCAATTTTACTGCAGTCCAGTACAAATAAATGTCAAATACATATGTTTAAAAGAACTAAAAATATAAAATTTGATTAAAAACATGGCTAACAAAATCCCCCCTCTTGAATAAACCCCAAATGATAATAGTTTAAATTCGATAACACGTGGTCGTCACAGGTGTTGAATTCCTCCGAGGCCCCAACAATTAGGCATTAACCGTACAGAAAAGATCAAGTGACTATGTGGCTGGAGGTATAATAGACGGTCAATGGATATCAATTTTACTGCAGGCCAGTGGACTATAGTCCCCAAAAATATTCATTCACTGTACAGAGAAGAAAAATTTATAATGTGGCTGGGGGTACATTAGGCGGTCACTGTATAACATTTTTACTGTTGGCCAGTTAAATTACAGGCCCCAAAAATTATGCATTCACCATACATAAAAGATCAAGTGATTATGTGGCTGGAGGTATAATAGACAGTCAATGTATAGCAATTTTACTGCAGGCCAGTGGACTACAGGCCCCAAAAATTATTCATTCACTGTACAGAAAAGAACAATTGATAATGTGGCTGGAGGTACATTAGGCGGTCACCGTATAACAAATTTACTGTTGGCCAGTTAGATTACAAGCCCGAAAAATTATTCATTCACCGTACATAAAAGATCAAGTGATTATGTGGCTGAAGGTATATTAGACAGTCATTGGATATCAATTTTACTGCAGGCCAGTAGAATACAGGCCCCAAAAATTATGCATTCACCGTACATAAATGATCAAGTGTTTATGTGGCTGGAGGTATATTAGACGGTCAATGGATATCAATTTTACTACAGACCAGTGGACTACAGGCCCCAAAAATTATTCATTCACCGGACAGAAAACATCAAGTGATTATGTGGCTGGAGGTATATTAGACGGTCATTGGATATCAATTTCACTGCAGGCCAGTACAAATACATGTCAAATACATTTGTTTAAAAGAACATAAAATATTAAATTGTATTAAAAACATGGCTAACGAAATCACCCCTCTTGAAAAAACCCCAAATGATAATAATTTAAATTCGATAACATGTGGTCGTCACAGGTGTTGATATCCTCCGAGGTCCCAAACATTTGGCATTCACCGGACATAAAAGGCCTTTTATGCTGCTCTATTTACATAAGACAGGGTTCATTATTTGTTCTGTCTGGTGGCAGATATGTGTGGGCTGGCATGAGGAAATTCAATTAAACGTGGTCGTCACAGGTGTTGAATTCCTCCGAGATCCATGCCTCATTCATTTTTAGAAATGTGAGGTAGTCCACACTGTCGTGAGCTAGGCGAGTGTGCTTATCAGTCACGATCCCCCCTGCTGCGCTGAACATCCTTTCGGACAGGACACTCGACGAGGGGCAAGCCAAAAGTTCCATGGCAAATTGTGCCAGCTCTGGCCACAGGTCAAGCCTGCACATCCAGTAGTCAAGGGGTTCCTTTCTTCTCAGAGCGTCCACATCGGCCATTAACCCAATGTAGTCGGACACCTGTCGGTCTAGGCATTCCCTGAGGCTGGATCTGGAGGGTGGCTGTCGATAGGTTGGCTGAAAGAATGATCTCATATCCAAAGTGACCAACACATCTTCAAACCGCCCTCTTCTTGCATGCGCTGTAGGATTGGTACTCGCACCTGTTTCTCTGTGGGTGGAAATGAAATTCTTCTGCCAGGGCCCGCAAAAGCAGAATGCAGCATTTCTCAAAGCAAGGCCTGGAAGTGCTGCATTCTGACAGCCCTCTGTGATGCTGGTAACATGTCCGCCATTTTGTGTTTGTACCGGGGGTCTAAGTACTTTGCCACCCAGTACTGGTCCTTGCCCTTTATGCTTTTTATAGGAGGGTCCCTCTTCAAACACTGGAGCATGAAAGCCCCCATTTGCACTAAAATGGAAGCGCTGGAGCGGCCTGGCTCCTGCTCATCGCCCAGGAGATTGTTATCCTCGGTCTCCTCCCTCCATCCACGGACAACACCAGGGATCACAGAAAAGTTTAAAGCCTGCTTTTATTGCTCCTCCTTCTCCTCCTCCTCCCCCCAGCCACCATCTTCCCCTGACTTCTCTTCAGACTCCTGCTGACTTGTCTCAGATGGCGTAAACCCCCTGGGAATTCATTCAGCATTGCGACTTCCTCATCCACCTGCTCGTCGACGGCTTGATCAATGACACGACGCAATGAACGCCCCAGAAAGAAGACGTAAGATACTATGTCACTCAATATCTGGCGTTGATACAGACAGAAAGCAAATATAGTTCCAAAAGTATTATTTAATATCTCACAACATGTTGTATAAAATAACATAAAAACACGTTAAAAATACATAAAAATGCACGTATACCCTATTAGGACCACTATGTTAGTTAGTATGCAATTCAATTGTCCTTGTAGGTCATACAAAGTCCATAATGGGTTATACAGTGATAACCAATAGAGGTAGGTACAGTTAATGTTAGTGTGCAGAGCACTATATCGGTTGCAGGTCTACTTTACCGCTCCTAGTAGTCAAATCGTTGCTTGGATATAAATCGCAGGAATCACTACTGTTAGTCGTCCGGCTGTTTAGCTGTGAACTGCGAGCTGCAAGGACCTTTGGAGGCGTGGTTGATGAATCCCCGTATAGCTGAGTATACTCTGACCTTTCAGGACCTGACGGTGGCGTCCCACGTGGTATCGGTCGGATAGGTCAGATGGCTCTTATTTCAAGCGGCTCTTATTTTTTAACCCAATCTACACTCTCAACAGCAACAGGGAGCGCTGTGTGGCAGTGCACCTATTCCACAGTATTATCAGTGAGAGAGCCACCAAACCTTGATTTTATCATGTAAGATACTATGTCACTGATGGCACCCTGACTGCAACTGACCAGTTTGGTGATGTCATCAAATTACCACAGAAGTCTGCATGCGTTGCGCATGAGCAGCCACCACTGGCGCAGTGAAAAAAAAACAAGCTCCCCAGAACCTGTCCTGCCGCAGAGTTTGTACAGGTAGTCGTTAACGGCACGTTTTTGCTGGAGCAGCCTATTAAGCATATACAAGGTGGAGTTCCAGCGCGTCGGGCAGTCACAAATCAGATGTCTGACAGGCAAATGGTGTCGACGTTGAACTTCAGCAAGGCGAGCCATGGCCATGTAATATATTCTAAAATGGCCAGAGATTTTCCTGGCCTGCCACAAGACGTCCTGGGCCCTGGGGTATTTGGCAATGAATCGCTGCACGACTAAGCTCAGGACGTGTGCCATGCACGGAACGTATGTCATTTTGCCCTGTTTCAGCGCACTCAGCAGATTGGCACCGTTGTCGCACACCACTTTACCAACTGTCAAATTGAGTGGGGTTAGCCACTGATCGGCCTGTGACCGCAGAGCTGAAAGCAGTGCAAGACCAGTGCGGCTCTTGGCTTCCAGGCACAACAGCCACAGCACAGCATGGCAATGTCTCACCTGGTACGTCAAATAGGTTCTGGGGAGCTGGGGGGGTGCAGCGGAAGAGGCGGTAGCAGTGGAAAAAGAGGAGTCAGCTTAGGAGGAGGAGACGGAGGATGGAGTAGGAGGAGAAGAAGAAGAGGCAGGCCTGCATGCAATCCGTGGCAGTAACACCAAATCCACATGGGCGCCACGGGTTGCATGCTTGACAGCCGTCAGAAGGTTCACCCAGTGGGCAGTAAAAGTTATGTACCTTCCCTGCCCATTTTTGCTAGACCACGTGTCTGTGGTCAGATGTATCTTGGCACCGACACTGTGGGCCAGAGATACATTCACTTGCCGCTGAACATTGCCATATAGCTCTGCGATTTCCTTCTGGGAGAAATATTTTCTTCCGAGTCCACCAATTTATATGGCAGTAGTTGGCGGGCTAGCAGTTCTGACAAGCCAGCGGTCAGCCGTTGGGCAAGAGGATTATCCGGCATCATAATTTTTTTACGCTCGAACATTTGGGCCACGGAAGCCTGCCTTGTGCCAGATGAACGTGATGACGGCACGGTGGAAGGTGGAGTGGAGGACAAATGGGAGGAGAGAGGAGAATGAGAAGAGGCAGGATGTGGAGCGCTTGGAGTGTGGCTTTGTGGGTTATGACGACGTTTCTCCCACTGGGCTCCGTGATGGGAGGCCAGTTTGCCTTCTTAAGATGGTTGTCCCTAGGTGAGTGTTGGGCTTACCGCGACTTATGCGTTGACAGCACAGGCTGCAGATGGCAACACTATTGTCAGCAGCTGACACGTTAAAAAAAGAGATCTCAGAGTAGGCAGCAACAGCAGGGATCTCCCTCCTCGGGCTGATCTGGGTACTGTCGTCAGACCGCTGGTTGGCGGCCGTTGCTACCTCTTCTTCCTTATCCGTTTCCAAGAATGGCTGTGTATCGGTAAGGTCTGGGAATGGATAGGAAAATAATTCCTCTGACTCGAGTGGAGGGGCTATGGTGGTGGTGGTGTCTTTGGGGATGCACACAGCAGAGAGTGAGGAGGGTGCAGAAGCGGAAGGCTGAGTGAGCCACTCAACCAACTCTGGTGCATCCTTTGACGTAATCGCACGCACCTTCTCCAACTTCCCACTTAGGCTCCGGCCTGGTGCCCCTGCCCGACCCCTACCACCCCTGTGGAATGGCCTGTGACAAAGTCCCTATAGAAGAGCAGTATTTGTGGAAGCAGGTATATAGAACCCCTTAATAAGTTTTTTTGGGGGCAACTGGTATATCACACCAATTGCAATTAGTTGTTCCAATAGCGTTTGACCCTCTGTATAGGTGCGGTATCTCAGCAGAACCGCATACGAATGCTGCACAATACAAATGCACTATATAGGAAGTATATTATAGGTATATCACACCCCTGCCTCAATCAGTTTTTTTGGGGGGCAACAGGTATATCACACCAGTTGCAATTAGTTGTTCCAATAGCATTGGTCCCTCTGTATAGCTGCGGTATCTCAGCAGAACCGCACACACATTCTGCACAATAAAAATGCACTATATAGAAATTATATTATAGGTATATCACACCCCTGCCTCAATCAGTTTTTTTGGGGGGCAAAAGGTATATCACACCAGTTGCAATTAGTTGTTTTTAATAGAGTTGGTTCCTCTGTATAGCTGCGGTATCTCAGCAGAACCGCACACAAATGCTGCACAATGCAAATGCACTATATAGAAATTATATTATAGGTATATCACACCCCTGCCTCTATCAGTTTTTTGGGGGGGGCAACTGGTATATCACAACAGTTGAAATTAGTTGTTCCAATAGCTTTTGTTCCTTTTTATAGCTGCGGTATCTCAGCAGAACCGCACACATCTGCTGCACAATACAAATGCACTATAATATACTTTCTGTGTTTAAAGTATATTATAAGTATATCACACCCCACAGTATGTCACACTCATCGATAGCACACCTATAACTGTCATTAAAAGAACTTTTGTGGCCCTATTAGCTAGCGTTTGGTGTCCCTAACAGTCTGTTCCTGCTCCACACAGCAACCTCTCCCTACACTGGCAAAAGACTGAATGTAAAATTGCGGCCAGATCGGGTTTATTTATAGGGTAGGGGGTGTGTCCATGTGCTGAAACGTCTCAATTGGCTGTCCTGTCCCACCTAATGGCTTGCCATATGTTTGCTTTTTGGTGAACTGCGAATGAGCAACGTATGCCGCGAAATGACCGCTGGGCGAACCGCAAGGCCATCTCTACTTGCACACCCATAGGTTGCTGAAGCTGGCGTCCCAGCTGATCCCATAAATGCTCAGTTGGTGAAAAATCTGGCAAGCGGGCAAGGCAAGGAAGTGTTGCAATATCGTGGAGACATTTATGGGAAACCCTTGCTGTGTGTGGGCAAGCATTATCCTGCTGAAAAATGGCAGTTGGAAGTCCTGCCATGAGAGGCAACAAATGTTGCTGTAGGATGTCCTGCACATATAGCTGACCTGTTATTGTCCCCATATCATTACTAGGGGTGGCTGACTGTTGTTTATGCAGTACCCCAGAAAGGGGGCACCACAAATGAACCCCCTTTCATTATTTCTTATGGCTAGCTTTCCATGTTCCCATTTTAAAAAATTCCTCCTTACTAAGTATTGTATTTATGCAACTGTTAACTCATATTACATTTGATGCTTTTTCCCTGGTTTCCAGCAGGTGGCGTAGATCTGGCAGATTCCTAGAGACAAGAATGGAACTAACCATTCTATTCTTTTCCCCCCTTTGGGCAGAAGTGGGCTAACCTGCTTCCCTCCAAGGGAGGGGTTTTCCAGGAAGCTGTAGTTTGTTAAAGCTCATTGAACAGATAACAGACCTAGGCCATATAGGAACCAAGAGAAGCATTTGGACCAACTGCCGCAACCTTGTACCCTGCTGGTACCAAGTGGAGTGAATTCCAACCAAGTAAAGAAACATTTTGTATTACCAAGTTAATTCAGTAAACTACATCCAAGCTTGCCAGACTGGACTTCTTTGTCTACTTCAACTCAATTATTGCAGCAAACCACCCCCAGCCCTGCGTTAGGACCACCGTGACACAAGGACACTACACTAGGGCATATTACACCACTCGCAGACCTCAACATGAATATATTTGGGCTCCAGGGGGCATCCTTTGCATATGCAATGGCCCCCCAGTTCATCACACCAGCAATTGGGGCCGTGTGTTTCTACACTCTAGAGGCAGGATTGATGGTCTCACCACAAGGCCTTCATACTCATACCCAACTGTCATGGATCTGAAACATAACCTGGATTCTTTGCTAACAATGATACGTTACAGTCCATAACAGTCCAGGTTTATCGATCATGACACCACTGCAAACAAAAGAGATGGTGGCTGGCTGGCAATGGCAGTACACATAATGGGCACTGTGACACCAAATTTCCTTCTGTTAAGTTCAGGACCAGGCAGAGACAGCGTGGGTTATGAAGGTGCCACCAGTGTGGGAGCTACATATGCTTGTCAATGGATCAAATGAATCTTTCTACTGGTGGTTTGTTTGCGCTATCCAGAGCCTGTTCTCCATTTGTGCAGAACTACTACTTACAACAACTCCTAACAGCCAAGTCAAAACGTTCTAAATGGCAGGCAATTCGTCAAAATGACCATCCTGCTTATTTCAGTCCAATGCGGCACCTTCTCTCACAGTCTTTCAACTGGGCCAAATATCTTCAAATGCATTATAAAGGCATGTCTAGCAGTCACCAATCTCTTACTAAAGGGTACATTACCTAAAAGTAGCCTCTGAGTGCCTTTTTATATGGAAACACTTTTATGCCCTCTTGTGGCAAGACCTAGTGTCACACCTGTAATCATTTACATATCTCCCTGAGACTTAACTGCAAGTCAGATTTTGCAACAATCTGACATTTCTATCATTCTTGTAAATATACAGGTGAAACTCAAAAAATTAGAATATCGTGCAAAGTTTATTTCTTTCAGTAATGCAACTTAAAAGGTGAAACTAACATATGAGATAGACTCATTACATGCAAAGCAAGATATTTCAAGCCTTTATTTGTTATAATTTGGATGATTATGGTTTATAGCTTATGAAACCCCAAAGTCACAATTTAGAGGTACCCTTTGCTCAGGGGGTAGGGATTAATTAGCCGACTAGAGTGTGACTCTTTGAGCCTAGAATATTGAACCTTTTCACAAATGTTTAATTTTAAGCTGCATTAATGCAATTCCTTTTCATTTGCATTACTGAAATAAATGGACTTTTGCACGATATTCTAATTTTTCGAGTTTCACCTGTATATGTGTATATATATATATATATATATATATATATATATAAATATAAATATATATATATATATATATATATATATATATATATATATATATATATATAAAAAGTAACAAAAAGGGCAGCACTCCAGAAAGTAAAAGAAGAAAAAAAAATTTCTTCTTTTACTTTCTGGAGTGCTGCCCTTTTTGTTACTTTTTATCTATCCGGATTGGCTTATATCCACACTGGGCCAGCTGCACCCGTATTTTTTCCATTGACGGTGCTGCCACTGAACTCTTTTGTTTCTCTATATATATATATATATATATATATATACTGAACAAAAATATAAACGCAACGCTTTCGGTTTTGCTCCCATTTTGCATGAGCTGAACTCAAAGATCTGAAACATTTTCTACATACACAAAAGACCCATTACTCTCAAATATTGTTCACAAATCTGTTTAAATCTGTGTTAGTCAGCACTTCTCCTTTGCCGAGATAATCCATCCCACCTCACAGGTGTGGCATATCAAGGTGCTGATTAGACAGCATGAATATTGCACAGATGTGCCTTAGACTGCCCACAATAAAAGACCACTCTGAAATGTGCAGTTTGATCACACAACACAATGCCACAGATGTCTACCAGAGCTGTTGCCCATGCAATGAATGTTCATTTCTCTACCATAATCAGTCTCCAAATGCGTTTCAGAGAATTTGGCAGTACATCCAACCGGCCTCACAACTGCAGACCACGTATAACCGCACTAGCCCAGGACCTCCATATCCAGCATGTTCACCTTCATGATCGTCTGAGACCAACCACCAGGACAGCTGAAGCAACAATCGGTTTGCATAACCAAAAAATTTCTGCACAAACTGTCAGAAACCATCTCAGGGAAGCTCATCTGCATGCTCGTCGTCCTCATCGGGGTCTGGACCTGACTGCAGTTCATCGACGTAACCAACTTAAGTGGGCAAATGCTCACATTCGATGGCATCTGGCACGTTGGAGAGATGTTCTGTTCACGGATGAGTCCTGGTTTTCAATGTTCAGGGCAGATGGCAGACAGCATGTGTGGCGTCGTGTGGGTGAGCGGTTTGCTGACGTCAACATTGTGGATGGTGGTGGTGGGGTGATGGTATGGGCAAATTGTAGCCTCTTTTTCCTATTTGTAGTGGAGATGAGTGGTACCCGGTGGGGTCTTCTGCTGTTGTAGCCCATCCGCCTCAAGGTTGTGCGTGTTGTGGCTTCACAAATGCTTTGCTGCATACCTCGGTTGTAACGAGTGGTTATTTCAGTCAACATTGCTCTTCTATCAGCTTGAATCAGTCAGCCCATTCTCCTCTGACCTCTAGCATCCACAAGGCATTTTTGCCCACAGGACTGCCGCATAATGGATGTTTTTCCCTTTTCACACCATTCTTTGTAAACCCTAGAAATGGTTGTGCGTGAAAATCCCAGTAACTGAGCAGATTGTGAAATACTCAGACCGGCCTGTCTGGCACCAACAACCATGCCACGCTCAAAATTGCTTAAATCACCTTTCTTTCCCATTCTGACATTCAGTTTGGAGTTCAGGAGATTGTCTTGACCAGGACCACCCCCCTAAATGCATTGAAGCAACTGCCATGTGATTGGTTGACTAGATAATTGCATTAATAATAATTCTTTAGGTGAGTGTGTGTGTATATATATATATATATATATATATATACTGTATATATACATATACACACACAAACTTTGCTAATTTGTGGCCGGCAGATGAACCCAAACTTTTTCAGGTTAGTTTTGGACAAATCCAGTAACATGTTGGCGGGGAAAAGCACTAGAGAGGAAGTAGAAGGGTGCTCACACAACCCAAGAAGAAGTAGAGGGAGGGCTTAGCCCGATTTACTCCCAGGCCGACAGACAGTCTGGATGAGCTAATCAGAACAAGCAGAACGTCTTTCTGTGTTGGGATATGAATGAGGATGGATGGGTCTTAAAGTGTCTGCCAGAGTCAGGGACAGTCAAAAGTCACAATAAAGCTTCTATTCTAGGTAAACAAATGGAATAGACGGCTCCACCACTCAGGTAAATGGTAGAGGTGCAGAACTGCTTGATCTGACTCACCCAGTCAAAAGCATGAAATTACAGAAAGGAAAAGGATAAGCAGGCACACTCTAATTTGGGTACAATGTATTAATTTATTTGTATTCTAGTAGTTGTGAGATCTGGTAGATGGATATTGTATAATAAAATGAAATAAAAAATAAGAGCGGAAAGATGTCCTTTTTAATAAATAGTAAGATGTAAAAAGATGTAAAAAATGTAGGATAATAGGTGATCACCACTTGGTAGGAAGTGATGGATATCCTGGAAAAAATACCTGGATATCCAGGTATTTTTTCCAGGATATCCATCACTTCCTACCCAGTGGTGATGATCACCTATTATCCTACATTTTTTACATCTTTTTACATCTTACTATTTATTAAAAAGGACATCTTTCCACTCTTATTTTTTATTTCATTTTATTATACAATATCCATCTACCAGATCTCACAACTACTAGAATACAAATAAATTAATACATTGTACCCAAATTAGAGTGTACCTGCTTATCCTTTTCCTTTCTGTAAAGCTTATATTCTACTCACAGGGATAGTGAAGCAAAAGGCTAGAAATACAAAGAAGAAGAATTGTGTGTGTAGAATAAGGACAGGCAGGGAAAGCTGTCAGCCAAGGAATGAGAAGTGATGTTCTGAGGCTGGCTTTGCCTCCTAGCACAACTTCAGCTGCTGCAAACCTCAAAAGCAGCTACCTGAAAGGACATTACTTTAATGTATTTCCCATTTTAACAGAAATCCTTTTTTTGTGGTGGGGGTAGAAGGGGGAGGGTGAAATAAGCACAAAACTGTATAACACATGTTCTACCATCGATGTAGCATTTTAAACCCCAGGGAAAACACCTGAAATACTAGTCTGAAGTCCATGTCAGGGTATTTCCACATAGTTAATTTAATAAAACTGTATTAAATACACAGGTAGCAGACAAAATCATCAGAGAGTGATAATGTAATACTAGGGCTAAATCCATTTATTTCTATGTTCACATGCTTCCAATTTTTTTGGGAGGTTGATGAATTTTTTTAAACCAGCATATAGGTGATTACTACACCAATAACCAGGGTAGTATCCAACATTATCTGAGAGTGATAACTTAGGTGTGAGTGATTAGGCTTAAATTTATTTCCATCTCCAGGCTTCAAATGTTTGTGTGGTGGTGGTGGTGGTGGTAGTCTTGGGGAGGGGAGGTGGGGTATAATTGCATAGTATTTTCTCAACTTACTAGAGAAATTTCTTTTTGGAATCTGAAAACCTTAACGAGCAAAAGACAGTCAATTGTTGCTAGTAGTGTCTTTGGTGTGTTCATGGAAAGGGAAGTACATTGTATTGTGCCTTCCTGTCATTAATGGGGTTCCCCTCGTGAAGTGCAAGGTCTGTTTGCTTACTGCAAGTGACGTACCGGGCTTCTCGCGATTCTCACTGTGCATCAAGCTGCACTCCATGGTGGACACCTGTAGCAGCTGTTACGGGCAGGGACAGTACATGTCTTTCATGGCCCACTGGGTCAATGTTTTTTGTAGCAGTGGAGAGGTAGCACCACAGCAACATGGCCAAGTCCTTTTGACCACCCCCATGATATCATCGGGCTGGCTCTCACAGCAGACACTTATACATCTCCTCCACCTCCTTCATGGACACCCTACTGTCCCCAACAGCAGCAGAGCACAGCGACACTCCCACTCCCCCTCCTTCCTATCAGATGTGTCAAGTCACATATTGGCATGCAATGTTGGAGCTGATTGGCCTGGGTGAGAGTATGTAGCCACACAGACCAGCAGTTGCTTATGTACATCAAGCAGCAAACATTCTGCTGTTGTCACTCTGCCGACTTCAACTGAGCAAGGTGGTCAGCGACAATGGGCGCAACATCCTGCCTGGGGGATATAATACATACTCCCTGCAAGGCCTTTTAAAAAAATGCACTGGCTTGCTCAAGATGCTGGCAATGTCAGGGAGACTGTCCCTGTTTTCAGCCACTCACGTAGTGAGGAACACTCTCCTGGACTTGCAGCATCAGAATGGTGTGCAGTTACACTGCTAAATCTGCCATTTATGCTGCAGTTGTCCCTCATCCCCCTCATATGTATTTTTGAAGACACGCTGATGCTCATGCAACAGGTGGAGACAAAGGAGGAGGAAGAAGAACAACTAACTCATCTTGCTGTCCACTCTGTAGCTGTTGAGGACCCACATTGAGAAACTCCAATGAGGGAAGAGGAGGAGGTGCTGCCACTGGAGGAGGAAAAGGAGTTGAAGTTGGAGGAACAAGAAGTTGATGATGATCATGATGATCATGACACTGGCTATGACACTGTATCGGATCTCCTAGCACCCCGACCGGGTTCCTCCATTGATAGGTGCTCCTAGTGCTTCCAGAGGTCCCCAAGCACTCCACTTGACACCGTAAGCGCTGCAGACCCCAAGAACCGCCAAAGCTTGGTTGAGGTCTCACCGTCTCCTACCCACCCTGGACCTACGACAAGGCTCCAGGCTCCAGTGGGTGAACCTCTCCCAAATCCCGAGAGCAGGAACAGCTCTTACAAGAGCAAGTATTTATGCCAGGGGAGTATAGCAAATCCTCAGCGTATAGCAATCCCCCAGTGTCGATCAGTTACCCAAACACCAGCCTCAACATGATGAAGAGTAAAACAGGAACTCTTTATTTGAACACACAAGCATTGATTTATACACATTTTCCAACAAGGTTACCACCCACAGGGTTTTGTAAAAACAGCCAATAACCACGTACAATACACTCAGACACTCCCACACAAAATCCTCCCCTCTGACCGTGATCCAATTACCTCACTCTGGGTTGATGCAATCATCACAGGCAGGAGAATACACAATGTCTTCTGTCCTGGAGACAACCGAGACGTAATTCAATTATCTCTCAGGACAAAGGACATTGCCAATACACACAGAGAGACAATGGAACAGACCTCACTACTCAGCGTATACAATGTTCCACCCTTTTCAATACACATAGTCATTTGACATCCCAAAATGGCACGAATTAGACCACGGGTTCAAGTTAGTACAAGTCCTTTGTGAACAAAGGAAGCCTGGCTGATGAGAGGGCCCATAATCCTGGGGCAAGAGGCTGGTAGCCAGGCCCCTCCAAAACCCAGTGGCGAAGTTGGTTTCGCCACAGACACCCAATCATCTTATTGGGGGGCGTAGTTGGAAAGAAGTGTATCATCGGGATGCTGGCCAGAATGGTGACCTGTAGACTCACTACTCAGTGGCAGGTGTATCGTTGACATCAAGCAGTCTGATAATTACTGGATAGCCATGCTTTTAGACCCTCACTATCAAAGTAAAATGGGGGAATGTTTTCCTGCCGCAGAAAGGGAGGGAAAATTAAGTTTTAACGCAGAAGCTGCTTTCGGCGAGCAGACGTCTGCCGCCAGCGTGTCTGAAACGGAGGCCCCTCTCTGCCTCCCCACAGACTCACCTCCCTTCCACTGCCACAAGCACCAGCTGCCATTTCAATCTCCTCAATATGATGGAGAAGTTTTTCCACATGCTGTGCCAGGCTGAAGCCAATCAGCAAGCCGACAGCTCCCACCTCAACATCCAGGTTTAGGCCTACTTTCACTCTGGCCAGTCTGTGTCCAATACCCTGTTCCCTGACTCCATAGATTTCTGGGCAGGAGGACTGCAACAGTTGCCTGAACTGGCCACAGGATGCTCACCTCCAGTGTTATCTCTGAGAGGGTTTTCAGTGCAACAGGCAGGTGTGGTGACACGCAAACAGACCAAGTTGTCCACCAGTTCTCCACCAGTGTCCAAAACTTTCCTTTCGTCAAAATGAACCAATCCTGGATTTGGGAGGATTTTCAGACTTGTTCTGGTGAGGCCAATGAATATATCTGGCCTTGCTGCTGCTGCCTCCATCACGCCACTGCCACCATCATGCCACTGCTGCTGCCTGCCTACCATCATCTTCCATAAGGCTGCTGCTGCCTCCATCATGTTGCTACCTGAAAACATGTACCGTATGGCTGCTGCCTTAGCTGCTGCCGTCGCCTCAGCTGCTGCTGCTCCTCGATGCTAATTCCCTACTGCCACCGCTATTAACACAAAAGCATCTGTCACTACTACCACTACCACCACTACTACTGCCCATAGACAGCCAACCTACTGCCTTGTATTTTCCATTCTATGCCGATTCTGCTGCCGCTACGTTTGTGGCCACATGCCAATATATTTACTCTTTCCACATCCACACTGCACTGCTGTTGCTCCCAATTAAAATGGAGAATTTTTTTAGGCTCGTTCACCACAAGCTACTTTTCCTTTTGATAATCAACACTTGTGCGTGTCATATGGGCAGGCATTCAGGCATTCTGATCCTGTCAGGGTATAATTTTTGGACACTTGGTCCCCAAGTCACTTTTTTTTTACAATTTGTTTAAATCCCATAACACTATGTGTGATTAAACATCATCTGCCCCCAATAAGGGACAATTTTTGGAAGATTTGGAATATGAAAAGGCATAACACGTGACAGCGCGGTGTGTTTTTAAATATGCTGTATGTTAATGCCATCAAATGTGCGTTTACCCATATCTATGTATATCAGTATCACTCAGACATGATTTACTATTGCTGTCATCGTGTTTGAGAGTCCTAGAAGACTAATGGGCTTTATTTACCAATTTTCAGGGCAATTGGATCAACTTTGTTTAGATCTGAATGAAATATGAGCGATCCAGTTCGTTACAAACTTTGCATTTTTTCACATGACAGAGGAACCTAAACCTTGTTTGGGACTAATCCAGTAAAACGATGTGTAGCTCCATTTTACTGCACATGGAAGCAAGTGGGGGGAGGGCTTGCCGACAGAACGCCTAGAAGAGCCAATTAGTGCTGCAGCAGGCAGGGGGTTGCCCTAGCAAAACAAGCAGAACATAATTCTGTGTTAGGCTGTGAATGAGGGTATTTGGGTTTTACAGTGCCTGCCAGAAAAACAACCTTACGGAGTCAGGGATAGTAAAAAGTCACAACCAAGCTTGTATTCTACTGCAAGGGATAGTGAAGGGAAAGGCTAGGATTACAAAGAAAAATAATTGTGTGTGTGACGGACTGAACCGTCACTGGGGCTGCTAGCCTCCTTCCTATGGACTATGGACCCAGAACTATGGAGACCCCCTCAGACCTTTTGGGGTTACAAGAAACTATGAACCCTGATTTATGTGTGGAGTTTATATGCCACATATTTCCTATTGCCCACTAAAGGTGCAGGGTGTGAATCCAGCAACATAAAAAGGGTTAACTCTGCACTGGGACTCCCACTGATTGTGTTAGTGATGGGATTAAAATATCTGACTCTGGGAGTAGCCGACTCCGGTGTAGATGAGTAGATCACCCTATGATACACTCAGGAGATAATCCCATATGTGTCTCCTCTCTCACTATTCATTCATTAAGATACTGGGGGAGATGTCTGTTTGCATTCTGTTCATGGTTGATTGATTTATTTTGTTAGACTTCTTGACCTGTATATATACTGAGTTGGTCTTCAATAAAGTCAGTTCCTGTTTTACCCTCAACATAGAGTCTCATCTCATGTGTGGGGGAACAGCTATATTTACTCTGGGGATTGCTATTGGTATTATACTCCCCTGGGATTACAACACGGTTCTACCCACTGGAAGCTGGATCCTGGTCTTGGGCCCAGGGTGGGTGGAAGACGGCAAGATCCCAACCAAGCTGCGGCGGTTCATGGGGTCTGTGGTGGTTACGGTGTCAAGTGGAGTGCTTGGAGTCCTCGGGAAGGACTAGGAGCATCCATCAACAGAGGTACCCAGTCGGGGTGCCAGGAGATCCGTTACATGTAGTAAAGTATTTCAAACATTACATACAAAACCATGGTGTTCTAATACAACTTCCCAGGAGACATCTCCACTTGAGACTTTATGGCCATGACTCGAGATCTTCTTTCTTATGCAATGAAAAAGTTTCCTCTGGTATCTCTCTCTTTCCAAAAGTCATAGAGATTACTCTTCACCATACTGTATCAGGGTAAATTACGACGGATCATTTCACAGGCTTCTATTGTTATACAGAAAAAGCAGAATGTGGCGAAAATAAAATCGCCACTGGGTTTTGGAGTGGCCTGTTTGCCAGCCTCTTGCCACAGGATTATGGCCCATATACTAACTTTAAAGGAGAAAATAGACCGGCTGCACAGCCTAAATCTGTGGAACTGTTTTGGGCAGGAAAATCATGCTTGCGGTCAGTCAAATATGACTTCCATGGAATTCGGGAACCCCTGCTTGGATCTGGGTGATTTTTAAATATGTTGTTCATCCAGATCAGAGCTATCCATGGATGTATACATTATGGGGAAATGTGGGGTTTTGAGGTGTTTTCTGTGTTTTGGGAAAAATGTGTGTTTTCTGCCTATGAGTGATTAAGTGTACCACTGAGGAAGGGGACAGCGTCTCCCCGAAATGCGTTTGGGAGAATCTTGGTAACAATCCTGGACTAGATACCCCGAACCCTATTTGGAGTAAAGTGCACTTTTCCACAAAGAGAAGGATTTCCTCAATACACATCAGAAAGGATCTGACACGTCATCCCGCCAGTGCTCGGAAGCAAGCAGCCGCATACCTCACACAGGAACATCACGTGAGAAGCAGCGGTGAGAAACACGAGGGACGCTAATACCGCAGCCGGGACGTCGGCATACTGAGCGGAACGAAAGACTATCCTATCAGTCCCATCGAGTAAGCGCAGGCGGAGGTAAGCCCACACCTGTGGGGAGACATATAGGAGGTACAATATCCCTCTATGAAAAGGTGAAACTTGATTACAGTTAACACCGCTATTGCTGCATGAGGAATGAACCTACTTGATAACCTGCATTATTTACGGCAGTGTACTCGTGCGCAACAGCATACAGCGATTGAGCTGTTACCCCTCCACTAAGGATTAACTTTGTCGGCAACTACAAACAGTAGAGTACCTGTTTGCAACAGTGTAAAGTTACTGCGGACATAGACACATTGTTTTATTGAAAGCATTGACTATTTGGCTACCTTTGAACTTCGTGGATATGGGACATTTCTAGTGTATAGAAGATCTATGGGGCTCAATTAGTTGCTGCTGGAGTAGCACATGGAAATTGATGTCTAAGAGGAATATCAGTTAGGGTTGCAGAAACCGACGGCACCATTGTTTTTTTAACTAATATCTAGGACCATATAGGTCCATCTAAATCAAGTACCATCGGCTCCTGCACCATTTGATATTTTTTGATATTAGAATTTTATTATATTGATATTGTCTATGATTGCTTATTGTATTGATATTGTATTTTATTGAAATTGCACATGTGACAGGTGATTTTTATTTTTATTTTTATTCCAATAAACCATGTTCCTATTCCATATATGAGTGCCAGTCCAATATATAATACAATTATGATTAAGTTAATTGTTTTTAGTAATTGTGTCACAGGCAATGCCCATTGTATTTGTTGATTGCGTCACAGACAATGCCCATTGTATTTTGTTGATTGAGTCACAGACAATGCCTATTGTATTGTGTTAATTGTATCACAGGCAAAGGAGGGTTTGTGTACATTAGCTAGGAGTGTTTAACTGTACAATACCTTGTTGATTGGCTGTTGTGACTTTGTGTCATGTGCTCCACAAGGTTTACGTGGGTGGTAACCTTGTGGGAAAAACTGTATATAAGAAATGCCTTTGTGCTCATTAAACAGACCTGCTTTACCCCTTCATGAAGTCTTGGCTCATGTTTGGGGGATGGGATAACTACTCTCTTGGGGATTGCTATATCACAATACTCCCCTGAGTATAAGCTTTTGTAAGAGCTTGTTCCTGGTTCCTGCTCTCTGGATTTAGGAGAGGTTCACCCACTGGAAGCGAAAGCCCGGTCTTGGGTCCAGTGTGGGTGGAGGACGGCGAGACCCCAACCAAGCTGCGGCGGTTTGTGGGGTCTGTGGTGGTTACGGTGTCGAGTGGAGTGCTTGGAGCCCTCGGGAAGCACTAGGAGTATCCATCAATGGAGGTACCCAGTCGGGTGCTAGGAGATCCGTTACAGTGGTGGCAGCAGCGGGGTGGTATCCTAGTGCAAAGAGAAGCAGCTCGGAGACACCGTTTGTGGATGTACAAAGTTGAGGGCATTGCTTGTCCCCGTACAGCGCCCCTTGTATTTTGTTGATTGCGTCACAGACAATGCCCATTGTATTTTGTTAATTGTATCATCCAAACGCGACTTCTCCCCCTCTCAGATAGAGGTTCTTAAGAAGGGTTTGTCTTTTGTGCCCCTGCAGAAGTTCAATCTCTTCAATTGGATTAAAGATCTACAGTTGTATGTGCGTAGACTTAAGTGGAAAAATTTCTTTAATATGCATAATAAACTGCAGTGTCAGGAGCTTGGGATTGATGTAGAGGACCTCCAGGATGTACATCTTCTGGTGGGTTTATCTGAAGAAGGAGATAGGAATATAGGTGATGGTCCGTTCACGGATTTAAAGAACCCATCAACATTATTCCCACCAATAAATGATAACACCCTAATTGACACCTTCCTTAATGTGGCAACCCGGGATCTTCAGAAACTTGATGTGCGATCCATGGGGTATGACAATGTGAGCCACGAGGAAAGGGTGTCATTGGAGGAGTTAGAGCGTGATACCAGTATTGTCATCAAGCCCTCAGATAAGGGCGGAAATATCGTGGTCGTGGACCATGATAAATACCGCATGATGTGCCTTAGAATCCTGGCAGATAGGAACACCTATACTGTCCTTGCCACGGATCCCACACCTGCGTACAGGACCCTACTCATGACACTGCTAAATAATGCATATGAGGATAGACTTATTAGCAAGGCAGAGCTAGAATACTTGTTACCTAAGTTCCCTGTCCTTGCTACATTTTACAGTCTGCCCAAGTTACATAAACAAGGACTTCAATTGAAGGGCAGACCCATTGTCTCGAGCATTGGCATACTCACTGAAAATATTAGTAAGTATGTGGACACTATTTTACATCCATTTATAGTGAGCCTGCCATCTTATGCCCGTGACACTATGCCCGGCTGGATGGCGTATGGCTGGCAAGTTTGGATGTAGAGGCCTTGTACACCTCTATACCCCACGAATTGGGGTGTGAGGCTGTAGAGGTCTTCCTCCAACAGAGAGGTGAACATTGTCGCCGCCATAACGCCTTCCTAATGCAACTTTTGAGATTTGTCCTGACACGGAACATCTTCCTCTTTGACCAACGTATCTACCACCAGCTCAGGGGGGTTGCGATGGGCAGCCCTTGTGCCCCCACTTTCGCAAACCTCTACCTGGGCTGATGGGAGAAGGAGGTCGTGTTCGCTTATATGATGGAGCATTATACATCTTGTATCCAACTGTGGATTAGATATATAGATGACGTGCTGATACTGTGGAATGGCACCAGAACTAGGTTCATGCAATTTGTGGAAACCCTAAATATTAACCAATTGGGCCTATTTTTTACATCAGAGATGCAGGAGAGCCAGATTGCCTTCCTGGATCTTACTATTTCAATAGGTAGGGACAGGAGAATTACCACCAAACTCTTTAGAAAACAAACGTCCACTAATAGTCTCCTGCATTGGGAGAGCGGACACCCCCTGGCCCTGAAAAGTGGCATTCCGAAAGGGAAGTACCTCAGGGCCAGGAGGAATTGTTTTGAGTTAGGTGAGTTTAAGGCAGCAGCATCTGATCTAAGATCAAGATTTGTAAATCGGGGGTACCCGCAGCACACATTAAAAAAGGCATATCAACATGCAATGAGTGCGAACCGGATTGAACTATTGGTCCCAAACATCAGGACCAAAGTTGACTCTACCCCCTCGGCAGGGCCGGATTAATGTAGGGGCTGATGGAGCTGCAGCTCCAGGCCCCTACCATAAAATAGGCCCATCCGCCAGCCAAAAGGCTGTCAGGAGCGTCTTGCGCTAAAAGTCCTCTGTTGTACACAGCGTATATACGTCACAGGATATCCGGCGGCAGGACGTCAGAGCAGCTGGTGCTGTTCCTGTAATGCCGCGGCCCGCCGGATATGACCTCAGTGTGCCCGCCGTTATCCCTCCTGCACGCTGCGCTGTGTACAACCTGCTCAGCAGTTTCGACCAGCACACGGCCCACAGCGCTCAGCCACACCAGCCCGCGAGACAGCAGGACCTGTGATGATGTCATGGCCATGTGATCAGGTGTGGGAGGAGTCAGGTTATGCTGCAGGAGAAGGTACAGTCCACATAGAGCATTCTGGAGCAGCTATCAGATAAACTCATCCAGTTGGAAGGGAGGGCAATCATAGTGCTGTTATGATTTATGGACACAGCTCTCAGCATGCTTAGCCAGCCTTCTATCTGGCTTTTCATCTTGAGAGTCACAGTCCACAGGCTGTTTCTGAGCCTGTGGACTGTGACTCGCAAGAAGCACAGCCAGATAGAAGGCTGGCTAAGCATGCTGAGAGCTGTGTCCATAAATCATAACAGCACTATGAAAATTACTGACTGGCTAAGCATGCTGAGAGCTCAGTCTAAATAACATAACACATTAAAGAAATTACTGTTTCTAGCTGCTAGTCCACAGCAGCTAGAAACAGTAATTTCTTTAAAGGGATTCTGTCACCAGGTTTTACCCCTGTCAGCTAAAAATATGCTGATGTTCAGGGCGTCTTCACGATTCCTAATGTGTGCTTATAAATGTCATCTGTGGGCTTATTTAGCTAAAAAACAGCTATTACTAACCTGTCAGTCAAACAAATAAGGTGCCCAACGGGATGTTAATGGATGCAAGGTGCCGGCCACACCCGCCGCCTTTCGTGCCCAGCGCTGCCTTTCCGGACTTCTGCGCCGCCTCCTAATCCTCTGTGCCACCTCTCGCTCTCCCTCCCCCTCCTTCTGCTGTAAGATCTCGCGCTTGCGCACAGGGCTCTGCCTGATGAACCCGTGCGGACTTCTCCATTTGGCTTCTTACAGCGAAGTGCGCATGCGCCGGCACTTCGCTCAACCCCTGTATGCGCGAGATCTTACAGCAGGAGGAGGGGGGGGAGGGAGAGCGAGAGGCGGCACAGAGGATTAGGAGGCGGCGCAGAAGTCCGGAAAGGCGGCGCTGGGCACGAACGGCGGTGGGTGCGGCCGGCACCTTGCATATATTAACATCCCCTTGGGCACCCTTATTTGTTTGACTGACAGGTTAGTAAAAGCTGTTTTTTAGCTAAATAAGCCCACAGATGACATTTATAAGCCCACATTAGGAATCGTGAAGACGCCCTGAACATCAGCATATTTTTAGCTGACAGGGGTGAAACCTGGTGACAGAATCCCTTTAATGTGTTATGTTATTTAGACACAGCTCTCAGCATGCTTAGCCAGCCTTCTATCTGACTGGCTAAGCATGCTGAGTGCTGTGTCCATAAATCATAACAGAGCTCTATGAAAATTACTGTTTCTAGCTGCTGTTGTCCACAGCAGCTAGAAAACAGTAATCTTCATAGTCATGTTAAATGATCACTATAGTGTCAGGAAAACAAAGCGGTTTTCCTGACACTATAGTGCCCTGAGGGTGCCCCCACCCTCAGGGTCCCCCTCCATGTTGCCAAGATAGACGCCAAATGAAGGGGTAGTTGCAGGAACAAAATACTTTAATGGTATAGATAAAATATATATGTAATTAAGACACTGAGTGCAGTTCCATAAAAAGGCCCAGCAAAATCCTCAGCACCAGGCCCATGATGCTCTTAATCCAGCCCTGCCCCTCGGATTATAGCCACATTTGATAAAGCTCACCGATAGGTCCGTGAGATTTTGCAGAATCACTGGTCCATTCTTCAGTCCGATCCAGATATCGGGTCATCTATACCTGATCGTCCCTCTGTCACATACCGGCGTGGCCCCAATTTGCGTGATCGGTTGGTGCACAGCCTTTATACACGTCCCGCGTCTGGTACATGGCTGAAGAAAAATACAGTAAAAGGAACCTTCCCCTGTGGCTCCTGCATTATATGCAGGAATATCGTGAAAGGAGATTCCTTCACCAGTTATTCGACTGGTGATAGGTTCAGTATTCGTTCCTTTATTAGATGTACCTCAGTGGGCGTGGTATATCTTATTACCTGCAAGTGCGGCCTACAGTATGTAGGCAAGACCAAACGTGAGTTAAGGAGGAGAATAGGAGAACCACCTATCAGATATTCGCAATCACGGGACACAACTGTGTCACGTCATGTGCGGGAAGCACATGATGGGAATCCCGATGTCTTGCGGGTACAAGGGATTTTATTGATCAATAGATCCATTTGCGGCGGAGATATTGATACACTCTTACTCCGTAAGGAAGCAATGTGGATCTTCAAATTGCAAACCATCCATACGCGGGGTTTGAATGAAGCTATTTCATATGCTTGCTTCATCTAACTCAGAATGTAGACACTCTAACGGGTACTACTGTAACAACCTGCTAGCTATTGCACATGCAGAAGTGATCTAAAATATGACTCTTTTCCCCCCTCCCTGTGACTGGGATCCGATCGCAGGGAAGTAGCATGGGGATTGATATGTAGGGAGGATTGATGGCTAACTGTCTTAGGTTTCCTTTGTCGAGTGGTTCGACATATGCTGTGATTGTTTCTGATTTATTTCCTTTCATGGGTCGATTCTCATATCCACATCAGCACTAGGCGAGCTCAGACATATTCGCCGCAGATTTCGATTCCCCAATACAGCAACGCATATTGCGCAATCGTAAGGAAGTGTATTAGCTTACCTGGGTGCTCGGCGGGTCAAGGGTCGGATGTCAGATGACGCGCTCGTTTCTGATTCACGGCAGCACCAACACACACCTCCCCAAGGCGGGGCTTTTGTGATATCCTCTTGGCGTTCATGCGGCCGCATACGGCCGTCATAGTGCCGGAGCCTTAACACGCAAAAGTGTGGGGCATATTTCCTTTACAGGATCACCTTATTGAGAGACCTTTGCTCCTGATGACACGGGGCAGAATATGTCACGTAGAAACGCGTTGAGCCATTGATCTCTATCTAGGACACGGCTCCATAGGCAGGGTGCATACAAGTTGTCAGGCAGCACAATAGCTAGCTTGGATACAAGTGTGAATGCGGTCCGATACCTAGACCGCTTCAGTCTGCCTACCCACTCATGCAAGACCGCACTGGTCTTGCATGAGTGGGTAGGCAGACTGAAGCAAGCTTAGTGTGCATCTGTACATACAGTGGTTACTGTGTGGCTGCTGCTGTTTGGATGTCCTGATGTTGTGTGTGAACTACTTCACATATAAACAATTCATGAGATCTGGAGTCGACACAGACTAATATTCTCAACAGGGATTCCAGCCTCAATTCACTAATAGCTTCTCTGCTGTACAGAGTTAGGTAGGACTGCAATTGAGCGCACCTATGCCTATTTACAACACATGAACCGTGTCCTTATTCCTTCTCCTGTGGGTTATTAGCACCAATGTGCCAGCAGGACTAGGATTTAGTCCAGACTGTTTTTGATGTGGCGGGTCAATAATTATCCTCGACCACATAACTCCAGTCTGGTGCCTGAAATTCACGAAAGTGATGCACAGAATTTTCCCGTCTTAACCAGTTACTAATAAACACTTTATTATTTTATTTTAAATACGTTCTTCAGGCAGTGTGATACGTACATCAGCTAGGAGTGTCTAACTGTACGATACCTTGTTGATTGGCTGTTGCGACTTTGTGTCATGTGCTCCACAAGGTCTACGTGGGTGGTAGCCTTGTGGGGAAAACTGTATATAAGAAATGCCTTTGTGCTCATTAAACAGTCCTGCTTTACCCCTTCATGAAGTCTTGACTCATGTTTGGGGGATGGGATAACTACACTCTTGGGGATTGCTATATCACAATACTCCCCTGAGTATAAGCTTTTGTAAGAGCTTGTTCCTGGTTCCTGCTCTCTGGATTTAGGAGAGGTTCACCCACTGGAAGCGGAAGCCCGGTCTTGCGTCCAGTGTGGGTGGAGGACGGCGAGACACCAACCAAGCTGCGGCGGTTTGTGGGGTCTGTGGTGGTTACGGTGTCGAGTGGAGTGCTTGGAGCCCTCGGGAAGTACTAGGAGTATCCATCAATGGAGGTACCCAGTCGGGTGCTGGGAGATCCGTTACAGTGGTGGCAGCAGAGGGATGGCGTCCTAGTGCGAAGAGAAGCAGCTCGGAGACACCGTTCATGGATGTACAAAGTTGAGGGCATTGTTTGTCCCCGTGCAGCGCCCCTTGTATTTTGTTGATTGCGTCACAGACAATGCCCATTGAATTTTGTTAATTGTATCACAGGCAGAGGGCGGTTTGCGTACATTAGCTAGGAGTGTCTAACTGTACAATACTGTGTTGATTGGCTGTTGTGACTTTGTGTCCTGTTCTCCACAAGGTCCTCGTGGGTGGTAACCTTGTGGGGAAAACTGTATATAAGAAATGTCTTTGTGCTCATTAAACAGAGCTGCTTTACCCCTTCATGAAGTCTTGGCTCGAGTTACAGTGTGCATAGAATAGGGACAAGCAGTGAAGCTGTCAGTCAAGGAATTAGAAGTAAGGACCTGAGGCTGGCCGTGCCTCCTAGCACAACTTTAGCTTCTGCAAACCTCAGTAGCAGCTACTTGCAAAGAAATCTTTAAATTTTTTTCCCCATTTTAACAGAAACCTTTTTTTTTAAGGAGGTGATCAAAGAGGGCAAAACTGTACAACACATGTTCTGCCATCGATGTAGCATTTTAAATCTCAGTGAAAACAACAGAAATACTAGTCTGAATTCTGTGTCAGGGCATCTTACATAGTTTATTTTTTTATTTTTTTTAAACCGTATAAAATGCACAGGGTAGAAGACAAAACATCAGTGATTGATAACTTATATTAGGGCTAAATTTGTTTATTTTGATCTTCATGCAACTACAATTTTTTTCTCTTTGAGGGGGGGTTATTGAATTTAATAAAATCAGCATTTAGGTGATTACTACACCAACAACACACAGGATAGTGCACAAAAGTATCAGTGAGTGATATGAATTTAGGCCTAAATCCATTTTCGTTCATTTCTGTCTCCACACAGTTCCAATTTATTTTTTGGGGTTGTTGAATTTATTCAAACCAGTATATAGGTGATTAATACACCAATACACAGGGTAGCGCACAAATGTATCTGTGTCCGTTAGCATAAAGAGTTTTTTTTACATATCATGTATGTTAACGCTATCAAATGTACGTTTAGCCATAACTAGTGTATGTATGTCAGTGTCACTCAGACATCATTTACTCTTGTTGTCATTTTATTAGAGAGCAAGTGTTCCTAAAAGTACTAGGAGACTAGAGGGTGTTTTATACCAATTTTCAATTGCAGTTGGAGCAACTTTGGTTTGGTCCGAATCAATTCAGGTCCAAAGCGATCTTTTAAAAAAATTTGGTGAACCTGAACTGAATCTTGAGTGGTTCTCTCATCTCTCCTATATTTGTATTGTGGGGATCTGCCTCTAGATACCAGGTGGCATAATCCATCACAACTAATATATAAAGAAAAAAACAGTTGTCTTTATTTTTGACACAACAAGGCTGTAAACGGCAGCGACCGGCTTGCTCCAGCCGGTTTAAAGAAATAACAAAGTCCAGTATCTATAGCACACCACAGGTATGGTATTTACACAGTACCGTAATCCAAGGAGCGTATGTGTACCTTGCTTTGTCCTCAGTCTTTGAGGTACTGCAACTCCAGCTCAGACTCTGATCCCACACAGCACTCCACAGAGCTCCACTGTCAGAGAGAGGGAACCACACCCACCCCACCGCACACTGCTGGCTGTTTTATAGGCCAGTTAAAACCTGACCGGAACATGGGAAGTAGTCACCCAATCAACACTATAACTACTTCCCGGGTGTCGGACCCCCGCCGATCAGATGCTGATGATCTATCCAGAGGATAGATCATCAGTTAAACAAAGTGCAGAACCCCTTTAAGCAATCACATTCAACATCATGTTAAATAGAAGTCAGCATACACATGCCATCATTTAAAGTGCTTCTGATTAACCCCAAATAAAGTTCAGCTGCTCTAGTTGGTCTTTTATGAAATTTTCTTAGTCGCATCCCACAGCAAAAGCCATAGTCCACAGAGAGCTTCCAAAGCATCAGTGGGATCTCATTGTTAAAAGGTATCAGTCAGGAGAAGGGTACAAAAGAATTTCCAAGGCATAAGGGCTCTTTCACACTTGCGTTGTTCTGTTCCGGCATAGAGTTCCGTCGTCTGGGCTCTATGCCGGAAGAATCCTGATCAGGATTATCCCCATGCATTCTGAATGGAGAGAAATCCGTTCAGGATGCATCAGAATGTCTTCAGTTCCGGAACGTTTTTTGGCCGGAGAAAATACCGCAGCATGCTGCGCTTTTTGCTCCGGTCAAAAATCCTAAACACTTGCCGTAAGGCCGGATCCGGAATTAATGCCCATTGAAAGGCATTAATCCACATTACTGGATCCGACGTTTAGCTTTTTCTGAATGGTTACCATGGCTGCCAGGACGCTAAAGTCCTGTTTGCCATGGTAAAGTGTAGTGGGGAGTGGGGGAGCAGTATACTTACCGTCCGTGCGGCTCCCGGGGCGCTTCAGAGTGACGTCAGGGCGCCCCACGCGCATGGATGACGTGATCGCATGGATCGCGTCATCCATGCGCATGGGGCGCTCTGACGTCATTCTGGAGTGCCCCGGGAGCCGCACGGATGGTAAGTATACTGCTCCCCCACTCCCCACTACTACTATGGCAACCAGGACTTTAATAGCGTCCTGGCTGCCATAGTAACACTGAACGCATTTTGAAGACGGATCAGTCTTCAAATGCTTTCAGTTCACTTGCGGTGTTACGGATCCGGCGGGCACTTCCGGCAAATGGAGTACACAACGGATCCGGACAACGCAAGTGTGAAAGAGCCCTTAGATATACCATGGAAAACAGTGAAGTCATCATCAAGTGGAGAAAATATGGCACAACAGTGACATTACCAAGAACTGGACGTCCCTCCAAAATTGATGAAAAGACGAGAAGAAAACTGGTCTGGGAGACTACCAAGAGGCCTACAGCAACATTAAAGCAGCTGCAGGAATATCTGGCAAGTACTGGCTGTGTGGTACATGTGACAACAATCTCCTGTATTCTTCATATGTCTGGGCTATGAGGTAGAGTGGCAAAACGAAAGCCTTTTCTTATGAAGAAAAACATTCAAGCCAGGCTACATTTTGCAAAAACACATCTGAAGTCTCCCAAAAGCATGTGGGAAAGGGTGTTATGGTCTGATGAAAGGAAGGTTCAACTTTTTGGCCATAATTCCAAAAGATATGTTTGGCGCAAAAACAACACTGCACATCACCAAAAGAACACCATACCCACAGTGAAGCATGGTGGTTGCAGCATCATGCTTTAAGGGTGTTTTTCGTCAGCTGGAACTGGGGCCTTAGTTAAGCTAGAGGGAATTATGAACAGTTCCAAATACCAGTCAATATTGGCGCAAAACCTTCAGGCTTCTGCTAGAAAGCTGAACATGAAGAGGAACTTCATCTTTCAGCATGACAACGACCCAAAGCATACATCCAACTCAACAAAGAAATGGCTTCACCAGAAGAAGATTAAAGGTTTATAATGGCCTAGCCAGAGCCCAGACCCTGATCAGATTGAAAATATTTGGGGTGATCTGAAGAGGGCTGTGCACAGGAGATGCCCTCGCAATCTGACAGTTTTGGATGTTTTTGCAAAGAAGAATGGGCAGATCATGCCAAGTCAAATGTGCCATGCTGATAGACTCATACCCAAAAAGACTGAGTGCTGTAATAAAATCAAAAGGTGCTTCAACAAAAGTATTAGTTTAAGGGTGTGCACACTTATGCAACCATATTATTTATTTTTTTTATTTTTTCTTCCCTCTACTAAAAGATTTCAGTTTGTTTTTCATTGAGTTGTACAGTTTATAGGTCACATTAAAGGTGGAAAAAGTTCTGAAATGATTTATCTTTGTCTCATTTTTTTACATCACAGAAACCTGACATTTTAACAGGGGTGTGTAGACTTTTTATATCACTGTATATATATATATTTGTACACACACACACACACACGCACACACTACTCACAAAGGTTGGGGATAATTTCTTGTGGGTGAAATTTCAGGGTAAACCTAAATTGAACTCTAAACTTTTACAGGTGAACCTCTTAAACTTTTGAATGCACATGTCCAAAACTGTTCAATGTTTCAGTACTTTTTGCACAACTTGCTGTCCTCAAACAAGGAGCTTAACGGCAAAATTCACAACAGGTATTTGACCCATGAATCGCCCAATAAATTTGTGATTCAATTAGTATTTGAACATCTATGAACATCATGCTGTTCACATTTTGATAACATGAGATCAAGAAGACACCTAACCAATTGATTAACAGTTCCCTCGCCAATTGCAAGATTCAAGCAGGATGTTCTCAGAAGGAAAGTGGGCCACTGAGCTTAGAGTGTCACAGAGTGGCATCAGCAGGTTGTAACAGAGATATACAGAGAGACTGGAAGAGTCACAGAAAGGCATAGAAGTGGACGTCCTTTGGCCACATCCCATACTGATGACCCGCTTTATTGGAACAATGCCCTGCAGAACCGGATAATGAATGTCACACAACTCCAGGCACATTTAAGGGCGGTAAGAGGCACCTGTCACATCAGACCATTCAAAACCTTTTACATCAGTGTGGCCTGCGTGCAAACAACCTGACTACAGGCGTCATCGTCTTGCATGGGCCAGGGAGCATCTTCACTGGACGAGGGATCAGTGGACCTCAGTGCTGCTCACTGATGAAAGTCAATTCACGGTGAGAAGAAATGATGGCCGCCAACGATGTTGGAGATGTCAAGGAGAGCGCTATGCATCAGCCACAGTAGTCACCAGACGAGCCTTTGGTATTGGTGGTGTTACAGTGTGGGCATCATCTTAGTCTCATGATGTCAAAATGTGAACAGCATGTGTAACACCCAGAGTGGTGTTACCACTTCTGCACCCTGCTACTGTGTTTATTGGTCCTAGCATAAAGTCATCTGTGCATTATGTTCCAGGTCCTCCACACTGTGCATTTCTAATGTTATTGTTCATGTAATGTGCTGCAGGTAGCAGCAAACATGACAGAGCTGTACTTACCGTAGATAGAATGGAATCTTCCCTTCCATTCTACCCCCCAACCCCGCCTCTTTGGAGAGAGGTGGGCGAGTCCTACCTCCAGCAGGAAGGGCTGGGCAGGAGTTGTAGTCAGTCTTGTTTACCCCCAACTAGGGAAGGGTGTGCAGAAGCATGTCTCTGATGGGCCATGGAGGCCCAAAGCTTGAAGCCTCAGGACCCAGGAGGAAAGTTCCCTGGCATAACCATAAGACAGACTACAGAAAGAAAGTGCAGCAACCAAGAAAAAAGCAAAGACACTATTTAGGCTTGTACAGTAGAGTGAGAGAAAGAGAGCAGAGTTGAGTTTGCCTGCCAGTTTCATGCTAAAACCTGCTGAAACCAAGATAAAGCCTAAAATCTGCTTTGGAAAAAACGTTTAGTCAAGTAAAGCTACTATTGAACTTCATCTCAAGGTCTGGATTCAAGTTATTCTTTGATCCCTCAATTATTCCCCGCCCGTTGCAACATGATGAGGAGGGCTGTTTAAATACCAAATTCTATTAAAACCAGGATTGGGCGATTCATGGATCAACACCTGTTGAGAATTTTGCAGTTAAGCTCCTTGTTAGAGAAAGTTTTGTAAAAAGTACCAAAGCATTGAATAGTTGGACATGTGCATTCAAAAGTTTAAAGGTTAGAGTGCATTTTAGGTTTATCCTGAAATTTCACCATCAAAGCCAAATATCCCTAACTTTTTGTGATTAGTGTACAGTTTACAGTATATACATGTGCCAATGAAAATACAAACACATTGCATTTGTATGCATAGTGTACTGTAGAAGCACCAAGAATTCTTAGAAATTTATTTCACCTACTGACACCTATTTTTACATACTGCTGCTTGCTAGGATAGGAATTGTGTTTGACTAAGCAATATGCTGAATAAATAATGGTAAAGTGAAGACCTTTCAACAACTAACATTATTTAATATACATAGCTAGGGGTTTATGTGTCTAAATAAGTGTTATTTTTTGGCTTTCAATTTGTTATTGTACATGCGAGCGGAGGTTCTAATGGAAGTTTAAGACAACTTTCTCAAAATATGCTCCGAATTTTCTGAAAAATCACTTTTGCTGCCTCATAAGCCTGTCACAGTTTCCAGCTTTGTTGAAGGCACACAACAAACAGAAATCCCAGATGAACCTAAATGTTCATTCAGTAAACGCCTCATGCACACGACCGTTCTGTTTTTTGCGGTCCGCAAATCGCGTATACCGCAAAAACGGAAGCCGCCCGTGTGCCTTCCGCAATTTTCGGAATGGAACAGGCGCGCATTGTAAAAATGCCTATTCTTGTCCGCAAAAACGGAAAAGAATAGGACATGTTATATTTTTTTTTGCGGGGCTAATGGAACGGAGCAACGGATGCGGACAGCACATGGAGTGAGCAAAAACTGTGGCTCGGATGCGGACCAAAACAACGGTCCGTGTGCATGAGGCCTAAGTAACAGGATAGCAGTGGTTATGGGCCCAAGAAGCCAACTGGTCCCCACATCCTATCAGATGAGTAGTTAGCGATAACTAAAGGATGGAAGAGGACCATGAAAAGAACAGTAGGAGAAATAAGACATAAGCTTTTATTGTTGGACCTCACCCCAAAGGATGCTTGTGAGTGTAAGACCACAATGCTGTGTATATATTATAATATTGTGACTCCTTAGGCTCACCAGAGTAAATGATCCTGAGGGTTCAACCTCTATCAATGCAGAACATATGCACACTCACCTTTATTTGGATAGTAACATTAAGGCCCCTTTCACACGAGCGAGTATTCCGCGCGGGTGCAATGCGTGGTGCGAACGCATTGCGCCCAGACGAAATCCGGACCCATTAATTTCAATGGGGCTGTGTACATGTGCGTTGGTTTTCACTCATCACTTGTGCGTTGCATGAAAATCGAAACATGTGCGATTTTCACACAATGCTGGCCCTATAGAAGTGAATGGTGCTGTGTGAAAATCGTATCGCATCCGCAAACAAGTGCGGATGTGATGCGTTTTTCACGGATGGCTGCTAAGAGATGTTGTTTGTAAACCTTCAGTTTTTTATCATGCGCGTTGCATCAAAACGCATTGCACCCGCGCGATAAAAACGGAACAACTGAATGCGATCGCAGGCAAAACTGAATGACTTTCACTGAACGCATTCGCAACGCATCCGGACCTAATCTGGACACGCTCGTCTGCAAAGGGCCAAAGGCTACATTCACACGACCCTAAGTGTTTTGCAGTCAGCAAATTGCGGATCCGCAAAACACGGATACCCGCCGAGTGTGTTCTGCATTTAGCAGACTGCACATGGCCGACGCTATATAGAAAATGCCTATTCTTGTCCACGATAGCGGACAAGAATAGGACATGCTCTATATTTTTGTGGAATGAATGGGTTCGCACCCGTTCCGCAAAATAGGATGCTGACCCATTCATACAGTCGTTTGAATGTACCCTTATTGTTATTGCACATGCAAAATATAATCAGAAAGACCAAAGTGATTCTATCAAAGTCACTAGAGATGAGCAAAATTTGATTCGGCTGCTTCGCCGAATTTCACAAAGAAATTCGATTTGTGACAAATTACTTTATCATGAAGCGTATTCCTTTGTATGCCGCCCCCGTCATTTTGAACCCCTCAGATGCCGCGTTCATTACTAATCGCTGCATCTGAGGCTTCACTTTAGGTCTTTCAGGGGTTAATCAGGGTAAAAAAAATACTCACCTTATCCATTTCCTCTCGTACAGTCTGTTGCGTCCATCTTGATCGAAGACAGCGCAAAATTTCATGAGGCGACGTGATGACGTCATCCCGCTGGCGGGCATGATAACATCAGCAGAGATAATGCCACCGTGCCTGGACATCGTGCCAGCGTGGTGACATCATACGTCACCCCATGCAATACTTTGCGCGGTTTTTGCAATCAAGATGGCCGGGACGGCCTCTATGTGCAAATAGATGAGGTGAGTATGTATTTTTTTACCAACATTTCAGGAAAAATAGATTTATTGCCAAGTAGTGCAAGGAAATACGGCTTTGCGGTGAATCAAATTTTTCCTGAAATTCGGATCGAAGTCAGTTTGGCTTCAATTCGCTCAACACTGCTGAAGAGTGCATGGAAAAAAAGACAAAACCTGAAGAGGCAGAGGTAAGACTGGGTTATAAACAAATCCAGTGAAAAACGCTTTTATCCATGGGAAGCATTACCACATTGGGCCAGATTTATCATTAGCTCAAGTCAGAATAATGGAGTGAAAAAGTCGCATATTTTTGCGCAATCGCTAAAACTGTGCATAAATTTGCTACTTTTTTTCAGCTCTGCTCTATGCTCGCCAGTTTTCTGAAAGTGGGCGTGTTTTTTTTATGTAAATGAATCTCTAGTCAGATTTACTATTGCGACTATTAAAAAGTCACAAAAAGTCGCAAAAAAATTAGCAATTTCTTTCTAGTGAGGACCATGCTTATCTTATGCAATTTTTTTATTGGGACATGCGACAAGCCGCTTACTGGCGGATAACCCTCTACTGTCAAACCACATTTATTACAGTCTTAAAGGGCTGATCATAAATCTGGATTATTTTTATTTTGCAGACTTTTATTTATTTTATCAGGAACACATTGCATTTACTGCCCCCCAATGTGGCACATGCAGCGTGCTGCGCCAATTATTTGCCTGCCCATTTTTCAAAGCCCCCTTTCATATTTAAAAAATGTAGCAGGCGTAGCGTTGCTGCGCCGATTCTTTTGCCTTGCCATTTCTAAAAGCCCTATAGGAATAGAAAAACACGGCGCTCATTGTGCCCTGCGCAAATTATTTAGCCCCCGCCCATTATTAAAAGCCCCTCCTACATATATTAGGCCCACTCCCAACAAACATTGTACAGCTGAAATTCTATTGTTGAGGCCTGTCTCAACACATCATACGGAGAGGGGAGGCCTGTCCTGGCTGCACTGCCTGCTTCACATTATACAATAGACAGCAGGCTACAGCCAGGAAGCTCCTCCACTCTCCTCCCTCCCCAGATTCTGCTCAGGGCTTGTGGTTCCCCCCACCATCTGCCACCCGCCCGTGGCCTGCTGCCCCCTTTGGCCGTCCTCACTGAAGCTCTGAATCCTCCTTCTGCAAATGGCAGGGGGAGGAGCCGGAGCATCTCCTCTCCTACATAGCGCCCCATACCTCTTACATCCAGTGATGTCACCTTTGTTGTAGATATTCTCTTTCCTCATCTTCTCCATTCAGACCAGACCATGATGATTTTTCATCCATCTCCCGTCTCTGCAGAGATTGACAAACAGATATTAGTTTCCCACATTTCCATCATCTTCACATCTTCTGAACACCCTTTCCTGCCACCCCCAATACTATACTGCAGAAACAGTCCCCCTGGAAATACTACTACCACACAGATAGTGCCCCCTTCAACAATTATTGGCATACAGTGCTCAAAAAAAGCAGTTCAGGCAACCAGGTGGCAGCACTGAACTGGGATATAGCGATTCTGTACAGAATAATGGAGAAAATTCCATTATTCTGTACAAGTTGCAATCTCATGATTGGGTTATTGGTTATTCCACAGGGCCTCCCACTACCACCCTTAAGGATAACCTGGTCCCTAGCCTGATCCCAGCCCTTCCCAAAAGATTTGTAGCCATGGTCCGGATTAAATCGGCCACAGCAGCCGTTTTATTAATAAATATAAATATATATATATAACTGTTACATACACCCTGACGAGGGAGGTCATAGAAGCCCCAACTGATGGACGCCTCTCTGAACCAACCAAATGCCTGAACTATAAGAGTCCAGCCCCCACCATGGAGGCCCACCAATTTTCCATACCATCCAATACCACCAGCTTCTATGACCTTTCACCACCAACAACGCGCAGCTTGACCCTAACACCTCAAGCCTGCGCGTTCCTCCAAACACCCAACGCCCTCTTAATACCTCCCTGCAGGCTTAAGGACCACAAATCAATACCAAACACATTCAAATGAAGGCCATCTGCCCTCCAAAAACCCCCGGTACCTGCTTCCAAATCGGTATGCCGAACCACCACTGCCCCATTCCTGGCCAGAAATTTTCCAACTGCCCTATTCACTTTAATCAACGCCTTATTCAAATGCTCCACTGACTGTGCTTCCCGCCACGACCTCCGATGTACTATATCCAACCACACTGTTATTAAGCCCAGGAACAAGGACCACAACCTCAAAAGGTCGAATTTTATGTCCCTAATCAAATACCTACAGGATCTAACTCCCAGATCATTGCCCCCCGACATGTAACACCAAGATGTCAGGGGAACAATCCAGTCGAGCATAACGGTTGTGCCTCCCCCATAACATTGCCCCACAACATACCTGTCACGGTGGACAGGATATAAAATACACAGATTACCAAACAAACAAGTTTCTAGGCGAGAAGCTGAGGATATGGTCACCTCCTAGCCAATCCCTAACAGCTCTCCCTATTCTGCTAAGCCCACATTCAGACCCTGAAGGTTGGAATAATGTGTCCTCGTGCCTGGGCTGAAAATACCCTAGAATCCCTGAGATGGTGAAAGGGAAAAGGGGCAGCCTGCTCCCTCAGAACCAGGAGGGGACAGACAATCACTCAATCAGCCTAGACAGCAAACCAAAGAAATCAGAAACCAACTTATCTTATCTGAGCAGGAACAGACACCTTCCTTCCTTGCTTCCACAGCCTGACTGAATCTATAACCCGCACGGCACACAGGCAGTGCGAGTAATTTAAACCAACGACCCCACCCAGTGCACCTGAAGGGAGGCGGATCTAGCACGACTCCAAAACAAAACAAATGACTAAACACGTGCTGCCAATCTGGCAGACCTCCGCACAGAGTCTGAGCAGGGCATGACAATACCTCTATGCCCGATCCATCTTATGATCGCCGCATCCCTCCTGAACCCCAACTGACGCCCATTCGGGCCTTACTTCTGCCCGAAGAGCCCACCAAAAAACGAAAGAGTGCCCAAGAATCCATACTAAAGCAGCCGCACCACCTGAAACACAAAGGAAAAAGGGGACAAAACACAGCATTAACAAACAACCACCACCTTACAAACCTCCCAAACGCACATATAACTTAAAACGATCAGATTCCCACCTCCCAATCTTCTTGATCACCTCATCACCCAAACCCAATCGTGCCGCCTCCGTCGCCGCCCCTATCCGGAATAAATGACCCGTAAATCCTTAGAGTCCATTCCCAACTCTGCCAAACATTTTTTTTAAATTTCCACAAACTGGAACCGGGACAAAAACGACCCGTCCTTATGCCGTAATAGAAGCCCCACACCAACCAAGTTAACCCCCGACCTATAATCCCTCAAGCAACTGACCGGGCATAACAAGCAACCCGGCACCGCAAACAACGACACACTACAACCCTTACCTTCCTTGTCAGTCTTAGATACCCAAAGTCGTACCACCACCCTGTCCCCATGCAAATCCACATCCTCCCCTGACAAACCTGCAAATCCACATCCTCCCCTGACAAACCCCCCTGACTGCGCACACTCCTGCTCACCAATTCACACAAACGAAACACTCCAAAAAAGGCCAATGAAAACGGCAACCTAAATAAAATGCCTCACTTGCTGACCTACACACCGAACCTACACAAACCCCCACCCCGCAACAACAAATCAAAAGAGAGACCGGCCTCCTACTGTCCGCCGATCGCCCACCTCGTCTGTAACCCTTTAACACCTGCCACACTAAGAACGTCTTTGCAACATCCGGAAGGCCCCGTAATTTAAAACCAAAAACCAAACCGGCCAAACACCGATTCACCCGCGCCACCGACCAACCCTCAGCAATATGCCCTAAAAACAATAACAATGGAGTTTCCCCCCATCAACTCCCACCCCCAAACCATCACAGCATTGCTCCCAACTACGCCAAGCCTTACCGTAATCCAACCATGTACCCGCACTCAACGACTCTCTAAACAAACCCGCCATGGTACCTCCAAAAGATCCCAGAGCTACTCCGGACACTCCAACCCTTCCTTCTCCGCATCTGGTGCCAGATGACGAAACCGCTTCAACTGTAGACGAGAAAGAGAATCAGCCACACCATTAGCAACACCCGGCACGTGAACCGCCAAAACCCAAGTATTCAAAGGCATACAAAGTAGAACCAAATGCTGCAACAACCGGACAACGGGAGGGGAAGATGCCGTCAGACTATTGATCGCCTGCACCACACCCAAGTTGTTACAATGACAACGAACCTTCTGATTTATGAACTTGTCACCCCAGAGCACAACAGCCAGCACTATGGGAAACAATTCTAGCAACGCAACATTCTTCACCCAGCCCTTCAAAACCCATGACTCAGGCCACTTTCCCACACACCACTGGCCTTCACAATAGACACCAAAACCCAACCCGCCCGCTGCATCCGAAAACAACTCAAAACTTTCAACCGTGTCCCCCATGACTAACGCCCTACCATTAAACTGTTACAAAAACCCGTCCCAGACCTCTAAATCCCCCTTCAGCTCCTTACCCAGCCGAATAAAATGATGCCCTGAAACAACAACCCCTGTGGCCGCCGCCAGCCTCCTACAAAAAATACGGCCCATCGGAATAATCCGACAAGCGAAATTCAACTTCCCCAACAGAGATTGCAAGTCCCTCAACCGAACTTTTGGCACACCCATCGCATTCCGTACTGCGGCCCTCAGGTCCCCCAACTTGTCCTCCGGCAACCTACACTCCATTCGCATGGTGTCTATAACTATACCCAAAAAACATAATTCCGTAGTAGGCCCGTCTTCTCCGCTGCTAACGGCACCCCAAACGATTCAAACACCGACTGCAAAGAAGCCAACAACAACCCGCATACCCTCGAATCCGCAGGACCTAAGCACAGGAAATCGTCCAGATAATGAATTAGTGAAGCACACCCCGACACGTCCTTCACCACCCATTCCAAAAAGGAGCAAAATTTTTCAAAATACGCACAAGACACAGAACACCCCATCGGTAAACACTGATCCACAAAATAACCCTCATTCCAAAAACAACCCAACAAATGCAAACTGCCCGGGTGAAAAGGCAACAGATGAAACGCCACCTCAATGTCCGTTTTTTGCCAACAAGGTACCCGGCCCCAACTTCCACACCCATCCCACTGCTGTGTCAAAGGACGTATATACCACTGACCACAGCTCCAGATCAATCCCATCATTCACTGACGCCCCCTTAGGAAACGACAAATGGTGGATCAGCCGAAAAGCGTTCGGCTCCTTTTTTGGAACCACCCCCAATGGAGAAACCCGTAAGTTAACCATAGGCAACTCTTCAAAAGGCCTGTCCATTCTCCCCAAAGAAACTACCTTAGCTAATTTTTGCATCACTACCTCCGGGTGTTCCACCGCCGAACGCAGATTTTTCAGCTTCCTGTCTACCGGTTCCAAAGGGGAAGACGGGATATCAAAACCCTCCGCGAAACCCCTCTGCAAAAATTCTGCCACTACCCGATCTGGGTATCTACTTAAATACCGCCCCATCACGTCCACTTGTACCGGTGTCTGACCCTTTTCCAACCGCCTTCCCACCCCTCAGCCTCGGGCCTCGGAAACAACGACTGGCCCCGTGACTACCCCCGCAATTGGAGCATTCGTGCTTGAACTTGCATTTTTGTCCAAACTTGCAACTCCCTTCATTGAACAAGAAACACAGGCCCCTAGCCGATGCTGCCACAAATCCGGACTGACCTGTCCCCCCCTGCTCCCCCTGAAAAAGCTGCCCCTGCCGCACCGGCGCCATCACCCTCATCCAAAGCCCAATGTCTTTATGGTCCCACCGCATGTTAGGGCGACCGCTTTCCTCTGACGAAACTGTTCGTCATACCGCAACCACCCGGAACCCCCGTACACCCTATAAGCTTCTCCTATGGCATCCAGTAGCAAAAAAGCGGAGAACAACTGTCCGGTGCCCTTTCACCAATCACCAATCAGCCAATACCGTCTCTTCTCCTCCTGCTTCTTTTTTCCCACATCCTTCCTACCAATATCCAGATTAAATCGCTCCAACGTATTCCCCCCTCCATATCCTGTCCCTCATTTCCTGCTTCAAGTGCGCCCCCAAGCGGCTCTCAAAGCACACGTACACCTCCCCCCTGGCTGCATCATCCACCCTGGGCCTATCATCCTCACCCCCCAACTGCGTTTGCACCCGATACCCCACCACCAACCGTGCCGCCGTTACTGCAGCACTGTTAGGCCTCTTTCACACGAGCGTGTCCGGATAAGGTCCGGATGCTTTGCGGTAAACCTGCCCGAGTAGGTACGGAATTGCAGTCAGTTTTGACTGCGATTGCCTTCCGTTGTTCAGTTTTTATCGTGCGGGTGCAATGTGTTTTGCAAGCACGTGATAAAAAACTGAATGTGGTACCCAGACCTGAACTTCTTCACAGAAGTTCAGGGTTGGGTTCAAGGTTGTGTAGATTGTATTATTTCCCCTTGTAACATGGTAATAAGGGAAAATAATAGCATTCTGAATACATCGCCATGGTAAAAGATCATGTGATGGACCATGTGATGAGCGCAGTGACGTCATCAAAGGTCCTATTCCTCAAAGAAGAAGACAGAAGAGATGCCGGCTGCGCGAACAAGTGGATTAAGGTGAGTTAAATTATTTTAATTTTTTTTTAACCCCTCCAGCCCTATTGTACTATGCATTCTGTATTAAGAATGCTATTATTTTCCCTTATAACCATGTTATAAGGAAAAATAATAAAGATCGGGTCCCCATCCCGATCGTCTCCTAGCAACCGTGCGTGAATATTGCACCGCATCCGCACTTGTTTGCGGATGCTTGCGATTTTCACGCAGCCCCATTCACTTCTATGGGGCCTGCGTTGATTGAAAAACGCACAATATAGAACATGCTGCGATTTTCACGTAACGCAAAGGTGATGCGTGAAAATCACTGCTTATGTGCACAGGCCCATAGAAATTAATGGGTCCGGATTCAGTGCGGGTGCAATGCGTTCACCTCACGCATTGCACCCGCGCAGAAATCTCGCCCGTGTGAAAGAGGCCTTACCATTCGCCTCAGTTGGAGCAGCACTGCCATAACCAGCTCTGTCCACTACGCAATAGATGGAAGGTAAGTTTCATCGCCAGGTCTACTCCTGAGGATAGGCCATCAATATAAAAGTCCTGGACAACCCCTTTAGCAGATGAACTTTTAATGTTTACTAAAAACATTTTCATTTAAAGAGGATATGATACCAGATTTCACAATATAATTGCATACATTGTCAAAAAGCTCTCAGACCTGATGAGGCTGATGCAGTGGCGTGCCTAAGGTGTTTGGCATCCGGGGTGGGTCTACTCTCTGGCACCCCCCAATACTTTAAAAAGTAGTATTGCCCTCATTGTACAACTCCTGAGTAGTTTTGTCCAGATACTCTATGTGTCCCTTCACACTAGTTATGCCCATATTGTGCACC
The DNA here is from genome assembly GCF_905171765.1 of Bufo bufo. Classification (NCBI taxonomy): domain Eukaryota; kingdom Metazoa; phylum Chordata; class Amphibia; order Anura; family Bufonidae; genus Bufo; species Bufo bufo. The sequence goes on from NC_053392.1 coordinate 557,089,985, forward strand.
CTCACCGTAGATATGCCCACACTGTGCCCCCTCACAGTATTTATGCCCTCACTGTACAACTTTCACAGTAGCCATTGTGCCCCCTTCATAGTAGTAATGCACTCTGTGCCCCTTTGTAATAGTAATGCACTCTGTGCCCTCTCCATAGTAGGAATGCCCATTGTGCCCCTTCACAGTAGTAAAACCCCCTGTTCCACATCTGTGTTAAAAAAACAAAATAAAAACAGAGAAACTACTCACCTTGTCCCGTTCCTGAAGCTCACAATACTCTCCGTCCTGCAGACACATTGCTCTGAAGCACTGTGTGGGAGGAGCTTAGGCAGATTCCCGGACTGCAGGCTCCTCCCTCACAGGCTAACAGTGCGATCTGTACCTGCAGGCTGAATGGTGGAACAGGGAGAAGTTTCTCTGCTTCATCATTCAGTGCAGGAGAGACGCAGCACTATCTGTATTGATGTAAGTGCTCATTGCTTCTGGGCTCTGACACCCCCCTGATAGCGGGCATCCGGGGCGGACCGCCCCCACCTTTTCCCCTTTAGCATGCCACTGGGCAGGTGTAATTACTTTGAAAATCCACTACAGAGTTGCTGTGTGATCCTTTTTGAAAGTTTTACAGCTAGAAATGAACTCATAAAATACTTAGTTCAGCATCAGAGGGGAAACATTTCAAAAAAGATTATAAATCCATTCTGCCATGGATTTTCAAAGTAAGTACAGCAGCTTCATTGGGTCTAAAAGATCTGTTGAATAATATATACAGTTTGTATCGTGAAGTCTGGTGACAGATCCTCTTTATTAGAATGGATCCTCTGATTCTCATCACTTAGCTAGAGCAGAGATTGGTTCTAAGGAGGTTCCAAAGAAAGGCCTGTTCTATCCTGCATTACACAGACAGCCTATTAAACTGAATGAGCACTGTGTAGTGCTTGCTTTCTCCTGTGATGGCGCTGCAGGGAAATTATACACTTACTGCCAGGTTTACCCACAGAAAACAACTGAGCATGGCAGGGAGTCACAGCAGGGGATACCTCATTATCTGTTTATTGCCAATGGACCCTTATAACAAGTAGGGATTGTTAAAAGCATCAAGGTGACCATTATAATTAAAATCTTTATCTTTCTCCATAGATCTGTCAACCTGAGCTATAGCTACATTTAAATGTAGTATGTTCACCTGGCCTAATAAATAAATCATAAATTAACTTGTACTGTAAAAAACCATTTCCCAAACTTGGGTTTTGTTCCAAGTGGTACCTGTACCAGTACAAATTAATTTATGAAGTTATTGCGTGAAGTCTCGCAATAAATTCTAATACTGTATGGAGCTCCTGCTCCTTACAGTATTAGAACAAAGTTTTATGCGAATCGAGTTTGGATGTTTCATCCGAAGTCGATTCGCTCATCCCTAAAGGTATTCAATAGAAGAGTCTCTGTTTCACAAACTTGAACTACTTTGGGTGAATGATTTTCTGTCCGTGGTTCTTTTATTAGAAACTCTAATGCGTTATCCTGCTGTCTCATAGCATGTTTAGCATGCAGATAAACCATATAAAAAAAAAATAAAGGTTAGAAAAGCAATTGCAAAGGCATTTTTATTTTAACTCCTTAAGGACACAGCCATATTTCACCTTCAGGACCGGGCTCATTTTCACCTTAAGGACCAGGCCATTTTTTGCAAATCTGACCAGTGTCACTTTATGTGGTGATAACTTTAAAACGCTTTGACTTATTCAACCATTCTGAGATTGTTTTTCGTCACATATTGTACTACTTGACACTGGTAAAATGGAGTAAAAAAAAAAAATCAGTTTTATTTATAAAAAAATACAAAATTTACCAAAAATATGCAAATTTTCAAGTTTCAATTTCTCTACTTCTATAATACATAGTAATACCTACAAAAATAGTTATTACTTTACATTCCCCATGTGTCTACTTCATGTTTGGATCATTTTGGGAATGACATTTTATTTTTTGGGGACGTTACAAGGCTTAGAAGTTTAGAAGAAAATCTTGACATTTTTCAGAAATTTTTGAAAACCCACTTTTTAAGGACCAGTTCAGGTCTGAAGTCACTTTGTGAGGCTTACATAATAGAAACCACCCAAAAATTACCCCATTCTAGAAACTACACCCCTCAAGGTATTCAAAACAGATTACAAGCTTTATTAACTGTTTAGGCGTTCCATAAGATTAAATGGAAAATGCTGTATGACCAAACGGCAGTGCGCACAAGGAAAGGAACGCCATATGGTTTCTGGAAGGCAGATTTTGATGGCCCTTTTTTTTGACACCATGTTCCATTTGAAGAACCCCTGATGCACCCCTAGAGTAGAAATTCCATAAAAGTGACCACATCTAAGAAACTACACCCCTCAAGGTATTCAAAATTGATTTTTACAAGCTTTATTAACCCTTTAGGCGTTACATACGATTTAATGGAAAATGGAGATGCCAAACAAAACTCAACATTTATTACTCTGATTCTGCGGTTTACAGAAACACCCCATATGTGGTTGTAAATTGCTGTACTGGCACACAGCAGGGTGCAGAAGGAAAGGAACGCCATTTGGTTTTTGGAAGGCAGATTTTGCTGGATTGGTTTTTAGACACCATGTCTCATTTGAAGCCCCCTGATGCACCCCTAGAGTAGAAACTCCAAAAAGTGACCCCATTTTTGAAACTACGGGATAAGGTGGCAGTTTTCTTGGTACTATTTTATGGTACATATGATTTTTGGTTGCTGTATATTACACTTTTTGTGAGGCAAGGTAACAAAAAATAGAAATTCTGAAATGTAATCTCCATTTGCCATTAACTCTTGTGGAACACTAAAATGGTTAACAAAGTTTGTAAAATCAGTTTTGAATACCTTGAGGGGTGTAGTTTCTTAAATGGGGTCACTTTTTGGAGTTTCTACTCTAGGGGTGCATCAGGGGGGCTTCAAATGGGACATGGTGTCAAAAAACCAGTCCAGCAAAAACTGCCTTCCAAAAACCATATGGCGTTCCTTTCCTTCTGCGCCCTGCCATGTGGCCATACAGCAGTTTACTACCACATATGGGGCATTTCTGTAAACTACAGAATCAGGACCATAAATATTGGGTTTTGTTTGGCTGTTAACCCTTGCTTTGTTACGGGAAAAAAAGTATTAAAATGGAAAATTTGCCAAAAAATAGCTGTTTTGGCACCATTTTTATTTTTTATTATTTACAACGTTCATCTGACAGGTTATATCATGTGCTATTTTTATAGAGCAGGTTCATACTGATGCGGAGATACCTAATATGTATACTTTTTTTTTATTTTATTTAGGTTTTACACAATAATATCATTTTTGAAACAAAAAAAAATCATGTTTTAGTGTCTCCATAGTCGGAGAGGCATAGTTTTTTCAGTTTTTAGGCGAATGTCTCAGGTTGGGTAGCATTTTTGCGGGATGAGATGACAGTTAGATTGGCACTATTTTGGGGTGCATATAACTTTTTGATCGCTTGCTATTACACTTTTTGTGATGTAAGTTAACAAAAATATAGGTTTTTTGACACCGTTTTTATTTAAAAAAATTTACAATGTTCACCTGAGGGGTTGGTTCATCTAGTATTTTTATAGATCAGGTTCTTACGGAAGTGGCAATACCTAATATGTATACCTTTTTTTATTTAGGTTTTACACAATAATATCATTTTGAAAAAAAACAAACATGTTTTAGTGTCTCCATAGTCTGAGAGCCACAGTTTTTTTTTTTTTTGGGCGATTCTATTATGTAGGGTATCATTTTTTGCGGGATGAGGTGATGATCAGATTGGCACCATTGTGGGGGGTATAGGCCTTTTTGATCGCTTGGTGTTGCACTTTTAGTGACATAAGGTGACAAAACAAATGTTTTTTTAGCACAGTTTTTATTTTATTTTTTTGACAGTGTTCACCTGAGGGGTTATGTCATATGGTATTTTTATAGAGATGGTCGTTACGGATGTGGCGATACCTAATATGTATGCTTTCTTTAATTTTTTTAAGTTTTACACAATAATATCATTTTTGAAACAAAAAAACATGTTTTAGTGTCTTCATAGTCTGAGAATCATAGTTTTTTCAGTTTTTGGGCGATTGTCTTAGGTAGAGTATCATTTTTGTGGGATGAAATTTCGGTTAGATTGGCACTATTTTGGGGGGCATACAACTTTTTGATCGCTTGCTATTACACTTTTTGTGATGTAAGGTGACAAAACGGTGTTCACCTCAGGGTTTAGGTAATGTGGTATTTTTATAGAGCAGTTTCTTACGGATGCGGCGATACCTAATATGTCTACTTTTTTTTAAGTAGTCATGTTTAACATAAAAAAGCATTTAAAAAAAAAAAAAAAACATGTTTTAGTCTGAGAGCCATAGTTTTTTTTATTTTTTGGGCCATTGTCTCATGTAGAAGCTCATTTTTTGCGGATGAGGTAACGGGTTGATTGGTACTATTTTAGCGTACATAGGACTTCTTTGATCACTATTATTACCTTTTTTGGGAAGTAAGGTGGGCAAAATTTCAATTTAATCATAGTTTTTATTTTTTTATTTTTTATGGCGTTCACCGTGCGGGAAAAGTAACATTACCGTTTTATAAATCAGTTCGTTATGGACGCGATGATATCAAACATGTGTAGGGAATAGAGTTGAGCAGACACCTGGATGTTCGGGTTCGACGGGTTCGGCCGAACTTGAGAAAAAAGTTCAAGTTCGGGACCCGAACTTGACCCCGAACCCCATAAAGTCAATGGGGACCCGAACTTTTGAGCATTAAAATGGCTGTAAAAATGTCATGGAAGGGCTAGAGGGCTGCAAATGGCATCAAAATGTGGTAAAGAGCATGGCAAGTGCTCTGCAAACAAATGTGGATAGGGAAATGACTTTAAATAACATAAAATAGGTAAAAGTAAAAAATAATAATCTTGATCTAGGAGGAAGAGGTCCATATGGAGTAGGAGGTTGAGGATGTGGCAGTGTAGGTGGAAGCGGCGGTGGAGGAGAAGGAGGTAGCCTACACTGCTTTTTGGTTTTAAATTTTATTTTTAAAATTAGGGTACACCCCAAAACATTGGGAAATATAACCTGTGATAACCCCCTCCAGTCATGCTAAACACACGTTCAGACAATACACTGGCTGCAGGGCAGGCCAGCACCTCCAAGTGGTAAAGGGCAAGCTCAGACCATGTGCCCAATTTGGAGACCCAGAAGTTGCAGGGGCTGACCCCTGTCAGTCAGTTCATGTAGGCGTATTGCACACTTACTGCCCCACCATGTCGCACGTCCCCGTGATGTTCACGAACCAATTTGGTATCTGCTCTATCAACTTTCGATGCTCTTTTATGCACCTACCATGGTGATCACGGGTGCTGGGGAATCAGGGTTCCAGGCCAGAGAGGGAGCGTGAGAAAGAGAGACCACATCCAAGAGAGGATTCATTTTTTCAAATTTAAAATTATAGAGTTGAAATATGGGAGAAATTATTAAAGCGTAAAAGTGTGACAACTTTTCAAAGTTTAAGCATTAAATAAAAGGATGTGGCGCGCATTAATTACTGAATAATATACAATTTTTTTTTGTTTAACCTGTCTACTAGGCATAGCAGTGGTACTATACACCCAAAAATTTGTTAATTTCACCCGAAAATGTAACTGACAATTTTTTTTTTTTTAAAGGTCTACTAGGTATAGCAGTGGTACTATACACCCAAAAATTGGTGAATTTCGCCCGAAAATGTAACTGACAATTATATATATTTTTTTTAAAGTCTACTAGGTATAGCAGTGGTATTATACACCCACAAATTGGTGAATTTCACCCGAAAATGCAAATGACAAAGTAGTGAAATGATATAAAATAAAATACGTACAAATAATAAAAAAATTTGATTTATGAGGTGGAGTTCCATATGGAGTAAGAGTTTGAGGAGGCGGTGGACGTAGCGGTTTAGGTGGAAGTGGCGGTGGAGGATGACGAGGTAGCCAACACAGGTTTTTGGTTTTAATTTAATTTTTTAAAATTAGGGTACACTCTAAAAGAGTGTGAAATATCCAAAATACAAGAATGAGCAATTGCGCTGCAGTATAGCAATGGCTGGTTAGTGCCGGTATACATGTCTATTCTGCACAAGGTACGAACAAGTCCTGAGGGATCCATGCCTGGTTCATTTTAATGAACGTGAGCTTGTCCACATTGGCTGTGGACAGGCGGCTGCGCTTGTCTGTGATGATGCCCCCTGCCGTGCTAAACACACGTTAAGATAATGGCCAGCACCTCCAAGGCGTAAATGGCAAGCTCAGGCAATGTGCCCAATTTGGAGACCCAGAAGTTGAAGTTGGACAATTGTGTACCTTGGGTTTGTGGGTGCAGAAACCCACCCTCAGAGCCACTAAGAAATGGCCAGAAACCCTACGAAATGATCCCTCTTCCTCCTCCTCCTCCTGTGCCACATCCTCTTCCAACATCGCTAGGAGTGTTTTTTCAAGGAGGCATAGAAGTGGGATAGTAACGCTGAGAACGGCGTTATCGGCACTGGCCATGTTGGTGCAGTACTCAAAACAGCGCAACAAGGAACAAAAGTCATTGGTTGTGAAGTGGTGCTGTTCTGCCGAGCGACTTACCCGTGAGTGCTGCAGCTGAAACTCCACTATCGCCTGCTGCTGCTCGCACAGTCTGGCCAGCATGTGCAAGGTGGAGTTCCACCTTGTGGGCACGTCGCATATGAGGCGGTGAGCTGGAAGGCCGAAGTTACGCTGCAGCGCTGACAGCAGCTCTGACATATCGGGGTAATTTTTAAGGAATCTCTGCATCACCAAATTCAGCACATGCGCCAGGCAAGGTATGTGCGTCAAACCGGCTAGTCCCAAAGCTGCTACGAGATTTCGCCCATTGTCGCACACTACCAGGCCGGGCTTGAGGCTGACTGGCACAAACCACTCATCGGTCTGTTGTTCAAGGCCCGTCCACAGCTCTTGCGCGGTGTGGGGTTTGTCCCCCAAAGAGATAAGTTTTAAAACTGCCTGCTGTCGTTTACCCCTGGCTGTGCTGAAGTTGTTGGTGAAGGTGTTATGTTGACCGGATGAGGAGCTGGTAGAGGATGAGGAAGCAGAGTAGGAGGAGGAAGCAACAGGAGGCAAACTGAAGCGCCCTGCAATCCTCGGTGGTGGAAGGACATGCGCCAAACTGCTATCCGCCTCAGGCCCAGCCGCCACTGCATTTACCCAGTGTGCTGTTATGGAGATATAACGGCCCTGACCGTGCTTACTGGTCCACGTATCCGTAGTCAGCTGCACCTTGCCACAGATGGCGTTGCGCAGTGCACACCTGATTTTGTCCCCTACTTGATTGTGCAGGGAGGGGATGGCTCGCCTTGAAAAGTAGTGACGGGTAGGCACGACGTACTGTGGGACAGCCACCGCCATAAGGCCTTTAAAACTATCCGTCTCCACCAGACGGAATGACAGCATTTCAAAGGCCAGTAATTTAGAAATGCTGGCATTCAGGGCTAGGGATCGCGGGTGGGTAGGGGGTACTTCCTCTTCCTCTCCAGCGTTTGGGAGAGGAACGCTTCTGTGGGACATTGTGGAGAGACTTGGTGACCCAGGTGTTGGTGTTGCTGGAAGATCCTCTGTTTGCGGGGTGACAGGTGGCACTGTCACTCCAGAGGTGGATGAAGAGGCTGAGACTGCAGCATAAGAGGAAGCAGGAGGAGTCAGAGACCTTTCTTGGTTTTTGAGGTGTCTACTCCACTGCAGCTCGTGCTTTGCACTTAAATGCCTGGTCATGCAGGTTGTGCTCAGTTTGAGAACATTTATGCCTCGCTTTAGGCTCTGATTGCACAGCGTGCAAACCACTCATGTCTTGTCGTCAGCACATTGTCTGAAGAACTGCCACGCCAGGGAACTCCTTGGAGCTGTCTTTGGTGTGCTCGGTCCCTTGCTGCGGTGGGCAGTAGGAGGCGTACTGTCTAGAGGACGGCCGCTCCGCTTTTGCACCCTGCTCCCTCTTCTGCTGTGCTGGTGGCTCTGTGCGAACACTGCCTCTTCCTCCAAACTACATAGGTTACTCACATGAACTTGATTCCATGTGGGGTCGAGGACCTCATTGTCCTCCACATCATCTTCCACCCAGTCTTCACCCCTGCCTTAACAGGGAGGGCCCCCTCCCTCTCCCATTGGGGGCTGAAAAGGCACAGAAGCCCCCGATGGGAGAGGGAGGGAGCTCCCTCCCTGTTAACCTCTTCCATACAGCGGTCCCTACGGACCGCGGCATGGAAGGGGTTAAATGTCTGACATCTGTGCCAGTCAGGCGTTTCAAGCAGAGTGTCAGCAATGTGCTGACACTCTGCAAACCGCTCGGCCATCCTGAAAAAGGGGGCGGGCGGATGATCACGTGCCTGCCCCCCCCAGCACCACCCTGATGATCGCGGCCCTCCCGCCCGCACTGCCGCACCTCCCGCATCCCCCCCCCCCGCTGCGCCCGCCAGCATATAACACAGAAGGCTGCAGGGGGGGGTTAAACATAAAATAACAGCATTTTGAAATTTCTGATCCCCGCGGTCACAGACCGCGGGGATCAGAAACCTCCCGAAAGCGCTGCAAGCCACAGGTCTGAATTGACCTGCGGTTTGCAGCGATCGCTGATACGGGGGGGTCACAGGACCCCCCGGCGCATTGTCCCCAGGTGCACAGGACCCCCCGGCGCCTGTCCCCAGGTGCCTGCTCAATGATTTCAGCAGGCACCGGGTTACAATCACCGCCCGCAGGTACCGGGACATCAGGGCGTACCTGTACACCTTATGTCAGGAAGAGGTTAAAGGAATAAATGTTTGACTAGGACAGTGACAGACAACTGGCAGACTGGAAGCAGCTTGTGGCCCTCATGTGTTTCATGGGCCTTAGGGTGAACTGTGCTCCTTAGGATAGTGACCATGAGCACTTCAATTTCACCCTTATCCATCTTTAGTATCTTTTCCATCTTCAAATGTTATCACGTGTCTATATTTATGTATGATAGTGATGAGCAGTTGTGTATCTAGAAATGACTGGGCCCCACAGCAAATTTATGAATGCCACCCTCCCCCCAGCAAACATTTTTGCAACTCCCTCCTCCTATGCAAACCCCAATTCTGTGGCTAGTCAAGATAACGCTCTTAGACCAGGCCCGGCAGCTGCTCCATCGGTTTCCTACAGTTTCACTGTATTTATCATCATTGTATAATACTGTTGAGGGGGTCCTGACATTAAAATCTTTTAGTCCTCCTCCTGGGTGGGCACCTTCTGAGTTTGGGTCCCAAAACAGCTGCTTTCTATGCTTACCCTATAGCTACGCCCCTGGTGATGAGCAAATTGATTTATATAAAAAGCAGGCCCAGTTGCTTAAGAGACCCCCTCTTCCCCTTAGGGTCCATTCACACGTCCACAAATGGGTCCGCATCCATTCCGCAATATCGGGAACGGGTGTGGACCCATTCATTCTCAATGGGGAAGAACGGGATGCAGAGAGCACAAGAATGCATTTCCAAACTTACGGGCCGCGGCTCTGCAAAAAAATCTAACATGTCCTATTCTTGTCTGCAATTGCGGACAAGAATAGGCAGTTCTATGGGGGGTGCCAGCCATGTGTATTGCGGATCCGCAATACACCACGGACGTGTGAATGGACCCTTAATTGAGAAGGCCAGCCATTTTGCCTGGTCCTGTCAATCTCTTTCCTGTACCATTGCTCCAAGTAGCTGAGCAGCGCAGATGTCGACTGTCGACTGCTGCTCACCCGGAAGTGTAGTGGCACATGCACAGTAACTTGGCATCGCCACTACACTTTGAACAGAGCTGTGTTTCCCGTTCCATTCACAGTGGTAGTTCCACCTCTGGAGGCTGCAGGGAACTGCTGATTTGAGGTGTAAGAAAGGTGTTGGACCCTTCACCAATCGGATATTGGTCATCAATATCAGGACCCTGGAAAACTCCTTTAAGTAGAGCAGTATATAGCTGAATCTTATTTTCCTGAATTCATTTGGAGGCCTAAACTCAAAGAGAGGTGAATCTGCTTAGTTTTGAGTCCCATCTGTGAAAGGTCTTCTTTCTGGGCAGATGGGTTCATACACTGTGATCAACATATACAGTCAGGTCCATAAATATTGGGACATTGACACAATTCTAACATTTTTGGCTCTATAAACCACCATAATGGATTTAAAATGAAACAAACAAGATGCGCTTTAACTGCAGACTGTCAGCTTTAATTTGAGGGTATTTACATCCAAATCAGGTGAACGGTGTAGGAATTACAACAGTTTGCATATGTGCCTCCCACTTCTTAAGGGACCAAAAGTAATGGGACAATTGGCTTCTCAGCTGTTCCATGGCCAGGTGTGTGTTATTCCCTCATTATCCCAAAACAATGAGCAAATAAAGGGTCCAGAGTTCATTTTAAGTGTGCTATTTGCATTTAGAATCTGTTGCTGTCAACTCTCAAGATGAGATCCAAAGAGCTGTCACTATCAGTGAAGCAAGCCATCAGTAGGCTGAAAAAACAAAACAAACCCATCAGAGAGATAGCAAAAATATTAGGCGTGGCCAAAACAACTGTTTGGAACATTCCTTAAAAAGAAGGAACGCACCGGTGAGCTCAGCAACACCAAAAGACCCGGAAGACCACAGAAAATAACTGTGGTGGATGAGCTAAGAATTCTTTCCCTGATGAAGAAAACCCTTCTAAACAGTTGGCCAGATCAAGAACACTCTCCAGGAGGTAGGAGTATGTTTGTCAAAGTCAACAATCAAGAGAAGACTTCACCAGAGAGAGTACAGAGGGTTCACCACAAGATGTAAACCATTGGTGAGCCTCAAAAACAGGAAGGCCAGATTAGAGTTTGCCAAACGACATCTAAAAAAGCCTTCACAGTTCTGGAACAACATCCTATGGACAGATGAGACCAAGATCAACTTGTAACAGAGTAATGGGAAGAGAAGAGTATGGAGAAGGAAAGGAACTGCTCATGATCGTAAGCATACCACCTCATCAGTGAAGCATGGTGGTGGTAGTGTCATGGCGTGGGCATGTATGGCTGCCAATAGAACTGGTTCTCTTGTATTTATTGATGATGTGACTGCTGACAAAAGCAGCAGGATGAATTCTGAAGTGTTTCGGGCAATACTATCTGCTCATATTCAGCCAAATGCTTTTGAACTCATTGGACGGCGCTTCACAGTGCAGATGGACAATGACCCAAAGCATACTGAAAAAACAAACAAATAGTTTTTTAAGGGGAAGAAGTGGAATGTTATGCAATGGCCAAGTCAATCACCTGACCTGAATCCGATTGAGCATGCATTTCACTTGCTGAAGACAAAACTGAAGGGAAAATGAGCCAAGAACAAGCAGGAACTGAAGACAGTTATGGCAGAGCATCACCAGGGATGAAACCCAGCGTCTGGTGATGTCTATGCGTTCCAGACTTCAGGCTGTAATTGACTGCAAAGGATTTGCAACCAAGTATTAAAAAGTGAAAGTTTGATTTATGATTATTATTCTGTCCCATTACTTTTGGTCACTCAACAAGGGGTAGGCACATATGCAAACTGTTGTAATTCCTACACCATTCACCTGATTTGGATGGGAATACCCTCAAATTAAAGTTGACAGTCTGCAGTTAAAGCACATCGTGTTTGCTTCATTTCAAATCCATTATGGTGGTGCATAGAGCCAAAAATGTTAGAATTGTGTCAATGTCCCAATATTTATGGACCTGACTGTATGCTACGAACCTAACTTACAGTATATGTGTATAGTGAATACTAGGGTTGAGCGAATCAAAGTATTAGAAGTGGACTTCGATCTAAGTTTCAGTAAATATTTGATTTCCTCGTGCTTTCAATTTTCACTGAAATGGCACAAAAAAAAAATACTCGCCTCACCCATTTGAGCGCGAAGAGGCTTCTGTAGACAACTTGGTTGAAGATCCCGTGTGAAGTCTTATGCGTGGTGATGTATGACGTAACCACTAGTGTTGACTGGCACATGGCGGTTTTCGGCCCAATACCGCATGTGCTCGAGCGCAATGCTTGAGTCTCCTCCCCGCACGTTTCTTGGCTGCTATGCAGCCAATAAACGTGCAGGTAAGTACTGCCCTCACTGTAATGTTGTAGCCATGTTGGTTACTGCCATTACAGTGATTGGCTGACCAGAACGCGTCATCGGGTGCTATATAGCACTCGATGACGCGTGTTCGGCTCAGTCTTAGTCAGGGAGAGCTGTGTTGAGGAAGGGACAGACAGTGTAGGGAGCGATATAGGAAAAATGTTATTAGAAAAACTTTTCAGAGACCCAAAAGTCCTTTTAAGGACTATTATTGTGTGTGGCAGCAGCAATATATATTTTTAGCGCAAGCTGCGCTAAATTGCTAAAGCTTTAGGCTGGGTTCACACTTGAGCGTTTTACAGCGCGTTCAAACGCGCTGTAAAACGCTCAACACATGAAAACCAATGCTTCCCTATGGCCCTGGTTCTCACTTGAGCGTTTTACAGCGCGTTTGAACGCGCTGAAAAACGCCCTACGCTCAAACAAGTTCTTGAGCTTCTTTGGGGCGTTTTGATGCGCGTTTGTGGCCATAGGACACTGCAGTCAATCACACAAACGCACGTCAAACGCGCGTTTACTATTGCAAAAAACGTGCATAAAAACGCGCGACAAAAACGCGCGTTAAACGCGCATATAAAATGCGCTCAAGTGTGAACCCAGCCTTACAGACCCAAAAGTCCTTTTAAGGACTGTTGTGTGTGGCACAAATATCTATTTTTAGCGCATCCTGCACTAAATAGAGTGCAATAGTTAGGCCGCTGCAGACAGCGACATTAGCTGCGCCACATCTCCAGTGTAAAGTTTACACTTCGAAAAAATATCAAATATCTATGACATCCAGTGTACTTTTACGGTAGACGGTGTCCGCTGCGGACAGTGACATTAGCTGCACCACATCTCCAGTGTAAAGTGTGTGCATCCCAAAAATATCTGTGACATCCAGTGTCCTTTTTCCGTAGATGGTGTCTGCTGCGGACAGCGACATTAGCTGCGCCACATTTCCAGTGTAAAGTGTGCGCATTTAAAAAATACCTGTGACATCCAGTGTCCTTTTTCGGTAGACGGTGTCCGCTGCAGACAGTAACATTAGCTGCGCCACATCTCCAGTGTAAAGTGTGCGCATCCAAAAAATATCTGTGACATCCAGTGTACTTTTTCTGTGGATGGTGTCCGCTGCGGACAGTGAAATTACCTGTGCTACATCTCAAGTATAAAGTGTGCACATCCAAAAAATATCTGTGACATCCAGTGTCCTTTTTCGGTACACGGTGTCCGCTGTGGACAGTGATGTTAGCTGCACCACATCTCCAGTGTAAAGTGTGCGCATCCAAAAAATATCTGTAACATCCACTGTACTTTTTCCTGTAGACAGTGTCTGCTGCGGACAGTGACATTACCTGCGCTACATCTCCAGTATAAAGTGTGCGCATCCCAAAAATATCTGTGACATCCAGTGACCATTTTCGATAGACGGTGTCCGCTGCGGACAGTGATATTAGCTGCGCCACATCTTCAATGTAAAGTGTGCGCATCCAAAAAATATCTGTGACATCCAGTGTACTTTTTACGTAGACGGTGTCCGCTGCGTACAGTGACGATAGTTGTGCTACATCTCCAGTGTAAAGTGTGCTCATCCAAAAAATATCTGTGACATCCAGTTTCCTTTTTCCGTAGACGGTGTCCGATGAGGACAGCGACATTAGCTGCGCCACATCGCCAGTGTAAAGTCTGCACATCCCAAAAATATCTGTGACATCCAGTGTCTTTTTTTGGTAGACAGTATCCGCTGCGGACAGTGGCATTAGCTGCGCCACATCTCCTGTGTAAAATGTGCACATCCAAAAAATATCTGTGGCATACAGTGTACTTTTTTCGCAGACGCTGCGGACAGTGACATTATCGGTGGTACCTCTCCTGTATAACGTTTCCTCATCCCAAATACCTGTGACATTCCCTGTAATTTTTTATTAGCCGCTGCTGACATCAGTGACATTATCTGCAGGATATCTCCTGTGTGACGTTTCCACATCCCATATATAACATTTAATATGAAGAAGGCGAGCAGTAAGGGACGGGGCAGTGGCCATGATGCTGATGGTGCACGCAGAGGCCGTGGCCCTGGGTACGGTGAAACGGTGCCTGCTGCAAGAGCACAAGAAAAACAATCATCCACGATACCTAGCTTCATGTCCCAGTTTGCAGGGCGGCGCAGGACATCACTCTTGAAGTCAGACCAGTGCGACCAGGTGGTCAGTTGGATTGCAGCAGATAATGCTTCCAGTTACTTAAGCACCACCCTGTCTTCCACCAAGTCTAGTCTCAGTAGCCAAGAGTTTGGTCAACACAATCCTCACCCTGATCCTCCTTCCTCCCACCATGGAGAGTCTGGGCAAACAAGTGATCCCACACTCGGATATTATGAGAAGCTCTTTTCAGCGCCATTCCTTGATTTGGCCCTCTTGCCAAGCACGCTTGAAGAGGGACAGATCTTGTGACCTGATTCCCAAACTCTTGAGCATCCACAGTCAAAAGAAAATGACTGTGGGGAACGGCAATTTCTGTTTAAAGGTGGATGATGATGAGATACAGTTGCCAATAAATCGACGGCAATTACTCAAGAGGTTGATGAAGAGGATGAGACACAATTGTCAATCACTGAGGTTGTGGTCAGGTCAACAAGTTAGGAGGATGAGCAGAGTGAGGAAGTGGAAGAGGAGGTGGTGGACGATGAAGTCACTGACCCAACCTAGGAAGGTTGAAAGCCAAGCGAGAACAACAGTACAGAGGGGGAGGGATCTGCTGCACCACAACAGGCTGGAAGAGGCAGTGGGGTGGCAAAAGCGAGAAGGCGGGCCACATCAAACAGACCCGCAACTGTTCCACGGAGCACCCCTTGCGGAAATCTCTCTTGCCAAGGGGTAGGTGTACTGAAGTATGCCGCTTTTTTTGCGAAAGTGCGGACGACAAAAGAATTGTAGTTTGCAACCTGTGCCGTACCAAAATGAACCGAGGCGTGAACACTAGCAACCTCACCACCATGAGCATGATCCGCCACATTGTATCCAAGCAACGTAATAAGTGGGTCCACAATCTGTTTCTGCTGGTCACACCACTGCCTCCTTTTCCCCTGTGTTACTTGCTGGCCAATCCCCTGTCGAAGGCGCTGGCCCGGATGCCTCCCGCCCTGCACCTGGACCTTCGCAAGAACCATCAGCAACCACATCCACTTCCATGTCCCAGCACAGTGTACAAATGTCCTTACCCCAGGCATTTGAACGCAAGCGCAAATACCAAGTCACCGACCCACAGGCCATAGCACTAAATGCGCAGCTTTCCAAATTACTGGCCGTGGAAATGTTGCCATTTAGGCTTGTGAACACTGAAGCCTTCCTCAGCCTGATGTCGGCAGCGGTCCAGCGTTACACAGTCCCCAGCCACCACTATTTTTCAAGGTGTGTCGTGCCCGCCTTACACCAACATGTGTCCCGTAACATCACACGTGTACTGACCAACGCAGTTACTGGGAATGTCCACTTAACCACGGACACATGGACAAGTGCATTCGGCCAGGGACGCTACATTGCCCTGACAGCACATTGGGTGAAAGTTGTGGAGGCCGGGAGCGAGTCGTACCCTAGGATGGCACAGGTGCTACCGACGCCAAGGATTGCGGGCCCTACATCGATCAGGGTTTCCGCCAGCACCTACGTTAGTGGCTCCAACCCCCACTTCTCCTCCTCCGCCTCCTCCTCCACTTCCATCTCCTAATTATCCGCGTGCAGCACCAGATAGCCATCAGTCGATAGCTGTAAGCAGTGTAGCATGCAGTATGGAAGTGGCAACAGGCCGTGCAGAAGCTGATATGCTTAGGGGACAAACAGCACACCGCTGCAGAGCTATGGTAGGGGATAAGAGACCAGACTGAGCTGTGGCTCTCGCCACTCAACCTAGAACCATGCATGTTTGTGTCTGATAATGTCCGAAACTTGGTGGTGGTTTTGGAGCTCGGCAAGCTCACACACATCCCATGCCTAGCCCACATCTTCAACTTAATGGTTCAGCGGTTTCTCAAAACCTACCCAAATTTGCCTGAGCTACTGGTGAAGGTGCACCGCGTGTGTGCCTATTTCGGCACGTCGTCGACAGCATCCGCCTGTCTGTCAAGGCTGCAGCGGTGCTTACAATTGCCAGCTCACGACTGTTGTACGATGTGAGCACGCACTGGAACTCCACGTTCCACATGTTGGCCAGGCTTTGTGAGCAGCACAGTGCAGTAGTGGAATACCAGCTGCAACATGGTCGTCGCCTTTCCAGTCGGCTTCCGCTCTTCACAAGCGAGGAGTGGACATAGATGTCTGACCTCTGTGAGGTTTTAAGAAACTCTGAGGAATCAACACAGATGGTGAGCGGCGATAACGCTATTATCAGCGTAACCATTCTACTTCTGTGTCTACTCAAACGATCGCTGTTCATAATTAAGGATGACACTTTGCATGTGGAAGAGGTGAAAATGGGCTAAGACATTAGATAGGATGATAGCCAGACCACCCTCAGTTTGTCTTCTCAGCACGAATTGGATGATGAAGTGGAGGAGGAGGAAGAGGAGGATGAGGTGCAGGAGACGGCTGACTCCGCTACAGAGGGTAGTACCCATGGAAGTTTAATTCCATCTGTTCTGCGTGGGTGAGCAGAAGAGGAAGAAGAGGATGAGGAGATTGAGAGTCATCCTCCTGATGACGACAGCGAAGTCTTGCCTGTTGGTACTCTGGCACACATGGCTGACTTCATGTTAGGCTGCCTTTCCAGCAACCCGTGCGTTATACGCATTTTAGACAACACGGATTACTGGTTTTTCACCCTTCTCGACCCCCGCTACAAAGAGAACTTCTCATCTCTCAT
Organism: Bufo bufo; assembly: GCF_905171765.1. Taxonomy (NCBI): domain Eukaryota; kingdom Metazoa; phylum Chordata; class Amphibia; order Anura; family Bufonidae; genus Bufo; species Bufo bufo. The sequence continues at coordinate 557,106,980 of NC_053392.1, forward strand.
TCCTCTGGTGGAGAGGACGAGAAAAATGGTGCAATACCAGAAGGTCCTTGTTGAAAAATTGATCCAAAAATTTCCATCGGAAAACGCTAGCGGCAGAGTCCGCAACTGAGGAGGGGAGACAAGGGGAACACACAGCAGTTCCAACAGAGGCAGGGCAACACTCTCCATAGCCTGGGACAGTTTCATGACAACCTGCCAGCACCCTCACCCTGATGCGTGGCCTACTGTCACAAGGAGGGAAAAATTTTGGAAGATGGTGAAGGAGTACATAGCAGACCGTGTCAGCGTCCTCAATGATTCCTCTGTGCCTTACAACTACTGGGTGTCCAAGCTGGACACGTGGAACAAACTGGCGCTCTATGCCCTGGAGGTGCTGGCCTGCGCTGCCGCCAGTGTTTTGTCTAAGTGGGTATTTAGTGCTGCTGGTGGCATTATAACAGATAAGCGTATCTGCCTGTCAACTAAAAATGCTGACAGGTTGACTCTTATAAAAATGAACAAGGCCTGGATTGACCATGACTTCTCTACTCCACCAGAGGAAAGCTGATGAACATAAAGGCACTTTAAATGTGTTGTTCATAATTTACTGAATACACTGTATTCCCATGCACTTCTTCTACCACAAACAAGGGTATATAGTTGAATCTTCCTTTTCTCATCCTCCTCCTCCTCTTCCATCATATCAACATGCTTATTCGTCACATATAATGCCCTTGCATATAATGTATTACAGGGTCAGGTCTCCTGCAGGCCCTCGCATATAATTTTTTAGAGGGTTAGCTCACCAGCAGGCCCTCACCTCAATCTTTTACAGTGTCGGCTCACCTGCAGGCCCTCGCATATAATGTTTTAGAGGGTCAACTCACCTGCAGGCCCTCGCATATAATTTTTTACAGGATCAGCTCACCTGTAGGCCCTCGCATATAATTTTTTAGATGATCAGCTCACCAGCAGACCCTCACCTACAATCGTTAACAGGGTCAGCTCACCTGCAGGCCCTCGCATATAATGTTTTACAGGGTCAGCTTACTTGCAGACCCTCGCATATAATGTTTTACATGGTCAGCTCACCTGCAGGCCCTCGCCTACAATCTTTTATAGGGTCATCTCACCTTCAGGCACTCACCTACAATTTTTTACAGGGTCAGCTCACCTGCAGGCCCTCACGTACAATCTTTTACATGGTCAGCTCACCTATAGTCCCTCGCATATAATTTTTTAGAGGGTCAGCTCACCTGCAGGCCCTCACCTACAATTTTTTACAGGGTCAGCTCACCTACAGGCCCTCACCTACTATCTTTTACAGGGTCAGCTCACCTGCAGGCCCTCACATATAATTTTTTAGCGGGTCAGCTTACCAGCAGGCCATCAATCATAATTTTTCAAGGGTGTCCCCCTTTATGTGTAATAAAGGGTGTATTGGAGTTCTGGTTCCTTGTAATTTTTGGCAGCCCTTTCACTTAGTGCATAGGCTTTATGAGTGTAGGAGTCCCACTACCTGAACAATTGTACCACAATGTGAATGAGTCCCTCCTTTATGTGATATACAGGTTATATCGGAGTGCCTCTTCCTTGCAACTTTTGGCAGCACTTGCACTTTATATACAGGAATATATATTCCTCTAAAATCGATTTTATCTTTGGTCTGTAAAAGTGGCGTACTACTCAGACAACATCATTTCCAGCAGCGACCTGGGAGTACAAGATGCATCCAGACATCTGGGGGATCCCTTGCCCCTTAGAAGGTTTCTACAAAACATGTCACTCTTATAGAGCAAGTACAGTAGTCGTGACGCCAGTTGCAGTTAAGCAACGAGGACATGGAGTCCCCTTTGTAGATGGTGGTGTTAGTACCCAGATGTAGAATTGCCAGAGTGGTGTAGCGTGGCCTACAATCTCTCTGAAGGTGTTGTATGCATGTGTAACGGTGCTCCTACCTGGATATCTTTGGATCCCAGAAGTGGTGTAGTCCAAAGCAAGTGCAAAAGGGGGTTGTTGAACTTGGGTGATGATTAAATAGAATAAATGGAGTCCAGACTTTGTATTAACATAGAACACAACAGTAATCCAAACAGTTTCCAAACGGTATCAGGTATTGGCTTAACTTTGTCAGGCAAACACTTCTGCAACAATATCAGCTCTGCTATGCTGTAGCTTTCTTAGCTCTGCTATTGTCACGAGACGCCGGGGCGCTCGCTCTCCTCAGCGCCGCCGGCATCCCGTTTCTGTGCAGGAGTGAGGACGCGCACAGCGTCCTCGTCTCTTTGGTGATAGGGGGCGGGACGGACCGGCCGGGCATGTCTCCTCCGCGCGGCCAGCGTCCCCAGTTCCCCCAGCAACCAGGCGAGGTCTGAGCACCGAGCTGGACACTCGGTGCTCAGCTGTACTTCCTGGTGCGGGTCATGTGATGCTGGCCACGTCACATGACCCCAGCTTACTAGTATTTAACAGGCAGCCTGCTGGCCACAGGTTGCCTGTTAATTTAGGTTCCTGGCGATTTGTTGGATACCTGTATACTTACCTGATCCTGTTCCCTGACGATTCTTTGCCTGCTCCTCCTGTACTGCGCATCCCTCCCGGTATTTTGACCTCGGCTTCCACCTGACTATTCTTTGCGGACTCCTGTTGTACTTCTCTACTCTCCTGGTATTTTGACCCCGGCTTCTCCTGACCATTCTTTACTTATCCCTCTGTACTGCGTTGCCCTCTTGGTTTTGACCCGGTCCGTTCACTATTCGTTATTTGTCTTGTCTGTCCTTCCCGCACGTATCCTAAGTTAGGGACTGCCGTCTAGTTGTCCCCTGTCATCAGGACTCATGTGGCAAGTAGGCAGGGCCAGGGCTGAGGGTGGAGCGCAGTGGTCACTATCCTCTCCCCTGTGTGTGTGTGTGTGTGGACGTGACCGTTACAGATTAACAGGCCCAATAACCACTGTATAATAAATTCTCTGGTGACCCTGACTGACCATGTCTCTAACCTGACGCAGATGGTGCAAGAGCTAGGGGAGAAACTCCGTTCTTTTGAGCTAGGACAAGGTTCTTCCACTCCTCAGGCCTCCAGTCCGCATTTTGAGCCCCAGATTAAGCTCCCAGAACCCTTTTCTGGAGACCGGAAGAAGTTTCTCTCCATTAAGGAGAATTTCAAACTTTACTTCCGTTTGCACCCTGTGTCCTCTGGCCCCGAGAGTCAACGCATGGGCATTATCATTTCCCGACTACAGGGTGATCCCCAGGACTGGGCATTCTCTTTACCTGCTGGTGCCAGTTGTTTAACTTCTGTGGAGGTTTTTTTTCAGGCCCTGGGTACCCTCTATGATGAACCAGACAGGGCTCTGGTAGCCGAGATGGCTCTAAAGGCACTGGTTCAGGGCAATCTACCTGAGGAGGAGTATTGCACCCAATTCATAAGGTGGTGTGTCCCCTCAGGATGGAACGAACCAGCCATTAAGAGTCAGTTTAGGTCTGGTCTCTTTGATAACTTAAAGGATCTTCTGGTCAGTTATCAACTTCCAGAGACTTTAGAGGAGATGATGACCCTTGTAGTCCAACTTGACCGACGGGTTAGAGAGAGACGACAGGAACGACAGTTCTCTTCCCAGATGGTGGTCCAGCCAGAGGCCTATCCCAGAGACAACGCTGAGGTCTTCACCGAGGAACCCATGCAGGTTGGCATGACCCGAGGGAATCTTCGCCGCAGACGTGGAGAGTGCTTTTACTGCGGAGATTCTGACCATTGGATCAACCAGTGTCCTAAGAAGGTCCTCTCTGTCAAGTCTCCTAAGGCAAGGCAATCTAAAGACCAGGTACACCCTGATTTTTCTAAATGTAAGCTTTTGGTACCCATAACGATTTCTCTGGGGGTAAATAAATGGCCAGGTAAGGCCTTTATTGATTCTGGCTCAGCAGCCAGCTGTATTGACTCTGCGTACGCTGTTAAATTGGGTATTCCAATGTTTGCTTTACCAACTCCTATCCATGTCATGGCTATTGATGCTACTCCTCTGATTGGTGGTACGGTGAGGTCATGTACCTCAGAGATTTCTCTAACCGTGGCTGTGTGCCACTCTGAGAGATGTTCCCTTTTAGTCCTGGAGAACTTACCGCTTGAGGTGGTACTAGGGTTGCCTTGGCTCCGATTACATAATCCCACTATAGATTGGTCCAAGGGGGAGTTGGTGAGATGGGGGCCTAAGTGTAACTCGTGCTTGTCCGTGATACAGGCTGGGGTCTCAGTAAAGTCTGATACATTACCCACAGTTGTTAAGGAATATTCTGATGTATTCTCATCACCAACTCCGGAGGTTCTACCCCCCATAGACCTTATGATTGCACCATAGAGCTAGTAGAGGGGGCCAATTTTCTAAGCCCGAACGCAAGGCCATGGAAGATTATATTAAGGAGAGCCTTGGTAAAGGGCATATTAGACCTTCTGTCTCTCCTATGGGAGCAGGGTTTTTCTTTGTTAAGAAAAAGGATGGTGGTACTGGTACGTCATCTATAGTTCCGATCACCGCCGTGCGGCGGCGGTGGTAGGCGGTGCCATCGGGTCCCCATGGGGCTGTGGGGGGGGGGACCCGATGGCATGGAAGGCAGCGCGATGCCTGAGGAAAGCATCGCGCTGCCTTTCCGGTGAAGTGCCTGTGAGATCTAGCCCCCTGGATCTCACAGGCCGGAAGCTGTATGAGTAATACACACAGTATTACTCATACAGCCAATGCATTCCAATACAGAAGTATTGGAATGCATTGTAAATGCATTGTAAATGTAAAGGATTAGACCCCCAAAAGTTCAAGTCCCAAAGTGGGACAAAAAGAAAAAGTGAAAAAAATAAGTTGAAAAAATAAAGTTTTCCCCCCCAAAAATTAAAAGTTTCAAGTAAAAATAAACAAAAACGTAATTTTCTCAAAATAAAGTAAAAAAAAAAATTGGTAAAAAATAGGGGAAAAAAAAGTATACATATTAGGTATCGCAGCGTTCGTATCGACCGGCTCTATAAAAATATCACATGACCTAACCCCTCAGATGAACACCGTAAAAAATAAAAAATAAAAACTGTGCTAAATAAACCATTTTTTGTCACCTTACATCACAAAAAGTGTAATAGCAAGCGATCAAAAAGTCATATGCACCCCAAAATAGTGCCAATCAAACCTTCATCTCATCCCGCAAAAAATGAGACCCTAACTAAGATAATCGCCCAGAAACTGAAAAAACTATGGCTCTCAGAATATGGAGACACTAAAACATGATTTTTTTTTTGTTTCAAAAATGATATTATAGTGTAAAATTTACATAAACAAAAAAAAGTATACATATTAGGTATCGCCATGTCCGTATCGACCGGCTCTATAAAAATATCACATGAACTAACCCCTCAGATGAACACCGTAAAAAATAAAAAATAAAAACGGTGCTAAATAAACAATTTTTTGTCACCTTACATCACAAAAAGTGTAATAGCAAGCAATCAAAAAGTCACACACCCCAAAATAGTGCCAATAAAACCGTCATCTCATCCCGCAAAAATAATACCCCAGCCAAGGTAATCGCCCAAAAACTAAAAAAAATTATGGCTCTCAGACTATGGAAACACTAAAACATGATTTTTTTTGCTTAAAAAAAGAAATCATTGTGTATAACTTGCATAAACAAAAAAAGTATACATATTAGGTATTGGCGCATCCGTGACAACCTGGTCTATAAAAATATCACATGATCTAACCTGTCAGATGAATATTGTAAATAACAAAAAATAAAAACTGTGCCAAAACAGCTATTTCTTGTTATCTTGCCTCACAAAAAGTGTAATATAGAGCAACCAAAAATCATATGTACCCTAAACTAGTACCAACAATACTTCCACCCTATCCCGTAGTTTCTAAAATGAAAAAAAAACAGTCCAGCAAAATTTGCCTTCCAAAAACCGTATGGCATTCCTTTCCTTCTGCGCCCTGCCGTGTGCCTGTACAGTAGTTTACGACCACATATGGGGTGTTTCTGTAAACTACAGAATCATGCTATAAATATTGAGTTTGGTTTGGCTGTTAACCGTTGCTTTGTAACTGGAAAAAAATAATTAAAATGGAAAATCTGCCAAAAAAGTTAAATTTTGAAATTGTATCTCTATTTTCCATTAATTATTGTGGAACACCTAAAGGGTTAACGACGTTTGTAAAATCAGTTTTGAATACCTTGAGGGGTTTAGTTTCTTAGATGGGGTCACTTTTATGGAGTTTCTACTCTAGGGGTGCATCAGGGGGGCTTCAAATGGGACATGGTGTCAAAAAACCAGTCCAGCAAAACAGGCCCAATAACCACTGTATAATGAATCCTCTGGTGACCCTGACTGACCATGTCTCTAACCTGACGCAGATGGTGCAAGAGCTAGTGGAGAAACTCAGTTCTTTTGAGCTAGGACAAGGTTCTTCCACTCCTCAGGCCTCCAGTCCGCATTTTGAGCCCCAGATTAAGCTCCCAGAACCCTTTTCTGGAGCCCGGAAGAAGTTTCTCTCCATTAAGGAGAATTTCAAACTTTACTTTCGTTTGCACCCTGTGTCCTCTGGCACAGAGAGTCAACGCATGGGCATTATCATTTCCCGACTACAGGGTGATCCCCAGAACTGGGCATTCTCTTTACCTGCTGGTGCCAGTTGTTTAACTTCTGTGGAGGTTTTTTTTTCAGGCCCTGGGTACCCTCTATGATGAACCAGACAGGGCTCTGGTAGCCGAGACGGCTCTAAAGGCACTGGTTCAGGGCAATCTACCTGAGGAGGAGTATTGCACCCAATTCATAAGGTGGTGTGTCCCCTCAGGATGGAACGAACCATCCATTAAGAGTCAGTTTAGGTCTGGTCTCTTTGATAACTTAAAGGATCTTCTGGTCAGTTATCAACTTCCAGAGACTTTAGAGGAGATGATGACCCTTGTAGTCCGACTTGACCGACGGGTTAGAGAGAGACGACAGGAACGACAGTTCTCTTCCCAGATGGTGGTCCAGCCAGAGGCCTATCCCAGAGACAACGCTGAGGTCTCCACCGAGGAACCCATGCAGGTTGGCATGACCCGAGGGAATCTTCGCCGCAGACGTGGAGAGTGCTTTTACTGCAGAGATTCTGACCATTGGATCAACCAGTGTCCTAAGAAGGTCCTCTCTGTCAAGTCTCCTAAGGCAAGGCAATCTAAAGACCAGGTACACCCTGATTTTTCTAAATGTAAGCTTTTGGTACCCATAACGATTTCTCTGGGGGTAAATAAATGGCCAGGTAAGGCCTTTATTGATTCTGGCTCAGCAGCCAGCTGTATTGACTCTGCGTACGCTGTTAAATTGGGTATTCCAATGTTTGCTTTACCAACTCCTATCCATGTCATGGCTATTGATGCTACTCCTCTGATTGGTGGTACGGTGAGGTCATGTACCTCAGAGATTTCTCTAACCGTGGCTGTGTGCAACTCTGAGAGATGTTCCCTTTTAGTCCTGGAGAACTTACCGGTTGAGGTGGTACTAGGGTTGCCTTGGCTCCGATTACATAATCCCACTATAGATTGGTCCAAGGGGGAGTTGGTGAGATGGGGGCCTAAGTGTAACTCGTGCTTGTCCGTGATACAGGCTGGGGTCTCAGTAAAGTCTGATACATTACCCACAGTTGTTAAGGAATATTCTGATGTATTCTCATCACCAACTCCGGAGGTTCTGCCCCCCATAGACCTTATGATTGCACCATAGAGCTAGTAGAGGGGGCCAATTTTCTAAGCCCGAACGCAAGGCCATGGAAGATTATATTAAGGAGAGCCTTGGTAAAGGGCATATTAGACCTTCTGTCTCTCCTATGGGAGCAGGGTTTTTCTTTGTTAAGAAAAAGGATGGTGGTCTTAGGCCATGTATCGAGTCCTTAAGGACCCATGACGTACCGGTACGTCATCTATAGTTCCGATCACTGCCGTGCGGCGGCGGTGGTAGGCGGTGCCATCGGGTCCCCATGGGGCTGTGGGGGGGAAACCCGATGGCATGGAAGGCAGCGCGATGCCTGAGGAAAGCATCGCGCTGCCTTTCCGGTGAAGTGCCTGTGAGATCCAGCCCCCTGGATCTCACAGGCCGGAAGCTGTATGAGTAATACACACAGTATTACTCATACAGCCAATGCATTCCAATACAGAAGTATTGGAATGCATTGTAAATGCATTGTAAATGTAAAGGATTAGACCCCCAAAAGTTCAAGTCCCAAAGTGGGACAAAAAGAAAAAGTGAAAAAAATAAGTTGAAAAAATTAAGTTTTCCCCCCCAAAAATTAAAAGTTTCAAGTAAAAATAAACAAAAACGTCATTTTCCCAAAATAAAGTTAAATAAAATTGGTAAAAAATAGGGGAAAAAAAAGTATACATATTAGGTATCGCAGCGTTCGTATCGACCGGCTCTATAAAAATATCACATGACCTAACCCCTCAGATGAACACCGTAAAAAATAAAAAATAAAAACTGTGCTAAATAAACTATTTTTTGTCACCTTACATCACAAAAAGTGTAATAGCAAGCGATCAAAAAGTCATATGCACCCCAAAATAGTGCCAATCAAACCTTCGTCTCATCCCGCAAAAAAGGAGACCCTAACTAAGACAATCGCCCAGAAACTGAAAAAACTATGGCTCTCAGAATATGAAGACACTAAAACATGATTATTTTTTTGTTTAAAAAATGATATTATAGTGTAAAATTTACATAAACAAAAAAAAAGTATACATATTAGGTATCGCCACGTCCGTATCGACCGGCTCTATAAAAATATCACATGAACTAACCCCTCAGATGAACACCGTAAAAAATAAAAAATAAAAACGGTGCTAAATAAACAATTTTTTGTCACCTTACATCACAAAAAGTGTAATAGCAAGCGATCAAAAAGTCACACACCCCAAAATAGTGCCAATAAAACCGTCATCTCATCCCGCAAAAATAATACCCCAGCCAAGGTAATCGCCCAAAAACTGAAAAAATTATGGCTCTCAGACTATGGAAACACTAAAACATGATTTTTCTTGCTTAAAAAAAGAAATCATTGTGTATAACTTACATAAACAAAAAAAGTATACATATTAGGTATTGGCGCATCCGTGACAACCTAGTCTATAAAAATATCACATGATCTAACCTGTCAGATGAATGTTGTAAATAACAAAAAATAAAAACTGTGCCAAAACAGCTATTTCTTGTTATCTTGCCTCACAAAAAGTGTAATATAGAGCAACCAAAAATCATATGTACCCTAAACTAGTACCAACAATACTTCCACCCTATCCCGTAGTTTCTAAAATGAAAAAAAAACAGTCCAGCAAAATTTGCCTTCCAAAAACCGTATGGCATTCCTTTCCTTCTGCGCCCTGCCGTGTGCCTGTACAGTAGTTTACGACCACATATGGGGTGTTTCTGTAAACTACAGAATCATGCTATAAATATTGAGTTTGGTTTGGCTGTTAACCGTTGCTTTGTAACTGGAAAAAAATAATTAAAATGGAAAATCTGCCAAAAAAGTTAAATTTTGAAATTGTATCTCTATTTTCCATTAATTATTGTGGAACACCTAAAGGGTTAACGACGTTTGTAAAATCAGTTTTGAATACCTTGAGAGGTTTAGTTTCTTAGATGGGGTCACTTTTATGGAGTTTCTACTCTAGGGGTGCATCAGGGGGGCTTCAAATGGGACATGGTGTCAAAAAACCAGTCCAGCAAAACAGGCCCAATAACCACTGTATAATGAATCCTCTGGTGACCCTGACTGACCATGTCTCTAACCTGACGCAGATGGTGCAAGAGCTAGGGGAGAAACTCAGTTCTTTTGAGCTAGGACAAGGTTCTTCCACTCCTCAGGCCTCCAGTCCGCATTTTGAGCCCCAGATTAAGCTCCCAGAACCCTTTTCTGGAGACCGGAAGAAGTTTCTCTCCATTAAGGAGAATTTCAAACTTTACTTCCGTTTGCACCCTGTGTCCTCTGGCACAGAGAGTCAACGCATGGGCATTATCATTTCCCGACTACAGGGTGATCCCCAGAACTGGGCATTCTCTTTACCTGCTGGTGCCAGTTGTTTAACTTCTGTGGAGGTTTTTTTTCAGGCCCTGGGTACCCTCTATGATGAACCAGACAGGGCTCTGGTAGCCGAGACGGCTCTAAAGGCACTGGTTCAGGGCAATCTACCTGAGGAGGAGTATTGCACCCAATTCATAAGGTGGTGTGTCCCCTCAGGATGGAACGAACCAGCCATTAAGAGTCAGTTTAGGTCTGGTCTCTTTGATAACTTAAAGGATCTTCTGGTCAGTTATCAACTTCCAGAGACTTTAGAGGAGATGATGACCCTTGTAGTCCGACTTGACCGACGGGTTAGAGAGAGACGACAGGAACGACAGTTCTCTTCCCAGATGGTGGTCCAGCCAGAGGCCTATCCCAGAGACAACGCTGAGGTCTCCACCGAGGAACCCATGCAGGTTGGCATGACCCGAGGGAATCTTCTCCGCAGACGTGGAGAGTGCTTTTACTGCGGAGATTCTGACCATTGGATCAACCAGTGTCCTAAGAAGGTCCTCTCTGTCAAGTCTCCTAAGGCAAGGCAATCTAAAGACCAGGTACACCCTGATTTTTCTAAATGTAAGCTTTTGGTACCCATAACGATTTCTCTGGGGGTAAATAAATGGCCAGGTAAGGCCTTTATTGATTCTGGCTCAGCAGCCAGCTGTATTGACTCTGCGTACGCTGTTAAATTGGGTATTCCAATGTTTGCTTTACCAACTCCTATCCATGTCATGGCTATTGATGCTACTCCTCTGATTGGTGGTACGGTGAGGTCATGTACCTCAGAGATTTCTCTAACCGTGGCTGTGTGCCACTCTGAGAGATGTTCCCTTTTAGTCCTGGAGAACTTACCGGTTGAGGTGGTACTAGGGTTGCCTTGGCTCCGATTACATAATCCCACTATAGATTGGTCCAAGGGGGGGTTGGTGAGATGGGGGCCTAAGTGTAACTCGTGCTTGTCCGTGATACAGGCTGGGGTCTCAGTAAAGTCTGATACATTACCCACAGTTGTTAGGGAATATTCTGATGTATTCTCATCACCAACTCCGGAGGTTCTGCCCCCCATAGACCTTATGATTGCACCATAGAGCTAGTAGAGGGGGCCAATTTTCTAAGCCCGAACGCAAGGCCATGGAAGATTATATTAAGGAGAGCCTTGGTAAAGGGCATATTAGACCTTCTGTCTCTCCTATGGGAGCAGGGTTTTTCTTTGTTAAGAAAAAGGATGGTGGTCTTAGGCCATGTATCAAGTCCTTAAGGACCCATGACGTACCGGTACGTCATCTATAGTTCCGATCACCGCCGTGCGGCGGCGGTGGTAGGCGGTGCCATCGGGTCCCCATGGGGCTGTGGGGGGGGGACCCGATGGCATGGAAGGCAGCGCGATGCCTGAGGAAAGCATCGCGCTGCCTTTCCGGTGAAGTGCCTGTGAGATCCAGCCCCCTGGATCTCACAGGCCGGAAGCTGTATGAGTAATACACACAGTATTACTCATACAGCCAATGCATTCCAATACAGAAGTATTGGAATGCATTGTAAATGCATTGTAAATGTAAAGGATTAGACCCCCAAAAGTTCAAGTCCCAAAGTGGGACAAAAAGAAAAAGTGAAAAAAATAAGTTGAAAAAATTAAGTTTTCCCCCCCCAAAAATTAAAAGTTTCAAGTAAAAATAAACAAAAACGTCATTTTCCCAAAAAAAAGTAAAAAAAAAATTGGTAAAAAATAGGGGAAAAAAAAGTATACATATTAGGTATCGCAGCGTTCGTATCGACCGGCTCTATAAAAATATCACATGACCTAACCCTTCAGATGAACACCGTAAAAAATAAAAAATAAAAACTGTGCTAAATAAACCATTTTTTGTCACCTTACATCACAAAAAGTGTAATAGCAAGCGATCAAAAAGTCATATGCACCCCAAAATAGTGCCAATCAAACCTTCGTCTCATCCCGCAAAAAATGAGACCCTAACTAAGACAATCGCCCAGAAACTGAAAAAACTATGGCTCTCAGAATATGAAGACACTAAAACATGATTATTTTTTTGTTTAAAAAATGATATTATAGTGTAAAATTTACATAAACAAAAAAAAAGTATACATATTAGGTATCGCCACGTCCGTATCGACCGGCTCTATAAAAATATCACATGAACTAACCCCTCAGATGAACACCGTAAAAAATAAAAAATAAAAACGGTGCTAAATAAACAATTTTTTGTCACCTTACATCACAAAAAGTGTAATAGCAAGCGATCAAAAAGTCACACACCCCAAAATAGTGCCAATAAAACCGTCATCTCATCCCGCAAAAATAATACCCCAGCCAAGGTAATCGCCCAAAAACTGAAAAAATTATGGCTCTCAGACTATGGAAACACTAAAACATGATTTTTCTTGCTTAAAAAAAGAAATCATTGTGTATAACTTACATAAACAAAAAAAGTATACATATTAGGTATTGGCGCATCCGTGACAACCTAGTCTATAAAAATATCACATGATCTAACCTGTCAGATGAATGTTGTAAATAACAAAAAATAAAAACTGTGCCAAAACAGCTATTTCTTGTTATCTTGCCTCACAAAAAGTGTAATATAGAGCAACCAAAAATCATATGTACCCTAAACTAGTACCAACAATACTTCCACCCTATCCCGTAGTTTCTAAAATGAAAAAAAAACAGTCCAGCAAAATTTGCCTTCCAAAAACCGTATGGCATTCCTTTCCTTCTGCGCCCTGCCGTGTGCCTGTACAGTAGTTTACGACCACATATGGGGTGTTTCTGTAAACTACAGAATCATGCTATAAATATTGAGTTTGGTTTGGCTGTTAACCGTTGCTTTGTAACTGGAAAAAAATAATTAAAATGGAAAATCTGCCAAAAAAGTTAAATTTTGAAATTGTATCTCTATTTTCCATTAATTATTGTGGAACACCTAAAGGGTTAACGACGTTTGTAAAATCAGTTTTGAATACCTTGAGAGGTTTAGTTTCTTAGATGGGGTCACTTTTATGGAGTTTCTACTCTAGGGGTGCATCAGGGGGGCTTCAAATGGGACATGGTGTCAAAAAACCAGTCCAGCAAAACAGGCCCAATAACCACTGTATAATGAATCCTCTGGTGACCCTGACTGACCATGTCTCTAACCTGACGCAGATGGTGCAAGAGCTAGGGGAGAAACTCAGTTCTTTTGAGCTAGGACAAGGTTCTTCCACTCCTCAGGCCTCCAGTCCGCATTTTGAGCCCCAGATTAAGCTCCCAGAACCCTTTTCTGGAGACCGGAAGAAGTTTCTCTCCATTAAGGAGAATTTCAAACTTTACTTCCGTTTGCACCCTGTGTCCTCTGGCACAGAGAGTCAACGCATGGGCATTATCATTTCCCGACTACAGGGTGATCCCCAGAACTGGGCATTCTCTTTACCTGCTGGTGCCAGTTGTTTAACTTCTGTGGAGGTTTTTTTTCAGGCCCTGGGTACCCTCTATGATGAACCAGACAGGGCTCTGGTAGCCGAGACGGCTCTAAAGGCACTGGTTCAGGGCAATCTACCTGAGGAGGAGTATTGCACCCAATTCATAAGGTGGTGTGTCCCCTCAGGATGGAACGAACCAGCCATTAAGAGTCAGTTTAGGTCTGGTCTCTTTGATAACTTAAAGGATCTTCTGGTCAGTTATCAACTTCCAGAGACTTTAGAGGAGATGATGACCCTTGTAGTCCGACTTGACCGACGGGTTAGAGAGAGACGACAGGAACGACAGTTCTCTTCCCAGATGGTGGTCCAGCCAGAGGCCTATCCCAGAGACAACGCTGAGGTCTCCACCGAGGAACCCATGCAGGTTGGCATGACCCGAGGGAATCTTCTCCGCAGACGTGGAGAGTGCTTTTACTGCGGAGATTCTGACCATTGGATCAACCAGTGTCCTAAGAAGGTCCTCTCTGTCAAGTCTCCTAAGGCAAGGCAATCTAAAGACCAGGTACACCCTGATTTTTCTAAATGTAAGCTTTTGGTACCCATAACGATTTCTCTGGGGGTAAATAAATGGCCAGGTAAGGCCTTTATTGATTCTGGCTCAGCAGCCAGCTGTATTGACTCTGCGTACGCTGTTAAATTGGGTATTCCAATGTTTGCTTTACCAACTCCTATCCATGTCATGGCTATTGATGCTACTCCTCTGATTGGTGGTACGGTGAGGTCATGTACCTCAGAGATTTCTCTAACCGTGGCTGTGTGCCACTCTGAGAGATGTTCCCTTTTAGTCCTGGAGAACTTACCGGTTGAGGTGGTACTAGGGTTGCCTTGGCTCCGATTACATAATCCCACTATAGATTGGTCCAAGGGGGAGTTGGTGAGATGGGGGCCTAAGTGTAACTCGTGCTTGTCCGTGATACAGGCTGGGGTCTCAGTAAAGTCTGATACATTACCCACAGTTGTTAGGGAATATTCTGATGTATTCTCATCACCAACTCCGGAGGTTCTGCCCCCCATAGACCTTATGATTGCACCATAGAGCTAGTAGAGGGGGCCAATTTTCTAAGCCCGAACGCAAGGCCATGGAAGATTATATTAAGGAGAGCCTTGGTAAAGGGCATATTAGACCTTCTGTCTCTCCTATGGGAGCAGGGTTTTTCTTTGTTAAGAAAAAGGATGGTGGTCTTAGGCCATGTATCAAGTCCTTAAGGACCCATGACGTACCGGTACGTCATCTATAGTTCCGATCACCGCCGTGCGGCGGCGGTGGTAGGCGGTGCCATCGGGTCCCCATGGGGCTGTGGGGGGGGGGACCCGATGGCATGGAAGGCAGCGCGATGCCTGAGGAAAGCATCGCGCTGCCTTTCCGGTGAAGTGCCTGTGAGATCCAGCCCCCTGGATCTCACAGGCCGGAAGCTGTATGAGTAATACACACAGTATTACTCATACAGCCAATGCATTCCAATACAGAAGTATTGGAATGCATTGTAAATGCATTGTAAATGTAAAGGATTAGACCCCCAAAAGTTCAAGTCCCAAAGTGGGACAAAAAGAAAAAGTGAAAAAAATAAGTTGAAAAAATTAAGTTTCCCCCCCCCCAAAAATTAAAAGTTTCAAGTAAAAATAAACAAAAACGTCATTTTCCCAAAAAAAAGTAAAAAAAAAATTGGTAAAAAATAGGGGAAAAAAAAGTATACATATTAGGTATCGCAGCGTTCGTATCGACCGGCTCTATAAAAATATCACATGACCTAACCCTTCAGATGAACACCGTAAAAAATAAAAAATAAAAACTGTGCTAAATAAACCATTTTTTGTCACCTTACATCACAAAAAGTGTAATAGCAAGCGATCAAAAAGTCATATGCACCCCAAAATAGTGCCAATCAAACCTTCGTCTCATCCCGCAAAAAATGAGACCCTAACTAAGACAATCGCCCAGAAACTGAAAAAACTATGGCTCTCAGAATATGAAGACACTAAAACATGATTATTTTTTTGTTTAAAAAATGATATTATAGTGTAAAATTTACATAAACAAAAAAAAAGTATACATATTAGGTATCGCCACGTCCGTATCGACCGGCTCTATAAAAATATCACATGAACTAACCCCTCAGATGAACACCGTAAAAAATAAAAAATAAAAACGGTGCTAAATAAACAATTTTTTGTCACCTTACATCACAAAAAGTGTAATAGCAAGCGATCAAAAAGTCACACACCCCAAAATAGTGCCAATAAAACCGTCATCTCATCCCGCAAAAATAATACCCCAGCCAAGGTAATCGCCCAAAAACTGAAAAAATTATGGCTCTCAGACTATGGAAACACTAAAACATGATTTTTCTTGCTTAAAAAAAGAAATCATTGTGTATAACTTACATAAACAAAAAAAGTATACATATTAGGTATTGGCGCATCCGTGACAACCTAGTCTATAAAAATATCACATGATCTAACCTGTCAGATGAATGTTGTAAATAACAAAAAATAAAAACTGTGCCAAAACAACTATTTCTTGTTATCTTGCCTCACAAAAAGTGTAATATAGAGCAACCAAAAATCATATGTACCCTAAACTAGTACCAACAATACTTCCACCCTATCCCGTAGTTTCTAAAATGAAAAAAAAAACAGTCCAGCAAAATTTGCCTTCCAAAAACCGTATGGCATTCCTTTCCTTCTGCGCCCTGCCGTGTGCCTGTACAGTAGTTTACGACCACATATGGGGTGTTTCTGTAAACTACAGAATCATGCTATAAATATTGAGTTTGGTTTGGCTGTTAACCGTTGCTTTGTAACTGGAAAAAAATAATTAAAATGGAAAATCTGCCAAAAAAGTTAAATTTTGAAATTGTATCTCTATTTTCCATTAATTATTGTGGAACACCTAAAGGGTTAACGACGTTTGTAAAATCAGTTTTGAATACCTTGAGAGGTTTAGTTTCTTAGATGGGGTCACTTTTATGGAGTTTCTACTCTAGGGGTGCATCAGGGGGGCTTCAAATGGGACATGGTGTCAAAAAACCAGTCCAGCAAAACAGGCCCAATAACCACTGTATAATGAATCCTCTGGTGACCCTGACTGACCATGTCTCTAACCTGACGCAGATGGTGCAAGAGCTAGGGGAGAAACTCCGTTCTTTTGAGCTAGGACAAGGTTCTTCCACTCCTCAGGCCTCCAGTCCGCATTTTGAGCCCCAGATTAAGCTCCCAGAACCCTTTTCTGGAGACCGGAAGAAGTTTCTCTCCATTAAGGAGAATTTCAAACTTTACTTCCGTTTGCACCCTGTGTCCTCTGGCACAGAGAGTCAACGCATGGGCATTATCATTTCCCGACTACAGGGTGATCCCCAGAACTGGGCATTCTCTTTACCTGCTGGTGCCAGTTGTTTAACTTCTGTGGAGGTTTTTTTCAGGCCCTGGGTACCCTCTATGATGAACCAGACAGGGCTCTTGTAGCCGAGACGGCTCTAAAGGCACTGGTTCAGGGCAATCTACCTGAGGAGGAGTATTGCACCCAATTCATAAGGTGGTGTGTCCCCTCAGGATGGAACGAACCAGCCATTAAGAGTCAGTTTAGGTCTGGTCTCTTTGATAACTTAAAGGATCTTCTGGTCAGTTATCAACTTCCAGAGACTTTAGAGGAGATGATGACCCTTGTAGTCCGACTTGACCGACGGGTTAGAGAGAGACGACAGGAACGACAGTTCTCTTCCCAGATGGTGGTCCAGCCAGAGGCCTATCCCAGAGACAACGCTGAGGTCTCCACCGAGGAACCCATGCAGGTTGGCATGACCCGAGGGAATCTTCGCCGCAGACGTGGAGAGTGCTTTTACTGCGGAGATTCTGACCATTGGATCAACCAGTGTCCTAAGAAGGTCCTCTCTGTCAAGTCTCCTAAGGCAAGGCAATCTAAAGACCAGGTACACCCTGATTTTTCTAAATGTAAGCTTTTGGTACCCATAACGATTTCTCTGGGGGTAAATAAATGGCCAGGTAAGGCCTTTATTGATTCTGGCTCAGCAGCCAGCTGTATTGACTCTGCGTACGCTGTTAAATTGGGTATTCCAATGTTTGCTTTACCAACTCCTATCCATGTCATGGCTATTGATACTACTCCTCTGATTGGTGGTACGGTGAGGTCATGTACCTCAGAGATTTCTCTAACCGTGGCTGTGTGCCACTCTGAGAGATGTTCCCTTTTAGTCCTGGAGAACTTACCGGTTGAGGTGGTACTAGGGTTGCCTTGGCTCCGATTACATAATCCCACTATAGATTGGTCCAAGGGGGAGTTGGTGAGATGGGGGCCTAAGTGTAACTCGTGCTTGTCCGTGATACAGGCTGGGGTCTCAGTAAAGTCTGATACATTACCCACAGTCGTTAGGGAATATTCTGATGTATTCTCATCACCAACTCCGGAGGTTCTGCCCCCCATAGACCTTATGATTGCACCATAGAGCTAGTAGAGGGGGCCAATTTTCTAAGCCCGAACGCAAGGCCATGGAAGATTATATTAAGGAGAGCCTTGGTAAAGGGCATATTAGACCTTCTGTCTCTCCTATGGGAGCAGGGTTTTTCTTTGTTAAGAAAAAGGATGGTGGTCTTAGGCCATGTATCGAGTCCTTAAGGACCATGACGTACCGGTACGTCATCTATAGTTCCGATCACCGCCGTGCGGCGGCGGTGGTAGGCGGTGCCATCGGGTCCCCATGGGGCTGTGGGGGGGGGGACCCGATGGCATGGAAGGCAGCGCGATGCCTGAGGAAAGCATCGCGCTGCCTTTCCGGTGAAGTGCCTGTGAGATCCAGCCCCCTGGATCTCACAGGCCGGAAGCTGTATGAGTAATACACACAGTATTACTCATACAGCCAATGCATTCCAATACAGAAGTATTGGAATGCATTGTAAATGCATTGTAAATGTAAAGGATTAGACCCCCAAAAGTTCAAGTCCCAAAGTGGGACAAAAAGAAAAAGTGAAAAAAATAAGTTGAAAAAATTAAGTTTTCCCCCCCAAAAATTAAAAGTTTCAAGTAAAAATAAACAAAAACGTCATTTTCCCAAAATAAAGTAAAAAAAAAATTGGTAAAAAATAGGGGAAAAAAAAGTATACATATTAGGTATCGCAGCGTTCGTATCGACCGGCTCTATAAAAATATCACATGACCTAACCCCTCAGATGAACACCGTAAAAAATAAAAAATAAAAACTGTGCTAAATAAACCATTTTTTGTCACCTTACATCACAAAAAGTGTAATAGCAAGCGATCAAAAAGTCATATGCACCCCAAAATAGTGCCAATCAAACCTTCGTCTCATCCCGCAAAAAATGAGACCCTAACTAAGACAATCGCCCAGAAACTGAAAAAACTATGGCTCTCAGAATATGAAGACACTAAAACATGATTATTTTTTTGTTTAAAAAATGATATTATAGTGTAAAATTTACATAAACAAAAAAAAAGTATACATATTAGGTATCGCCACGTCCGTATCGACCGGCTCTATAAAAATATCACATGAACTAACCCCTCAGATGAACACCGTAAAAAATAAAAAATAAAAACGGTGCTAAATAAACAATTTTTTGTCACCTTACATCACAAAAAGTGTAATAGCAAGCGATCAAAAAGTCACACACCCCAAAATAGTGCCAATAAAACCGTCATCTCATCCCGCAAAAATAATACCCCAGCCAAGGTAATCGCCCAAAAACTGAAAAAATTATGGCTCTCAGACTATGGAAACACTAAAACATGATTTTTCTTGCTTAAAAAAAAAATCATTGTGTATAACTTACATAAACAAAAAAAGTATACATATTAGGTATTGGCGCATCCGTGACAACCTAGTCTATAAAAATATCACATGATCTAACCTGTCAGATGAATGTTGTAAATAACAAAAAATAAAAACTGTGCCAAAACAGCTATTTCTTGTTATCTTGCCTCACAAAAAGTGTAATATAGAGCAACCAAAAATCATATGTACCCTAAACTAGTACCAACAATACTTCCACCCTATCCCGTAGTTTCTAAAATGAAAAAAAAAACAGTCCAGCAAAATTTGCCTTCCAAAAACCGTATGGCATTCCTTTCCTTCTGCGCCCTGCCGTGTGCCTGTACATTAGTTTACGACCACATATGGGGTGTTTCTGTAAACTACAGAATCATGCTATAAATATTGAGTTTGGTTTGGCTGTTAACCGTTGCTTTGTAACTGGAAAAAAATAATTAAAATGGAAAATCTGCCCAAAAAGTTAAATTTTGAAATTGTATCTCTATTTTCCATTAATTATTGTGGAACACCTAAAGGGTTAACGACGTTTGTAAAATCAGTTTTGAATACCTTGAGAGGTTTAGTTTCCTAGATGGGGTCACTTTTATGGAGTTTCTACTCTAGGGGTGCATCAGGGGGGCTTCAAATGGGACATGGTGTCAAAAAACCAGTCCAGCAAAACAGGCCCAATAACCACTGTATAATGAATCCTCTGGTGACCCTGACTGACCATGTCTCTAACCTGACGCAGATGGTGCAAGAGCTAGGGGAGAAACTCCGTTCTTTTGAGCTAGGACAAGGTTCTTCCACTCCTCAGGCCTCCAGTCCGCATTTTGAGCCCCAGATTAAGCTCCCAGAACCCTTTTCTGGAGACCGGAAGAAGTTTCTCTCCATTAAGGAGAATTTCAAACTTTACTTCCGTTTGCACCCTGTGTCCTCTGGCACAGAGAGTCAACGCATGGGCATTATCATTTCCCGACTACAGGGTGATCCCCAGAACTGGGCATTCTCTTTACCTGCTGGTGCCAGTTGTTTAACTTCTGTGGAGGTTTTTTTCAGGCCCTGGGTACCCTCTATGATGAACCAGAC